>NW_024080632.1:2325314-3009036 GCF_003009895.1 Hyaena hyaena | reverse complement strand
GCCCCCCCCCCCCCCACGCCACACTGAGCCACGGAGGGAACTCTAGGACAGGGGGCAGGCGGCTGCTGCAGGGGACACGCCTTCCTCCCCTACTCGGAGCCCTAGTTCTCCCATCTTAGCAGCAGGGCTGCCGTCCAAGCTTCTTCCCGGGGCTTCGCAGCTCCGGGCTCGGGGGGGGGGGGCAGGGCGGACCGAGACGGGGTCCCTCAGACACGGCACGCGGGAGCGCGGACGGGCGGCGCCTGGGGAGGAGCGCGCGCTGCTCTCCTCCGTCCGCGGCGGTGCGCCGTGCAAACGGCCGGCGGTCGTGCGGGGCGTGGCCTCCAACAGACCACGCCCCGTTCCCCGCCCACACCTGTCCCCTTCGCAGCAGCCGCCGGAAGTCACGCTGGACGGAGCGTTTTCGAGGAGACACTTCCCGGGGCCGCCAGCCGCGAATCTCGAGACTGTGGCGGAGGCGCGAGGAGCGCCGGGCAGGGACCCGGGCCGAATGCTACGCTCAAGTTCAGACGCACAGAACTGGAGAGTTGGTCGTTGGAGAGAACGAGACCAGACGCCAGAAGTCCTCTGACTGTCCTCCTGGCGTTGGCTGCCTCTTCAGGAGCTCCGAACAGAAAAGGAAGGCAGCGTCGAAGCAAAGCGGCTTGGGGTTGCAAGTCCCGACTTGTCCCCGCCCATGTGAAGGTGCGGCTCAGTTTGCCTATCTGTAAAGTGGGGCGATTAATTTCCGCCTCGTGGGTGGGGAAGCTGAGGGCGGAACGGGGAGACCACACGCTCTGTCAGCCGAGGCTGCTCGCCCCCTTCCGACCCCAGAGCGCCTTTCTCCATCGCCGGTCCGTTCTCCGGGGCGGAGTCTTCGTTCTCTTCTGCTCTAGGGAACTTAGAACGGACCCTTGCCTCCCGTTCTACACCGGCGCCCGCTCCGGGGGCGTGCCGGAAGTGCCCTTACGGAACCCGGCGCGGCGGCGCCCGCCTCTTCACCATGGCGACGGCGGGGGCCCCGCGGCGCTTCTGCCGCTGCGCCTGCTTCTGCTCGGAGAACTTGTACGTGGCGCGCTACCGGCTCCACGTGCGCTTCCGCGGCGAGGAGCAGCTGCGCCGCGACTACGGCCCGGTGAGTGGCCCCCGGTGGCTCTGCGCAGAAACGGTCGGGGAGGGGTAGTCGAGGCACCTTTGTCCCCCAGGTCGTGTGCTTTGCCCGGGTGTTCAGATCTGACCGCAAGAATGACCTAATCTCTGGGTGCCTCGCTCTTCTCACCTTAAAGGGGGCTAATAGTGCGTGTTTAGTGAGGTTGTCGTAGGGAATGAATGAATGAAAAGAAGGAAGGCAGGAAGGAGTAAAGGGCCGAGGGCAGGGCCAGGCTGGGGCGCTCTAGGTGTTGTCTGTTTTAAGTGCGTATCGAATTTCATCCCCGCAATGATCCTTTGAGGTCCGGGCTCTCATCTGCATCTTAACCAGGGGAAACTGAGGCTCAGAGACGTTAAGTGACTTACAAGGCCACACAGTTGAGCTCCCCGGACTTTCTGCTCTCAGATCCTGCGCGGCCGAGGATGTGTCAGCCCCAAGGACTTCCAGCAGCTGTTAGGAGAGGTAAGGCTGCCCACCCTCCCGGCCCCCTGCACACCCCCGCCTAGCCCTTCCTCCTTAGATCTGTGTCAGTAGTTTGGGGGGGGGGGTCTTCCTGTGCCCACTCACTGCAGCACCTGGGTCCTGACGCCAGGAAAGGAGACAGTGGTAAATGCCAGGTCGTCTACCCCATGACCTCCTGAGAGAGAAACTTGTGCTTAAAGAGGGAATTACTGGCCCGAGGTGTCACAGTACATGGAGCTTCGTCTGTCCACCCACCCCCTTTGGCTGGTGCCAGGGCTGCTGCTACTCATCTTCCACTCCCTCCCTCATCTGGGGCTGGGGGGTAGTAATGGGAAGCTTCCTAGGTGAGCCCCCTGCAGCCTCTGGGACCCCATTCCCCGCCCTCGGTGGCCCCGCTGGCTGAGATGCGTGGAGGGCTCTCCTCCCCGCCCGGCTCTGAACGGTGCAACCCAGATGGGATGGGCCCTCTTCCAGAAGGAGTTGCCGTCAGTGAACAGCTTAGCACCTCCATTTACCCTGATAGAGTCAGGTGTGTGGGGAGACTGGGCTCTCAGCCTGGGCCCTGCTCTAGCCTTCCCGAGCCTCAGTTTCCTCATCTGTACAATGACCTTGGGGGGGTGTAATGGGAGGCTCCCTCTGGATAACCCGGCCCTGGGCCCCCCCCAGCTTGAGCAGGAGGTGGAGCGGCGGCGGCGGCTGGGGCAGGAGTCGGCTGCCAGGAAGGCCCTCATTTCAAGCTCCTACCACCCCGCGCGGCCTGACCTCTACCACCCGCTGCAGGTACGGGGCGGGGGCGGGCTGCTGGAGGCGGGGAGGCTGCGGCGCTGGAGGCTGCGGCGCTGGAGGCCGTCTACCCCACAGCTGCTGTGTTTTGCCCCCAGGATGAGGCTCTGGCCTCTGAGTTTCTGGCCGCAGCGGAGTACAGCGCGTCCCCGGGTGCGGACCTCAAGGGCCTTCTCCAGCGGCTGGAGACCGTGTCTGGTGAGGTCTGGCCCCATCACCCAGTGGGACTAGGACTAGGGGGTGGGGTCCCTCCACCCACCAGGTCTGCCTCCAAAATCCAAGCCAGCAGGAGCTCTAAGGGCTGGGGGCCTGAGCTGCCAGCAGCAGGGCGCCTGTATTTGCTCACTTGCCCAGCCGCCCGTGTCAGGTGGGAGCCAGCCTGCACACTCGAACGGGGGTGGCTTAAGGAAGGGACAGCTGACACAGGTGTGCACGGAGTTCAGTGATCAGCAGGGAACAGTGAAGGACCATCCCCACCGCCCCCCCCCCCCCAGAGGGCTAGGGGGCGGGGAGCAGATAGTTCCTTATCCCTAGACCTGGAGAAGTGGTCAAGAGTGGAGTGTCTTGAGTCCGCCACGACCTGGAGCTGTGCGAGAGGGGCAGGTGGCAGCTGCCAGGTAGCAGCCGTGGCCTTGAGCGGAAGCACAAAGCCAAGCCAAACTAAGAAATGCTGCACCTTTCCAGCCTTTGAATCTCCTGCTGGGCCCTCCCTCTCACTGACCCTGGCAGGAAGTCCGGCCCCTCCAAGTTTGTTAATCCCACGGCCTCAGTTTCATCATCTGTGAAATGGGAGCAATAGTAATACCCATCTCATAAAGTGTGATTAAGTGAGGTAATGTGCCTACAGGGCTGGGCGCAGAGCGTTTAGGTTTCCTCAGTCTTTCGGTTACGGTTATGCCTAGGCCTGGACGGGGGGGGGCGGGGGGTGCTGTGGGGAGACAGGTGTGAGGTGTTGCTCCCTTGTGAAGCCTGTGCTCTGTTGCAAGGCACAGGGTGGTGTGTGAATGAAACATCCCCTTCCAGCCTGGGGGCATCCCTCCTCATTCCCGTCCAATCCCTGACGTCCGAGGTCGCGGAACGGCCGTCACAGAACGGCCGTCTGGGTGATGGCTGTCAGCTGTGACTGGCCAAAAGTGCGGGGGGCACACCAGCCGTGCACCCCAGGGTGTTGGTGCATCTGCCAAGAAATGTTTGCGTTTCCGCTTGGAGCCTAGCCTCTCCCCACCAGGGCCCAGCAGGAGAGAGCAGCCCCCCTCAGCCCTCCTGTGTGGGGAACAGGAGCTCCAAGAGGCACGTCAGTTGGGGACAGATGGTGGTGGCTCATGGGGTGCGGTGCAGAGAAAGCCTGATGCTGGCCCGCTTGTCTCCACCACTGGCCTGCTGGGTGCTGTTGGGCTAATCCCATCCCACCTATGGGCCTCACCAGAAGCACATCTGTGTCTGAAGGCTGGGCTGTGGGCACCTGCGTCAGCAGGAGAGGCTCCGGGGACAAATAAGGGGGCCCGGGAATACGCCCCCTGCTGCCCGCACACGTCATCACACAGTCACGACAGCCCTGAGAAGCGAGTACCTGGGTTAGCCCCATCGTACAGATGAGGAAACTGAGGCTGGGGGATGTGAAAAGACACGCCCAGGCTCACACAGCTCACCAGGAGGCTGAGCCCCCCGCGGAGGCTGCCGGCCAGCACACCGCCCCTCCCTCTGCAGGCGACAAGCGTATCTACCGGCTGCCGGTCTTCACAGAGCCCTTCTGCCGGGCCTTGCTGGAGGAGCTGGAGCACTTCGAGCGCTCGGACATGCCCAAGGGAAGGCCTAACACCATGAACAACTACGGGGTGGGTGCGGCTCCGTCCGGGGGGCCCGAGGCGGCAGGGACTTGGGGGCTGGAGAAGAGCGGCTGGACCCCATTGGTCTTGGTCTCCCAGTCTGTAAAATGAGGTCACGGTCGGATTATTATGAAGTTAAGTCCATCCATATCGCAAGGCGCTTGTTGCTGCCCTTAGTAAGAACCCCCCCCCCCCCCCCCCGGGCCCAAGGGGAGGCCCCCACCAGTTTCCCCACCGACTCCCGGGATCCCCTCCCAGGTGCTGCTGCATGAGCTAGGCCTGGACGAGCCACTGGTGACGCCGCTGCGGGAGCGCTTCCTGCAGCCACTGATGGCCCTGCTGTACCCAGACTGCGGCGGGGGCTGGCTCGACAGCCACCGTGCCTTCGTGGTCAAGTACGCGCCGGGCCAGGACCGCGAGCTAGGCTGCCACTATGATAACGCCGAACTCACCCTCAATGTGGCCCTGGGCAAGGCCTTCACGGGGGGTGCCCTGTACTTCGGGGACTTCTTCCAGGTTAGTGTGTGTGACCCGGGGGGCAGGGCTGGGGGCAGCCAGGAGTGCCCACGCCTGAGCCCCGCTGTCTGCAGGCACCTTCAGCCCTGGCCAGGCCCCTGGACGTGGAGCACGTGGTGGGCCAGGGCATCCTGCACCGGGGGGGCCAGCTGCACGGGGCCCGGCCCCTAGGCACTGGCGAGCGCTGGAACCTTGTCGTCTGGCTCCGGGCTTCTGCTGTGCGCAACCGCCTGTGCCCCATGTGCTGCCGGAAACCTGAGCTGGTGGATGACGATGGCTTCGGCGATGGCTTCACTCGAGAGGAGCCTGCCACGGTGGATGTGTGTGCACTGACCTGAGCCTGGTTGGGCCCCGGTGTGGGGGTGGCATGGCCGGCGAGGGCTCTGCCCCTTTGGGTTGGACGGGGCAGGAATAAACTCCCTGCAGCCCTCATGCGCTTCTCAGTTCAAAAGGACACACAAGCCTTGGAGTCATTCTTTCAGCAGACCGGCTGGCTTAGGCTGGGCGCGTCAGAACCAGAGCCTGAGCTGAGGATTCGGGTGCAGGTGGTTTGTGGAGGGACCACCTTCAGAAGGACCGGGCAGGAAGGAGCTGGGCCACGATGTGGTTTCAGAAGGCACCTAGCCTTAGCCCGATCCCACGGAGCACAACGCTCTAGAGCATGCAGGTAGCAGTTTGCCCCTTGCATCGGTTATTGGCTTACAGGTGTGTCAAGGCTGGGCTGGTGGGGTGGGTGGGGAGGGAGGTGGTGGTTCCCAGGGGCCCAGGGAATTGGTGTCCAGCGCTTACCGCGGGGGGTTAAGAGCAGGCACTCTGGAGCCAGACTGCCTGGGTTCAAATTCTGATCCTGCCACTTCCAGCTGCGTGGCTGCAAGTAAGCCACTTGACCCCTTTGTGCTTTAGTTTTCCTTATCTGGGAACTACTTCTCTCCTAAAGCTGTTTTGAGAGTGAAATGATTTAATGTATATAAAGTGCTTTGTAACAGCCCTCTGTGTTTGCTCTCGTCATTACTGAAAAACTTGCAACGTGGCCGCCCCCAAATTGGACGAGGAGGGCAGCTGTGCCGGGTTTGGGCTGTACACCTGGAAACCCAGGGGTTCCCATGTTGAAATCTTGAGTTCAGGCTTCCCCGGGAAGGTGGGAAGATGGGCAACACCAGGCCCCGGTCCACGCTGGAGAAATCCGCTGCAGCAGAGTCTCCGCTGCCCACGGTGGACAGGCCTGTGGCACATTCCCTCACCGGGGTCCCTCCCTGGCCCACTGTCATGATCTCTCCGGCCCCTGTGGACATCTGTTCGCCACCTCTATTACCAGGTGGGACGCTGGAGTGACTAAGGTGTCCCCTGACCTGCTAGGGTGGCCGCCAGGACGGCAGCCACCTCAGGGAGGAAAGAGGCGCACGATCGGGTCGCCTTCTTCCCTGGGTCTTCGGGGAGAGGGCAGTCTGAGAAGCGGACAGGGCTGCGGCCGAAGCCTGGATCCCCTGCTTCCCTCTTCCGGAGGTGGGCGAGCCAGACTCGTTTCTCCCGCAGCCCTGGAATCGGGAACCTGGAGCCTCGGGACTAAAGGGGGCAGCGCCTCGCTTTCCAGCCGGACGGCCTCTCAGAGCACTGCCTAGGCCGGAAGTCACCTCGCCGCCGCTTCCTCACGCGAAGGCGTGGCGCGGGTCGGGTGGTCCCGCCCGATGGGTGGTTGAGGAGGGAACGGAGCAGCTGCGGGGACCTTCCCCAAGGCGGCGAGGCCGTGGAGGCCGCGGGGGGTGGAGGGTAGGAGCGCGCGGGGAGGGAATCGGAACGCACCTGGCAGCCGGGGACCGCGGCCGCTCCTTGGGGCGCCAGAGCGCCGGTGCGCAGGCGTGGAGCGGCCGGGCGGGGGCGGGCCCTTAAAGGGGCAGAGGATCCGGGAGTCGGCGCAGGAGCTGAGGTCCCCGGTGGTCGGGGTGGGCGAGGGTCGTGCGGTGGCCGCGGACCCCCTCAAGTCCCTGCCCCGGGGGGTGATGGGTACTGGGCCCCCGCGAGCCAGGCCCCGAGAAGAGCCGCCCCTGGAGTCCCGCGTGGGCATCGGCTCCGTGAGCCTCAGTCTGAACGGGTCTCCCCGTCTCCAGCCCGCGGCGCTATGGCTCACGTCAGCTCTCGCAAGCGCTCGAGGAGTCGAAGCCGGTCCCGGGGGCGAGGGTCCGAAAAGAGAAGGAAGAAGAGCAGTAAGGACGTCCCGAGGAGCTGCTCGGCTTCTAGATCCCAAGACCACAAGGCCAGCACCATCTCTGGGGCGGAGGGTGAGGACCGGAGGGTATGGGGAGACGGGTGTGGGAACCTCAGGGAGGAAGCCGCGGGCGGGCGTCCCGGGACGGCTGTGGGCGGTCGTGAGAGGACTGCAGAATGCGGGACCTCCACGTCTGGGTTGAAAGACCCTGAGATTCCAGGGGCTGGGCCAGCCCGTGTGTAAGGATCGAAGGGGGCACTTAGTGCGGCTTTTTGTGCGGCAGGATTTGAGATACGGGGGCTGGCCGCCCTGCTCCTGGTCGGACAGTGACTGGCTGAGGCTCGGAAAGCGCCCCTCCAGAGAGTGCCGAGCCCTGCTCTGGCTGGAAAGCCGGGTCTGGAGGGTCTCACCCCTGAGGACTCCCCCTAAACCTGCCACAGGCCAGAGCCGGGGGACGAAAGTTTACCTCTCCCCCTCCTGGCCTTCCAGCCTCGCCTTCTCCCTGCATCACAGAGAGAAGCAAGCACAAGGCCCGGAGGAGACCACGATCCAGCTCCTCCTCCTCTTCTTCCAGTTCTTCTAGCTCTTCTTCCTCCTCGTCCTCCTCCTCTTCCTCCAGTGGCGGCCGGAAGAAGCGGGGGAAGCACAAGGACAAGAAGAGGAAGAAGAAGAAGAAGAGGAAGAAGAGGCTGAAGAAGAAAGGCAAGGAGAAGGCGAAGGGGCAGCAGGGCGAGGCTCTGCCGGGACCCTCGCTGGACCAGTGGCACCGGTCAGCTGAGGAGGAAGACGGCCCAGGTACGGTGGCGCCACCCGCGTGCAGGAGGGGACGGGTCCCCCCCAGACCAGCTGCCGACTCCCCGCTGACTCCGCTTGCAGTCCTGACGGATGAACAGAAGTCCCGCATCCAGGCCATGAAGCCCATGACCAAGGAGGAGTGGGACGCTCGGCAGAGCGTCATCCGCAAGGTGGTGGACCCGGAGACGGGACGCACCAGGTGGGGAGCGCTTGGCAGAGCTCAGCCCCCCCCCCCCCCCCCCCCCCCCCCCCCCCCCCCCGGCCACCCGCACGCTCAGGAGGAGGGGCGACGGCTGCCGCGCTGAAAAGCCAAAGACGGGAGAAGACTAGTCAACTTGTTTCTGGGAGTTTTTAGGCCGTTCTTCCCTATTGCCCGGAGCTAGCACTGGCAGGGGCTGGAAGGGCCTTGAGGAATGTCTTCAAAGAGCCAACTGGTCGGTCTCACCGCAGACCCTAACCCAGCTGCTTTTATCACTGTCCCAAGGGTAGGAGGGAGGGAGAGGGGGGAGCACCTAGGTCCCGCCTGCTCAGGGTGGCAGGGGCCTGAGCCCTGGCATCGCTTTGCCAAGTCTTTGCCACCTGGTCTGGTTCTGCTGCTCTGGCATCGAGGCTCAGCCTCCTCTCCCCTCCTCCCCCAGGCTCATTAAGGGAGATGGCGAGGTCTTAGAGGAAATCGTAACTAAGGAACGACACAGAGAGATCAACAAGGTTGGTGTCACCCCTTTGCCCGGCGTCCACACCCTGCTCTGGTTTTGATGTGTCCTCTCCTATGTGCTTTCTTCTCCAGCAAGCTACCCGAGGGGATGGCCTGGCCTTCCAGATGCGAGCAGGGCTGCTGCCCTGAGGGCCCTGCAGGCTAGGTGCTGGTGGTGCGGCCTGGACGCCGGCTTCGGGGTGGGCCGCAGGAAGCGCAGTAGGTGCTGTCTGCCTTCCCTCCTGTGGACTGGCCTGTGGCTCAGCCACCTCTCAGACGCAGGGGGTGAGGACAGGGTCACTGGCCTAATCAGCTCCTCCATCTCCTGCAAGAGCACCACTTCCCAAATATTAAATGTGCCCTGGTTGGAAACTTTGTTATGTCGGCTTTTGGTGCTGAAGGGAGGGAAGGTTGCCACCCAACTTCCAGACAACAGACTATTGGGGGAAGGGTGGGCTGTGCCCTGACATTTGCGAGCACAGGCCACACCAGCCCCCTTTGCCCTGCTCATCCTCAGGTCAGCCTGCCTAGACCGGGCCCTGACCATCACCCCCAGCTGAATCCCAACCCAGAGACTTGGCTCTTAAACCCCATCCCCTCAGACTTGGAGGGAGGCTGCCTCCTGCGCTTTCTTCCTGCGGATGACAACGGCACAGAGGCCTGGTGCTGGGGCCGCGCGGCCGGGTTGCACGTTACTAGCTGTGACCTCTGTAAAGCAGAGGCTTGTTCAGCATCCAGCTCACTGGGTTGCTGTGAGGATGAACCGAGTTCATGCCCAGGAAGCGGGGCTGGAAGGAGGCCCGGTGCAGGGTAAGGCTTGCCTACGTGTGCTGGTGTCACAGCCAGTGTAGCGGGTGCTGTTCCCTGGGAAGGACAGCCTCCGCCCCCCCCCCCCCACCATAGCTTTAGCTCCGGGACAGGCCATGCCCCCACCCCAGACCCCGCCCCTGTGCTCTGTGGTTACTGGTGTAGTAAAGAGACCCAGAAGGAAGCCTTCCTGCTTCTTTAATTGGTGTAACAGACAATGACACTGTATACAGAGCACACTCAGGCCCAAAGGTGCAGGGATAGCAAGGGCAGACGGGGCGAGTCAGGACACGGCTCACACACGGCCCAGACAGAGACAGGAGGGGCCAAGACAAGAAAACTAACGAGGTGGGTGAGGTGGGTGGTGGGCGGGCAGCTCAGACAGAGCTGGGGACATTGGGGGTGGGGTCTCTGATGAATCCGTCTGTAGAAATCAAAGAGAAGGCAGGCGGTTGGGTCTGGGGTGGTGGACTGAGGCTCAGTATGGGGCTGGGAGTGGGACTAAGGCTTCTACTCTAACAGGCCCGGGGTGGGGGTGGCAGTCAGCAAGGCCTGCCTCACCCTTTGGTTACGACTGGTCAGGCCTGAGCCCTGCAGCTCAGCACCCAACACTGTAAACATTTTTGGTATTTTTAAAGGACTCTGCCCTCCCTCTCTTAGTTTCTGAAAAACGTGCTTCCTTAAGAGGAGAATGTGCCAAAGGGAATCTTAAGGGAGGCAGGAAGCAGACCTGGATATAGAGAGATGTCAACGGGGAGGGTGGGCTGCCCATCTCACCATCTATGGCTAAAGGCCGCTGGGAGAGGCCCAGGGGACTATTGCTGTTGTCCTTGGCATGGCTGGCAGCTGGGCAGGCAGGCGGGGAGTGTGGAGCTGGGGGGAGCTGCCCCCTGGGAGGGGCCGAGCCCACTGCCCACACGGCCTCCCCGGGCCAGGAGGCCTCCCAGCCTGTATTGCAGGCGGGCCCGAGACTCTTCCAGGTGCTTCTCCAGATGGCTGGTCACCGAGGCAGTAGGCAGGGTGGGGTGAGGTGGGACCGACAGAGGAGGCACTGGCCACAGGGGCCCCTCGCCGGGGCTGTGATTGTCGGGACGAGCGATTTCCCGCCGGGGAGCAGAGGGGGGGTCAGATATTGCACTTTCATTGCAACACTTACATTAAAACTTGGTCCATAAAATAATCGTTGCTTTATACAGAACGCCTGAAACGGAAACAAAAAGCTACATCTTAAATATGAACAAACCCTGAAGGTCCTATCCCTCCAGAAAATTTTCTCTGCACAAAATAAATAGCTTTCACTCTGTATAGACCCACTTTTGCAGAACATTTACACAACCCTTTGGCTGTACATATCTACACACGGGAAAAGGTGAACATCGATCTGCACGCCTACCCATCCCAGCCTACAAGGCCCCGAGGCCGTGTCCAGGTTGGCAGCAGCTTCTCCGAGTCGGAGCCTGGCCAGGCAGGCTCCCCCGCCTCGTAGAAGGAGGTGGAGGAGGAGCGGTCGAAGGGCGGCCCGGGGCTGAGCGCCACAGCTGAGATTGTGGTCGGTTCTGGGGAGGGAGGACGGATGCTCAGACCCAGCGTGCAGGACGTCGTGGTCCTTAACAGGTGGGGAATGAAGTCGTGGCTGCTGCCCTTAAGCTAACGAAGCAAGTTGTGGCTTCTTAGATTCGGCATCAAAACGGAATTGGCATTAAAAAAACCTAAGTGTGTGCCCATTCACCCCAGAGTAGAAATTCAGTGGAATTAATGGGGGCTGGGTGAGGCAGGGACCCCACACCTCACTGCGTGGGCAGGGGGCAGGGCCCCGGGACCCAGAACCAGGCTGGACTCCGTCACAGTGCTGGGTGTTTTCACGTGGAGGGGCTGCGCTTGGTACTGAAAGAGTTAAGAAAAGGAAGCAGCCAAGGATCGCTGATTTAAAAAAACCTCATAGAAATCAGATTGGATAAGTAGAAAGGTGTAGAAACGCAGGAGAGCCGAGGCCCGCGGCCTCAGCTGGCGGCAGGTGAGTGGAAGAGGAGGCTGGGCCTGGCCAGGCCCAGGAGCCCGAGGCGTGGCTTCTTGGGAGCCGGCTCTGGGCCTTGCCAGCCTCGCTGCCAGACTGGGTTCCAGGTGGGGCAGGTGGGCAGGGCTCGGGCTGCCACAGCGCTGGAGGGCCAGGCGGAGCTGCGGAAATTAAGATATGGCCTTTCTCTTCCTGCTTGCACAAGGATTTGCCGCCCTGGAGCCTTCTGTGTAGCAACAGGTCTCAGATCAGCAAAACGTCGGATTTTCATGCGTGTCAATGAGTCTGTAGCCACAGGAGATGGTGACGGATCTCCACTCTCAAAAATCAGTGCAAAACCAGTGAGGTTGAACAGTTGAGTAACTAGAGTTAACAAGAAGCAGGCTGTCCCCGACTGGAGCTGCTACCCAGTGGGAGGGGACCTGGGGGTCAGGGTGAGCTAGTGGATGGGAGGTGGCAGGTGGGGCCTGGGCCCGGGCCTGGCATCAGGATGCTGGGAGGTCAATGCAGGGCAAGTGTCTAGGAGTGCCTTTCAGGCCAGTCCACGTGGGGAGTCCTGGTCCCTGTGTCATCCTGGGACAGGCTGTGCTGCAAGCTGGAACCCCGCAGACCCTAGGACATGAGGCAGGGCTGGGAGGGCTGTGCGGCGCAGCCTATGTCCTCCGCCAGGCTCTGGGACAAGCCTGTCTCCAGCCGACACTGTGTGCCCAGGCCAGGCCCCCTGGCCGGGCTGGCCGCCCTGGCCTAGCACCACGGAGACCACGAGGCCTCACTAACGGTGTCCTACTTGGGGCCCGCGGCTGCCCCTGGCTCAAGCCGGCCGGCCATGGTGCGGCCCCAGCAGCCAGCCGCTACGCTCATGCTGCGCTGTCCTCGCTGCTCGCTGTCCGCCTGGCTCTGTGTCCGCTCCTGCCGCAGGCCGGGCCCGCTGGGCTGGGCCGAGATGGTGCGGAGCAGGTGGTTCCGGGAGCGCAGGAAGTCACCCTGGCCGGGCAGCCCAAAGCTGCCTTTTCGCAGCGCCATGCGGGTGGCCGCGTTGCGGGCTGGCCGCGCCCGGTGGTTGTACTTGAGCTGGGCCAGGTGCGCCGCGTAGCCGTCCGTGATGAACTGCAGGGGAGGGCGGTGGGGAAAACTGGCTGTCACGGGGGCGGCCTGTCGGGGTCGCCTGCCCGTGCCGCCCACCACGACTTGCCCACTCACCTGGCACTGCTGCTGCAGCTTCTTGGTGGGCCGGCCGACGATGTAGATCTGCATGGGGGACAGGCTGATAGAGCTGTAGACCGCTACGTCCTTGGTGGAGCCGTAGGCTGCGTGCACGCGCAGGTGCAGCTGTGGGAGAGACGGCTGTGGGCGCGGCCCGGCTCTCCAGCCCCGCCCCGCCCTCCAGCCCCGCCCCGCCCTCCAGCCCCGCCCGGATCCCTCCCGCCCCGCCCCCAGCCCCGCTCTCCAGCCCCGCCCCGATCCCTCCCGCCCCGTTCCCAGCCCCGCCCTCCAGCCCCTCCCCTATCCCTCCCGCCCCGCCCTCCAGCCCCGATCCCTCCCGCCTGGGACCCACCTCGGAGATGAGCAGCTTCAGGAAGTTGGCTTTGTGCCTCAGCGGGTCGTGCACCAGGCCGTCACAGAAGGACACCACGCCGTGGGGGAAGTTGTGCTGGGCCAGCCACGCCACCACCCGCTGCTTCTGCATGTCAGGCCGGCCCGTCACGTAGATGATGAGGTAGCCCAGGTCCTGCCAGTGCCTGGCACCAAGGGGGAGGACTGGGTGTCCGACGGCCGCCCCGTTTTCCCTCCCGGGCCACCCTGCCTCCTTGTCCAGCCGCAGAAAAGTGCATCTTTGGGGCTCAGCGGAAATAGTAAGAGCCACGAGGGCGGTCACAAGTCACACGGTCCCTGGGGACGCGCTCTGTGGCAGGTACAACTGGTCTTGTTGGGAGCCCCACTTCTCAGGCCAGGAACTGGCCACCCAGCCAGCCGATGGTGCTGCGGACTCCGCGAGCCCCTGCTCTGGTGCCCAGAGCCCTCCCCAGCTTGGCCTGCTTCCTGCCCCTGAGCCCACCCACCGTGCCCTTTGGGATCACTCACCGCACCACGTCCACAGCCCCGGCCCTCACTTTCGGGTCACTGCCCATGATGGACACGCTGGCAGCAAAGGAGCCGTCGATACTGAAGACCACGAACTCCGTGCCCTTGGGCAGCACGGTGATGTAGCTGTCTGCGAACGTGTGGTCTCCCCTGGGAGGGGGAGCTCATCAGAACCCACCAGACCCTCTTCTTCCTGCCCCAGAGGTGGCCGGCCTGGCCTGCTTGCCCCCCAGAGGTGCGTACCTGACCACCATCTTGATGGGGTAGACGCCTACACCCAGGCGATGGGTCTCGGGGATGGTGTAGGAGACCCGCCCGCTGCTGTTGGTCACCAGCGTGTCCAGATACAGCCACTCACCCGAAGGCGGCTGCATCATGATGTGCACATCCACCTGGGGGCCGGGCAGGCTGGTCACGAAGGGGCCGGGCCCTTGGCCTCCCCAGCCAGAGGGAGGCAAGGGTAGGGGTTCCCACAACCTCTCCTTGTCCTTACCTTCTCCCCAGTCAGGGTGACCATGTCCAGGGGCCCATACATGAACCGGCCCGTCAGAACCTGCGGGCCATCCTCGTTGGCAACTGCGTCATTGATCCGGTGGTTGGCGGTCACATTCTGGGGACAGGAAGAGTGAGGCTGGGTCAGGGTAGGGGCGGAGGGATGGGTGGGATTTCCTGGGGCTGGTGGGTGAGCACAGGCTTAAATCCTGATGGGCCAGGTTCAAGTCCAGTTCAGCCACCTGCCCCACACGGCCCTGGCACGGCCCTGTCTATAAATGGGGTGATAGCTCCAACCTCACAGACTGAGCATGAAGTAAGACAGCATGCTGCTCTGTGACTTGGTTTCCTCATCTGTGACACGCTGTCTTCGTGCGAGGGTTTACTAGGACAACAGCCGCAGGGCCACGTGGGCCCTCCTCACCCGCAGTTTCACGTGGGTCCTCTTGCGCTGCCACTTCTCTCTCGGCTTGGAGGGCGTGAACACAGACACCTCCTTGCCGTCCAGCTCCAAGATGCTGGAACTGTCATGCCTCATGACCTAGGAGGGAAGAAGTGGGCCATGGGGCAGACTCAGAGCCAGAAACAGGAGCCCGTGAAGGGTCGCGGGCTGGGGGACACTGTTCAACCCACCACGGCCCACCCCCTGGTCCTCCCCAGACTCACACGTCCCACGACTGTGCAGAAATGTTCACCCCCATCCCCATGTCTGCAAAGGCTCCTCCATCCCGCTTGCTCTGCAGTCTGATGGGAGCCCCCACCCCCTCCCCATCTACGAAACGGGGCCATGTCAGCAGTGGTGTCACCTGGTCCTCCTGGCAAGGCCCCAGTGCTCTGAGCAGCGGGCCCCAGGATACCTGTCTCAGCAGGAAGGAGACTACATCCGTTGACTCCCAGTAGCTGGCGTGGAAGAGGTGGGGCAGGGCCACGGTGGGGAAGGCCGTCAGCGCGTCAGGGCAGTACAGGGCGTAGTCGATCCGCTTCTGGCCCCACCACTTTGCTGCAACTGCCAGGAGGGGGGGCC
Source organism: Hyaena hyaena (assembly GCF_003009895.1). Classification (NCBI taxonomy): domain Eukaryota; kingdom Metazoa; phylum Chordata; class Mammalia; order Carnivora; family Hyaenidae; genus Hyaena; species Hyaena hyaena. Next base: position 2,994,209 of record NW_024080632.1, on the reverse strand, counting down.
TTGACCAGGCTGGACCTCAGGAGGCTCCCAGGCCCCGCAGGCTTGGCTCAGCCTGAAGACTAGACCCTCCTCTGACCGGGGAAAGGGGGTGCAGCCGAGGCGAGCCTCCTCCCCTCTGGCTGGGTGACAGAGGGGAGTAGGGGACGGTGTGCAAGCAGCCAGAAGGCACCGGGGGGTGAGGTGGGGGGGGGCATGTGGAGTTAGGGGATTGGGGACAGTCCTGGTCTGGAGGCAGGACTATCCCTGGGCCTGTGCTGACCCTTCCCTGGGGCCCTGTCGCTGTCCTCTCCGGGCTCTCCTGCCCCCCATCTGCCCTGCAGGCTCAGGTGGGGGACAGGAATTGCAGAGGTGAACCCCAAGGCAAGGCCTGCCGTGCCCCTGGCACCTGGGAGCTTGCTCAGGAGCAGCAGGCTGAGTGTCAAGGCCTGGGTGTGAATCCTGACCCCACTTGGGGCTGGGAAACCACTCCAGCTCCAGTAAAGGGTTAGGAGGTGCCTTTCTGCTGGCTGCACACGGCCTCTCGGTAAGTGGTGCCCACTGCAGGTCAGGGTTCTCCTGAGCTCTGCTGTACGGGACAGGCCGGCAGTCCCCTGGTCATCACCCCCCAGCCAAGCCCTTCAAGTCCTCCCCGGATCTGAGTGCTCCCCGCCCAAGCCTCCAGCTCCCTGGTTAGGCCACAGCGGGCAGGGCCTGGCGGTGAGACGTGCCCGGAAATGGTGAGTGACCCCAGTTAGAGCAGGAGAGCGGGTGTGGGCGGAGGCCGTGTGACTCCTGGTACCTTCTCTGATGTCCAAGTTGGGGAGGTGGGGGGCCCGCTCCAGGCTGGGGCTCCCCTGCTGGGCCTGTGGGTGGGGGCCTGGGGTAGAGGGGGGCGGGGCAGGCAGGGCGAGCAGAGACAGGCGCCTGACGCTGGGGGTGTGGCTGAGCGACACCGGGGCCTCTGAGAAGCGAGAACAACGAGGAAGGGATCAACAGGCTGGGCCACCAGGAAGGATGCTGGGAAGAGGGCCAGGCTCCCTCACAGAAGGCCGCCCACTCCAGCCTCAACTCGGGCGGCCCTGAGCAGCCACACAGGCAGGCAGTCACACAGGGAGGATGGAGCCGGCAGCTGGCCCCGGCGAACGGAGAGGGGGTGACCAGGGCTCCGCTTCTAGCTGTGAAGCTTCTGAGACAGGCAGGAGAAGCAGAGGAGGCCGTGGAGGGGTGGCCGCAGGGAGATCTCGCCTCCCCCTCTGGCTTGCCTGGTTCTGCCTGCTTGTCCAGAAACAGCCCACAGCTTCCTCCTCTGGGAGCACCGGCCCTACTGGGGTTAGGACCCCTATTCTGGGGCCCATCACCTCCCAGCTGCCTGGATGGCACTGCCCATCTCGTGCCACCTGGATGTGGCCCTGCGGGCTGGCCCTGCCATCATCCCTCCCTCCAGAATCTGCTGTGGACATCTGGGGCTGTTTTAGGTGTTTAGCAGCACCCCTGGTCACTATCCACGGATGCCAGTAGTGCCAGACGCTGCTGATGTCCTGGAGCGGGAAGGGTGCGGACCCCTGCTGTGACAGTGGGGGGGGCCCAGGGAGCGCAGGCCCTGGGTGCGGCCGCACTCACTCTGGGCAATGCTGGATGCCGTGTAGCTCTCGGCCATGCCCGACACCTGGCTGGCAATGCTGATCTCACTGGCTCGGCGGAAGCCTCGGTGGGTGGGCGCCGTGCCGGGTGAGGAGGGGGCCGCATGCTCTTGAAATACTGTGTTGTGGGTCTGGAGTGCATCCGCTGTGGGTAGACAGGGACCAGAGAGGCCAGTGGGTAAGACGGGCCCCCTTCCTCCAGCTCGGCCCCCCACCCCCACCCCCAGCACCCTGAGCAGTGGGAGGCAGGGCCCAGTGTGCCCTGGGCTGGGCGGGCAAGGCTGACCCCTCCTGCTGCAGACAAACGGTGGCATCTGAGCACGGCTGGCAGTAAGGATGGGCCCAAGCATGCCAGGGCCTGCCTGCTTGGGGCCGACAGGGCAGGGTACAGAGCGGGGCTGGGGAGAAGGGAGGGCCGTGGCAGGGATGGACAGACGGACTGACACAGACACAGTAGGCAGGGAGGCAAGGCGGCCAGGCTCATGCCCCCCCTGGCCACCCTTCTCACCCAATATGTGGCTCCTGACCTGGCCCAGCCCTCCCAGCCTCCCGGACTCCGCCTGGCTGGGCCCGACCCGCAGCCCGGGGTAGCTGGGTTTGAGCGGCACTAGCAACAGGGCCCTGAGTGGTCTCCCGGGGCTGCCCGAAGCTGGGCACTGAATGAGGCAACACCCCCCCACATCCCCTGCATAGGCCACACTGAGCCAGCCCTGGGTGTGTGTCTGGGAACAAAGGCAGGTGCCTAGGGCTGACCCGGGCCCAGGCTGAGGGCAGGCATAGCAGGGAGAGTCGGGCTCAGCTGGAGGACACACGTGCAGATGGGGCTCCGTCGGGGAAGGAAAGCAGTGGGCTCCCGAGAATCCACCCCTCCCCAGGACCAGAGGTTTCTCCTGGGGAGCAGGTGGGATGAGTCTCAAGGCTCCCCGCTGCCCCGCCCAGCCTCACAAGTGGGAGAAAGAGCCCTGGGACTGACACCCGTGCTGTGTGACCCTGCAGCAGCCGCTCCCCTCTCTGGCCTCCTAGCACCCGGTGTGCAGACAGGAGGCGCTGGGGCCCGATCCTTAGGACTTGTCCTGTCTGGTCTCTGTGGGATGCCACAGGCTCCAAGTGGCCAAGGAGGGCATGGGGAGCCCCCGGGGACCAGCAGTCAGCCAGCGAAGCAGACGCCACCACGAATGGAGGTGTTACACACTCTCGACACAGCCCGGGCTCGGGCGGGGCCCGTCTTGCCAGGTGAGCGCGGGAACGGGGATACTGGTTTCCAGGAAGCCGTCCCCTGGGGGGAGAGGGGCCAGGGGCCCACCCTCCAGGACCAGCTCGGGGTTTCTCTGCACTGTCTCAACTGGAGGCAGACGGGAGAGAACAGACGGGACAAGAACAGACACTCGTGGGCAGTCCAGACGTGCTCCTCCGCCACACACATGGGCTCCTTCAAGACCAGGACGCGACAGGACACACTCCAGGGTGGGGGGAGGGGGGAGGGCCTTCCCGGGGAGGGCCGGGAGCGGGCGAAGGGCAGCCCTCACACGTGTTCCCTGCTCAGACCCACTCTGCAGCCCCCCGCCCCCACCCTGTGCCCCCTCGCCAGCCACAGCCATGATGGGTTCCCACACAGGGTCCCTCCAGGTCCTCAGCTCTGTCTCGGGCAACGGGGTGGGAGTCCCGGTCCCAGGCTGGCCCCTGGGCTGAGGCCCTGACCTGTGAGGCCCATCACCCTTCCCTCGCTGCGGCGTGTGGGGCTGACGCCCCCCCACCGACGCCGGGTACCCAGCTTCCGAGGAGCTCAGTGCAGGCCGTGACTTCCCGCCGGGCAAGGACCCCAGGAGCGCCCCACCCAGGGCCCCGCCCCCCTGGCTCTCACCCAGCAGCGTGGAGCAGCCGTCCCCCAGCGGGTAGCGCTGGTAGCGGGGGATGCTGAAGGGCGGCAGGGCGTGAAACCTCCGCTCCAGCAGCGGCTCCAGGCGGGAGGCCGACGGGTCCGCGGGGTGGAAGAGGTTGTAGACTTGCTGGCAGGCTGGCCGCAGCTGGAAAACTGGGGGCGGCAGGGTTAGGATGGCAGAGCCCTGAGGAGGCGGGTCTACAGCAGGAGGGGCGGGGGGGGGGTGTCCGGAAGCTTCCGAAAGCATGGTCTCTGTGATGTGGGATCTGTCCGTTTATTAACCAGATGTTCTTAAACTGAATGGAGTGGATGGAGCCCTGGGCTGTGAGACGGGGCTGCTATGCCGTGAGTGGATGTCTCGCTTTTACACACACACACACACACACACACACACACACACACACACAGGAACAGGTGCTATCCTTTTTGAGCTCCCCACCCCCACTCCACATCTAACACAAAAATGTTGGCGTCTCTCATTCCAGCACTGCGAGTTCTACCCAACCCTTTAACTGCTGCGGCCCCCTCCACGGACGAACCTCTACAACGGTTCTGATTTTTCCCAATTACAGATAACGCTGCCGTAATGTCACTGTTCCTAAGTCTTTATCTGCTTATATGTAAGCCAGGGCTTACTTGCTCCTGGGCAAGTGTCCACACCCTTCTGAGCCTCAGTTGACCCCTCTGTAATCTGGGGACTTAATGTGAGCCCTGCATGTCTCCTGTAAGGATGACAGGGCTCCCTGGCCAGATTGGTTGATCCCTGGGACGTGCTGCAGGGACTGTTGCTCTGACAGGCTGCTCAGCCGGCACGTGACACCTCCTTGTCCCTGCAGCCATGAGGAGGGTCTCTGGAGCTGGGTGGCTGCGGGCCTTCTGGGGCTGGGAAGCCAGGCACCAAGGAGCATCTCTTCCTTATGGGAAGATCTTGGGTCCGAAAGACTGGCTCTGTCTCCATCTGATCCCCGGGCAGTCCCTTCATTTCTATACCTCAGCTCCCAGAGGTGCCTTTAAGATAAAACAGCAGGGGTCAGGAGATGGAGGCCAGAGGCTGAGCTGCTGGCATAGGAGCAAAGGAGAGCTACGAGCCTGTGCTGGGGAGGGCAGAAATGAGGCAGGCTGATGTAGGAAGGGGCCTGGGATGTGGCCACGGCCTTGTGACAGGGGTCCACTGAGACCTTCGACGCAGCTCATCCACCCCCTGCCCTGCCCCTGCAGAGCTCTCACCATCCAGGGCAGGGATGACAGTCTTCCTCAAGGCCAGGACCAGCCCGAGCGGGCACCCGAACAGGAAGAGGTCTGCGATCTCAAAGTCAAACTTGCCCGCGGCCCCTGTGGCATCCAGCATGGTGGAGCTGCTCGAGCGGCGGGAGCTGGGCTCGTTCCTCAGCACGCTGGCGTGGAGGCTGCAGGGGGGCGGCCTTGTGAGGCGGGACCGCAGTTCTTCTCGGCGCTGGCTTGCCCTCAGTCTCCCAAAGGAAGGCCCCCAGGGGGCATCAGGCCCAAAGGAGGCTCAACCCTTTGGCTGTCCTGCAGGTGTGGCCATCTGGTGACAGCTGGTCCCAACCTCCCTAGGGGTGCCACTGCCTTTGGAACAGCTGCCTCTGGTCAGTTTTGCTCCCCAGCTGGGCCTTACCCCTGCACAACCTGTCCCCTTGGGCTCAAGATGGCCCTCGCTCGTACAAGACCCCAGCGGCACCCAACCCTTCCAGTGGCCAGCAGCCTGACCTGGTTCAAAGCCTCAAACTGGAGGTGTCCCTTGGGGCGCGCTGGCCCCACCCACCTGGACAGGAAGGCCTGGTGCTGCTGGATGGTGTCCAGCTCGTAGGTGGATGAGTCACTCCTCTTTCGAGGCAACTGCCTTTTGGGATCTTCGACACCATTGCTTCGGGGGATATCAATGTTGCTGCGGCTCAGGTGCCGACTGCTCTCCAGGCCACCGCTGCCACTGCCGCCATGTGCCGCATTGACCAGGGTGCCCGGGGACAGCAGGTCAGTGTCCTGGAACAGCCCCATGCAGGCTCACTGCCCGGCGGCTGCTGGCCTGGGCCCTGCTTCCGTGTCCTCCCTCCTGGTTCCAGGCCTACTGGCCACCGTCCAGCCAGCCTCTCAGAGGAGAAAGTCCTGTCCCCTAGCTGTGCCACTGTCCCCCCAGCCGACTGGCCAAGTCCCAACAGCCTTTGTTCCTGCCTGAACTGGCCACCCGGATCTTCATGATCTCTCACTGATCATGCCTGGCCCACCGAGGCCATTTGCTGCTCTGTGCCACAGGGACCTTGGGCCCTCTCTCCTGCTGGGAAGCTCAGCCACACCTCCCAGGCCCAGGCCCTGGCCCCAGCCCCCTGAGGTGCAGACCTTGCTTTACCACCTCTTGTGCTCTAGGCTTGGTCCCGCTACAGCTGCTCACCTGCCCCGTTCCCCCCTCGCCACCTCTGGCGCCTGTGCTGGGAACCTCCGCCCTTCCCTTGCCTTTACTGCAGCCCTGAGGGATGTCTGGGGCTAAAGGGTGACAGTTTCTATCCTGGAGATCCCCTGCTCTGGGGGCCATGGGGAGCTGATACCTGGATGCTGGCCACACTGCCACGGCGGCTGCTGCTCTGACTCTCTGACACCGGCTGATTGCTGTAGCATAAGGCATCAAAGGCCAGGATGCCCCCAACGCAGTCCCCAATCAGGCAGATCTACAGGGGAAGAGGCCCCAGAGGCCTGAGTGCCCGCGCTGTTGGCTGGGGTGCCGGCTGGGGAGAGCCATCGCCCCTTGCCCGACAGGCTTTCTGTCTTCCCTTCCTTCACCCCCCAACTCACCTGCCCGTTGAAGGTCATGCCCTCCTGGGACTTGATGAAGTCCCCATAGGCAAGGTTGGCCCGCTGAATCACTGTGGCAATCGCCTCCTGGTACTGGGGTGAGGAGGTGGCCAGCAAGGGCAGGGCGGCCAGGGGGATGTGGTCCTGGCTGCTGGACAGACAGCCTTCATCATGGCTGTAGGGGCTGAGGCTGGGGGAGGGGGCCCGGTCAGGGGAGAGCAGGCCGCCTCAGCTCAGCCCCGGGGGCCCCTCTTCCCGGCTGGGGCAGCAGGGCTGGGGCTGCCTGCCACCCAAGAGCCTCAGCTGTGACTTGGCAACCCTCACGGGGTCACTTCTGGGCCAGGCCTTGGGAGCCTGAGGAACAGGGTGGGGGAGGAAGGCCCTCCGTGTCAGAGGCGGTCGGCACCCTCCACATCAGACAGGGTGACCGAGGCTCAGCCTCCTCCGTACGCTCAGTCATCTGCCCAGGTTTTGCCACCTCTGGATGCAAGGGGCTGGATGGCAAGTCTGGATGGGGGTCCTGACACTGGGGGAGAATCCTGACCCTCAGGGCTAGGTGGTCTGGGGCTTAGGCACTCACTTGGAGACAAGGGCAAAGGCATCAGAGCAGATGGGCGGGCAGGGCACCAGGCGGATGGCGAGGTGGCCCAGGGCGCTGGGGTAGTGCACGCGCATGACGGTGTCGAACACGGTGGCGATGGTGTTGGCGTCGCCCTGCTTGGAGGTGGGGTCCCCAGCGCCCGTGTCCAGGATGGTGCCTCCGTGCAGCAGCAGCAGCAGCACGTGGATCTTGGAGGCTGGCGCAGCCAGGGGTGGGCTGACTTCGTCCTGGGGGGTGGGGGGGTGGCGTCAACTCCCTGAGGACTCAGCCCCTTATGGGACCTCGTCACCCCAGGAGGAGGCCCATCTGGCCCACTGTTCCTTCTGAGCACCCCGAATGCAGCTCCTCAGCCACAGGGTCTGATGTCGGCCACCTAAACCCCTTCCCTGGGGGCGGCAGTGATGGTCCCTGTCTTCCTCCCCATGAGCAGCCCTGCTCCCATCAGCCAGTCTGACCAAAAGTGCAGACTCTGCTTCCTGTCTGGGGGCCCAGGCAGCCGTTTCTGGCTTTGGCAAGGAGGCACAGGCGCATCCTGCGTGGGGGCCTCTGGAGCTCGCCTGCCCTCCGTGTCTATGCCTGGGCGGGCGGTGATCCTGGACACTCAGCCTGCAGCTCCGGGCTCTCCCTCATCTACACAGGGTCTCTCCTCTGGCCCTCTCCAAGACCAAGGTCTCCAAGCATCTTAGACCAGGCAGGGGATGCAGGTGCGTCTGTCTGAACCCACCTAACCTGGGAGGTGGAATGATCCCACCTCTGGCTGGTCAGGCCTGCATGTGAGGTCAACACGAGACCTGAGACTTGTACGCATCTGCACGGGGTATGGAACGATTCCATTTAGAGAGGGTCGTGGTGGTAGCCCAGAGAGGTCAAGAGACTTGTCTAATGTCACACAGTGCATTAGTGCCAAGCTGGACTGGAATCCAGAGCTCCTGCCCCCATCTCCAGGAAACTTTCCTCACCTTAACTTCTGATATATGACTGGGAGAGCCAGGGCCAGGGCCTAAAAGAGGCCACTGGTGAGTACTTGCCAGGCCCTTATGTCTAGGTGTGTGGGGGACCAGAAGGGGGAGCTGAAGAGAGAGGCCTATCCCTAAGGAACCAGGGAGACAGACCAAGGGCCTGAGGCTACCTGGATGGCCCACATGGGGACAGCTGGCCCTGAAGTGGGCCACTGGATGGTGGTGGGGGCGGGGGGGCAGAGTAGCCCGAGGGTCAAGACAGAGCCCAGGCAGGGAGTGGGCAGTACAGGCAGTGGACCCAGGGGCTGGTGAGGCTGCCACAAAATGGAGGGGTATGCGCGGGCCCAGGAGCCACTGGGCAGCAGACGACTTTGAGTGAACAAGTCAGGCAGGCTGGTAGGTGGTACCGGGTGTGGAGCCGGGGCAACACTGGGCAGCCTCATCTCCAAGGAGGCTGGTCTCTGGCCGGCTGTGGGCCCAAGGGCCTGGGCAGGAATACCTGCCCAGCAGAGCTTGGGGACTCTGCCCACCGGTGGCCCCACCTGGCAGGAATGACTCACAGCCAGGGCAGGGTGGGGCCATCAGCTTCCCGGACTGCTTATCAACACTGCCTGGCGAGGGGCTCAAGGAAGGACGGTCTCAGGGGCAACCTCACCATCACCCGGTCAGGGAGGGAGAGTCCAATGGCCCTGAGAAACCCAGGATGGGCAGGGGTGGACGGTGAGAGGCCCAAAGAATCCTGCCTGTGCCTATCATCTGGGACCCGGCACCGGAGGCTGGGACTGTTCGGGGCCAATTGGAGACACAGTGCTCCTCCCATTCGTGCCTAATACTGGGATCCTCCCCCAGGACTTGAGCCCAGCACAAACAGAGCCCATGCGAGGCAGAGTGTGGCAGCAGGCCTGGAAGCCGAAGGGGAGGCTCTGGACAGCCAGGGGGTCCCCGTTAGTGTCTCCACAATGCCATACCCCCTCCACAAGGCTGGGAGGGGAGGCTCCGGTTTGGGGGCTATTGCAAGCAAAGGGATCTGACTTTGGATGGTCGTGCGCCAGAATCGGTGCTGGGTTCCAACGAGCACATCGCATCCTAAGGCAGATCTGGAGCCCGGGGCCCCTTCTGCCCCTCCCGAGGGGCCGTCAGAGCTGTGTGCGCCCTATGTGGGGATGGGGCTCTGTTTGCTTTATCTCCCCACTAACCAGCAATTGGGAATCAACTCCCCTTGTCCCAGTTTGCCTTCTAGAAAAGCCCACTTTGACCTCAGACCTTCAAGCAGAAAACCCAAGTTGGGGAGGGTGGTGTGGACACTGCTCCTCCTCCCCCGGCTCCCGGTCCAAACTCCCCAAGGGTCCCGGGTTCCCAGAGGCTCCGGCTCCACCTTGGGCATCTTGGGCCCTGGTCATCCCTGGCTCCCGCCCCCAGTGCAAACAGCTCTGACCGCCCACAGCTGGAAGAGAAGAAGGGGGTGAGCTTCATGCAAAGAACCCCCAAAGCGGACACATGCACTCTACCAAGACAGCTTTATTGGACTCTGGGAGCCCCATGTGCCCCCAGCAGGGTGGCGGCCACCAGCCACATCACTTCTGCCTAGACGACTTTTGTTTCCTTCCCTTCCATCTCATTTTCTTCAGCAAATGCAGAGAGGCTGGGTTCAAGGTGAGGCTCTTACTTTTGGTCTGGAATTTACAAATTTCTCATTTCACTTTCCACAGGTGGAGCTGGGTCAAGGCCTTCCCTGGGGGCTGTCTGTAGGCCCTGCTTGTTCTCAGGGATGGCAGGGGAGGGAGAAGGGGAGGCCTCCCTCTGATGGATGTGAAGCTACAGGTGCCAAGTTCTCCCAGGATCTATGAGCTCCCCCCTCCCCCCCCACCGCAGGCTGCTGCCACCTGGGCACCCACCTCAATGATGTTCAGCTGCTCCACACTGGAGGCCACCCTGAACTCGGGGGTACTCTGGCGGTACAGACTGTCTGCAACAAAGAAGCAGTGGATGCTGTGAGTGCAGGCGCAGCCGGGCAGCCCCAGGTCCACAGGACGGAGGCGTGACCCTGACACGCGGGGCCCTGGGTGTCCCCCGCCCCAACCCCGGATGCCCAGCACTGCACAAGAGCTGGGGCAGAGAGGAGGGGCTTGGCCCCTGTGGCCACTGTCCCCCAGGCCCCACAGCCCCCCAGCCCCCCAGGCTGGGTACCCTGTGTGTCCTCTGGCTCAGGGCTTTCAATTTTGTCCATGAGGTCATTGGAGTTCCACTTGGTGATGTCCTTGGGGAATATTTCCTCTGAATCCGACAGGTCCTCTGGGGGGGAGAGAGCGGGGCTTAAACACCGACCCATTCGAGGGCAGGGACTGAGGGGGCACTGGGAGGCCTGGCTGGGGGGTACAGGGTGTAGGGGAGGCTACTCTGGGGGCTCCCATGCTCCTCTGGCCCACGCACCCCTCCATGCTGGCTTCCGGCCTCTCCCTTCCTTAGGATGAACACATGACCACCACCCACGGGGTTTCTATCTGGCCTTTTCTCAAAACTGTGGTAACGTTCACATAACATCAAATTCACCATTTGAACCATTTTAAGGTAGCATTTAGTCCATTCACGATGCTGTGCAATCGCCACCTCTCTCTGGCTCCAGAACATTTCCACCTCCATGAACGGAAGCCTTGTACCCATCAGCAGTCACATCCCGTTCCCCCCGCCCCTAGCGACCACCTGTCTACTTTCTATCTCCATGGATTTGCCTGTTCTGGACACTTCACGCAATGGAATCACAGAGGACGTGGGCTTTGTGTCTGGTTTCTTTCACTGAGCATCATCCAGTCAAACTCCATCCGCACTGCAGCAGGGGTCAGCGTTTCGTTCCTTTTTATGGCCGAGTCCTACTTCACGGTATGGATGGACGACGTTTTGTTTCTCCACTCATCGGCTAACGTTCATGGCTGTTTTCCATACCCACACGGGTACAGCCCAGTGGGAGGCACTGCTGTGAACACTTCCATCCTCTCGTTTCTGCTTTTCCGAGGACGCTGGCCTGGGGACCGCTGGGCCAGAGGCAGCCGTGCAGGCTCTGGCGTGTGCTGGTTGCACCTCCAGCCACCCAGTGGGTCCAAAGGCACGTCCCCAGCCACTGCCGCTCTGGCATCTCCTGCTTTGCTGTCTCTTCTCTCTTCCAGCTTTTTTTTTTTTTTTTTTTTAAAGTTCCTACATTAGATGTGTATTTTCCTCTCGTCGGGGACTCACAGCCAGGAGAGGGTGCACCTCTTGGCTTGGCTGGGGTGGGACGCCCCATGTGCCTTTCCTCACCCTTGGGGAGGCCCCAGGTACAGAGGGCAGCTCAGAACCCCCTGGCACCCATTCCAGCTCCCCATCTCAGATTCCTCTTGGAGGGACACTGATCCCCACCCCCAGGTTCTCCCTTGCAGATCAGCCAGATAACTAATATGCCATAAAAATCAGGGGTTTCTGCACCTGCTCCAGGCCACGGCTGCCGCATGGGAGGGCTCTGGCCTGGCCTGCTCGAGCCCGTGGGCAAGTCCTCCTCCCTCTCCCTGTGTCCCGCCTTGTAAATCACAGGCTGGAGATCTGTCTCCACAGACCTGTCTGCCGGTGGAGAGGAACAGCCAAGGTATGAAGCAAGTGAATGTTTAATGCAATTGACCCTTGAACAACATGGGGGGGAGGGGGCTGGGGCGCTGGCCCCCCACAGAGTCAAAAACCCATGTAAAACTTCTGACTCCCCAGAAACTTAACCACGAACAGCCTATGGGTGACATAAACAGTCAGCTGACACACATTTTGTATGTCGTATGTATTATATACTGTATTCTTACAATAAACTAAGCTAGGGAACACAGCCAATGCTAGTGAGAGGCTCATAGGGCAGAGAAAACACATTTATGGTGCTGTATTTACTCGGGGAGAAAAAGTACATGTAAGTGGACCTGTAGGGTCCAAACCCGTGTGGTCCGAGGGCTGACTGTACCCACACCTTCCCAGCACAGGTGGGCGATTTGTCAGGCTGTGTGCTCACTGTGCTGATTTGGGGATTAGTGGGAAAATGGACACCTCACATATTTCGGGCTCGTTTGCATTTTCTGGTTTCTACATTCGGTGTACTTGCATTTAATCGAGGTAAAAAACAAGGTCATTGCGAAAATTTAGAAAACTGTAAGATGTCATGCTTTGGTAAAGTTGCTTGTGAAAATAAACTCACATGTGGGGGGAAAAAAGCCCCCGTCTGACTGTAAATCCATTTTGAGGGGGGCAGTTTTTGGAGGGGGTGGTGCTCGAGAGAACAGTCCCTACCTGCCAGGCCCCGTACAGACATGCTGGCACGTGGCCAGGGTGAGCCCCCAGCCTTCTGGTGATTCCATCTCATCCCCTGCCCCATTCAGTCCACACCTCTTGCTCCAACCCTGTCCAGATCTCCCGGTCCGCCCAGGGAGGAGCCACCTACCGTGAGCTTCGAAGTATTCATCTTCCGAGCCTTCATCAGAGTCCCGGGCGATGCTCTGCATCCTCCACTCCGAGATGCTGTGGCGGGAAGGGCTGGCTGGAAGGCAAAACACAGGTTGACCCACCACCCGCTGGGCTAGGCCGGGCAGGCGGAAGGCAGGTGGAGGTGATGGAGTGTGAGCAGGGCCGGGAGGACTCAGAAGAGAGTGAAGGGAGAAGCGAGGGGCAGAATGACGAGGCTCATCTGGGTGGAAGCTCCTGGAACTTTGAAGACGGTCCCTCCCGGCCCACTTGGCACAAAACAGGTGTGTCCCAGGGAGGACAAGGAAGAATGGGGGTGTCAGGTACGAGGCCAGGACGTGCAGTTGCACAGGCCTGGGTCTGCTCCTGTGCCTTCGACCTGGGTGTGCCCGGGCGTGAGCCCTGTAAGTGCAGCACAGCAGACAGACAGGGCTATGGACGCTGTCGGCAAGTGGGCAACATGAAGGGCATCGACGTCTATAGATCCACCTATATATACCCACTGGTGCCTTCAGCACGCAGACGGACAAGCCGGGTGTGGGGAAGCTGGATTTGTAGAGGGGACTCCTAGCTCCACACGGGGTCATCCTAGTTTTCCCAAACAGCCACAATGCATTTGCAAAAGTTCTCTGGAGAAAGGGCCTCTCTCAGGATGTCAAGGCTCTCAGGCTCCATCAGCCTGGCTCCCAGCACAGGAGCTGTGCTGCCGGTACCCACCCAGACCCCTCTCCTCCTGGGAAGCCTGGCTCCTCAGGGCTGCAGCCGTCTGGGCCCCAGGAGAGGCTGGCAGCTGGGTTCCCACATGGCCGGCCTGTCTCACCTGGCCCTCGTGGGTCTGAGGCCATCTGCTTTGTGCTGTGTCTGTGGGACACCCTGGGCTCACTCTGAACCAGGGTGGGGGGGCTACCAGCAGAATGGTTCTGACCCCCCACGGGTGTGGCTCATAAGGTCTGGGAGCAAGAGTCCTTGTGCGGAGTCAGAATTACCTGGCAGTGGTAAGGGGCTGCCTGGAGCGGGGGTGAGGGCTGTGGCTGGGGTGGACGCGAGGTGGAAGGCAGAGCTACGAGCCGCCCGGGCGCTCACCTCCCCGCTTAGACGACCTCGAAGACTTGGAGGATGTGGACCACTGCTTTTTGAGGCCTCGGCCCGCCAGGGTTTCCCCGCTGCTGCTGCTGCTGCTGGCCTGGGCGGGCTCCCCGGCGACCTGGGCCTGGACGGCTTCATCCCTGGCCAGCTGCACAGCCCCCTCGTCATCCTCGTTGAACTGGGCCATCTTGCGGGACAGCATGAGCTGTGCCTCCTTCTCCAGCTCGCGGATGTTCTCCATGTTGAGCCCGTACCATTCGTCTTGCCAGCACCAGGCCTGCCGGTGGGCCCTGACCATCACCTTCCGCAGGCCTGGCCCCCAGGCGGCGGTGGGGAGAGACAGGAGACACGGCACTGTCAGTCCCCAAGGCTGGGCTCGGGGCTGGGAGGCACCCTGAGGTTATCTCCACTGTGTGGCTGTGGGCTAATCACTTCCCTCCCTACCCCATGCCTCAGTTTCCCCATCTGCAAATGAGGGGTCTGGCTCACGGATGGCCTCACAGACTCACAGTGGATCTACAACTAGAGCAGGGGTGCTTCCTAAGGTAATGTGCCTGCTCAGAAGCCACAATGAATTCTGGGGGGGATTCCTGCCCCAGGGGGAATGGGGGGGGTTTTCCGGCCAGTCTTGTCTCACTTGGTATCTAGTACACTTTTCCTGTCAAATTTCCACACGGAAATCAAGTTCCAGTTCAAAGTGGGTTGGTCCTTTTTTTTTTTTTTTTATAAGTAGAACATATATACATATAAAATAAGACACAAAAGAAGATAAAGATATAGAAGAATATATATCATGCATGTAAAATAACGAAAGTAAGAGAACTTTTAAGGTAGAAAGGATAATAAAAGAACTTTAGGGACAGAAGGCAGATGGGGGTTGCCTTGGGCTGGGGGTGGGAGTGGGGGTGACTGTGAACAGGAAGAAAAGACTGAGGTAATGGAATGTTCTAGAACACTGAGCATGACTCTGGATAGACTGCCACTTATAGAACTGTCCTCCTGCAAGGGGTGAAGCGTATGGTGTGTAAAATTAGGTCTCAATAAAGCTCGTTAAGAAAACATTAAGAAGAGGGAGAGCATCCGTGCCCATAACGCCTGGTGAGGGAGCAGACATGGCCAGTAACAGGGAGCCCTTGGATGGGCCTCCTGGACACGTTCTCCCCCCACCCAGTCCACCCTCAAGTCTGGGTTTATCATTTGCTTTTCTTTCTGGTTGGAGCACACAGGTGTGTTTTTCTACATGATACGCTGGGTTGGTTTGTGTGTTGTTGACATGTTTACAGGTCAGGCTGCATGGATTTTCCTGCTGCTTGGGGTGAGTTTCAGGTTTGTTGCTGTACGGTGCTTATTTGTTTGAAATGCCACATGTTATTTATTCATTCTTTTGCCTTTGGCCTTTGGCTCACTTTCATTGTTTACCCACTTGGCTTTTACAAATCTGCTGCTCTGAACACGCTGGAATGTGCACAAGAGTCTGTCCAGGGAGGAACCCCAGGAGGGACGTCACTGGGTCTTAAGGCACACATGTTCCACTCTCCTGGAGGAAGTGGGGTGGCTTTCCAAGTGGTCAACCCACGTCATGGCCTCAGTCTGACCTCTGATGACCCTTCCTCCTGACTCAGGCCACTCTGCCTCCCCAGAAATTCTTCCTAGATCCCTTCACCCTCTCCCCTCCTTCAGCCAGGACTGTCTATGTCTGCCAAGTCCTGGGCATGTCATCCTTGGGTCCCACACTGAACAGACCATCGGATGAGAAGCCACCACCCCACTGCTTTGAGAGTATCAGTTCAGATCCAGGACAGCTCGGACGGGAGATGCGGGGTCAGACCCAGCACTCGGTCTTTGCTTCCTCCTCTACAAATGGACAGGTGACATGGCCATGCTCAGAGGTCATTGCGAGCTGATAGGGCACATGTGAAGCAAACTATCAGTAGTGTGGCTTATTCACAGGTGAACCCAAACCCTGGTCCTGCGCGCCTGGGTGGCTCGGTTGGTTGAGCGTCCGACTTCGGCTCAGGTCATGCTCTCACGGTTCATGGGTTCGAGCCCCGCATTGGGCTCTGTGCTGACAGCTAGCTCAGAGCCTGGAGCCTGTTTCAGATTCTGTCTCCCTCTCCCTCTGACCCTCCCTTGCTCACGCTGTCTCTCTCTCTCAGAAATAAATAAAACATTAAAAAAAAAAAGATGTCTGTCCAGGTGCTACTCCTGGATCACAAGCTTGAGCTGGGCCAGACCCTTGGCACTGATCTCATGCCATGACCTCGGTGTGGGGGGTGGGCAGAGAGAGGGCTGGGGGTGCTAGGGGAGGGAGGAGCCCAGGTCAGCCCTAGCTGGGCCAGGAGTCCCAGGTTGGTCCTGCTGGTGCACCTGTTCCCTGGGCACCCGCTCCAGGCCAGGCTCCACGGCGTGAGGGCACCACTGTGTCCAAGACCCTCTGCCCCTGGGACGTCCAGCCCGTGGGGGCAGCAGAGCTGGGGCCCTGGGTAAGAAGTGCAGGTAAGCAGCAGGGAGGCTGTCTCCTGGGGCTGTTCCTCCTCAGGGGGTCGCCACTCTACGCTACAAACACAACCCAGTCAAGAGTGTCTGGGGCCAGGGCCCGGGGCTTCCTAAGGGTATGACCAACACCTGCCGCTTGTCACCTACAGGTGCTCAGCCAGTGGCCCAGATAAAGCGGGCGGGAAACTGTGTGGGGGCCCTGGGTCAGCTCCTGGGAGCCGGCGGGAAGCGCAGGACCACAGACAGACGCGGAGGGCGCCGGCAGGCTCACCAGTGTCGTGGATGAACCTCTCGATCTTGGACTGCATGCCCCAGTAGCGGAACTCCACCTTACAGAGCTTGTAGGCGCACATGATGGGGAAGACCTGCTGCCTGTACTCTTCAATCCAGTTGTCGGACAGGGGCCCCCGCTGCGTCTTGAGCGAGTGGAACAGCTTGGGGTCCTCTTCTGTCTTATACTCGCTGGGGGGTACGGGGTCCTTGACAATGTCGATGAAGTCTGTGGGGGAGAGCCTGCCGGTGGCCACTGCTGCCCAACCTCCAGCCCGCCCCTCCCTGTTCAGTCCCCTCCCCTGTGCCTCTGCCCTCCCTGCCTCGAATCCTCACAGGGCCACAGGGCCGTACTTGGGATTGGGGTTGCTGCTCTGGGCCACTGTGACCTTGGGGTCTGCTGGCCTTAGGGCCCGTGTCCTCCCATGACTCTACCACTTGCCTAAGCAGGCAAATAAGATGATAAGCTGAGGAGGCGTGGGGAGATGAGTCTCCACAGGGGGTGTGGGATAGGGAGGTGGTGGTGGTTGGTGGGGGACAGAAGGGAAGACTGGAAAGAGATTCCCAGAAAAGGTGGCATTTCAGCTACAGAACAGAGCAGTTAAGCTGAGAAGGATCAGCAGCAAGGGGTGGGGAGAGTTTGGGGAGCCACCAGGGTGTCTATGTTGGGGGATGTGACCTTCTCTCACCAGGCTGGGCACCTGGATGGTACCCTGAGGGGGAATGGCGCTATATTCTACTTCTACACACGTAGTGGCTTTACGGCAGGCTGGCTTGCTAGGAGCACCTCTTAGATCAGAGACCAGGAGACTGGCATGAGGTGCTGGTCCTGAGAGTGGACAGCGGATGCCATAGGGCTGGGCGCCGGGGAAACAGGACTGGGGGCTGCTGGGACCTGGCTGGAGGTGGGGTGTGGGGCCAAGAGGAATAGCAGCAACTCGGGGCAAGGCCTGGGCTGTACCACCTCTCGTCACAAGTCTCCTCTCCTTGCTGGGCTGGCTCCCAAGGCACGCATGTGTTACACGGGACTGGGTACGCACTTGGGGTACATGAACCCCGGGACAGAGGGTGTGGCCCAGAGGGCCCCTTTTCTGGACGCATGGGGATGCTGGCGCCCGGCAGGCTCTGCCCCGGCCAGGCTCTGACTCTCATCTCCTCTGTTGCCGGCCTGCACTGAATCCATGCTGTGGTTTGCAGACCACAGATGTGGGCTCCACGGAAATCGGCAAGGGGTCAGGGGCTCCCCAAGGGCAGGGGCATTTGGGGAGGGACAGGCATCCTTCCTGGAGCGGACCACGTGCACCGCCTGCGCGGGCAGGCCAAGGCCACCAAGGGACAGGCTGGGACATGGCTGAGTCATATTACAGAGACTTAGGAGTCATGGCAGCTCTGCCCTTGTCTGAGGCTGGCTGGACCTGGGCTGGCAGAAGGCCTGTATCATGGTGGGTCCATCCCTCCTGTTGTGGGTAGAATGTGTCCCCCCCAGATTCATATGTTGGAGTCCTGACCCTCTAGTTCCTCAGAATGTGACCTTATTTGGAGATAAGGCCTTTAAAGAAGTGATCGAATTAAAACGAGGTCATTAGGATAGGCCCTACTCCATTACGACTACTGTGCTTCTAAAAAGTGGAAATCTGGACACGGACAAGCACACAGGGAGAGCGCCACGTAAGGATGCGGGAGAGATCGCGGCGACGTGTTTATATGCCAAGGAATGCCAGAAACTGCCAGCAGCCACCAGAAGCTAGGGGAAGGGCATGAGCAGATTCTCCCTCAGTGACCCCAGAAGGAGACAAGCCTGTTCACACTCTGACTTCAGACTTTACTGAGATACTAAACTTCTGTGTTTAGCCCCTCAACCTGTTGTGGCAGCCTGGGCAGCCTGATCCAGCTCCCAAAGCCCCGCGGGGCCTGAACTCCCCAGCTGGAGGAAGGGAGCTGGGCAAGGGGCCCCAGGGAGAAGTCTTCATGCCCGTCAGAGGCTGCCTGAGAGTACGACCCCGGGCCGTGCACCTGCCTGAAGCACCTCCATGGTGGCTCGCCCCTCAGGCCCTGGGACCCACCAGTTGCAGACCAGTGGCTGCTGAGCTGGAGGTGGCCCACAGATGTGGTTTATTTGGCCAGTTTAGTAAGTTTAAGAATTGAAAAGATTTCATGTGCAAATCCTGATTTCCGACCTCTCTTTAGTTTACAAACAGGGCTGTTTCCTCACGTATAGTCAGCTGGAGGGCAGCAGAGCAGGGGCCACCCACCGTCAGGGGACATAGGCCCTACTGTGTGCCAGAGCCCCACATGGCCATCAGCCTGCGAAGGCCCCCTGAGCACACACGTGCACTCCTGGGAAGGGGGACACCTGGAAGGGATGGAGGGAAGGGGCTTGAGTGGGAAAGGCACTGAGCCTCGATGTGCACGTCAGGAAAATGGGGCCAAGGAGTCTGGTCCTGCCATCCCCTTGACCTCATGCTTGCTGGGACTCTGACCTCCATGCCCAGGACAGGAGCTGGTCTGGAGCCTGCCGTGCCTGGAGACAAGGGGCAGAGCCAAGGGACACGTAGGCAGGGACCCCAGAATGTGGCCCTGTGGGGCTCCTGCCTTTCCCAGGCTGGGAGCACCGTGGTGGTGGTTACCGATTGTCAGCTGGCTCTTCTCCACAGGAGACAGGCTGAACACATTAGGGTTTTCTCCAGCATCGGTTTTATAAAAGGTTTCGATGTCGATGGAGAATTTCTCCACAAAGGGGCATGTGAACCTGTGGGAGGAAAGCATACATCGGGGCTGGTGTCCAAAGGGGTGGGTGTAGGGTGGCTGGGTCAGGGCCTGCGGGACCCCACTGGGCAGGAGAGGGAGAAAGGGCAGGGCTGGTGGCTGAGACTCCTGTCCCCCTCCTGGACCTCTCCTTGTCCAGGCCAAGGCCAGGATGGGGGTGGGGAATGTGTTTGGGTGGAAAGGGAGACATTGGAGGAAGCTTCCAGAAGCCCTGTGGCCATTGTCCATGTGTGTAAGGCATGGGTGGACACAGACACATAGACACGCCACAAGCATGTGGTATGAATCCAGTAGGCTGAGTCAGGATTAGCACTCTGTGAATGCCACCTGCTCAACCCCCCACCCCCAAGCCACCAGGTCTGGCAACAAGGCAACACCCCTCTCTCTTGGCTGGACATGAGCTCAGGGAAGGAAGTGCTTCTGGGAAGAGAATAACCTTGGTGGACCGTCTGAAAGCCCCAGGTCCTCACCTAGCAGCGAGAATGAAGCCCCAGGAGACTTGTGGGGACCCCACTTGTCTGGTGGCCAGCTGCGAGCAGCCCCATGTCTCATATGGGGGACCCCATATCTCAGAAGGGGGACCCAATATCTCCCTTCTGCTCAGCTACACTGGGTGGGTAGGGGCGGGGAGCACAGAGTGAAGAATCTCCCTTCTTGGGAAATCCAAAGGAAGCCCTGTTCAAAGTGGAAAATAATAAAGCACCATCCCAGGTGCTGAAGGTTGGAGGGTTGGAGGGAATCTCTGGGCCATCTGGTCTACCCTTGGTTCATGTTTCTTCCTAGCTGGTTGGTTAATGGCCCCACATTCTCGGGTGATCATTCATGTGGGCTTGTATTCCCTGGGCCTTCCCAGATGGCAAATGGATCTCAGGTGGCCCTTGCCTGACTCCTGCTTTCCCGGCCTTCCTGGGCAGGTGCAGCGGTAACAAGGAGTATACCCTCCCCTCTCCTGCCTGTTCTCTGAGGATGGAGACTCCTGGAATTGAGGTTGGGCCCCTTGCAAGGAGGGTGAGCCTGCCTAGAGGGCCACCACCAGGGTTCCTTCCCTACCGGAGGGTGGCGGGGGTGGGAGGAAGGGCTCACCTGGTTCGGGTGTAGGGGTAGGCATTCCAGGACTCCTCCACCACCCTCAGGGCCGCTTTGGGCAGGATGGAGCGGAACCAGCTGGGGATGTGCATGCCCACGTGGTACACCTTGTGTGTGTACTGCCCGGAGCCACCGGGGCCGTCCGTGTATGGCCGGTTCTCCAAGATCTCCACTCCACTACCTTCGCCATACGTCTCGTTACGGCTCTTCTTCTGCAGGGACAAAAGCATTTGCCATGTGTTGGGGCCAGAGCGCTCTGCAGAAGGGAAGGGGCTCAGGAGACCAGGTCCAGGGGTGCTGAGAGGAAGAGGGGCTTTGGCCGACTAGGCTGGCTTCTTCTGTGTCGCTTCAGGCCCCCCCAGATCCAGGCCCAGACCCCACATGCCCCTGCACTCCTACAGGACACTGAACATGGCCTCCCTCGGAGCTCTAGCACTGTGTGTGCAAGCTCCTCCCTTCTGACTCCTATCAGTCCCAGGACTAAAAGTGTTCCCAAGATCAGGAACAAGTTGGGGATGCCCACTCTCTCGCTTCTATTTAACTTTGTACTGGAGGTTCTAGCCCAAGGCATTAATCAAGAAAAAGAAATGATCAGAGGCACTCAAATTGGAAAGGAAGAAATAAAACCACCTCAATCTGGCAAGGACATAATCTTATACATGGAATATCCTAAAGAATTCCCCTCCCCCAACACCCCGCAAACCTGTTAGACAAAGTAAATGAATTCAGCAAAGTTGCAGAATACAAATCAACACACAAAAATAACCAATGCAAAAAGGAAATTAAGAAGCCATTTCTGTTGACAAGAACATACAAAAGAATAAAATATCTTGGATAAATGTAATGAAGGTGGTGGAGCACTTATATGCTGAAACTATAAAACACAGCCAAAAGAAAGTAAAGATCTAAATAAATGGAAAGACATCTGTGTTCATGCATCGGAAGACCTAATACTATTAATATGTCAATATTCCCCAAAGCATTCCACAGATCCAGTGCAATCTCTGTCAAAATCCCCAGTGGCCTCTCTGGTAGATGTGGAAAAGCTGATCCTAAAATCACGAAGGATCAGGGAAGGATCTCAAATAGCCAAAACAATCTGATTGAAAACAAAGTAAAGTTGGAATATTTACACTTTCCTACATAAAATCTTTTTTTAAGCTTATTTATTTCGGGGAGAGAGAGAGCGAGCACACAAGTAGGGGAGGTGCAGAGAGAGAAGGAGAGCGAGAATCCCAAGCAGGCTCTGGATTGTCAGTTCAGAGCCTGACACAGGGCTCAATCTCATAAATTGTGAGATCGTGACCTGAGCCGAAATCAAGAATTGAACACTTAATGGACAGAGCCACCCAGGTGCCCTGCTATAAAAAATCTTGCTATAGGGGTGCTCAGGCAGCTCAGTTGGCTAAGCGTCAAACTTAGGCTCAGGTCATGATCTCATGGTTTGTGGGTTTGAGCCCCACATCGGTCTCTGTACTGACAGCTCAGAGCCTGAAGCCTGCTTCGGATTCTGTTTCCCTCTCTCTCTGCCCTCCCCTGCTCACACTCTGTCTCTCTCAAAAATAGACATTAAAAATTTTTCAAAAAATCTTGCTATGAAACTACAGTAATCAAAACAATGTAGTATTGGTATTGGACAGATCTAAAGAATAGGGTCGAGAGCTTACAAGTAAACCCATATATCTATATACTATATGTATTGCTTTTCAACCAGAGTGCTGAGAGCATTCAATGAAGGAAAGAAGTCTTTTCGACATGTCCCAGTAGACTGCTGGGGCAAATGGATATCCACATGTGAAACAATGAAGTTGGACCCCTACCTCACATCATATATAAAGATTAACTCAAAATGGATCAAAAACCTAAATGTAATAGCTTAAAACTACACAACTCTTAGAGGAGAATATAGGAGTAAATCTTCATGACCTTGGATTTGACAATGGGTTTTTAAATATGGTTGGTACCCAAAGTACAAGCAACCAAAGAAAAAAATAGATAAATTGGACTTCATATAAATTTTTAAACTTTTGTGCATCAAAGGATACTATGAAGAGAATGAAACGACAACCTACAGAAAAAGTTCTTGTAAATAATGTATCTGGTAAGGGACTTGTACTAAAATATATAAAGAAATCCTACAACCCTACAACAAAGAAACAACCCGATTCAAAAATGGGCAAAGGACTTGAATAGACACTTTTCCAAAGAAGTACATAAATGGCCAACAGGCACATGAAAGGATGTTCAACATCACTAGTCATCAGGGAGAAATGGATCAAAACCACAACAAGTTACCACTTCAGACCCACTAGGGTGGCTAAAAAGACAGACAATGACCAGTGTTGTGAGGATGTGGAGAAATTAGAACCCTCGTGCGTTGCTAGTAGGAATGTAACATGGTACAGCGGCTGTGGAAAAACAGTTTGGCAGTTCTTCAAAAAGCTCGACATGGAATTGATGTATGACCCAGCAATTCCACCGCTAGGTAAACATCCAGGAAAAGGAGAACGCGTCCACACAGAAACTTGCACACAAACATTCACCGCAGCATTATTCACAAGAGCCAAAAGGTGGGAACAACCCAACGTCCATGATCTCAAAAACGGATAGACAACTCACACCCACATAACAGAGAAAGAGTCGGCCATAAAAAGGGACGAAGAGCTGACACCTGTTACAATGTGGATGAACCTTGAGAACAAGAAGTAAAAAGCCCAACACAAAGTCCACACGGTGTACGATCCCCCTGATATGAAATGTCCAGAACAGGCAAATCTGTACAGACAGAAAGCAGACTACTGGTCGCCTAGAGATGGGGGTAGGGGGCTGGGCCTAAATTTTCTAAATTTTCTAAATCTTCGTGGGGTGATGACAATGCTCTAAAATTGTTGTGATGGTTGGACAACCCTGTGAATATGCTAAAAATCCCCAAACTATACCCTTCAAATGTGTGAACTGTGTGGTGTGGGACTCACATCTCAATGAAGCAGGTACGAAACAAAACAAACAAACAGAAACCAGTCCTGCATCTGTTCTAAGATTTCAGGGAGATCAAACACCGGAAGTGGGAAGGAGCCTCAGCGGCGCCGCCTGAGAGAGATGACTCCTGGGCCACCTCTAAGTGTCTTTCTGCCCCAAATGCTCTTCCCTGTGTCCAAAAGCTCAGGTTTCTGCTTATGCAGAAAGCCTCGTTCATGGTCAAGGTCCTGGTGACTTTAAGGCCAGCATCTGTTTCCATGGTGACATGGCATCACTGAGGCCATCTTCGGTCAGCTTTTTTTTTTTTTTTTTGGTCAGCTTTCTGAACAGCAGGTGTGTGTGTGTGTGTATGTGTGTATGAGCACACACATACACACACACACATTCCTAAGTGTACACACCCATGCGCGCACACACACACAGGTGCTCCCAAGAGCACGGCCTCACCTCTGGGGCACAAAGGCGTACTATATCTCCATGGCCCAGAGCAGCTGAGTCCCCTTCAGAAAACAAACAGAAAAGGCCCGGGCTGAGGGCACAGATGGGGTCAGTGGGGACACACCATCCCCTTGCTCTTCAAAGGAGCCTGTGGAACTCGGCCCGGATTCTATGATGAAAGTGGCGACCATTTCCCAGACACTTTGCAAGCTCATGCCTCACGGTGGCTTCACTTGTTACGGTTGTGCAGCATGCTCCATGTGCCCCTTCCCGTTTAGTTACTGCAACAGCCCCCTGAGAAAGGTTCAGTGCTGCTACTGTCCCCAGTTTGCAGAGGGGACGGTGGAGACTGAGAGACAAAGAGTGACTTGCTTGAGGTACACAGCTTAAGTGGTGGAGCTCAGCCTGAACTCGAGACCCTGTGAAGACTCTGGGGCCTGCTCGGCCCACAGCATGGAAACACCCTGACACAAAGCAGGTACTTGGTGTTTATTGAGCAAATAAACAGATTCTAGTCCCAACTCTGTGACCAGCTTCCTCTCATCGTGGACAAATCACTTCTCTCTGGTCTCAATTTCCAAAACTGTAAGGGGACACGAGGCTACCTATCTGTCCAAGGCCTGGTGTAGAGGGTTAAAGGGCGCCCCCCAAATTCACACCCACCCAGAACCTTAGAATGTGGCTTTACAGGGCACCTTGGGGGGCTCAGTCAGTTAAGCGTCTGACTTCGGTTCAGGCCACGATCTCACAGTTCGTGCATCCGAGCCCTGCGTTGGCTGGACTTACTGCTGTCAGCGTGGAGCTGCTTTGGACTCTCTGTCACTCCCTTTCTCTCTGTTCATCCCTCTCTGGTTCTCTGCCTCTAAGAAACTTAAAGGAAAAAAAAGGATGTGGCTTTATTTGGAAAGAGGGTCTTCACAGATAGAATTCATTAAGATGAGGTCACACTGGATCAGGGTGGGTCCTAAATCCAAGGACCATGTCCTTAGGGGACAGACATGGGATGTGGCCACAAGCCAGGGAAGCCAGCGGCCACCAGAGGCTGGAGGAAGCAAGGCAGGATCCTGTGGAGGGGCAGGCATGTGGACCCCTTGATTTCAGACTTCTCGTCTCTGGTCTCCTTCTGTTGTTTTAAGCGCCATCCCCCAGGGTCGCCCCAGGAAACGAACACATCTGGGGTTCGTGGCAGTCAGTGTGACACAGGTCAAGAGGAGCCAGGGCCACATGGAGTCTCGGAAGGCTGAGGTGGGACACCCGGCCTGCCGGGGAGCTGAGGGTGGAGAAGAGACCGGGAGGGACACAGAGCAGGGATAGGGAAGGTCCCATCTGGCCTCGGTGGGTGACCTGGGCCTGTGCTGTCCTAGGACTTGGGAAAGTCACCATGTCCACTGCGGGAACTGCCTGCCGGGGCTCTAGGGGAGGCTCCTTCCTGGCCTCCTCCAGGACCCGGGGCCCCAGGCGTCCTTGGTCTAGCAGCCACATCACTCAGCTCTCTGCCTCCACCATCACGTCACCGTGTCTCTCTCGGTCCTCTCCTCTTCATAATTATGGGGTCAACAAGTCATTCAGTTTAGGGCCTGCTCTATCTCGTCCTTAGATAAAGTCACAGTCTAACATTCTGGATGGATATGAATTTTGGGGGACACTGATCAACCAGCTGAGTGGCAGAGCCCCAGGACCCAGACTGGCAGTGACCTGTACTCTGTGAACAGCACTTTTCTGTCTCTCCACAGCCAAGATTAGCTGGATGAGGGCTCCTGGGAGGCTCAGTCGGCTGAGCGCCTGCCTCTTGACTTCAGCTCAGGTCATGACCTCACAATCCATGGGATCAAGCCCTGTGTGGGGCTCTGTGCTCACAGTGTGAAGTCTGCTTGGGATTCTCTCTCTTCTTCGCTCTCTGCCCCTCCTCTGGTCTCTTTCTCTCTCTCTCTCAAAATAAATAAACTTAAAAAAATTAGCGGAATGAACAAATGGATTCTAGTCTCAGCTATCACCAGATCCGTCTGAGCCTGGGCAGCCCCTCCAACTTTGAAGCTAACACCCCAAAGGGCTGAACCGCTGGCTTTGACATCTGACAATGACATCTGAGGGAGTGCTCAGTCTCCGGGCACAGCTGAGGCTCTCAGTCATGCCGCTTAGGAGGGAGCCCTTCTCGAATCTTGCTGACCTTCTCTGCTTGCACCGCAAGTCACCACCCAAACCCTTGCCAACCATCCCTGCAAGGTACACTGTGGAGCCTCCTGGGGAGACTGAGTTCGGGTGGCAGAGACAAGCCCAGCTCCCCAGGGGGCATACATGTGTCCAGGGTGAGATCTCACCCGTGACCTCTGTCCACACAGGCTGAGTGGGGGAACTTCACTTCCCTACCCCTCTCCATCCCTGCGGCCTGGGGGCTGCACGGGAGGGGTCTGAGCTAGTACGGACCTGGTGTAGAAAAAGCACAGACCCTACAAATGGTAGGGGTGAAGGACTGAAGACCAAGAAGGCTCCAGCACTCCTGCAAAAGGGGCAGCTCTCAGAGCTGTCCAGGGTCCTGGCCAAACCACCTCGGTTACTCCCTCTGAGGCAAGCAGGGCTGAGCACTTCCATGGATGATGGGAGGCTCGCTCCCAGCCAGCCCAACATTTTTTCTTTTCTTCTTCTTCTTCCTCCTCCTCTCCACCTCTTCTCTTCTGCTTCTCTTTCTTCGTCTTTTCCTTCTTCTTTGCCTTGAACAGCATGTATTTTGTTTGGACGCTGGTCAGGCCCATCACGAGGCAGCATGACATGTGAGCTCATCCCACCTTGCTCATAACCTCATGGGGGAGGCTGGCTAGTTCAGAAGGCAGGCTCATTGCCAGCTGCCACTCTAGCTGGTAAGCAGGGTCTGGAGGAAATGAACTAAAGTCTTGTTCTTCTTTCCACAAAAACACAGCTGTCTTCCTGGAAGGCCTGTCCATCCACCTCATAAGGCCCAGCTCCCAGGGGAGGCACTCTTGGAGCAGTGGCCCTCAGCCCACGTGAACATCAGCTGTCCCGGGCCTGTATTCAGTAAACTGCACGTGCACCCACTTCTCCGAAGGCACTCTTGGAGGGGAGCAAATGCTTTTACCCTCTTCTGTGTAACCCAGCCCTTGGCCCAGGTTGGGCACAGAAGAGTCTGTGCATTTCACTTGGTGTTTTAAGGGCTTTACTGAGATATGACTGGCATATAACAAACCATATATATGTAAAAATATAGCTGGTGAGCTTTGATGTATGTTCGCATCTGTGAAATTGTCACACAGTAGAGATAATATGCTTGTCCATCACCGCCCCCCATGGTGGGTAGAGCTCCCAGAAGCGCTGGGGCCAGTGGCCGGCAAGACAAGTGTCAGAGCAGGGGCAGAGGAAGGCAGCCTTGAGAGACATACAGGTGTTACTAGGGCTTGGATGAGGGAATGCACACAGGTGGCCCTGCGCCTATTGCAGGTATCATGGGGGAGGCTACGGGATAGTTAACATTAACTGGAGGCATAAGGATGTTTTAAAAAGAACAAAATACTGGTGGCTCAGTTGGTTAAGCATCTGACTTCGGCTCAGGTTATGATCTCGTGGTTCATGAGTCCAAGCCCTACATCGGGCTCCGTGCTGACAGCTCTGAGCCTGCAGCCTGTTTCAGGTTCTGTGTCTTCCTCTCTCTCTCTCTGCTCCCTCTCCTGCTCATGCTCTCATGTTCTCTCTCTCTCTCAAAAATAAACATTAAAATTTTTAAAAAAGAATAGAATATCTCAATAAGGGGGGTGAGGATGGCAGGTGCTTCTAAGGAGCCCAGTTAGAGGTGATCACGTGCTCAAGAAAGCTTTGGGATGTCCTAGGAGCTAAAAGTTGGTCCCTGGATCCTGATGCCCCCCTCCTCCAGCTGCAGGCACAGGGGAGGCCCAAGGAGGGGCTGCCTGCCAGGGTCTGGGCTCCCCTGGCTTGGATGGGAATCGGGGAGCTGCAGAACGAATAGCGTCCTTGAATAGGCTGAGCGATTTCCAGAGAGCTCAGAGCTTGGGCGCTGAGTGAGCTAAGTCCCTTCTCTCCTTGATCTTGAGGAATAATTACGGGGTAAGTGGTTCAAGAGGGAATCGAGTGGCACTCCTGAAGCAGCATGGAGCCAACAGCCCCCGCCAGAGAGGCCAGTTCACCTTCCATTCTCTTCCTCATCAAGCTCCCCGTGCTGGGGGTGCCTGGCCAAACTCTGGTAGCTTCACAGAGCTCCTCTCAGAAGGGCCTGGGGGCCTGGGCTCTGCAGGGAGCTTGTTACTAACAAGATCCGGGTTGAAGGGTGAGTGTCCACCAAGCAAAGCCGGCAGGAGCCCATGTGACACCATATGACACCATGATCCACCGGCTGCACCAAGGCATCCTGATGCCCAGAAGAGCAGAGCCAGGTGAGAGCTGGTTTGTAATCAGACGCCCAACGGGGAGGAAAGCTGCCAGGTCAGGCGAAGGGCCAGGGCACCGAGGATGAGCAAGGCGCTGGCACTGGGGATAGGCGGGGGACCTCCACAGGGGAGCAGGACCCTGGCAAGGAGGAGTTTGGTCACATCGAGGCCACGAGCAACCAGACCCTGGGTCTCCCGGTTCTGTGTTCCAGGTTAGCCAGGCTCTGAGAAGGGAGGCCAACAACGTCTGGGAGTGTGGGGGTGGGGGTGGGGGGCTGGCATGGCATTCTCTGGCTTGTCACAGGAATCTGTCATCCTCAAACTCATCTGTGACTCTGTAAATCCACTACAGAGTGGAAGCCACTGTCTTGAAGCCTAGGGGAGTAAGGAAACTGTGGAGCTGAGAGCCTAAAAATCAGCCAGGTGCTCCCAGGCAAGTCTCTTAACTCTTTGGACCTCACACCTTCCTGGCTGTCAAGTGGGTTGCTGTGGACTGAATTTCTGTGTCCCCTCCAAATTCATACTGAAGCCCCTAACCTCCAACATGATGTACTAGGTCAGGCTTTGGGAGATGATTGGGTCATGAGGATGGAACGCTCACAGCGGGAGTAGTGCCCTGACAGAAGAGACCCCAGAGAGCTGTTTCGCCCCTTCACCCACCACCGAGAACACAGTGAGAAGGATGGTGGCCATCTGTAAGCCAGGAGGGCCCTTACCAGACACCAACTCTGTTAGCACCTTGACCTTGGATTTACAGCCTTCAGAACCATGAGAAATAAATGTCTGCTATTTAAGCCCCCGAGTCTATGGTATTTGTTGAAGTGGCCCAAGCTGACGATACCCACAGATAACATCTGAATCAGTGAGATGATGGGTATTAAATGCAAAGAGTGTCAGCGCCATCAGCGCTGTGAACACAGTACCGGCAGGACAAGCCAATGCCACAAACGTCCACAGTGCCCTGCTGTGTTCCTGGCACCAGTGCAATTCAGACATTTACTAGGAGCCTACTGAGCAGACACTGTGCTGTGAAGACTACGGCAGCACCCCACCCAAGGGTGCTGAGAGCCATCTGCGTGCCCGGCGAGGCCTGCCCTGGCCCCAGGACCCACCTGTATCATGTACAGCTGGGCGATGCGGTACTCCTCCACAGTCATGGGCAGAGGAATCCGATATTCCTTTATAATCATCTTGGAGTCCAAGCCTTCCCGTTGATGGGGAACTGCGTGTTGGGACTTCTAGGCGAGGTTCCTTAGACAACCATGACAAAATTCACCAAGGACCCCTGAGAGAGAAAGAGAGAGCAGGAGAGTCACTTCCTGAAAGGCTGGTGGGCACAACAGCACAGAGGAAGGGCCTGGTCTCGATTCAGCCATGAGCCTGTCGTGTGACCTTGAACAAGTTCCCTCGCCTCCCCAGCCTTCATTTTCCTTGTTTGCTAAGCAATCTTGTAGAGAACATGTAAACTCTGATCAGCCACGGGGGTAAACAAAAGATTGTCATCCCACTAGCGAGGGTCAGGAGGCAGTGGGAGGCGGGGGAAGAGCACTGTGCTCTCGCTTCACACACTGTTCCAGCAAGTGCAGCCCTGTGCACTGGAGTAGCTGCAGGCAGACACGGTGACGGTGACGACAGATGTCCACGGGAAAGAAGGGAGAGCCAATAAAAGGGCGAAAAATCCAGGTGAGAAATTTAAAAATCAACAGTCTGCGGGGTGCCTGGGGCTCAGTCAGTTAAGTACCTGACTTTGGCTCAGGTCATGATCTCATGATTTGTAGGTTTGAACCCCACATCAGGCTCTGTGCTGACAGCTCAGAGCCTGGAGCCTGCTTTGGATTCTGTGTCTCCCTCTCTCTCTGCCCCTCCCCTACTCATGGTCTAGATCTCTTTCTCTCTCTCTTAAAAAATGAATAAATGTTGGGGCACCTGGGTGGCTCAGTCGGGTAAGCATCTGACTTCGGCTCAGGTCATGATCTTACATTTCATAGGTTCGAGCCCCGCATCAGGCTCTGTGCTGACAGCTCAGAGCCTGGAGCCTGCTTCGGATTCTGTGTCTCCCTCTCTCTTTGATCCTCCCCTGCTCACACTCTGTCTTGGTCTCGCAAAAACGAATAAACGTTTAAAATTTTTTAAAAAAATGAATAAATGTTTAAAAAAAACTTTAAATCAGCAGTCTGAGACCCTTCGGTGTTGGGGCCATCAGTTCCGATCATGTCACCAGACACAGAGGGGACCACTGCTTTATGGCAGGAGACCTGGACTTATCCAAAAGAGGGGATCTTAAGTGGTTTCAACTCCATCCAGCAACTATTTATTGACACCCGTTCTGCTGCTGACACCGGGTTGGGTCTTGGCGGTAGAGGAGACAAGTAAGATAAATGGGTGCACTGTGTCGCATGTGAATTGTCTCAGTAAGGCTACTTTAAAAATAAACAATGTATTCACGGAAGCTTCTCTTTAAGATAACAAGGAATATAACTGATGGAGATGTGCATGGAGAGCAATCAAATGTAAAAACAAACAAACAAGGCTTGAAGGGGGCATACTCTCAGTGATCTGGAAAATGGAATTGCCCATCACTGTCCTTCCCCTAGACGGCGGGGGCTTTGCTGTAAACGTATATGGTTATTACCCCCAGAGGGGCTATGCTGCTAACGAGAAGGTGAGTGAAGGCTTCCAAGATAGGCAGTGGCGGAATCAGGATAGCATTTCAGAGGGACCACGCCGGGGACAACAGTCAGTGAAGATTCACGGGGACACTGGCTAAATGATAAGAGCAAGGGTCTGGCCAGGCAGGCAGCCTCCCTGGGGCACCATCTGTCCGAGGCCTGAGCATCACCCAGGCACTGAGGAATTACTGGCTATGTGATGAGACTGGGGGGAAAGAATGTACCAGAACTCTTGGAACAATCAGCACGTAGGGTTGAAAGAAATTCTTTAATAAGCCACCTAGGGAGAGGGACTGAGAGGTGGGGGCTCTTACATAAATGAATCAGAGATGTCCCCTGTATTATTAGCCTCAAATGACCCCCATGTTACTCACTTCTGCACAGCAGGTGGGACTGTCAGCCCAAAGCCCCCAGCACCACACACAAGCTCTCACGCTTCCAACTGCGTAAATACAGTCCAAAGAAACATCTTTTTAGTTAATTAAAGGTCATCTACTTTACCTAACCCACGAAACTGCTCTCCACATTTGCTGGCCACAGATAAGACAAAGACTGGGGCAATAAAACACCCCAAACAGGGAAGGCTCCCCACCATACTTCTGAGTGGTGTGACTAGACAGGTGAGCGCCCTGTCCAACTCTCCCGCCCCTCCTGGGTGGGGGTCGAACTCACTGCATTTGGAAGGCCTCATGCTGGGAGGGGCTTTCTCAGGCAACCTGTTCAAATGCCCCAAGATAACACTGGTTGTTACAGCACCCACACCCCCGGGGTCCTGTCTCCTCCCAGATCAACCCAAAGCCCTGAACTTACCACAGAGGGGAGGGGCTGAACTCTCCAGTCTGTGCTCATGAGCATTGCTAACCTTCCTTCAAGATGGGTGGGTGCAGCCTGCAGCCAAGAGGGCACGCAGGTTCGAGCCCAAGCTGACACCGGCCAGGAGAAAGCAGAGGCTGTGGGCTGCTCCCACTCAGCGCTGAGCCCCACCTGCCCTGAGGCCCACAGGTCTCTGCTCCAGTCTGGCTGGAAGCGGGGACCACCGCAGACCAGAGGTGATGGCCCAAGAGCCTCTATAGCATCACCTCCGGCCATGAGAGACTGGGATCAACCAGGCACTGGGTACGGGGAACGTCCTGACCCAAAGAAGAGAGACCCACGTGCTTGGGAGAAGCCGGATGCAGTGCGGCCCGGAGCAGGGAGGGTGAGGTTCCATGAGGGTCGTGCTTCTGAAGCTTTTCCATGTGGTCTTCATTCAAGCCCAGGATCACCTTGCTCGGAAGGTACTAGAAGCCTGTCACAGAAGAGGAAGCCGGCTGCTAAGTGTCCAGCACCGTGCCCTGCAGGACCCGGTGGCATGCACACCGATGTCTGTGGGGCCCAGGGGGACTCTTCTGCAACACAGGACAAATGCAACGACCCACGGTGACTTTGGGCAAGTCCCATTTCATCACCTCAATAAACAAAGAAGTCAGATGCAACCCCTAAATGTTCTTGAGAAACTCTGGGAGTCTAAGCAATCTGACCTTGGGCGATCGTAAGGGCTCCATGGAAAGTGACCTCCTAGTGCTCGCCTGCACACAAGTCAGACCAAGTGTCCATTCAAAGCTGGGGGCAAAGCCTGGGCTGACCAGGGGCGCCGGCCTCACGATGGCCAGGAGACGAGCAGATCACGTGACCGCTCGGGATACAGGTCCGCCTGCCACTGGGCGAGGGACCATGTTTCTGCCCGTGCATCACCAGAGCTATAGATGTGGGTGCATGGACAGGCAGAAGGAAAGAACAGAGGGCCGCAGGGTAAGAGCTCAGTGTGTGGGGCCCAAGAACAGGACAGAGGGACCAGAGCTCTACAAGACCTGGGACATCACAGGGGGCCCCAGTCTGGGATCCAAGTTCAGAACCTGACCATGCCTTGATTGACCATGGGTCCCCCAGGATGAGTGACTGCCTGCTGAGCCTCAGTGTCTCCATAAAGCAAATAGGGATAACATCATCTGCCTTCCAGAGCTGCCAGGCTCACAGAGATGACAAAAGTGGACCAGCCAGGGGTAGTGTTTGTCAGTGTAGCGGGGACTAGGAAAAGGCTCTAGGGGAAGGTGGAGCTTTAGAGTGACTGGAGCGGGGCTTCCCGGGACCTGAGGGATCCCTCAGCAGAGCAGGGTCGAGGAGGGCATGCTGCAGGAGAAGCCGAGCAAAGGCCCTGAGGCATAAATGTGCCACACCGTCACGGTGGCCTCCCACTGGTGTGCCCCCAGCCCTGCCATGCCGCCTCCTGGGTTCAGGGCTGGTGTGAATGCACTGAGGCCTCCCCACAGCCACTGGCCACAGGAGAGGGCGGTGCCCAAGACTGAGATGGGGCCCTGCCCTGCCCGAGCACCCATGAAGTTCAGTGCCAAGAGTGTGGCAGGAGCAGGTGACAAGAGACCGTCATGTGCTTCTAGGAGCTCTCTCCTTCTGAGGGACAAGAGACACACTCCTCAGACAAGGTGTGAGTGTAAAGCAAGAACTTCACAACCAAGGTTAGTCCACAGGCTAACATCCTTTGAAGCAGCCCCTGGGGCAGAAGTGTGGTCACCCATCTCTGCCAGGGGTCCCCTCTGGGAAGCCTTCAGAGCTCTGCAACGCCCCCCCCCACCCCCCGCCGCAAGCAAGAGGAGCGGAACTCAGGACACGGCCATGGGTGATCTCTGAGCGCTGGCCACTTTGGGTGTCGTCTTTCAAGGCGATCACTCTAAAGTGGTCTCGTCAAGGACCAGCATTTTATTTAGTTATGAAAGAAAATAAGGCCTGTTTCTTTACAGCTACACCCTTGCCAGTGGGTTCAGGAATCCATCCTGACTTCCTGTTGAAGATGGTAGATTGGAGCATTTCCGTTCTACTGTCCTTTCTCAAAAACAACACAAACTACAGAGAGAGGGGAGTCCTCATGGCTGATGAAACAAGGAAATCACTACGCCCCCAAACCACAGACACCATGAAGCCTGAACTGGAAGGAAGGAATGTTCTAACAGTGTGCACACGCCTCCTCCTTGGACCCCCAAGTACATATCCCTTCTTGGAAGTCATGGCCACGATCCTCCTGGTGGAATGCTGAAATAGGATTGTGGACACCACCCCAGGTGAGGAGAGTTTTTCAAAAGAAAGAGCTTTGTATATGTTTATTTTGAGAGAGAGAGTGAGCACAAGTAGGGGAGGAGCAGAGAGAGAGAGAGAGAGAGAGAGAATCCCATCCAGATGCCACGCTGTCAGCACAAAGCCCAACATGGGGCTCAATCTCATGAACCATGAGATCATGACCTGAGCCGACATCAAAAGTTGGATGCTAACCCAACTGAGCCACCCAGGTGCTCCCAAAAGAAAACTTTTTTATTTGAAGTATTACATACATACAAAAACGTGCATGCATCATAAGTACAGATCCATTTTCACAAACTGAACACAATGTAGGGCCAGCAAGGGTCAAGAAACAGGAAGTGGACAACCCAGAAGTTCCCCATGGGTCTCCCAGTCACAGCTCCTCTCCTGTGGACAAACAGTGCCCTGCCATTTGCTTATTCTGCACATTACACTGAAGCCAATGATTTGCCAATATCCAGCTGTCTTTGAGTGATTTCATACGGAAGCATACTGTATGTGTTCTTTTGATTCTGGCTTCTTTTGGCCAACATCATGTTCATGGGATACATCCAAATTGCTGCACGTAGTTATAGACTGTTTGCTCTCTAGTATTTCATCGGGTGGATGTGCTATTATTGACTCAACTATTCCATTGTTGATGGGCATCTGGATGATTTCCAATTTGAGGCGGCTGGGACCGCTGCTGTGAACAAGTGAGTACACGCAGCGATGCAGTTTTATACTGTGGGATGGAGCTGGGGTGGGGATTGATGGGAAGTCACACCAATGGGCCATTTCTGTGACAGAACCTCGTTTTCCAGCTAAAACAGAGGCTGGGAATGAAGTGAGGCTGGGGAGAGAAGAGGGGCAGTGAGGGGGTGGTCACAACATGGATAGCCGGTGACGTAAAGAGCATTGCTGAGAACCATTATGATCATGGACCGTGAAACCTGAGAGAGACAGACTCCCTAGGCAGAAGATAAATAACAGCTCTGGGAAGAGAGCCTTCCAGACAGTAAGTAAGCCCATAATGCATCTGCAGACTGCTCCGGACCACACCTACTTTCACATGCTGCTGTTTGGAAGGTAGCTGAAGAATAATAATCACAAAGGAACTCACGTGGGTCCTACAGCATTAAGGGTGGGGGACAAATGAATAACACACATTATGAGGAATCATCCAGAGAAATACAGAAAGACCAGAAAAATCAATTCACATACCCAGAGAAATTACAGATATAATCTCTTAAAACTGGTATGGGCAGAGGCACCTGGGTGGCTCAGTTGGTTAAGCATTTGGCTCAGGTCACGATCTCATGTTTCACGAGTTTAACCCCCACATCCCTGTTTAGGATTCTCTCTCTCTCCCTTTCTTCCCTTCCCCTCTCAAAATAAGTACATATACTTAAAAAAACTTTTTTAATAAAAAAACAAAAAGAACTCATCGGGGAAGATGAGTGGGGAAAAAAAAAGACAGAAATTTTAAAAAGAAATTATCTGACAACAGAAAGAGCTGAAAACTGAAAGATGAATTAGTAGACCTCAGGGGAAAATGAGAAAGAAAAAGAAATACATCACATATTTTTAAAAAGCCATATTATAAGCAACGAATAAATGACAAAGCACACCATAAACAACTAGAGAGTTGAGGTGAGTGGGTTGCATGAAATCACACAAGATTAAATGGAAAAGACTAATACAACAAAAATGACAGATATGGGAGGCAAAAGAAAATCCAACATACACATAATTGGTGAAGAAAACAGAACAAGAGAACAGGAGGAAAAGAATTCAAATATAGAATGGAAAATCTCTTGGAAAAACAAACAAACAAACAAACCCTTGACTCTACAAATTAAGTGCCATTCAGTGGCCCAGGAAAACTGGATGGTGTAATTAACACTGAGGCATCTTTAAAAAGTCCCTGATCTTAAAGGATAAAGAAAGAACCATATAATAGTGGAGCAGAAAGGTGAATTGAGAATCAGAATCCTCCATAGCAACCCAATTTCAGAAAACAGTGGAGCAGTATCTACAGAGTTGTGAAAGAAAGAAATTATGAACCAGAATTTTATAGCCAAAAAACTGTCCTTTGAATATAAAGTTAATGGACATTCTGTAACATAAATTTAGAGGCTTAGGCATCCATTGGGACTTAAAAAATTACTTGATGCTGAAATCCAACCAACCCAAATAGATTCATCAATGGAAGAATCCTGGTGAATACTGAATTAATATTTTTGAAATTGGAGCAATGATCATTATTGAATAGACTATAAGCCCCTCAAAAATGCACACAGATAACAAAAATATAACAAAAATTGAAGGTGGGAAAACAGAGGTGGATGGCACAAAAGTCGGTTCATTATATAGATTTAAAAATTAATGACGGATGGGGCGCCTGGGTGGCTTAGTCGGTTAAGCGTCCGACTTTCGCTTAGGTCATGATCTCGCTGTTCGTGGGTTCGAGCCCCGCGTTGGGCTCTGTGCTGACTGCCAGCTCAGAGCCTGGAGCCTGTTTCATTCTGTGACTCCCTCTCTCTCTGACCCTCCCCTGCTCACGCTGTCTCTCTCTCTCTCTCTCCTAGAAATAAATAAAAAACATTAAAAAAAAATTAATGACGGATGAATAGTCAGAGCACATGGATTTTTAGGGCACTGGCACTATTCTGTATGATACTACAGTGGTGGATACATATCATTATACATTCATCAAAGCTCAGAGAATGTACAACACGATGCCAACCATGGACTCTGGGTGATGATGATGTCCTGATATAGGTTTATCAATTGTGACAAATGTGCCACTCTGGTGGGGGATGGTGATGTGGGGGTAACTGTACATGTGGGGGCAGGGGGGCATATGGAAATTCTCTGTACTCTCCTTACAGTTTTGCTGTGAACCTCAAACTACTTTTAAAAATACAGTGTACTGGTGAAAAAAAAATAGTGATTCCAACCTATTAAAAGTTTTTCTCTCAGAAAGTCAATTAAAGTCTACCAGAGAATGGGGAGAGAGGAAATTGGGAAGGCACTGCTTACTGGCTATAAGATTTCTATTTGGGGAATGAGAACATTTTGGGAACAGGAGAGGAGATAGTTTCACAATACCATAAATGTACTAATGCCACAGAATTGTACCTTTAACATGTCTGAGAGGGCAAATTTTATGTTATATAATGACTACAATTTTTAAAAAATAACAATGCAGTATACAAAAACCCACTGAGTCGCACACTTTAAATCAATGAATTGTGTGGTATATTAATTGTATCTCAATAAAGCTTTTTAAAAAGTTTTTCTCCTAAAAAAGAAGGGTTTTCTCTTTTCCCCATTAACTTTAAGGAACTTTTAGGGGCTATTTATTACCACTTAAGATGAAGAAATGTGTTTCTGAAGTTTAGCAATTTCTTTCCATTTCGATTCAAAGACATACAAATGGATTTGTCTTCAGTTAAATTTAAGAAAATTAAACTTGATTTATTTTAAAACTGCACGCAGGGGCTTCTGGGTGGCTCAGCCAGGTAAGTGTGACTCTTGGCGTCAGCTCAGGTCATGATCTCACAGTTCACAGGATTGAGCCTCGTAGCAGAGCCTTGCTTGGGATTCTCTCTTTCCTTCTCTCTCCTCCTCCTCCTCCTCCTCCCATGCTCACACTCTCTTCCTCTCAAAATACATAAATAAACATTAAAAAAACTGCATGCAGACTAAGATCCATTTTTTTAAAAAAGTTATTACTACTCTATATGCGTGTGTTTGTATAATACATAGGAGTCTGAAATACTGCTCACTGGATGCTGGTGAGGGCTAGCTCAGATCGATGGAATTTGGGACAACTTTCAGTTGTACTTTTCTTTGTTACTGGATTTTTTTTTACAAGGCACAGCAGCAGACTTTGAGCAGCATTTTGAGTACTAACTGGGGAAGGACAGTCAATGTAGTTGTTAAAATCACGGACTTTGAGTCAGCCCGACCTTCCACCACCTCCCAGCTCTGAGCGTGGGTAAGCTGCTTAAACTCTTTGATCTTTCATTTTATCTTCTACAAGATAGCAAAATAGTAGGTGAGAACAGCACCTGCCCTGTTGGTCTGTCTTGTGGATTAAATGACATGATGCACATAAAATGCTTAGCCCAGTTCCACCCAGTACTCAGCTAGCAATTACGTGGTGTTAACGTGCTCGGCAGGGTCAGGAAGGCTGGTCCCTGGGCCTGGCTAGCTTTCTGGCCGTGCTGTTGACCTCAGGCGCAGACACTAAGCCCACCACCATCAGAGAAAGACAGCCTAGCACCTAGGGCACAGATGTCTAAGGGACAAATGACTCCTGGGCAGGTCCGGGTTGGCTTCATAGAATGTGAACCTGGGAAGCATGACACAGGGTCCCCTTGCTTCCCTCCTGGTTGAGCCTGGAGCAAGAGAGTGCAGCTGGACCCCAGGCTAATGAGAGACGGCCGTGTGACTTATGTGCCTGCCTGCCTGCCTGCCCCCTGAGCCTCCTTCAACCAGGAGCCGAACCCTCAGACAATCTCATTACACCCACTCAGGCTGCTTGTGAGACACACATTTCATCTCCTTCCCCACTGGAGTCGTG
The DNA here is from genome assembly GCF_003009895.1 of Hyaena hyaena. Taxonomy (NCBI): domain Eukaryota; kingdom Metazoa; phylum Chordata; class Mammalia; order Carnivora; family Hyaenidae; genus Hyaena; species Hyaena hyaena. The sequence goes on along the minus strand of NW_024080632.1, from coordinate 2,955,999 downwards.
GTGGGTTAGACAATTATATTTTACTGCTTTCCACAGGGCAGCCTTCAGTGCCTGGCACAGTGAGAGGGAAGAGAGAACACAGCTCCGGAGGCCTTTCTTCGAGGGAAGTCAGGTGAGGACTCTGTGTGACCGGCTGCCCTAAACGCACCCATACGCACATCCCCCCATGCCCTGTCCAGGGCCAATGGGCCTTACATATGGCACTTGGCCCCTGATCTGTAGAAAAGCCTTGGCTTTCCAGAATGCCTGTATTCATGATCCCAGGCCCCATGCTGATCAGGGAGGAGACAGACAGGGCACCAGCAGGCATGATGATCGGGGAGGCAATGAGTGGGGAGCCCAGCCCTGGACAAGGCTCAAGGCTCAGAGGGCTCCAGTGGCCAGGCTCCAGGGACTTTGGTGGGTTGTTCAGTTGGGCTCAAGAGGGTGGGCGACAGGCGGCGGGGTGGGGTGGCGGGGGGGAAGACCACTGTTTGAGCAAAGGCCATGGCTTGGAGGGAAGCAAGAAAATTGAGTTTATGGAACTTAATCTGTTTTTCCAGATTAGCGGGGGGTATGACGTCACCGACGGAATTGAGGAGCAAGGCTGTGCGGAGAGAAGGGAGGATGGAATCTGTCCAAACGCAATTCAGCTGCATTCTGACCATTAGGTCTGGGAGTGACTCCGAGTCAGGCCATTAGAGCCTGCCTAGACGTCTGTGACCGTGTGGAGGGCAGCTGGCAGCCTCGGTGCCTCTGGAGCACCCCTTCTGATTACCCTGGGTCTCTCCCCCACATCCTCTAGGAAAGCCTCCTTTCCTCTGCTCTCAGCTTCCCACGGCTGCTGGCCCCTAATCAGGGGCTGAAGTGGGTATGAGAACTTCATCTGCCCCCACGTGGGCAGCTCTCCCTGACCATCCGCATCCAGGGAAGGCAGGTTCCAGATGAATGGGGGGCACATAGAGGAAAGGGGCCCCAGGGACCAGCCTGCCAGGCCTGGGGTGGGGGAGCATGTGCATGAAGTTAGCACCCATCAGCTGCCTCTCTGTCCCCTGGGGGTAAAAGCATGGGTAGACACTTCCCCCAGAAAAGTCTGGGCTGGAAGGAGCTGAGGTTGGGGGGTCCAGTCCCTGCCCCCAGGGTGTTCCATCTTTAGCTGTTAGACCTTGGACTTCCACCAAGATTTCTCTGGATGGTAAAGGATGCTCCCCCGGCCCGTCCCACTCCAGTTCAACGGTCACCTAGTAAATGAGAGTGAGACCTGGATTTCGCAGGAGTGAACAGCCGAGGACACAGACTCACCCCCTGCCCTGGCCAGCAGTGGAACCAGGACCCACAGAGCCCCGAAGCCTTGGGCACCCCTGCAGCTGCCGATATCCCAGGGAAAGCCATAGATCTCATCACTGTGCCCCCGGAGTGCCAAGCTGCGGACCTCTGCCAAGCCACTGCAGGGCTTGGCCGTCAGGCGCCAAGGGACAGCGGCCACCTGGGGGCACTGCAGGGCTGGCAACGTGGGGCGGTAGGAGAGAGACCCTTAGAAAATGCTTGAGGGCTTTGTAGCTTTTCATCTGTAACATGTCCACCCAAAGGGCAGCCAGGGGGCTTGGCGGGAGGGCTCTTCACAACTCAGGTGTGGTGCCGAAAGCAAGGTAGACCCAGAGGTGGTGGGTGCCCTGCCCAAGGACTGCAAGCCAAGGGCTATCAGCACCCCGATTTCCTGACTCACTCCCTTGCCAGGCTTGCAAACCCAACCTCACTTGTGGGGAAAGGGGAGAAGAGGTCTGCATGTGAGGACACTGCTGCCCTGACCGGCACCACACTGGCCCCCAGGGGTGCTCCCCACAGCCAGCACTCAGCACAGCTCCAACAGGCCTGCGCTGCTGAGAAGGCCGCTGGACACTGAGATGTGACGAGGGAAACACAAATCCAGCGGGGCCTCGCCTGACAGCCTGGTTGCAGGCTGCGGCTACACAGTCGTCAGCTGGAGTGTGCTCTGGGGCCTTCCACCTCCCGGTCGCCTCCCCTGGACGCTACCCCTTCAGCAGCAACATCCAGATCATTCTATGTCAGCGCTGCACATGTCCACTCACCAAAGGTCCTGCGTCTGGGCCTCCCAAGAGCGTTCTGGCCTTGGAAAGGAGCACCCCTCTGGGGGGAGACTGCCCCCCAGCTACTGAGGCAGAAGAAGGGGGGTTTGAAGGTGGAGGGGCACCTCTAGGCGAGCGGGGTTCTGGTTACACTGGTATCTGGCACAGAGCTCGGCTCACCTGCAGGTGTGGCTGCCCCAAAGCACCTCCACTCATCACCCCCCACCCCCAACAGGGAAGAAGCAGCTTCAGGGCACCCAAGTTTGCTGATAGGCAGAGCTGGGATTTTCCCCAGAACGAACGGGTGATGACCACTTGTTATAACAGTAGTGTGACAGCGATAACCTGAATAAACATCAGTGACAGTCGCAGCCAACCATGCTGAGCACTCACTTCTCGGGCCAGCCTGGGCTCCGGGTTTTGACTGGACACCTCGGGTGGGCCCAGCACCCAGCAAGCCTGCTACACCGATCCAGCTCCCGCAGCTCCCTCTGGCCATGTGTGCCTTCTCTCCCACCCTCTTCTTTCTTTCCTCAAAGTCCCCCCATCGAGTCCACCTATCCGCACCCGCTGCCCCCGTGACAGGGGCTCCCGCGGGGAGCTGACCTGCTGTCAGCATGTACCTTTCTACAGGAGCCTCCCTCCCCGCCGGCCCCCCAGCACGAAAACATGCAAGAGTCAGCTCCCATTGTTGACAAAAACCAAACAAAACCCCCATGGCTCCCTTCACCCCATCCCCTTCTGCTACCACCCCATTTCTCTGCTCCTCCTTATAGCAAAAATCCTCCTAAGACTTAGCTACACTCGCGGTTTCCATTTTCCTAATCTCTTTCAACCCACTACGCTGAGGCAATGGAACTGGCTGGGGCCACCAGTGACCCTGGTGTGGCTAAGCCTATTCTCGGTGCTCATCACATCTTGACTGCCGTTACTTCCTGCATTTAATACCCACTGATGGAGTGAGTGCGGGTGGTGGGCAGCGAGCACAGCCCTCAAAGAGATGTCTGCCTGGACGAGGTTCTCTCTGCGCGGCCAACCCCCACTGACAAACCTTTCCTCGGAGGCGACTGGATGCGAGACTCCGGCGGCTCCAAGCTGATTAGCCATCAGCTATAAATCATGGCTTGTTTTTGTTCCAAAAAACCACAACCAGTATCGTGCAGCCTGCAAGTGGCCCTGTGGGACTGACCCCCCCCATCTAGAGGGCACAGACCCCTTGGTGGGGTGTAGGAGCCGGTGTCCCTGGTCCTGGCCCCTTAAGCCTCAGGGCTCGATACCCCATGGCTCCTTCTGCCTATGCTACGGCCCAGTGGGGTGCAGGTCCCAGTGGAGTATTAAAGCCTTTAGCTTTGAGAAACTGCCCACAGCTTCCCGTAGTGCCTGAACCCTTGGTTCCCAAACTTGCCGGGCCCCAGGAATCAGGTGGATGCCCTTTTAAGACACAGATTCCAGAGCAACTGAGCAGTCAGAGCCTTAGCGGCCACGCCCCTCGCATAGAGAGGAGGACCGAGGAGGAAATGTCCAGTCCATCCAACGCTGACTCTCCTGGAGGCCTTACCAGGGTCTCATCTCTCCCCACATCCCAACACACACAAAACCACACTTCCTGCTTGGAGTCTTGACGTATGAACCCCTTCGACCACTTTACACAGTCAGCGTAAATTAGGAATTACTTAATCCTCACAACTGCCTTGTGTTATATACATGACCACCATTTATCTGTTTCATTGAGATGTAATTCACATACCTTATAATTCATCCTTTTAAAATGTACACTTCAGTGGTTTTCAGTATATTTACAGAGCTGTGCAACCATCACCACTGCCAAGTTCCAGAACATTTCCTCACCCCAAAGGAAACCCAGTACCCGTTAGCACTCACTCTGTCCCCACCCCCACCCGCACCCTCTCCGACTCACTGGCACTTGTTCGTCTGCTTTCTGTCCCCTTGGATTTGCTGGTTCTGGACATTTCACATAAAGGGATTCGCACCATGTGTGGCCTTTTGTGTCTGGCTTCTCTCACTTACATGTTTTTCAGGTTCATCTGCGCAGCCTGAATCCATACCCCCTTCTGCTCCATGGCTATGACATCCTTTCTTACCGCTGGAGAAACAATCGCTCTACCTAACTGAGGTGCCCCCCACCCCATCCCCTGTCACTCAGTAAGCACAGGAGTCAAGTTTATCCTTCTGTGCAGCCAAGATGGAAACAGCTTAAGAAGCGAACAACTGTAATGTAAATTTACACCAATTTATATAAATATACACCCTTAGCATTATTACTAGCATTTTATGGTTTATAAAAGCCTTTTGCTTCATACTCTTGCTTTTTCAGATCAATCCTCCAAGGTGGAAAAGACAAATGTGTCCCGTTTTTGGAAGGAACCAAAAAATATAAGTGGTGTGTTCAAGGCCAGATACTTACTGATGGATTTATGGCGGCCGCATCAGAGTCCAGATATGACGTGAGCAAACGGGATAGCTTTAGTACTGGTTTACAAAAATGCATGATTTAGAGAAATACTTTTCTCTTTTGGGTTACTTTGTAGTGAAGGCAAACCTTGGAGCTGAGGGAAAACCCACATAAACTTCATCCGAGAGTGATTGCTTGATTTTAATTTAATATTTCTGACTGATCTTGGAAACAAAGGTTGATTATTTCATTCAAAATACACACTCCTTGGTTCTAACCCAAATCTTACTGCATTGCTGAGGGGGAGTAATTTGGATGACTTATCGAGGATAAAATCTCAGCTTTATAATCTGGCAAGTAAGTTCCTTAAATTCAAGTCTCTAATAAGCCCCTCCAACCTCCCCCCTCAGCAGGTAATCTTTTATTTTAATTTTTTTGATGTTTTTATTCATTTTTGAGAGACAGAGAGAGAGCACGAGCAGAGGGGGGTGGGGAGCAGTGCAGAGAGAGGGAAACACAGAAAACAAGCAGGCTCCAGGCTCTGAGCTGTCAGCACAGAGCCTGACATGGGGATCAAACTCATGAATCACATGAGATCATGACCTGAGCCGAAGTCAGATGCTTAACCGACTGAGCCACCCAGGCGTCCCAAGAAATCTTATACTGGGATCCCTCTGAACTTCGTGCATCCAAGGGGTATTTACTGAGCCAGATGTCAGGATCTGTGCCAAGTGCTAAGGTTCCCCGGGGGACCAAGACAGGGCCCAGGGGGAGCCTCTAGGCCACACGAAAAGATAGACATTGCCTGAGTCATCAAAGACCTTCTGGGGAATATTACTCATCCTTAAAAAGGAAGGAGATCCTGACTCTGGGCGGGGCCTGCCCGCCTCACCCTGCTCTAGCCTTGGGCCTGCTTCCTTCTACTGCAATTAACCAGGTGAGTTCCTGCTCCAGCTTCCGCTGTGCCTGTTGAAGCTGTACCCCAGCCTCAGCCCAGCTGGCTCCTAACCATGATCCTGGCCAGATGCCACGCCCCTCCGTGGAGGACCCCACTGCTTCCCACGCTCTGGGGTGATCTGATTTACTTGTGCGCTGCCCCCTCTCTGACCGTGCAGGCAACCCCACACCGGGGACCTCTCCTGCCTCATTCACAGCCGGAAGAAACTGCAGCAAATCTGTCCTGTTTGCCTTTTCATTCTCTGCAGGTGCTGGGCAGCAAGGGCCTGGCACTTAGTAGGTACCCAAGAAGGTCCGATTGGTAGATATTCAGGCAGATAATGCCACTAAGCAGCCAAAGTGCTAATTACAAACTGCTCTGTTAGCTGTTCCTCAGAGCAACTGAAAGATTCTCCAAGAATAGCGCACGCTCCTTGCCGTCCCTGGAATAACAAACCCAGTTTCTTGATAGCGTCTGTGACTCAGACTGTTCACGGAGCCAGACTCCCTCCTCACCCCTCCCCAGAGAGTATGCAGGGGCATAAGCCTCAGACACACAAAGGGCTAGATGCTGTTATCCATGGACGGCCTGGTGGGCCTCTGGGGCCATCTCAACCCCTTTCCTAGGGGGCGGGTTTGGGAAAGACGAGCATGACCTTGAATGAGATCCAGCAACACCGGGTGACCCAAATCACCTTACAGTGGCTGCCACCTCCTCTTAGAGATGATCAGTGCTCAGTGCATTACAATTTATCGCACCAGGCACCAGGCTGCCACGTTCTCATTAGAAAGTCAATGTCTGGAAGTAGCCAGGAAAGGTGGGAAGAGGAAAGCCCAGAGGGGCTGAGTCATTTGATGGAGCCACACAGTGAGTCAAGAGCAGGATGGGCCCAGAATCCACATTTTCTGGCCTGTGACTCAGGGCTTGCTCTACCATGCCCTTGCGTAAGTAAGCAAGGGCCCAGGCACCTCAGGCCACCAACAATTGGGTGCAAATGCCCAACTCAGTAGGGAGCAAGCAGGCCTGGTTTGATCCTGGGCCAAAAGGAACAGCCAGTGTCCCCAGGGGAGAGCCGTGCATGTACGCACACAAAAATTCACGTGTCTGTACAGCTCTGCCCAGGCCTTGCTTCATCTCATGGAGTAACGTGGCCTTTACAGCCAGGCCTCCCGGGGCCGGGGAACACTATATGCCTGGAAAATTTCCCAGCTCTTCTTTGCAGAGCTATTAGCTTCCCTTCATCGCCCCATAAAATCCTCCCGCCGATGATGGATGCCATCCCATCATGGGAAGGAGGGAGGAAAGAAAACACAAAGTGGGAAAAAAACCCTCTGGTTAATCTTGGAAAACCCCATGGGCATATAACTTGGGAAAAGAAGGCATCAGAGGTACTTGGGTTGCCTAGTTCAGCTGCACAGGCTGTGCACTGCCCAACTCCAAGAGGTGGCATTCTCATAGACTAAAAGATTGGCAGTCCTCTGAGTTGGGCAGTGCAAGGAAAGGGCCCTGCTTGATTTGGGGCAATGTTTCCAACAGTCTCAAGGTCCACTCCTCACTGACACCTTGTCCTAGCATGAGGATCCTTCAGGAACCACTGTTCGGTAACTGGTGGGTCAGAAGAACTGACCAAGATCGGAGAGGAGTCAGGGTGAAGGGTTTGGCATCTCCTGAGTCATTCTGGGGGCCAGGCTGGACTCTAGCTCTAAGCCCAGGACCTGAGAGATGAATTAGCCATCTTGTATGAGCTGAATCTCACTTCTCCAGCACCCTCCTCTCTCTCCAAACCACTCCCCACTCCTGCCTCTTATCTTTCACCAGTTCTAGAAAATTCTCAGCAATTCTCTCTCCAAACATGGCCTCCAGCTTATTTTCCTCTTCTCTTCATGGAACTCTAGATGAAAGTCAGGTGTTCCCTTTCTCCATGTGTCTTATCTTTTCTACAGCTTCCTCCTTCTTCCAGTGCTGTTTTCTGGGTGATTTCTTCACATGTGGCTTCCAGTTACTAACTCCTATTTCAGCTATGCCTACTCTCCAATTAAAGTTCTATTTGGTTCTTTTTCAAATCCGCTTCATCACTTTTTTTACAGCTTCTTATTCCCTGCACAGTCTTCCAACCCTGTCTTCTATTTATTCAAACGCATCGAACATAGTTATTTTCTCGTCTCTGCCTAAATATTGCCGTAGCTGAGGTCCTGAGGGTCTGTTTCTGCTGTGAATTGTTTGTGCCGGCTCTGGCTCTGGCTCATGGTGCCTCCTCTCTTCTGACGCTTAGTTATTTTTGAGGACGAACTGCTCATTTTCTGTGGAAGTTATGTGGAGAAAATCCTTTGAGACTCAGGACAAGGGTCTGTGCTTTCTGAGATTTACATTTGCTTCAGCAAACGCCTGGGTCACTCCCTGTCTGAGACCGCCATCAACTCCCAGCTAGCAGTTGGTCTGAAGCATGGGGTCAGGTAGGGGCGAGGCGGGGCGGGGGTGGAGAGGGCGCGGGGGTATCTGAGCTCACCCTTGTCATCCTCCAAGACAGATAGCAAGTATATTTATTTGCTGTGGCTGCTGTCACAAAGGACCACAAACTGGGTGGCTTTAAATAATACATTTATTCGCTCATGGTTCTGGAGGCCAGAAGTCTGAAATCAAGGGGTCAGTAAGGTCAGTTCCCTATCCCATGCCTGTCCCTTAGCTTCTGGAAGTTGCCGGCGATCCCGGATCCTGGGCATTCTTCAGCTCCGGGCTGCATCCACTGTCACAGGGCATTCTCTTTGTGTCTCTGGGTCTTCACAGGGACCTTCTTGGTCCTTGCTCTAAGACCTTGTAAATCCTTCTTTTAAGGACACTAGTCGGTGGAGTTAGGGCCCACCCAGCTCCAGCGGAACCTTAACCTGATTATATCTGCAAAGACCCTATTTCCAAATAAGGTCACAAGAGGGGTCACAGGTGGAGGGCAAGGAAGAGTGAAACCACACTCTTTGTCAGATTATAAACTTGGACCTTATAACCTCCTCAGTTTCTTCTCAGCGTGGCCTGGCTTTACAATATTTGCTCTATTCACTGCAGCACACTGCCTTTCCTTGGTCACCCCAATAAAGGGGACCTGGCCCCCTGCGGCCTCACCTGTGAAGCACTCTTGGGGACAGTACACAGGAAAGGACAGCGTGACAAGATTCTCCCAGGACTCTCTCAGCAGCAAGCAAATGGCGTAAGTTTGTCTAGTTTACGATGAGAACAATCTTAATTTTGAACAACTACTCAGCAGGGGTTAAAAAAAAAGCAACAGTCAATACAGTAAAGTAGACAAAAAGTTCTAAGACTAAATCTCCCTTCCGTTCTTGGGATAAATCCTACCTGGTTATCCTTGTATTATTCTTTTACTGGTTGGCTGAATTAAATGTGTTAGTATTTTTTTTTTTTTCAAAAAGAATTCAGGTTTTTATTCAAAAGTAAGACTGGCCTGTAATTTGGCTGAGCTATCCTCTGACTGTGATACAAGGGCTCCTTGTAAGGGGACTTGTGACATCTTTTTGTATGCTCTGAAACAGCTTATGAAACATGAGAATTATCTATCTCTTGAAGGCTTGGGAGATTTTAGCCCTATTTTAGGGGCAAATTTATTTCTCGAGAAGCCAATTTTGGTAGCTTTATTTTCTTAGGAAGTCCTACATTTCACTTAGATTTTCTAATTAATTGGCAGTCTTTTCTTTTTAAACTCTCTTCTGAAAAAAATTTAAAAAACAACACAAAAGGGGCACCTGGGTGGCTCAGGTCACGATCCTACGGTTCGTGATTCTGAGCCCCACATCAGTCTCTCTGCTGTCAGTGCAGAGCCCGCTTCAGATCTGTCCCCCTCTCTCTGCCCCTCCCCCATTTGGGCTCTCCCCAAAATAAGTATTTTTAAAAATTTCTTCTGTAGTTATATATTCTTTTTCGCTTGTGCCTTCTGCTTTTTTTTTTTTTAATCAGACTTACCAAAGTTGGGTTTCTTTTATTCATCTTTTCAAAGAACATGCTTTTAGAATTATTGATGAATTCTACTGTTTTCTGACTTCATTTGTAATGATATCTTTTTACCTTCTCTGAGTTTATTTCTTGCTTGCCTCTTAATAAATGAATTTAGGGCTACAGATTATCATTTGACTACAGATTTGCCTCCATTCCATAGGTTTTATATTCAGTGGCCTTACTGCTCCTCATTTAAAATACTGTAGTTTAAAATTTTCACTTTGGAGGCACCTGGGTGGCTCAGCTGGTTAAGGGTCAGACTTGGCTCAGGTCATGATCTCACAGTTTGTGGGTTCGAGCCCCACATCGGGCTCTGTGCTGACAGCTCAGAGCCTGGAACCTGCTTCCGATTCTGTGTCTCCCTCCCTCTCTGCCCCTTTCCTGCTTGTGTTCTCTGTCTCTTAAAAATGAATAAAAAATTTTTTTTAATAATAAAATTTTCACTTTGACTCTCTCATCTAACCTAAGAGTTACTCAGTTTTTTGTACCTCATGTGTTCCTCTTGAAAATTTTTCTTGTCAATTCACCTGCAGTCGTAAGGACTAATACAGAGAGATTGCTTGCGTGCTATCCAGTTTCCCCAGTGGTAACATTTTACAAAACTATAATAGCACAGGCAGGATACTGACACTGATAAGATCTATAGATTTTAATCACATTTCCCCAGTTTTCCTTGTATTTATTTGTGTGTGTGTGTGTGTGTGTGTGTATTAAGTTCCACACAACTTTACCATCTGTGTGCATCTATGCAGATATCTTAGAAACTTTCAAAGCTCAACACTGTTACTTTATATGTGTCATTTTTCCACTCATAATATGTTTTTATTTACTGTATTTGAAGCTACACAGTTAAGTACAGAGAGTGCACATCTTTTAACTTTAACTTCCGGTGGAATATTCCTTTTATCAGTTGAAGCAACTCCTCTATCCCTAAAATAATTCCATTTTACTTCTCTTTTCAACTGATATTAAATTGTTCATCTGCTTTCTTTGCTCTGTTTGTTAGTGATTTCTTTCCTCATTCTTTTATTTTCAAATTTCTTAAATGGTTTTTTTTTCAGTCTCATTCAAAAAAATTTTTGTAGCTTATTTTGAGAGACTGTCTCTGTACACAATTATTGTGCTTACTGATGTTTAGACTAATTCTTACCATTTTCTATTTATTATATTTATTTCCTTTCTTCTTCTTTGTTCTTTATTGGATTCATTTTGTTTTGTTAGATACATCTTTTTTTTCCTCTACTACACTGGTTGTTTTGTGTTGTTTTCATTTTTCTAAAGCAGGACCAGCAAACTCTTTCCATTTAAGGGCCACATAGTAATTATTTTAGGCTTTGTGGGCCAGACAGTCTCTGTTGTAACTACTCAGCTCTGCCACTATAGCAGGAAAGCAGCCATAGAAAATACACTAACAAATGGGTGTGGTTGTGTTCCAATAAAACTTTATGTACATGAACAGAGCTTGGGCCAGATTCCAGGGATACTCTTTAAATATTTAAACACACATACTTAAACACATAGTTCTCTAGAGTGCCCAGATTTAATAAACGTCCGCCTTTCCTTCCCCAGCAAGAGAGGAAACTTGATAGTTGTATTCATTCTACCTCCTCACTTACCCACCAAACTGTGTAGGTCACCTGAGGACCCCTTTCTGGTCATCACATGTCACTTCTAGGCTTGGACACACCTAGAATCCTCTTTACCTCCTGAGTACAATTTAGCCATTGTTTCCTTTCTCAGCCTGTTTTCACTCCATCTTTTGCTGACTCATGGTTTCTGACGCACTAAAGGCATCTCTTTGCCCACCTAGGTATTTAATAATATTTGCTCCATCACACAGAGGGATTTGGAGCAGGAAGAGAAGGCTGCGGTGCACCCTCAATCTGCAAACTGTGATCCTGTCTCTGCTTAAAATACAAGCACCTTGGGGGGACTGGGTGGCTCTGTCAGTTGGGAGTCTGACTTCAGTTCAGGTCATGATCTCAGTGCTAGTGGGTTCGAGCACGTCAGGGTCTGCGCTGACAGCTCACAGCTTGGAGCCTGGAGCCTGCTTCAGATTCTGTCTCCATCTCTTTGCCCCTCCCCCACATTCTCTCCCTCTCTCTCTCTCTTTCATAGAAATAAACATTAAAAATCATTAAATGCAGGCACCTTTATTTAAGCCTGGGGTCAAACAGAACAGGAGCCGGCCCTTCCCTGGTGGTAAAGGCAGGAAGGCGTCACCAGCCCCACCCCCGCCGCGCACGAGCCAGTCTGGGACAACAGAGCTGAGCGTGAACACAAGGCCTGGCAGCTGTGGATCCACAGCCTGGTGGCTGCTGAGGACGACTGCCCTGTCCTGCCCCCGCGCCCCCGTGCTGACGTGTGCATCCCAGCCCTTACGCCGAAGCTCACTCGAACTGGACTTCTGTTATTCACAACCAGAAAGGTCCTGACTAATGCAGGGTGGTGCACCCTCTTTTGACCTTCTGCAAGGTTATGCACGTGCTTAGTAACCCTTTCCTACAAAAGGGCAGTAAGATAAGTTTCACTCTACCCCAAGGTCAAAAATGACTGAAAATTCCAAATCAGTTAAAGCATTTTTCTTTGTATAACCATTCTGAAATCTCACCATCTGCCTTTTGAGTCCACGTAGGTCATGGGGAGGTGAGCTGGTTGGGGTAAGGACGCAGCTGACCGAGGTGGAGGGCAGGCGTGGGGCGACATGAGGTCCAGTGTCCTCCACGTGCACCGACCTTTTATCATGTGGAGACGTTACCCATGAGGCACGGACATTTTCCGTGAAACGGGTGGGGGTGGGGGTGCTCTGGGATTTTAACAGATCTGGGCCCCCCTGCACGGGGCCTGGAACTACCTCAAAGGTTTCTCCCCTCCCGGAGGTGATAACACACCAGGTCGGCTACCCAGCACGTACTCGGCGCCACGTGGGCTTGGTGCTAAACACATACAATAACTTGGTACTAAAATAAAACCCAGCTTGGTGACATCTTGACACAGCTTTGCAGGAACAGCAGGCTCCTGTGTACACAATGTCCCGCTCTGCACGCCTATTTGTAAATTAATCACACACCACACACTTTGCTCAGGTTCACACGTTTCTGGACCACTTTGAGGGTAGCTCAGGCTACAGGACCTTCTGATCAACCTCAAAACCAGACCCAGCCCCGTGACAGAGCCTGGATGGAAAACCTCCTTTTGGCCGGACTCTTGAGCCACCCGCAGCGTGCTCCCCTCCCCTGCAGAAGCAGACAGCGCAGGGGATCCAGGCCAGGGGCTCTCCTGGAGCCCCGTCCACAGAAGTGGCCGGGTACACGGATATGGTCATTTTCAGACAGACACAAACATACACGCTTGTGAGATGTCAGTGGAGGCAGTACGCAAGCAGGATTGAAGGAAACGGGGAGAAGCTGGGCTAAGACAGGCACCTTTCGTTATGTGTTCACGCCCCCACTGGCCTGATGCAGCCCCTGCCTCTCCCGGGGCTCTTCCCTGCGGTGTTAACCTCACACCACCTCTGCTCCCAGGGACCTCTGGCTCCTAGAACACTCTGCCTGTTTCCGAGCCCCCATCAGGCTTCTGTGAATCAGCCCTGAGGGTCCCTGACGGGTGACTCCCAGGCCCTGAGTCCTGACCCCTCAGGACCTTGGTAGAGTGTCAAGGAAAGAACCTCAGGCTGGGCTCAGCCACTTGTGTGTGTGTCACATAACCCTGGCCTGAGTTTACTTGTGTGGGCAGGACAGAGAGCCCCTGAACTGTGCTGGAACCCCCGGGCAGTGCTGGTGCCCAGGTGGAGGAGTGTAGGCTGAGAGCTCACGTTCACGGTCCTTGAGAGACAAACTCTCGATTTAGACCTGCCCCAGGGTGTCCTGTGCCAGCTGCTCGCTGTGATGGCTTCACCTGAGCAGAAGATGTGGGGACAGCGCCGCAGTGGCCCCTTGCCCTGGTAGTGCCCTCACGCCCACTCAGCTTCTCTACGCCAGCAGCTCCCGCCCAGGCCAGGAGCCCAGCACCTCCCTCTGCAGACTCCCAGCATGAAAGGACTGAAGTGACCCACCCCCTTTTCCAGGAAATCCTCCTGGGTTAGCAGAGAAAGGCTCAAAGGCTTTCCACCCTCTCCCAATCCTGTGGGGACACTGGCCCTTGTCCCAGCCCTCCTTGGCCTCAGGCAAGGTGCTGGGGTAACCACCCACCACCTAGGCCTTGAGACCTGGCTCCCCCCACATTCAGCCCAATTAGGGGGTCACATGCACTCGTTGCTCCCCCAGGGTTTCATTAAGAACGAGGCCAACGCCGGAGAGCGGAGCATGTGGTAAAGCCTCCCCTGCAGGGCTCTGTCTGTCAGGAGTTCACTGTTCACTGAGCAGACTGCCCTTGGCCTTAAGCGGACACACCAGGCAGGTGCGGACCGAAGTCACTGCTGGCCTTGGGTAAGTCGGGGCGCTCTGAAGCTTCAGATCCCAAAGGCAGAAAGCATGTGTGTGAATCCTTTCCTCACAGGAACATCGGGAAGAGCACAGGAAGGAATGCTTCCAGGAGCGACAACGGCACTGCTGGCCTCTCCACCCGGCAGTTACAACTGCTCACTGAGTGCCCTAGACAGAACCGACATGAGGTCAGTGGTGGGTGGAAGGTGGGACTGGCAGTTCCTAAGGAGACTCTCCACCTCCATGGGCTATGGGCCGACAGAGCTGAAGCTGGGGCACCCCAGGGCCCATCGAGGCTGTGGGCACTGACAGCAAGGGCTCAGACACACACTTGGATGCCCAGCTGATGGCAGCGAGCCTCCCAGGCTCCCCCCACCCCACCCCAACCCGGAGCTGAGGAACAAGCCCCAGGAGGCTACGCAGAGCAGGAGGGAAAGAAAGCAGAGCTATTTGCTCCTCCTGAATTATTAACGGGGAGGAGGGCAGGGCAATGTGGTGGGCCCAGGTGGGAAGCAGGCGGTGGGAAGGGAGACTGGGACCCTGTGGCTGCACAGATCCGAGGGATACAGGTTGGCGGCAGCTGGCCCATGAGCCCAAGGGTCCTCCCATCAGGGCAGCAAAACAACCCAGCCTCATTCGCTAGCTGCACTCTCCCAAGTGGTCAGGAACCAAAGCTTCTCGTTCCTTCCTTGAGGTCATTTTGCAAAAGAGTGAGGAAGCTGGAAGAGATCAGGCAGTCCGCCGAAGTCTCAGAGCTGCTAAGGACCAGGCCACCTGGGGTCCCTCCCCATGGGTCTCACATCACCACGCAGCACTGGAGACTCTTACTTCCCCACCTGTTGTCCCTGTTCACCTTGGCCTTGGTCCAGGCCCTGTCTGCTCTCCTCAGTGGCAGGACGGCTGCCCAACTGGCCTTCCAGTCTGGGTCCCCCCAAATCCTCCAAGCTGTCAGAGTGTCTCTGACCGCATGTGATAGCCCCCTCCAAGGTCAGAGGCCCTGCTCCCAGATCATCCCCCAAGGCCCTTGTGCTCTGCCCACAACCTCTCAGGTCCTTCGCCCACCGGCCACCTCAACTCTCCAGCTCTATCTGCCCTTCTCGCTGTCCCCTGAAGCCACGCTGCAGGCAGCTTCCCCTCTTACACCCCTGCTCTGAAGCCCTCAAGGGCAGTGCTCACATCTTCTACCTGGTCCCCTGCGTCTGGAGCATGGCGGGAGATCCCTCACTGTTGTGTAAAGTGTTTGCTGAGATTCACACTTGCTGCTCCTTCTGTTGAAAAAGCCTTTCCCCACCTGGTCTATGTGGCAAAGCCCCAGAGTGTCCTGTAAGACTTCGCCTGATCAGCTCATGCTCTGTGAGCCCTCCCAGACCACTCCAGGGGAAGCTGGGTGCCCAAGGTCTCCCATAGCACCTCACCTTCTGTTCTCACCCCGTTCCCACCATCTGTACCCTAACAGCAAGGCTCAAGGGCAGTGCCCGTGTCTGGGTCACTACCCTCTTCAGTGCTGAGCACACCACAAGGCAATCTGCAGACCTCTATAAAAACCCGGCCAGCGGGGGTCGGCCAGAAGGGCGGCCGAGGCGCATGGCATAGCACGAAGAGCCTGGGTGTTTCTCAACAGTCAGAGGGTGCTCAGAGGCCTTGGGTCATTTCTGTGTGATCTTCTCCAGGGAGCAGTCAGGTGGGGGGGTGAGTCGATACCACCTCCCCTGTGGTTCAGCTTTCACCCTCTTACATGGGGGGCCACTGAGCCACTTGGCCTGAGTCCTGGTAGAGGGTCTATAAGACAGAGTGGTGGGCACAGAGAAGGCCAGGAGGGAACCTGCCTGGGCCTCCTGACGTGACCTGCAGTTTCTGAGGTTCAGTCTGTGCTCTCTGTGGTCGGGGGTACTGTGCAAGCCTCACACCCTACACAGAACCAATGTCCCATTAGAACCAACGGAATTGCTTCTCCAGCAGGCACAGCCCACAGCTGACTAATTTGTTCACAGAATCTGTCTGCACTCCCCTCTTGGACTAGGAGCCCAGGCAGGTGGGACACAGGACCGGCTGGCAGGCCACCGAGCACAAAGTACAGGGTGAGCTTAGGGTCGGGGGGCAAAGTGGAACCAAAGTCAGGCCAAAAGAGACGCCTGGGTGGTGCAGTCAGTTGAGCATCCAACTATTAATTTAGGCTCAGATCATGATCTCACGGTTCATGGGCTTGAGCCCCATGTCTGTGCTGACAGCGTGGAGCCTCCTTGGGATCTTCTCTCTCCTCTCTCTCTGCCCCTCCCCTGCTCACTTGCTCTCTCTCTCTCTCAAAATAAATAAATAAACGTTAAAAAAATAAAAAGGCCCCTGGCATTTGATGTGTGTGACTCCAGTGATATGATAATGTTGAACTGGCAAGTCTGTGGACAAGGAAATCAGACCTGTGAATGCCAGGCCCTGGGGGAGGGGAGATGGGGACTGCTTGTTAATGCTCTCAGGGTTTCCTCTTGGGGTGATAAGAATGTTCCAGAACTAGACAGAAGTGGTGGGTGCACAACCACAATTTAATATATTGTGCATGTGTTAAAGGCTCTGGAACTGTTACCTTAATGTGGCTAGTTTCACATTATGTGAATCACGTAATAATGTTTTTCAGAAAAAAAAAAAAAAGTCAAGCAAAAACTCCAGCTAGTCAGTTTCCCTTCTTCGTCCAACAGGCCCTGGCAGCCTCCCCTTTCTCAGTCAGCCGGCATCCCAGCACCTTATATGAACCAGAGGCCTGGAGGGCTCAGTACACCAATCCTAGGTGAGTTTTCTGAGTCAATCTTGTCTTTTTCACCAAAGATCCCTCACGTACTATAAGAAAGGGGGGAACTGATTGGATCGCTCTCCTGCTTAAAGACCTTCAAGAATTCACCTTTCTTCACCAAAGAACACCTCGGCTCCTGAGCACATTCGGTCTCGTGCACAAGTTGAAGATGGGACCACCCCGTGTACTGGGGTCCCAGGACAGTCTCGGTCGGTGCCTGTATTTGGTGCCATCATCTGGGTCCCCATCCCTTCAGGGACACCCTGCCCAGCGAGCTGCGCCCCAGCAAGATCTGCCTTGTTGAGGAAGCCATCCCTGGCCACAGCCTCCTTGGCCACAGCTGCCCTTCCCTCCGCCAAGCTCCCCATGCATGAAGCGGGTGCGTTGCTGTGCACGATGCTACTACAGGCCTGTCCTGCTTTGAGATCTGGCTACGCCACAAGCTATGGGGGCCATGTGTCCTCTGCTGCGGACCCCAGGGCCTGCTGCCACCACAGGGCCGCCCAACTCCAGGGGCACTGTTCCCTTCCACATCGCAACACTGCCTCCCACGGATCCCTCAGTGGCTCCTTAAACACACAACCCTCCCACAGACAAACAAATGGCTCTGTCTGAAACGAAGGTCAAGAGAGAGCACCACTACACCTCCAGTTAGAGTGCGGACAGCACATGTGGGGACAGAGGCTGGAGGCTGGGGCTGCAAGGCCAACCCGGGCCACACCCCGTGTGAGCCGAAAACAGAGCCAAGAAAGGGCTCCAGAGTCCCTGGGCACTGGTATGATGTGCTTTAAAGGCGCCTGGCGTGGGGCACAGGTCACAGACAGGATCACAGAACTCAAAACCTGTAACCCAATCTTGTCATTGTATAGGTGGGAAATTAAGGTCAGAGAAGGACAGCGAATTGATCTGTTCATCTACCCATCCATC
Source organism: Hyaena hyaena (assembly GCF_003009895.1). NCBI lineage: Eukaryota > Metazoa > Chordata > Mammalia > Carnivora > Hyaenidae > Hyaena > Hyaena hyaena. The sequence goes on along the minus strand of NW_024080632.1, from coordinate 2,938,451 downwards.
TACCCATGTACACATCCCTGCGTCCATGAGATCATGCATTCACTCCTGCACCCACCCCTCTATCCACACATGTACCCACCTACATACCCATGCATCCATCCACCATACACCCATCCAGCCTGCATCACAAACACATCCACCCGTCTCCTCCCTCTAGGGAGTGAGGGCAGAGATGGACCTGGAGCCCAGAGTCCTGCCTCTCAGCCCAAAGCTCTCTATGATGTGCCACAGTTGCCTTCCTTAACCCCGCGGCAGCTCTGAGAAACTTTCTGACCCAATAAGGGTCGGCAAGAAGAAAGCCCCTGCTGGTGGGGCCCACCAACCAGTAGGCCTTCTGCCGAGGTATGGACTATGCCAGGCACCTGCCCTAAGGCCAGCTCACTGACAGCTCTGTAGAAGAGGAAGCTGCAGCCATCACAGGCTTCCTCTGATCCCAAGAGCATACTCTCTGACTGCACTCGGGCTCTACAGCTCTGCAGGCTGGGTGTGCCGCGGACAGGGATGGGGGGAGCGTTCTGCTAGGCAGGAGGCTGAGCACAGGCTCTGTGGCAGGACTCCATGGCAGGTGTCGAGGGGTCCTTGGGTTGTCATCACAGGAGGACTGAGGGGAGACGCGTGGTGCACACTGATGAGCATGGACCCTTGGGAGACTTCAGAGCCCACCAGAGCTCTCAGATGCAGGCGAGCCCCTGAAGGCTGTGGGGAGATGCTTCCTGAGAACAGCGAGCAGATGGGATTTAGGCAAAGTTACACCACCTCTCTGAGCACCTGGGGCTTCGGTGAGTACTGACGGCAGAGAAGACCCAAGGGTGGGAGCAGATACAGTGCGATTGGCTGCCAGCTGCTGGGAACCGACAAGGTGGGGGTGGGGGCGGCACAGGTGCTCTTACAAGAGGGACTATCTGAGAAGCAGGAGTTACAGCAGGAGGTGGGCGGTGGGTCCCAAGGGAGGCCCTGCAGCAGCAGAGGGGCTCCTGCTTCTCCCCCCCGACCCTGCTGCTGACAGAGGGTCCCGACTCGAATCTGCCTGCTCCCCTCCACGTGCACCTGGAGCCCATATGCTTCCTCCCTCCCCATTTCAACAGGCTTTGGCTGCAAATCCAGGGAGACACGTTGCCTCTTCCCTAGACGTCGTCCCAGACAGGCAGCGAGGCGGAAGGACAGGTTGGTTGGAGCCCCAGCGCTTGCCCTTCTCACCCCTCTGTCCTTTAAAACTCCACTTACTCGTCTGTAAAGGAGCATGGTGACACATCCAGCGAGGGGGACAGATGTAAGTGTGGAGAGCACTGAGCGCGTGCCTGGCAGTAAAGATGTATTCCATCACCCACGGCAATACTGAAAACCTCTAAGTGCCGGGCACTGCCGGTGGCACGGGCTGTGGGGTTGGGTGGGGGTCTTCCCTGCAGCTCCAGGAATCCGGGTGGGGTGGGGGGGACGCTGTGGGCGCCTGGGAGCAGAGGCTGTCTGCAGAAGGCTCACAGCAGAGGTCTTACCCTTGGGGCCAGATGTATTTAAGAATTCACAACTCCCCGCATTTAGACGGATTATATTGCATATTTCAGCAGCATCCAATAGCCAAATACGTTGACATTTCTGCAGTGAAATACATGAACATAGAATACATAAAGGCTATAAATAGCCTCACTTGCACTATAAATAGCCTCACCTCAGTTCAGGCGGGATTTTGCTGCCAAATGAGTTATGAAAAAGCGTTTGGTTTTCCGAGCTTGCTAGATGCTGGAATTGAGGCTAAGGAATTGTGGGTCTGCATTTCAATGTCTCTCACAGGGAAAGTGACTGAGCGACAGCCCCGGTTCATCCCACAGATGGCGAAGCCGGGATGACTGGGCTTATGCAGGGGGGAGTCACACGCACCCCGCCCCTGAAACTCCCCAGGCCCAGACTCTGTGCAAGATCAGTCACAGACCAAAAACAACCTCACAGAAACACACACAGAAACGTGTGTAAATGTAGTCACGCGAGCAAACAATGATGGAAGCGCTGATCTACAGATGGAGCCCAGCCCTGGCACAGCCCTCGGCGGCCACGGACACCCACGGGGCCAATCCCTGCCCATGCCACTGAGCCACGCATGTCTCTAGGCCTGCACCTGGGCGAAGGAAGGAAGAAAGGGCAGGAAGGAGGCACAGGGCTGGGGCTGGGCGGCCATGGGATCCCTGTTCTCTGGCTTCTGGAGGGGCAGCGGGAGCTCTGGTCACGCTGGGATCTAGTCCCGGCATTGCCGCCGCGTAGGAGCCATCAGCCTTGTACCCATGGCCTGGCCTCCTCACTGGGCTGCATTTCTTCACCTGGCGAGTCTAAATAATTGGGCCTCACCAGGTTCTGCAGGGCATGTGGAAGGGCCTGGGACACCGGGTGCTTGCTTGGGAAATGCTTACTGATTATTCCATGAAGTCGCGTCAATGTATAATAGAAAAAGAACAGGTTTAACAGGGCAGTTGGGCAGTTCCAGAAATGCCGTCATGTCCCAGGGCTCTCTTCTGAGGTAAGGCCTTTGTGGGTTTCTGTCCTATACCAGGTTTTCCATGTGAACACCTAACTTTCTGGCTGCTGAGGCTCAGGGTCTGGAGAGAAAAGCCTAGAGCAGGGACAGGCTTACCCTGGAGGAGGGGGTAGAACACCAGAGAGCACAGGCCCTGAAGCCAGAACAGGGTCCCTATCCCAGCTCCGCCTTTCACCTGGTCTTAGCAAGTTACTCGAAATCTCTGACCCTCAGTTCTTACGTTTATAAATCTAATGCCAATGCCACATACACCCATAGGGTAGTTGAAGGGTATTAGATTAAGGGACAATGGACCAGGGCCCAGCACACAATACCCAAGAATGGCCACGGCTGCCACTACTGCTGTGATGCGACACACTATCAGAAATGAACCTACTAATGGGAGCACTTCCCTTTGAACTATATCCTCAAAACACTCAAAACAGTAAGAGTTACAAGACATAACTCATCCAGATTATTCCTACCAACCTTCCCACTGACTGTCTGGGTCCCCAGCCCCCACTCTCTCACTCACCCCCATGATAACACCGGGTGGGTGTATGGATGTGCCTTCCCCATCTCCAAATGGAAGACTGAATCCGGGGTTTTGTCAAGGTCACTGAACAAGTTGGTCATCAGGAGGAAATGAGAATCCCTAATTCCAGACCCGAGGCTGCCCCAAACCCATCCCAGCCTCCGGGCACTGGGTGGCAGGGAGAAGGGCCCCTAAAGGGGGCACAAGTGTGTGAAGCGGCATTCAGTGGCCTGGGTGGGGGAGACGTGGGGCGGGGGAGCCCAAGGGGAGGGCACAAAGAAGAGGGGGTGTCTGGGTGCAGGAAACTGAGTCATCCTCCACTGGCCCAAGACCATTGCACACAGTCTGGCTCTTCTATCTTTGGAGGGGAGCCTGGGGCTATTTTGAGAAGCTCTGCACACAGCCCGCCACTTCCCTGCCAGGCTGACTAGGTCAAAAACAAAACCAACCCAGCAACAGCCCTGTGTCAACAGGGTGGGAAGTGAGGAGGCGCTGAACAGCCCTGGAACTGAACAGCAGGAACACGGGAGGGGGGAGGTCGGGGGTGGCGGGGGCAAACACAGCCCTCCCACCTTGTGGAAAACAAAAGGGTGGCAGGAAACAAACAAAAAACAAAACTAGCTGGAGGCAGCAAGATGCAGTGGGAAAGACTAGTTCTGGAACCAGACTGAACTAAGTCAAATTCAGGCTTTGTCTTCAAGGGTCAGGTGGGATTAAATGAAATAACACTGAGGCCCTGAGCATGCATACGAAGGGTGACACCTGACTCCAGTCATCCCTCAGGTTGTTTCAGGCCACCTCTGCTGGGCAGGCCCCTCTAGCCTCCCATCCTGCCTGAACAGGCGCTCAGCAAACACCCGCGCACAGAAGACACCGGGGAATGGGGCTGGCAGTAGAGACCCCAGGACCAAGGATGGGAACAGCCACTTGGGGGCATTTCCAAGGAGCCTGGCATCTCATGAGTAGCTAACACAAGTCACCATGTGAGCCCTTGTCTCAGATCACTGGCCTTCAGATGAGAGACAAGGGCTCAGAGAAGAGAAGAGACATGTCCAAGGTCAGCTGGCCAGTGAGAACTTCGGGAGGCCAGCAGCCTCCAGCGAGAGCTGTTCTCAGCATGCTGTGTCTTGGTCTTTCTGGAGAAACATATGGGGGCCAATGGGCAGCAGAGGCAGTGTGGTTGGGAGAGGAAGGTACAAGTAGGGAGGGCATTCTGGAATGATCATCTTTCCAGTGGGGCCTGGGCTCAGGGACCTGAGCTAATTACAGACAAAGGGGGAACCGATGCATGTACTAGAGATGTGACTAGCCCAGTCTGATCCCTGGCCCTGTATGTTTCTCACTAGACTCTCAAAAAGTCCCCAGGTTGGGGCGCCTGGGTGGCTCAGTCAGTTAGGCTTCCAATTCTTGGTTTTGGCTCAGGTCTCAGTTCAAGCACCACATTGGGCTCTGAGTTGATAGTGCAAAGCCTGCTGGGGATTTTCTCTCTCCCTCTCTCTCTCTCTGCCCCTCCTATGCTCTCTTTCTCTCTCTCTCTCAAAAATAAATTAAAAAAAAAAAAAAGCCCAACCCTCCTACACTGTTGGGGAGAATGTAAACTGGTACAGCCCCTCTGGAAAACAGTGTGGAAGTTCCTCAAAAAATTAACAATAGAACTTCCCTAGGACCCAGCAATAGCACTGCTAGGAATTTACCCAAGGGATACAGGAGTGCTGATGCATAGGGGCACATGGACCCCAAAGTTCATAGCAGCACTCTCAACAATAGCCAAAACATGGAAAGAGCCTGCCCGTCAACGGACAAATGGATCAAGAAGATGTGGTTTATCTACACGATGGAATACTACATGGCAATGAGAAAGAATGAAAGCTGGCCATGTGTAGCAACATGGATGGACCTTGAGGGTGTTATGCTGAGCGAAATAAGTCAGGCAGAGAAGGGCAGATACCATATGTTTGCACGTACAGGAGGATTAGGAGGAACTTAACGGAGGACCGTGGGGGAGAAGAAGGGGAAAAATAGTGGGGGAGAGGGAGGGAGGCAAACCATGAGAGACTCCTGAATGCTGAGAACAAACTGAGGGCTAATGGGGGTGGGGGGAGGGGAAGGGGGATGATGGGCACAGAGGAGGGCACCTGTGGGGATGAGCACTGGGTGTTATATGAAAACCAACTTGACAATAAACTATTTAAAAAAAGAAAAAGAAAAAAGAAACTACAGACTGATAGTCCCCCCCAAAAAGAAAAAAAAGCCCCAGGGTTGGAGTCACAATAGCCAAAACATGGAAGCATTCACTGATGGATGAACCGATTAACAAACAGTACATACAACAGAATGTTATTCATCCTTAAAAAGGAAGGAGATTCTGGGACGCCTGGGTGTCTCAGTCAGTTAAGCGACCGACTTCACCTCAGGTCACGATCTCACAGTTTGTGAGTTCGAGCCCCGCGTCGGGCTCTGTGCTGACAGCTCAGAGCCTGGAGCCTGCTTCAGATTCTGTGTCTCCCTCATGCTTTGCCCCTCCCCTGCTCATGCTCATGCTCTGTCTCAAAAAATGAATAAAACATTAAAAATACATATATTTTTAAAAAGTTAAAAAAGAAGGGAGGAGATTCTGACGCTTGCTACAGCACGGATGGGCCCAGGGGACACTGTGAAGGAAGCCAGTCAGAAAGGCCAGACACTGTACGATTCCACTCACACACATAAGGCACCCAGAAGAGTCAAAGTAACAGGGACAGAAAGTAGGACGGGGGCGCCCGGGGCTGGGGGAGTGGGAGGAAGAGTTAGTGTTTCATGGGGACAGCGTGTCATCTGGAGAAAGAAAAGAGACCAAGAGATGGATGGTGATGTCTGCACTACAGTGTGAATGTACTTAATGCCACAGAACTGGACACCTAAACATTGCTAAAATAATAAATTCTGTTACGTGTATTTTACCATAATAAAAAAAAAAAAAAGGAAAGGATAGGAAAAGAAGGGGGAGAAAGCTCCAGAGTTGGGCAGAGGGTCTCCTTTGAGGGTGATGAATGCGTCCTAGAACTAGACAGAAATATTTGCACAACACTATGAATGTACTAAATGCTACTGAATTGTTTACTTTAAAAGAGTTAATTTTACGTTATATGAATCTTGTATCAATAAAAAAGAAAAACAAAACTTTAAAGGCCCTGGGTGTGGAGGGGTACCCTGGGAGGGGTTCTCGGGCAGGGGTCCAGATACTGAGCCATAAGACAGAGCAAGGGGCAGGGAGACTCAGCTGCAGAGGCGGAGGTGAGCTCTGGGGGGGGGGGGCAGAGGGAGGGAGCTGGGCCTTCTAGAGAAGCTGATGCCCCCCCCAAACCCTTGAGCCAGCTGGAGGGAGGGTCTGGGGTCTGGGGTTGGCTCTGCCACGTGGGCGCGTCCCTGAGCTTGTACCGTGGCTGCTGGATGGGGCCATCAATCCCTGAGACAAGTACAGGCTCGGAGCTCTTGTGGACGGGACTGCTCTCTGCAATGCCCACCCTGGGGGGCTGCTAAGACCACTTCCAGGACAGGATGCTCACCACCTGCAAGGTACCTCCGGGAAGTTCTTAGGCTGTGCAGTTTGCCTCCCGGGGACTCAACCCAGGGTCTTGGTTGGTTCTTCAGAGCCATGTTCTGCTTTCTTCTCCAGGACACCTTAAAATAGGTGTCCGAATGGTACACCCTCCCCAGGGCAGCTGCCCCCTCGGCCACCACCTCCTCTGCTCTGGGCTCTCTGATCCTATTAACAGAGGCAAAACCACCCTGGCAGACAGCAGAGCCTGAGGCTGCTAAAAGCCCCAGGCCTGTTTTCTGGGACCAGCTGCCAGCCCACAGCTCCCCTGGCCGGTGCAGCAGATCTGCCCCTTACCTGCTGACATTCTGCCTGCTGAGCAAAAACTCATGTCCACCTGGGAACCTTGGAATGTGACCTTATATGGAAGCAGGGTCTTTACAGATGTAATTAGTTAAGGATCTCAAGGTGAGATCATCCTGGATTTAGAGTGCATAGAGTGCAATGACAGGGGTCCTTGGAGAAGAGGTGAAGACAGAGAGACACAGAGGGGCCAGCGAGGTGCAGACCAAGGCAGAAATCAGAGTGATACAGAGGCGCCTGGGTGGTTCCGTCAGTTGGGCATCCGGATCTCAGTTTCGGCTCAGGTCACAATCTCGCGGTTTGTGAGTTCGAGCCCTACATTGGGCTGTGTGCTATCATTTGTAGAGCCTGCTTCAGGTCCTCTGTCTCCACCCCGCCCCCCCTCCGCCGCCCGCCCCCACTCATGCGCACACTCTCTCTCTCTCAAAAATAAACATTAAAAAAAAAAAAAAAGAAATCAGAGTGACACAGCCACCAGCCAAGGAATAGGTGGGGCCTGCAGAAGCGAGAAGCAAGGGAGGATTCACCTCTGGAGCCTTTAGAGGGACATGGCCCCACAGACACCTTGATTTCAGACTTCCGACCTCCGAAACTATGAGACGTTTGGTTGCTCTAAGCCCCGTCTGTAGTCAGATGTGATGGCAGCCTGTGAAATTGTACCCTGGGTCTGTGGCAGTGGGAAACCAAGCTGACCACCCAGCCTTAGCCAGTGCCCCCCTGCTCTGGGCATCTGTGGGAGAAGAACCAATGATGTCCTGGCAGGGAGACAGAACTGGCACCTGGGCAGGCCTGGGCAAGCCTGTCACCAGGCCGTCACCAGGGCTGCAGCCAATGAGCTCAGGGCACTTGAGGGGCCAGCGAGAAGCCCTTCTGCTTCACTGTAAACACACTCCAGGGGCAGTGGCTGCTGGGTGTGGAGCCACCCAGCTTCCCCACACTGGCACCTGGACAGCCTTTCCCAGGTGCCCATGCCCGGTCAAGCTAGTCTAGCTGTGCCAGTGCCCTCGGGCACACCAGCGCTGAGCAAGCGGCTGGAAGCGCTCCCTGGGTGAGGTCCTAACCCAGGGACCGCAGCTTTCTTTTTTTTTTTTAATTTTTTTTTTAAATGTTTTATTTATTTCTAGGAGAGAGAGAGAGAGAGAGACAGCGTGAGCAGGAGAGGGTCAGAGAGAGAAGGAGTCACAGACTCCGAAACAGGCTCCAGGCTCTGAGCTGGCAGTCAGCACAGAGCCCGACGTGGGGCTCGAACCCACGAACCGCGAGATCATGACCTAAGCGAAAGTCGGACGCTTAACCGACTAAGCCACCCAGGTGCCCCCATAGGAATCATTTTAAAGCAGTTACACACACATTTATGAGTAAACGCACACATTTCTAGGTGCTGAGAGCCGATGCAGCTGGGTTCAATTCCGAGCAGCTTTCTATGATGAGAAATATTCAATGCCTACTCTGACCTTTGGCTCAGCATCTCCTACCTAGCTCTGTTTTGGGGGAACCTCTTCCTGGGGGTGGGAAGCTGGCCGAGGCCTCTGGAAGCTTCGGGACTTGAGACCTGGGTTCCTGCAGAGCACAGGAGCTCAGAAGATTCAGCATCTGTGAACCCCTGGCAGGGGACGGTCCTGGCTCCGTGGCTGCTACCACACCTGGGACAAGGCCAGGACCCTTGTAGCTCACAGGGCTCCGAGAGGCCAAGTCCAGCATTTCTCAAACTCGGGCACAGGGATGAGCTGCTTTAGAAACGTTCAATGAGCTTGTTCAAAACACAGATGCCTGGTTCTCCCTCCCAGAATCAGAACCAAACCAGAAGTTCTGTATGAGAGGGCCTGGACCCTGCATTTTCCATGTGTTCTCCAATGATATGGGGAGACCATCGAGGTGAGAACAAGTGGCCTGGTTCAACCAGTCCGTGAAGGTGGAGGGAGCAGACATGGAACGGGCCTTGCTTCAGCTCACACAGCAGAGCCAAGCTGGCCGGTGTCTGTCTGGGCCTGGGATCTGAGCCCCCTGTGCTCCAATAGCTCTTCTCCCAGGTAAGGCTTCCCCGAGGGCTGGTCAGCTCCCTGGGGAACCTGGTGCTGACCTTCCTCTTGGCCCTTCTTACACGGCAATGTCACCACCACCACCACATGCTCACCCTGGAGCTCAGGCCCTGTGTCTCACTCACAGTGGTCTTCCCAGGGCCTGGCCAGAGCAGCTGCTCCACAAAGGCAGGGGACTGGCAAATACAGGTTAGGTAAGTGATGTGGAGTCCAAACTCTGGTCCAGAGCAGCTGTCTGACCTCGGGCAGCTCGCCTCACCTCTCTGCCCCTCCGTGGGAAAGATTCTGGTCATCTGCCTTGGCCCTGACCATTTCACAAGGCCAAAGTGAGACTCCACCAACGAACCAGATGCAACATGCTTTGGAAACTGCAAAGCCACGCCCAGGCATGAGCTCTGCACACCAGTATGAACACAGCCAGCAAGTTTTCGGTGACCGGGGATGAGCTGGGAGCCCAGCAGCAAGGCTAGCCAGGAGACTACCGGTGGGCAGGGCAGCAGGAGAGTGCCCGGAGACGGTGGGTCCCCTGCATGAGACACGCAGACAGATTCCAGACGCTCTGCCACCCCTCCTTAGCACAGTCCACTGCTCTTGGGGGCCTAAGTCCTACCCTGGTCCCATGCCCTGTGGGGACTGGGCGCAGGCCCTGAAAGCTATCGGGCTGCAGATGAGGTCACATCAAACGATGCTCCCAAGGCCCTGGGGGCTGCGGTGGGACCCTGGCCATGTGTGGGGCTGTTTCCCAGCCACAGTGAAGCTTTGAGCTCGACCATGTCCAATGGCCTGAGGACCATGGCGGCAGTGGCTCTGTGCCCTTGGGGACCGCCTCCCGCTCCCCCGGCAGGTGCATGCCAGTGTTCCTCCCTGCGCCCTCTCTTAGAGACAGGCTTCCTGGAGCGCCCCGGCAGGGCAGGCAGCTCAGAGGAATGTGACACTTGCCAGGCCAAGGCAGGAGCCCCTCCCCCTGGCTGCCACTCTCGGTTCCCATGACTGCCAAGCGGTCAGAGAGCACAGCTGCCCGTCAGATGGAACGTTCCGCTCCAAGGCACTGGGCAGCGCCTCTTCCTCAAGCTGTAGGTGAGGCCTCCACTCGGGGCCCTGCCTTCCGAATGACTTCACAGGAACCGACCGGTTCTTCAGCCTGGAACACTTAGAGGGACACTCTCAAGAGCCCAGCACCCACCTGCCCCTTCATGCGTCAGCCCAACCCGGGTTGACGGTGGGGCGAGAGCGGGGCCTAAGAAGCTAGGACTCACGCCAGCGCTGCACAGGAGGGCGGCAACACGTCCCCAGCGCAGGGACCCCATAGTATAAGTGGGGAGCAGTGGGGCAGAGGCCAGTGTCAGGGGGAAGGAAGGGAGACTCTGTCCTGCCTTGGTCTCCCCATTGGCCAGGACTGACCTGGAATCCGGCATGCCGACTGCTGCCTGGGAAGGCAGAGGGCTAGGCGGTGATTCAGGCATAAATCCTGGTTCTGGCTCTTCGTGCATCCAGGGGCGGCCCCTCCTTGGTGCCATGGCCACAGGCAGCTCCAGCTGGGTCACCCCCCTGTGCCTTGGTCCCCCCACAGCAACCCTGCTGTGGCCTGTGCGCTCGCTCAGGCGGCTCAGGCGGCTGGCAGAGCCCAGGCTTCCTCTCCCAGGCCACGGGCAGAGTAGTGGCCACGCCCCCGACAGCAGGTCCCCTGGCTGCGATGCGGCACCGACCTTCCAGACGTGTGGAAGCACGAAAAGCAGCAGCTGACCAGGCCCTGATCCTGAGAGGACAGGCTTTGATGCCGAGTGGCCCTTTGAAACCAATCCATTTTTAAGTCCTGTGCTGGAGGAGGGCCCTATGAAACGGTCACCCCGTCACCTCACTCCCGTGGACGAGGCAAGCACAGTCTCTTCTTCGCACTCAGCACCTCTGTTCTGCACTCAGGGAAGCTAAGGTTCCTGGGATTAGCACCTTCTGTAGGTCACAGAGCCAGGACTCAAACTCTGCCCTTCCTGCCATCCCAGGTCCGTGCCCACCTCCCAGGGTCCCCATCCCAGGAGCCCAGAGGCTTGGGGAAGGCCTTCGGCCATGCAGTTAACCAGGGGCCCAGCAGGCGAGTGAAACCAGGCAGCAAGAGTGCTTTAAAATCCACCGTGCCCGCGGTTCCCTGTCCGCGCAGCCTGCTGCAGCCCTGACAGAGCCACAGGCTGTGATCATGGTATGCCCACGCCTCAGAAGCCGTGATGTGCTTCACAAGGGCACAGGGCGACGGGCCAAGGGAGGGCGCCCGCATGGAACAAAGTGCTCCCCTCACACCATCCGTCTGTCCTCCCTAGGCTCCCGAGGGCACCTGCCGTTCACCCTGTTGTGCAGACCAGGGAAAGGCCAGGAGAGGCCAGGGTCCTCCGAGGTCTCACACCCAGGTTGATGGCAGAGTAGGGGATTAGGACAAGGTCTTCTGACTTGCTTTCACCCTCTGATCCCCGCCCCCCACCACCCACTGCCAAGTGCTCACCTAAGAGACAGGCTAGAGATGGCCCAACTCCCTAGCGCTCTTCTGGGGGCTCTACCCCGCACCCCCTGCTTCCCTCTGGGCCAGGCTGCTTTCAGAGAGGCGAGGGGACCTGATGAGGAAACCTCCTCTGCAATGGCAACAAGGTGGGGAAACTGAGGCACAGACTGGGCAGCTGCTGCTAGGCTGGGCCAGACGGGACAGAGCACGTCAGGTACCTGGTTCACCCACTCCCAGCAGGCTGGGCTCTGTCAGGGAGACGGCGGAGGCGACGGGGGAGGTGGCACGAGGCAGGAGCGGGACTGCGGGTCTAGGACTCCCTCTCCACAGCTGCCACAGCGGGAGGGCGGCCATTTACTGCAAGGGGCTCTCGGGAGCCCAGGTGGCCCCAGCGGGCCACAAGGCGGACCTATCCAGTGCATCTGCACCCAGTTGAGAACCCATCAAAAAATACAAGCAAATTTCTCCTGGCCTAGGTCAGACAGCTGGCTGTGTCCCCTGGAAGAAGAGACTCAGGCCACTAGGCAGGGGCCCTGGGGAAAGCACCCTAGTCTGGTGCCCTTCAGGGAGCCCAGGGAGGGAGGTGGAGAGGAGCCTGACCTCAGAGGCCCTTGTGCCCAGAGGAGCTGCCTCTAGAGAGTCTGCTGGTGGCCTAGAAGGTCTCACCTCCATGGCTCCCTCTCCCCCTGCAGCCTTTGGGTTTAACCACGTGGCTTCCTGTGGGGTCCGAGGTACAAACCCTCCTCTATTATGTCACTATTCCATCCATCTTTGGGGAAAAGCCCTCAAATTGCCTAAGTTTTGTTTTCCTCTCACATAATTTTTAACTTAGAGAAAAGTTGCAATAATAATGAAAGAACTTTCACATACCTTCCGCCCAGCATCACCATTGAGACCACTTGCTTTACCGTTTGAGGGCTATCGGCACATCTGTACGCACACGGTCTCTCGGTGTAATTCACATGGATAATACGGTCTGTTCTGAACCGTCAGAGAGTAAGGTACTGGAAAGTCTAAGTGTGCGATCACAATCCCACCCCATCCCTCATACCGATTCGTGGGGTTCACTGCCAGCCACCCTCACACCTCCCTCCCTCGTGCTGAGGTGTGTGAAAGAGGCGGAAACGGAGGCTTGGTCTCCTGATATACAATGCCCCTCCTACTACATCAAGCCACCCACACCTAAGTCCTCAGCGTAAAGCAGGCAGACCCCATTCTGCAGACTGTCTTCCTGATGACGTGACAATGCCAGAACAGTTTTTACAAGAAAGCGGAAGTGGGCACCTGGGCGGCTCAGTCGGTTAAGTGTCTGACTCTTGATTTCAGCTCAGGTCATGATCTCACGGTTGGGGAGTTTGAGTCCCACGTCAGGCTCTGCGCTGACAGTGCGGAGCCTGCTTGTGATTCTCTCCCTCTCTCTCTCCCCCTCCCCTGCTCATGAGCACTCTCTCTCTCTCTCTGTGTCTCAAAATAAATAAATAAACATTAAAAAAGAAAAAAGAGAAAAGGTGGAAAAAGAGCAGGCCCGGCAGGATGAGGCAACAGAAGTTCTCACAGTGCACTAACTCCTGAGTTCTGGGCAGGAATGGGGGCTGGGGAGGTGGGCAGCAAGGGCCTCCCCACTCAGGCCCTGGGACATGGCCCCCTTCAGGGCCTGCTCTTTGCTTCTTTCCTTTTCCTTTAATGCCCTCAGACAACTGGGACATCTTCATCTCAAAGCCCGGTGCCATGGGGCCCAATGAATGAATGAATGAATGAATGAATGAATGGAATCTGAGCTCTGACTTCCCCAGACAGGTTATTCAACCTCTCTGAGACTCCGTTTGCTCATATGGAAAATGGGACCATGCCAAGCCTTTCTTGAGTGACTGCAGATTAACTCAGATGAGATTTGTGAAGGTGCCTGCAGTCAGAGTCTGCTGAGACTGTGCTCTGAGAAATGAACCAGAAAACGAGAAGCAAAGCTAAGAAGCCTAAATACGAGCACTACAGAGAGAGTATGCACGTGCACGCCCGGCCTTGCTCAGCACATCTGAAACTTAGCAGTCTCTCTCTGACAATTCCCTTCCTTTTGGCTGGAGACACCCAGAGGCTCCGGCTGGAAAGCTGGCAGCCGGGGGCTTTCCCTGCAGACACAAACGCGCCAGGCTCTGTACTGCATCTGACAATGCAGCCCAGGGGGCGCGGGAAAGAGGAGCGGTCGGAGGGGGAGGCAGTTCTTTTCAGAGGTGGTCAGAATAGTCTGTCTCACTCAGGTACGACACAGAGCTAAAAAGCAACGCACCAGAGGGACAGCTGTACAATCTCGGCAACACCCGGGGCCGTTCAGAGGAGACCACGTCACCACCAGCACAATGCCAACTGATACGTGAGGACCTGACGGCAGATGGGGAAAGGGATCTGTGTCTGTGAGTGTGCACACGTGTGACTGCGTGGCTGCATACATGTGTGAGTGTGGGGTGTGTGTGCACGTGTGACTGTATGAATGTGTGGGGTGTGCACTTGCACACACGTGACTGCCCGTGTGTGCAGGCAGTGTGAGTGTGCATGTGTGGGAGTGAGTGTGCACGTGTGTGACTTATGAACTGTGAGTGTGCACCAGCACACGCGTGACTGCCTGTGTGTGCAGGCAGTGTGAGTGTGCCTGTGTGGGAGTGAGTGTGCACGTGTGACTTTATGAACGTGAGTGTGCACCTGCACATGCGTGACTGCCTGTGTGTGCATGTGTGTGAGTGTGCACATGTGTATGTGTGTAGGGGACACCACAAGACAGACCAGGATGGTTAACATTCATGAGCCTCTTTTCTCCCATTCACTTTCTTAAACCGTTTGTGTCCCGAAGATCAACAGCCGTCACCAACGGGTTTTCTCCACGCTGGGCATGGGGTGGGGTTGGAGCATCGGCTCAGCCTCCCAGGTGGACGTGACCCCGAGTCCTAGAAACCCTGAGTCAGTGCTGCCACCCTGCCTGCACAGCCTGGGGGCCGGATGCCAGCACTCAGGACAAAATAACACAAATCTTCACTTCAGAGCTTCGCGAGGTCTATGCGAACCACCAAGTTCCCCGCCGCACCCTCCCCTGAACCCCAGTGCTCCCGTGGAACGAGAGGAGAGAGAGTCGCTCACCGCCTGAAAGCCAGCCAACGGGCGATTACTCCACTTTTCCTGGAACGAGCCTTCCACGCTTTCTCTGGCTGGAGCGGTCGGCAGCCAGGGCTCCCACCTCTCCGACCTGCTCTCACACCCTCTGCCGCTCTTTACAGAGCTTTCAAGTAAGTCACTGCTACGTGCAATTACACTAGGAAAGGAGGCTGGCTCCTTGTGCCAGGGGACCGAGCGGGGAAGCTGGCACTCGGCACTCGGCATTCATTCGGAATGGAAGCGCACTGCCCTCCTCCTATGCCAGCAGCTCCTGTCCTTCCCGACTGTCGGGCTTGCTGACCGGGGCGCACACATGCGTATCACCAACGCGGCCCCCACCCTGGATGCACGTGGGAGACCCCAGGGCACAGCCAAGCCAGCCGCAGCACACCGGGCCGGCCTCCGGGGGAGGCTGAGGGCAGAGACGAGAGCGGATCACCGCCACTCGTGGGGCAGACCTTTTCCGTGTCACCTCAGATTTTCCATTCGCCAGCGAACCAAAACCAAACCAAGCCAGCACACTGCCTCCCCGCCCGTTACACGACTCATAAACTTATCAGAATTTACAGCAAACCAACCAGAGAGTCCAGACGCGGGTAATGTCATTAAGAAGCCTGCACAGCGCCCAGATGCCAGGAGGGGCTCGGTGACAGACTCCAGGCTCCGAGCAAAGGGAGAGCAAGACAGCACAGGCACCCAACAGCAACCGACCTGACTGTCAAAGAGAAGCATCAAGAATTCAGGGTGTGGGGCAGCTTGAGGGAAACGTGGCTTTGGGAGCTGTGCAAATGTAGTCTGAAAAGGCCAGGCCACAGAACCAGGCTTCAGAACCAGACGGGGAGCCCTGTCTTGGGCCGACATTATTAAAGCAATCTGTCAGAGAGGACACTGAAACCACAGACACGATCCAGCCAGACGCCCAGGAGCCTGACTCTAAGACACAAGCCTGGCGTGCTGACCCCCCGCCCCCTACAGGTGCCACCTTCAGAGTCTAGAGCTGTTTCCCTCATACCTGCACCAAACTTTGAGGCCTCCCTGTGAGTCAGATGGGCCACTTGGTACTCGCTTTCTATTTAAAGATCACACAGGGCTTCTTCTCAGACACCGTTCAACCCGTGGCTTCTAAGAACTGGGTGCTCAATCCGTTCCCTTTGGGCCCCACTTTCCATCAACACAGAAGATGTTCTAGCTGACACAGGAGGTCTGTTTGTCTGCCGCTGGGGAGGCAGACGTAAAGGGGAGGGGGCTGCCCGCCCCTGGGGCGCAAATCCAGAGATTGCCTGGGGACCTCGGCAATTCTCTTCCAGGAAAGCCATTCAGAAGCCCTCCTGAGCGCTGTGGCTGGAGATGGGGACAGCCAGATGGAGAATGCCGACCCACTGGGCAGCAGTCTTAAAACCCTGCCTGAACCGAACTCGGCTGAGGGACTGTCCCAAACAGATGGCTGTGCTGCCGGAAACCAGCCAGCAGATGATTCTCGCCACACCATCCTCTCAGAAATTCTTGGTTACGGGGACACGACATTCCCCCACTGAACTCCATTTTCAGGTGAGAGAGAACCAGGCAGAGATCCGAACCCCCGCAAGGGCCACTGGGGCGCCCTGCCCCATCTGGGGCGCACGTGCATGCCTCGAAATGTCCCCTCCTCTGGTCAGACCAGGTCCAGGAAAGCTGTGTGGCAATTACATGGGAAAATGGAAGTGCAACAGACAGCAGAGGCCCCAAGCGCCAGGAAGCAGGAGCCAGGCTACTCACGGGTGCCCAGGAAGGGAACCTCAAGCCCCCAACTCTGTCGCGCCCCCTCCCAGCAGCGAGGCTGCCCATGCCTCTCCCTCCCTGTTTCCCTCCATCCCAGCTACTCGGAGAAAACAAGCAGCCCACGTGACCAGACAGAGCCTTCCTTGCTAATAAACCCGTCCTAAGGCTGTAACAGTTTTCGCAGAACATTACCTTTCAGGAAGAAAACGTAAGGAAGGGGGAGAAGGGGGACTGAGCATGAGAGCCGCAGGACCCGGGCTGGGGCTCGGCCCACGGCCCCCCATGTCTGCGGAGGTCGGCCCGGCTCCCCATCCTGCCGGCCTCAGGGAGCCGCCCCCGGCTCGCTGCTCCGCCCGCAACCCATGCCTGGAGGCAGGAGCGCACCCCCCCGAGCACGGAGGTCCCCGGACGCAAGAGTCCAGGGCTGGCGGGGACGCAGGAGGAAGGGAGGCCAGGAGGAAGGGGTGGGGAGAGGAGAGGGAGGGAGGGAAGAGGGAGAATTGGTTCTCTCTCCTCCACTGGGACCACTGAGCTAAGTTGCCATGGAGAAGGGGGAGCCGCTGGCAGAGCCTGAGGCGGGCGGAAGAGCCATATGCCAGAGGGAAGGCGTCAGCGGAGAGCCAATCCCCACCTTCTCCGGGCGCAGCCTCCCCCCGCCCAGCCTCAGCCCACGGGCGGCCCAGCGGGGCCAGGAGCCCCGAGCACCTGCGGGAGAAGGGGGCTGGGGCAGGAGGCTCCGGCTCCCTCACCCGGCTCCTAGCTCCATCCCCTCCATCCCGAGCCCCCCCCCCACCCCCTGTACAGAGCTGTGAGCCCCTCCGACGGCCTGGGAGCACCCGGGGCCCTGGTGTCCTGGGAGGCAGTGCAGACCTCCACCTGCCTCCCCATTTCTACAAATCAAAGCAGGCCGAACCCTGAGTCTCAGGCCCCAGGAGCATCAGCCACATTGCCCACCCTGAGGAACAGGTGTGTCCCCTGCAGAGGGCTCCTCTGTCCAGGCCACCTATGCAGAGAGGGGTCGGGGGAGCTCAGCAGACACATGCCCCCACCTGCCTGCTGTGGCCCTGCTGCTTCTGGGCAGAGCCCAGCTCCAGGGCGCGCCTTCACCACTGGCTCACCCCAGCTCTGAGCAGCAGAAATGGGGCCCGGGGGGAGGTCAGGAGGTCTGGCGTCGGCCTCTGTGTCTCTGAGCCTTCATTCCTCACCACAAGGACAATAACCCCACTACCCTCTCCCAACCCGCACTCCCAGGCGCTGGGACACCCAAACGGCTGGGGACAGTGTGGGGCACGGGCACTGGGAAACACTGCCACCTCAGGAGCCCTCTCTCTGCAGTGGGCACATCCCCCGACACCCCACCCCTCCTCGGCCCCCAGCATCGACCAGCAAAGCCTGAAGCCAGCACAGGCTTTGGGCTGGACCCCGGGGCCCTGACATAGAAAAGATAAAAGGGTAGCCCATGTGGGAGTCCAGCCTGAAGGCCACAGCCCTGAAAACACTTTCATTTCACAGTCTTAACATTTATCTTTAAATTTATATATTTATTATTTATTTACTTAAGTAAGGAAGCTCTAGGCCCAACGTAGGGCTTGCACCCACGACCCTGAGATCAAGAGTTGCACCTTCCACCAACCACACCAGCCAGTTGCCCCCTCCCTTCACAGTCTTTTTTCCCCTTGACCCTTTATTATGAAAATGTTCAAATATAGGGCAATGCTGAAAACATATTATAAAGGACATCCATACCCACACCACCTAGATTCTGCCATTCTGTGTCACTTCTTTAATGTGGCAAAACGTACGTAACCTGAAATTTACCATTTTTACCATTTTCAAGTACACAATTTAGTGGCATGTGGTACATTCACAAGGCTGTGCAACTATCTTCTCCATCTAGTTCCAGAACATTCTCATCACCCCGAGACCTGATACCATTCGCTTTCCCTTCCCCTTCCCGCAGCCCCTGGCAACCACCAACCTACTCTCTGTCTCTATGGACTCACCTATTCTGGACATTTCACACAAATGGAATCATACAGCTTGTGGCCTTTTGTGTCTGGCTTCTTTCACTCAGCATGATGTTCTCAAGGGTCGTCCACGTTGTAGCAGCTGTCTGTGCCTCATTCCTTTTGCATGGCTGAACTGTAGTCCATTGGATGGATACGCTGTATGCATTCAGCCTTTGATGGGCATGTGGGCTGTTTCCACCTTTTGGCTACCGCTCTCTCAATTTTTAAAAAATGTTTATTTATTTACTGAGAGAGAGAGAGCATTCGTGTGAGCAGGGGAGAGGCAGAGAGAGGAGAGAGAGAAAAAGAGAATCCCAAGCAGGGGCGGCACTGTCAGTGCAGAGCCTGATGTGGGCCTTGATCTCACAAACTGTGAGATCATGACCTGAGCCAAAAGCAAGAGTCGGACATTTAACCCACTGAGCCACCCAGGTGCCCCAGCTCTCTCCTTTTAAAAAGAGTTTTTGGGGGGCACCTGGGTGGCTCAGTGGGTTAAGCGTCCAACTTCGGTTCAGGTCATGATCTGACTGTGAGTTTGAGCCCTATGTCAGGCTCGCTGCTGTTGGTGCAGAGTCCACTTCGGATTCTCTGTCTCCCTCATTCTCCCATCCCCAACTCTCTCTTTCTCTCTCTCAAAAATAAATAAAATATTAAAACATATGTATTTTAAAAATAAAAATAAATGAACAAAGAGTTTTTCAGAGACATCTCCTGAAGTCCCTCCTGAGGGATCTGGTTTCAAGGGTGCAGGCTGAGGAGGCTCCTTTGCCTTTTCATTGAAGATTGCCCCCCCCACTGGGTCACAGAGCACAGAGGCAGAGGTCCCCGAGCCTGCGTGTGGCCAGCAGATAGGCCTTGGCCTCGCTGGTCCTGAGAAGCAGTGCACTGGGCAGCAGGACACATGAGCACAGCAACCCCACACCCGCGCTCTGAGACCTGATGGACCTGGGTTCTAGAACTCTCTGGCACCCACAGGCTATATGACTAGCAAGTCATTCTCCTCCCTGAGCCTAAGCTTTTTGATCTGTAAAATGGGGACAACAGTCGCCATCATGGGGTTGTTGTGCCAGAAACAAGCCAGGCCCTGCTCGATAGAACTTTCCTCGATGGTGGATGTGTTCTGTCTGTACTGTCCTGAATGGCTGCCACCAGCCCCACGCAGCTTCTGAGCACCTGAAACGGGGCTCCTGTGACTGGGAAATGAAACTTTCAGTTTTACCTCACTTTAATTCAAAATTAAAATTAAGTAGTCATAGCCCCTCTGGAAAACAGTGTGAAGATTCCTAAAAATAATTAACAATAGAACTCCTCTATGACCCAGCAATAGCACTGCTAGGAATTTCCCCAAGGGATACAGGAGTGCTGATGCATAGGGGCACATGGACCCCAAAGTTCATAGCAGCACTCTCAACAATAGCCAAAACATGGAAAAAGCCGAAGTGTTCATCAACAGACGAATGGGTCAAGAAGATGTGGTTTATCTATACGATGGAATACCACATGGCAATCAGAAAGAATGAAATCTGGCTATATGTAGCAACATGGATGGACCTTGAGGGTGTTATGCTGAGCGAAATAAGTCAGGCAGAGAAGGACAGATACCATATGTTTGCACGTACAGGAGGATTAGGAAGAACTTAACGGAGGACCGTGGGGGAGAAGAAGGGGGGAAATAGTGGGGGAGAGGGAGGGAGGCAAACCATGGGAGACTCTTGAATGCCGAGAACAAACTGAGGGCTGATGGGAGTGGGGGGGGAGGGGAAGGGGGCGATGGGCACGGAGGAGGGCGCTTATGGGGATGAGCACTGGGTGTTATATGGAAACCTACTTGACAATAAACTATTTTTTAAAAATACTAAAAAAAAAAAAATTAAGTAGTCGTGTGGGGCTAGTGGTGGTCGCCCTAGACGGCCCTAAGGACTTGCTGAGAGGGGACGGTCCCCCTCCTTCACCCCTCCCTCTCCCTACTTACCCCACACAGTCTGGGCAGTGGAGCAGGCCTCTGTCTGCAGCCTGGCCCCAGAGGCCTCCTCTAAAAGGACAGGGGACAGGTGGTTGGGCTCTCAGGGAAGAAAACAGGCGCCGGCTGGGGAGCGGGCTTGGTGGACTCCATAATGATGTGGCTCCTTGAACTGCTGGCCTCTCTTCCTGCCCTATTGGCCCTAGACCCCTATTCTAGAATCCCATCTCCTGCTGTTTCCCCCAGCAACTCCTAAGGTCATTCCCGGAATGTCTGGGCCACAGCTATAGGATTAGAACAGACCTTCCCCCCACTCCTAAAGTGGCAGCAGGGGCCCCCATGGGGACATGCAGAAGGTCCCCGGTCCCAGGCTGGGCCCCCGGGGAGACCTTCCCATTGGACACAGCGGCTCTGGCAGATGCTGTCTGCCGGCACAGGGTCTGGACTGGAATCCAGACCAGATTCCCATCCGACCTTCTTGCTTTCCAGAAGCAGAAACCCAGACTCAGCAGACAAGAGCGCAGGCAGGGCAGGAAGAGTCGGGGCTCAAGCCCAGCCCCCAGCTCTGCCGGGCTGCACCAGCCTCCACAGACGCAATTCTGGGAGGGCGGGGGAGCCCCCCGCCAGGGCAGGTCAAGGGCCCGGGATGACTGCGTGCTTCCAGGGGGCTGTGCAGCTTTGAAAGCCTGAAGAGCAGGAGCCGAAGCGTAGCCACCAAGCCATCCCACTCCTGTCCCTGACCTGCCCTAACCCGCCCACGCTGGGGAGGGACAAGCGACATCTGGGCAGTGACAGGGAGCACTCCAGACACACGTGCCACAAAGAAACACAGCTCCGGGCCTGAGCCCATGGACAGTGTGGTCACTGGAGCTGGGACATGCTACAGAGGACAAGGAGCCCCAGCCTGTCCACCCCCCGCCCCCAGCACAGCCTGCCCTTTCCCTTGGCTTCCCAAGTGCCCTCTGACTCCCCAAACAGGAGGGCCACAGGCACCCCTTTCAAACCCATGCCCCACGTGGCCTGGTCTCACCCACTCAGGCCCCTCCCCCCTGCCCCCCCCAGGCATCAGCCCCCCCGCCGGCCCCCCCCGCCCCCCGCATCACCCCCCACCTGCCCTGGGCACAGAGCCCCCTCCCCTCCTGCAGCCTCTGCTCTGGGCCCCTTCTGACCCTTAACCCCAAGTAAGCACCCCCTGACCTTCCTCACTTGCTGCATAGCCTCAGCCTTATCGATGATACTACCTACTTTTCCTTCTCCTGCTGTTTTTACTTTTTAAATTAAAGTAAAATACAGGGGTGCCTGGGTGGCTCAGTCTGTTAAGCGTCTGACTTCAGTTCAAGTCATATCTCACTGCTTGTGAGTTTGAGCCCAGCGTCAGGCTCTCTGCTGTCAGCACGGAGCCTGCTTCAGATCCTCTGTCTCTGTCTCTGCCTCTCTCCTTCCTCTGCTGGTTCTCGTTCTCTCACTCTCTCTCTCTCTCAAAAATAAATAAAATATTAAAAATTGTGGTAAAGTGCATGACATCAAATTTGCCATCTTAACCATTTTTAGGTGTCCAGTCCAGCGGCACGAAGTCCAGCCACCCTGTCACGCAGCCGTCACCTCCATCCATCTCCACATCTCTTTCATCTTGCAAAACTGAGACTCTGTCCCCTTTTCACACCGACTCCTCATTCCCGGTCCCCAGCCCCAGGCACCCACCCTTCTACTGTCTGTCCCTGTGAATCTGACTCCTCTGGGCTTCTCACAAAGGGGATCATGCGGTATTTGCCCTTTTGTGTCTGGCTTCTGTCACTCAGCATGTCGTCCAGATCCATCCGTGGTGCAGGGTGTTCTTTTTTAAAAACAAAACTGCTTCTCCCCCTGGAACAGAGGTTCAAGGGGGGGCAGGCTGTGGGCTGGCTGTGTTCACTGCTGTCCCCCCGGCACCTATAAGAGCACCTGACACCCAGCAGGCACTGAATGAATGAATGAACAGATGAATGAATGCATGATTAAAGACTTTGCGAAGGTTAGTAACCCATGGATCTGGGCCCACCCCTCCCCCCGCCGAGGACCAGCTCCCCCCACAGCAGCCCCTCCCCACTCAGCCCCTCAGGACCCCCACTTGATGGGCCTTCTCCCCAGAGGTGGCATGTCTATGGGAGGGTTTTGCGGGAGCAGAGTCCCCCTGCCATGGACGTGACAATGTGCTTTGAAGGCTCACAGTACCTAGTTCCGTCCAGGGCAGGAGGAGAGTCAGGGGTGAGCAAGGGCCTGGGGCCTCCAGTTGTGCCCATGGTGGGGGGTAGCTGTGTCAGCATGGAGTTAGGAGACCGGGGCCTGTCTGAGGGTCTGAGGCTCGCGACCGTGGTGGTCCCTTGCCTTTTACCTTCTCCACCTCCAGCCTATTTATAGCCTGCTACTCTCTGTGAACTCATTTACCTACGTTCTGGGCCAGAGAGCTTGGAAAATGGAATTAGGTGGACCCCTCCGCACGTGCAGCAAGCTGAAGGGGTGACAGTGCAAGGGGGTGCTCACCTCTCGCCAATGTGGGGTGCCCCCAAGGCAGGAGGCGCTACGAGAAGACAGGTGCCAAGAGTGTGTGGCTAGGCGTCAGTAGCCAGCTAGACCTCAGGCAGGTCACTGCGCTGGAAGACAGTGACCCCAGAAGTGCCCCGGACCAGGCCAAAGCTCCACCCACTCGCGGGAAAACAGACTGGGACAGTGGAAAAACTGCTGTACCTTTAAATTATTTGGCCCACAGATATGAAAAACATTTGCATGTTTTGAAGCTGTTTGCATGTTTGGTTATTTTTAGGGTGAACCCAGCTCCCTCTCCCTGGAACCGGACGGAGCCCAAGAGGCACGTAGTCCTTTTTCCCAGACGAGGGTCCTGATCCCGCATCCCTGGGAATGAGGACTTGAGGAGGAGGTCCCTGGGGCTCTCAGGCAATGACGCCCCCAGCAGGACCGGACCCCAGGGCCAGGGCAGGTCCGCGGGGGCTTTTAAGGTGTGTCATTGTGGACGTGAGGACACTACGGCCACCCACCTGGGCCCAGAAACAGCGCCCTGCCCCCACTCAGAGCATGATTTGAATGCGGGGAAGAAATCTCAGTGTCTGCCTCCACCCATACCAGGCCCAGCTAATGGGAATATTTGATGACATATTTCTAGAACAAGCAGCAATTAGAACAGATTTTCTCTTCCATTCCCCCTCCCCAAAACAGGAATAAATCAGTTCTACCAATTTCCCAGCTAATGATTTCCTCCATTAAATTAAAAAGAAGAAGACAATGTTTTTTTAAATGGATTACCAGCCCTGTGCTTTCAGAGACCATGTGACCTGTCAGCCCCTCTTAAGTCCTGATACATCAAAGGCCCTTAATTAATTTTTAATAAATAAAAAAGTCATAGTCTGAGAAGCACTCCTCCCCCTCCTGCCCGCGGTCAGCCTGGCGCAAGGGTCAGGTCAAGGCTGGCTGTGGGAAGCGGCTGAATCGGGTAGAAAGCGACCTGAGAGTCAGGGCATGAGACCCATTTCACAGAAGAGAAAAATGAGCCTGAGGTGGGAAGTGCATGAGCACATAACCCGGGACCCAGGGCAAATGAACCTCCCAGGGGTCCTACGCACCACGGAGGACGAAATGCGTGTTGGAGGCCTCGGTTCCGGTGTGCCCACTGCCCCGGGGAAGCGCAGACAGGTGAAGCCAGGGGTTGGAGCCCCAGCCTCCGGGCGCGGGAGGCTGTGAGCTACTTTACCCAGGACCTGCCCTGCTCTTCCCCTTCTGTTTCCTGGTGGCGCCTGGGACAGGGCAGGCTTGCAGTGCTAACGCCCCACTGGTTTCTAAAAAGTCCACCCCCAGCAGCATGGGCGAACCTTGAGAGCATTATGCTAAGTGACAGTGGGCAGACACAAAGGACAAATTCTTTATGATTCCACTTACAGGAGGTGCCTAGAACTGGCAGATTCGAGGAGACAGAAAGGAGAGGGGTGGTGATGGGGAGAGGGGAATGGAGGATTAGTGCTTAATGGGGACAGGATTTCTGTTTGGGGAAAGAAAAGGTTTCTGGAGGTGGATGGAAGGAGGGGGGATGGAGGGAGGGAGGGAGGAAGGAAAGTAGGAAGGAAGGGAGGAAAGTGAGAAGGAAGGAGGGGAAGGAAAGGGGAGGAAGAAGGGAGGAAGGGAGGGAGGGGGAAGGCAGGCAGGGAGGGAGGAAGGGGAGAAGGAAGGGAGGGAGGAGGGTGGGAGTGATGGAGGGAGGCACAGAGAGAGGAGCCCCAAGCAAGCGGCGCTAGGAACCCCCCCCCCCCCCCCCCGCCAGCTTCCGCAGCTCTGACATCCGGACTACGTGAGTCCCTAGAAGCCGGCGGTAAAGTTCTCAGAGCAGATCCCACAGGGAAGCCCACAGCAGGGCTACACTGGCCTGGTTTCTCCTAAGGTCGCCAGTGTCAAGGCCAAGATCCACGTACTTATTTGCACTCAGCCAGCTGCGTTGGTCACAGCACCGAGAGTGTATTAACTTCCTCAGAAGGCGGCTGGGGTGCCGGAGGGGAGGAAGAGCTCCATGCCCGGCTCTGCCTTCCCGGCAGCTCAGAGACCTAGGGGACCCTTGAAAGCCCACGCCGCCCAGGGAGACATGCCCCTCCCCCACCACACACACACAGGCAGGAGACTCCCTGCACACAGCTAAAGGGCGAGCTGTTTTCAACTCCTCTACAAAGGTGAGTCACTCCCCTCTAGGCCACTTTCTAAAGGCTATCTGCAAACCTGCTCAGTGACCAAGGTGCTAGGTAGGCTCCTGCGGCACTGAATTTCTATCTGGTCTCCCTGCCACCAGCCCAGGGCAGCCAAAGTGAGCACCTAAAAACGTAAACAGGGTATGTCACTCCTCTACCTCAAACTCCCTTCACACTTAGAATCAAGACCAGTCTCTACCATGACCTCTAAGTCTTCCAGGACTGGGCCCCTGACTCTTTATCCCCTAGAATCTCTTCTGTCTCCTTCAGCTCCAGCCACCCTAGCCTCTCCCACTGTTCCTCAAACTTGCCAAGCACACTTCTACCTCAGGGCCTTTGCACCTGTTGTTCCTTCTAACCCAGACGTTACATGACTTGTTTCCCAAGTCTACGTAGGTTTCTACAGAGAGGTCCTCTCTGACTATGCTATCTAAAACCCCCTGCCACCCAACCCTCTCTCTCCACTCTATTCTCTTATTTTCCTTCCCGGCATTTAGCACACCACCAGTTTGTCTTTCTCACTCCTGAGTCTCCAGGATTCAGAACAATGTCTGGCATGTGAGTGGTGTTCACAAACTGCTGATGGCTTTAGAAGGGAAGGTGGGGGGCGCCTGGGTGGCTCAGTCAGTTAAGCATCTGACTTCAGCTTGGGTCATGATTTTGTAGTTTATGAGTTTGAACCCCACATTGGGCTTGCTGCTGTCAGCACAGAACCTGCTTCAGATCCTCTGTCTCCCTCTCTCTGCCTCTCCCCTGCTTGTTCTCTCTAAATAAATAACCTTAAAAAAAAAAAAAAAGGAGAAGAAGAAGGGAAGGTGGTTGGCAGACAAGTGGCGAAAGCTTCTGGGGACTCATGATGTCCTGTTAGTTAGTCTGGGGTCAGTCTATACAAAGTCATCAGCAGTATGCTTAATATTTGTACATTTTCTGCATGTTTGTTATAGTTCAATAAAAAGTGCATTTTTTTAAAAACTAAGCTCTGATGAGTGAGTTAATTAGGGATAACTAGACAACGAAAGATATACAACAAACTTTTTAAAGCCATGTACGAGGGGCCTAGGTGGTTCAGTCAACTGAGTGTCCGACTTTAGCTCAGGTCATGATCTCACAGTTTGTGGGTTCAAGCCCTGCACAGGGGTCTCTGCTGCCAGCATGGAGCCCTCTGTCCCTCTTCTCTCTGCCCCTCCCCCATTTGTGCGCGCATGCGCGCACGCTCTCTCTCGCTCTCTAAAAAATAAATACACATTTGGGGCACCTGGGTGGCTCAGTTAGTGGCTGACTCTTGGTTTCCGCTCAGGTCGTGATCTCCCAGTTTGTGGGTTCGAGCCCCACATTGGGCTCCATGCTAACAGTGTGGCGACTGCTTGGGATTCTCTCTGTCTCCCTCTCCTTCTGCCCCTCCCCTGCTTGCACACACTCTCTCTTTCAAAATAAATAAATAAATAAACTTTAAAAAAATAATAAACAAACATACATTAAAAAACAATTTAAAGGCACGTACAGAGTCAACAAGCCAGAGCAGACAAAACCAAGTTGAACACAGTGGTTAGATGACTCCTAACCACATAAAGTCATCTTATTTCTCTGGAGACTGAGAAGGCACAGGACAAGTCCTTCGGGACATGGCAGTCACCAGACTTCAGTGATGCATCTTACAGGGAATATCTAGGGCCCCTTTGGGCAAACTTGGAGAAGTCTGAGGTTGTAGAACTGTCTCCACTCCCACCTGCCCCCCTAACGCCGACCCCCAGGGCAGTAGACATCAGGCTGTTAGTCTGAAATGCACCATCTTAAAAGTGGCCAGCAAGGTCAGCCTCGTTGTGTGTTTTGTGCCAGCAGCAGGGGCACCACTGGCAGAAGTGCACGCTGCCCTCAGGCTGGGGCAGTTCTTTGGACCAGCCAGCCAGCCTGGCTCCCACAAAGGAGGCCAACTGCTCCCAGGCCTCACTGCCCAGCCCACACCTTCCCTGCCTTCCTCCTACAGCCCTTCGACGTCTGGCCGGTTTCCAAAGGGAGCCCTCGCTGCCCTGGCCGCCAGTCCAGAGTCCTGCCCTGAGAAGACTGGCAGCTGCCCTCAGTTCTCCGATGGGCCCAGGCCTTGCTCTCTGCAGACCCACCAAGGGAAAAGGGAATCACTCCAGTCTCAAGTGGTCTGCAAAACTGTGCCAAGGGAAGAGAAAGACAAAGAATGTTGGGGAGAAAGCCAGAACACAAACCTTCTTTTCATCTGCAGACTGGAAAGTTCCAGAACATCCCTGCCTCACCCTCCGCAAAAGCACACATGCAAACAAAAGCAGAGAAACTTCTGGATTAGCCACTGATTTGTGGGACAGGCCTCTGTCTTCCTTTGCCTCCCTGTACCCCCTCACCTCCCTACCAGCCCTCAAGCTCCGGCCAAGGATGGCAGGATCCGGGCACTGGCAAAGCAGACATGACCTCTGGGTTCTGGATGACAAACCACAGTGCTCTGTGCAAAGGCCTTGCTGCCAGCCCACAGACCTGCAGTTATGAGGGAGAGCCAACCAGTGGGTATCTCCGTGGCCACTGGAAAGACAATGAGGTCAGCCCCACAGGCAGAGACGACTCAGAGGAAGAGCAGAAAGGAAACAGCATGTGTGGCACTCTGTTGGCTGTCTATGGCTGGGTAACAAATTACCCCAGAACTGAACGCTTTACAACAATCAACATTTAGGGGCGTCTGGGTGGCTCAGTGGGCTAAAAGTCCGACTGCGGCTCAGGTCATGATCTCATGGCTCGTAAGTTCGAGCCCTGTGTCTGTGCTGACAGCTCAGAGCCTGGAGCCTGCTTCGGATTCTGTGTCTCCCTCTCTCTCTGCCCCTCCCCCATTCACACTCTGCCTGTGTCTCTCAAAATAAATAAATGTTTTTAAAAAAAAACACCAATAAGCGTTAATAGTTTCATATTGTCTCTATGCCTCAGGACACTAAGAGCAGCTCAGCTGGGTGGTTCTGGCTCCAGACCTCTCCTGAGGTCAGTGTCAAGATGCTGACAAGGGCTGCAGTGACATAAAAGCTCTGACTGGGGCTGGAAGAGCCACGTGTGAGGGCACTGACTCACGGGACCAAGAAGTTAGTGCTGGCTGTGAGCTAGAGGTCTTGCCCGTCCTCAGGACATGGTGGCCGCCTTTCCAGAGCAAGAGCTCTGCAGGAGTGGATGGCATACACCACACTGTGCCTTGGCTGTCACACCCCATCCTTCCCCCGACATCCATGGGCAACACGGGCCAGCAGGGTCACCTTGGAAGCTCCAAAGGGCAGACCTAGGAGGCCGGCTTGTCCTTCTTTCCACACATGTAGAAACTGAAGCCCTGATAGGCACTCCGTCCTGCCCAGGGACCCCGGGGGTCCCCCTCTGGGCAGCACGGCCTCCAAAGGGAGTCCAAAGCCAGGCTGGCGGTGCCCGGCCATATCCCCTCCCCTCTGCGTTCCCACATGTACAGAATAAGGTTAACAGCGGCGCGGGCCTAGTGGGGTCCTTGCGAAGACGAAATGAGGGAACGTAAGAGAAGCACCCAGCACAGGCCCCGGGGGCAGGGCAACACCCATGAAGTATCAGCAGCCGCCTCCGGACACTCGTGCTGGGCTCGAGGTTTCCTGCGGAAACGGGCCGTGCCTCTTCAAAGCGGGGAGCACGAGCTGGCGGCGAGCGGGGAGGACGGGCTGCGGGCGCCCAGGAGGAAGGTGGCTCCCAGGACATAGCACGGGGTCAGGTGGCTCCCAGGTCACCCCGTGCTGTCACCCCTTGCTGACGCTGACGGGGCCAGGCCACCAGCCACTGGTGGCCTTGCAGAAACGGCGAGGGACGCTCCCTCACTCGGCGGGCCTCCTCGCCTGCCCCACGGGGCCTGACTCCGTGGCAGGATCACCTTCTGCAGCCGCTTCCTTAGGAGGCAGGCTTCCAGAAGTGCCCAAGTGATGTGTAACCCCAGGAGCAGCCGCGCAGAGGCGGGAGGACACAGGTGCAAACCACGGCGCGAGAGCCGCCTTCTGTCTCTGAGAAAACAGAGGCTTTATCGGTTTTGCCACTTTGTTCTCAGCACTACAGAGGGCGGGGAGGTTATTAAGCCCATAAATCCAACTTCTCCACGTAGGGGTGATGGTTCTGGATGCTCGTTACCCTTCCCCCTGCACAGGCCTGGGGGGGGGTGTGGGGGTTGGGGGGACAAGGTCACCATCTGGTTAAGGCCCAAATGCAAGGAGTGCCTGCTGTGAAACAAACACAAGGGGCATCCCTGCTGATGTATTTTATTTTTTTAAAGTTTTATTTTTAAGGAATCTCTCCACCCAATGCAGGGTTTTGAACTCACAACCCCGAGATCAAGAGCTACATGCTCCACTGACTGAGCCGGCCGGGCACCTCAATTTTAAAAGACGGTGACGTTGCAATCCCCAGGCAGGCCGCCACCCAGAGCCTCCAGGAGTCTGGACCCAGGAGGCCTCACCCCACATCCCCACCAACCTGAAATTCCTATGAAGATAAGCCCTGATCCCTGGGCCACCCCACCCTGCACAGAGGACTCCGGCCGTAAGCCCTCATTTGTCACTTCCGCCTTGCAGGGCTGATGCGAGAGTGAAATGAAATGAAGTGCACAAAGCATCCAGCTGCGGGGGGGCGCGGAGGGGGGGCTGCTGCCGGGAGACAGTCCGGGAGCCACGTCTCCATGCAGCCCTGCCTTGCTGCTTAGTTTCGGAAGGGGAGGAGGCCCTGCAGGAAAGCGGCTCGGGGGAGAATTCGTCCGGCCCGTGCTTTGCACTCACACTTGGCAGTGGGTGAAGGAAGCCCCACCTGCTACAGAATCTTCCCTGTGGCCCCTGGTTGCAACCCCCGGACATCAGAACCAGCCACGGCTCAGGTGGGGCCTGCAAAGAGCTGAGAGGTATGTATGGTGCCTTTCGATACAAGACTCTATTCTCCACACCAGGGAGACGTGCCACACCACAGCCTTCAACAGCAGGATTACTAGGCACTCTGCTTGAAAAGAGGAGACAATTAAGAGCAAGATTCAACAAATGCTTAACTGCCCTCCCCGAATCCCTGGGTTGTGATCAATCAGGCAGGCTTTAATCTGGACTCCTTCTAGATCTGCCTGTAAGGCTCCCTGAGGCTGCAGATGCCACCTCAAAGCAACGCCTGGGGACATACACACTCCAAGGCTCCAGCCTCGGGACCCAGGCCTCCTTCAGGGAGCCCACCGCCTTGGCTGAGGCCTAGCATCTCCCTGCCTCACGTGGAAAGAGGAAAGAAAAGTCACCAGGAAATCTGAACCGGGCCCTCATGCTCCCGGTCTCCTAATTCTTCCTTTTCCCTCCCCGGCGGCTGCTCAGAGAAAGAACACCCTCCACCCTCAGGAGCCTCCCTTGGAAACCACGGTTTATGCTGTTCACATTCTCTATTCAGTGGTGCCCTGATCCCCTCCGCAGGTCAGAACGCTTCTTGAGACAGAAAATCATCCTTTAATAATGGAAAAGCAGAGGCACCTGGGTGGCTCAGTCAGTTGAGCGTCTGACTCTTGATTTGGGCTCAGGTCATGATTCCAGAGTCATAGGATGGAGCTTGCTGCTGGGCTCATGAAGTCTGGTTAAGATTCTCTCTCTCCCTCTCTCTCTCAGAGCGCCTGAGTGGCTCAGTCAGTTAAATGTCTGACTTGATTTCAGCTCAGGTCATGATTTCACAGTTCATGGGTTTAAGCCCCATGTTGGGCTCTGTGCTGACAGTGTGAAGCCTGCTTAGGATCCTCTCTCTCTCCCTCTCCCTCTCCTTCTCCCTGCCCCTCCCTGGCTCTCTCAAAATGAATGAATAAACATACTTACCAAAAAAAAAAAAAAAGGATTCTCTCTCTCTCCCCCTCTGCCCACATCCTCTGTTGCTCCCTCACTCTCTCCCTTAAAAAATAAAAATAGGGGCATCTGGGTGGCTCAGTCAGTTAAGCGTCTGACTTTGACTCAGGTCATGATCTTGCAGTCTGTGGGTTCAAGCCCCGCATTGGGCTCTGTGCTGACAGCTCAGAGCCTGGAGCCTGCTTCAGATTCTGTGTCTTCTCTCTCTGCCCCTCCCCTGCTTGCACTGGATCTCTCTCTCTTCTAAAAATGAATAAACATTTTATAAAAATTTAAAATAGGGGCGCCTGGGTGGCTTAGTCGGTTAAGCGTCTGACTTTCGCTTAGGTCATGATCTCGCGGTTCGTGGGTTCGAGCCCCGCATCGGGCTCTGTGCTGACTGCCAGCTCAGAGCCTGGAGTCTGTTTCAGAGTCTGTGACTCCCTCTCTCTCTGACCCTCCCCTGCTCACGCTGTCTCTCTCTCTCTCTCACAAAAAAATAAATAAAACATTAAAAAATTTTTTTAAATAAATAAATAAATACAAATTAAAAATAGAAGCAGAAAACCAAAATGCAGTCCATCCATACAATGGGTATCATTCCACCATAAAAAAGAACGAACCATGGGATGACACAGGCTACAACATGAATAAACTAGGAAACACACTAAATGAAAGAAGCCGGTCACAAAAGGCCACAGAGTGTATGACTCCATTCATATGGGATGTCTGGAACAGCAAGTCCGTGAAGGCGGAAAACAGACCAGTGTCTGCCAGGGCCTGGAGGGCAGGAGATGTCTAGGAGTGGTGAGTCTGTCCTAAAACTCATCGTGGCAATGATCACAGACACCTGTGTGTATACAGTTACCCACCCCCCACAAACACCACAGGGCTTATGGGGCTCGCCTCCCCCGCCGAGTGACTGAAAATCTGTATGTAGCTTTTGACTCTCCAGAAACGTAACTCCTAACAGCGTACTGCTGACCAGCAGACTGACCCATAACACAGTCCATTAGCACGTATTTGGTATGTGTATGTTCTGTGTATTAAGTACTGTATTCTTACAATGAAGGAAGCCAGAGAAAAGACAAATTACTAAGAAATTCAGAAGAGAAAATACATGTACAGACCCATCCCAAATTTACTGAAAAAAAAAAAATCCATGTATAAGTGGGTAGTTCAAACCTGTGATGTTCAAGGGTCAATTGTACTAACAACCATTGAATTTGCACACTTTCAATGGGTGAACTGTAGGGGATGTGAATCATATCTCCATAAAGCTGTTATTTAAAACATACAAAATTGGGGGCACCTGGGGGGCTTAGTTGGCTGAGCGTCCGACTTCAGCTCAGGTCATGATCTCACGGTTCATGGGTTTGAGCCCTGGTTCGGCCTCTGTGCTGACAGCTCAGAGCTTGCTTTGGATCCTCTGTTCTCTCTCTCCCCCTCCCCTGCTCACTATCTCTCTCTCTCTCAAAAATAAATAAACACTGAAAAAAAATTTTTTTTCAAGTAAATAAATAAAAATAAAGCATGCAAAAATAAGACTAGTATTTGTCACCACTGATGGAGGAGGCTCCGCCTGCCCCTGAGCCCTGCCTTCTGGCCATCACTCCCCAGCACCCTCGCTGGTGTGACAACAGCTCAGGGGATCGTCGGTCCCTCCGGGGCAGCACTGGGAGGGAAAACAAGAAGACATGGCTCTCCTCACTGCCCCAAGGAACCAGAGAACAGGTGGTAGTGGCCCTGGGCAGAAACTGCTGCTCCCCATCCTTTTAAAAAAATTTTTTTTTAATGTTTGTTTATTTTTGGGAGAGACAGAGTGTGAGCGGAGGAGGGGCAGAGAGAGACACACACAGAATCCGAAGCAGGATCCAGGCTCTGAGCTGTCAGCACAGAGCCCAAAGCAGGGCTGGAACTCACGAACTGTGAGATCATGACCCGAGCCGAAGTAGGACTCCCAACCGACCGAGCCACCCAGGTGCCCCTGATGCTCCCCATCTTTAAAGCCCCCAACCCTGAGAGCTGTCTGCGGGCGCACAGGGCCTGACTACAGATGGCCATGCCTCTCTCACCTCTAAGACAACGGCAGCGACAGACGGCAGTGATGATGCTTGGTGCCAAGAGGAACCAAAAGCATGTATTATTCTGGGGCAGGGGCCCTGCACCCTGACCAGCCTGCCCGCCGGCACCGGGATCCGAGGATCCCATGAGCTGGGGGCAGTGGCCAGAGAAGACCGGGGTCCACAGTGAGGAGTCTGGAGTTTGCAGAGGCAGAGCTGGCCTCCATCAGCACGCAGTTACCTCAAGGACAAAGCCTAGGACCTGAGCCAGAGCCTGGTGTCTGAGGCTGTAGCTGGTCCAGCGCAGACAGGGGGACAGTGTGAAAGCCTGGTCGGGGTGAGTGCACCCCAAAGCACTGTCAAACAGGCCTGGTTTCACCCTGCCACAGGCGGCGGCTGCCTCTACCCACATTACAGGATCACAAGTTTTCTACGGAGCCAGGCGCCTCATTTCAGAAGCACATATCTCAGCCTCACCAACCCAGGCCAACCATACATTCCTAGGGGGCCATCTCAGCTCGGTGACCGGACAGGGAACAGGAGCTCAGGAAAGCTGCTCAGGCCTCCCCTACCACCTCCCTGGGCCTCAATTCTGTGTCTGTGCGGAGGGGTCGCCACCGGCTCCTTCAAAGGGCAGCTGAAATGGGCAAGTAAGGCCAGCAATGCGCGTTAGCTAGCTCGCCTTCCCAGACGTGTTCTCTGTCACCCTCCCTCGAACTCTAGGAGGTGACATTTTACAATTTCCGTCTTGCAGAGTCTGACTGACAAGGTTCAGAGGGTGATAGCACCTGGCAGAATCCGAACGCAGGTTGTTGCTAAGCCTCAGGACCTCAACCCGGCGCCGGCCTGCCTTCCAGACCAGGCAAGCCAGGCACAGACCACCACCCTGCTCGGCTCAAGAGGCCCAACGGGAGGCAGGTGGGTGAGGGAGCAAGGTTGGGCCAGGTCCACCAGCAAGGGCTGGACATCGCAGGGCAGGGGACAAGGCAAGACAGAGAGGGTACAGGAGCACCTCGGGGGATCGCCAAGGGCCAAGCACATGCCCTCAGCTTTCCAGCCCCTCAGGCCAGGAAGGAAGTGCCTTCCACAGGTGCCAGGACCCACCGACCCCAGAGGGGGCCTGGCGGATCTGGGTGCAGCCCTGGGAAAGCCCAGCCTCTGCTGCTGAGTCCCTCAGGGGCCTCCGAACACAGGTCCCTTCACCTAGCCTCCTTGGGGATCAGTTTCTCCATGATCTTGTGCTATGATAAAAAACACATACTTGGTCTTTGCTTCCTTTTCCGGCCACAGAGCTCCTAAAACTCCAGTTATTTCCTGAATGATAAGAGTGTCTTCTGTATGCTAATGAGCTGGAGGCTGAACTCCCCAGAGGAAGCCCCAGTGACCAGCCCCTGCCTCCCCCTTCCCCTACCCCCAGGAGGGGAGAAGGGGCTAGAGACTGAACTAATCACAGCGACAATGATTTAATCATCTGTGCATAAAAACCCTAAACAACAGGGTTCAGAGAGCGTCCAGGATGACATCTGGAAGAGCAGCACTCTCCCAATCCACAGGGACAAAGCTCCTGAGGTAGGGATCCTTCCAGACCTCACCTCTTCATCTGGCTGTTCATCCGTGTCCTTTATCACACCCTTTATAATAAACCAGCAAACATCAGCAAATGTTTCCTGCGTTCTGCGAACCATTCTAGCAGGTTATCAAGCCGGAGGCGGAGGGAGGGGTGTATCATGTGGGACAGAAGGGTGGGAAACCCAGGACCCTTTGCTTGGGATCGACCGGCATCTGAAATGGACGGAGCCCTGAACCAGTGGCGTCTGTGCCGACTCTGGGGCGCTGGTGTCAGAATGCAACCGACACAGGGGACACCAGCTGGTGTCCACAGATAACCAGAGGACTGCCTGGCCGGGAAGGTCCACACATGTTGTGTCAGAGGTGTTGCTGAGGACAGAAACGGTTTGCTTCCAGGCCCCATCGGAGAAATGGAGGTCCGGCCTCGCATGGCCTTTGGGAGCGTCCTGGCTCTGATCTTCTCAGTCCCTTGCAGACAGACACCAGGGCTCCAGACCAGCGTGGGGCCTCTGACTCACGTACTCGGTAGTCAGCATCACACCCTTTCCCCGAAGGCAGGGTCAGGGCC
This sequence comes from Hyaena hyaena, assembly GCF_003009895.1. NCBI lineage: Eukaryota > Metazoa > Chordata > Mammalia > Carnivora > Hyaenidae > Hyaena > Hyaena hyaena. Next base: position 2,903,380 of record NW_024080632.1, on the reverse strand, counting down.
ACGCAAATCTCTCCTTTCTTGTATCAAAATACACCCGCAGAATCATAAATACATGAAAATATTTACATGAGCAGATTAACTTCTGGGTCCTGCGGCTCGCTTAAGCAAATATGTTTATCTTTCTGTCAAACAACACCTTAGAGTTGCTCTCTTTTGGGGTGCCAGGACTCACTCAGCACTGGGGTGAGGAGGGGAGGGTAGCGGCAGGGGGAGGGGATGCTGACAGCCACACATTAACATCTCTTTACAGCCGGCTGATTTGGGGTTACAGGGAACCCCAGGTCATGGGCTGAGCCCCTTGGGGGTCACTTATCTAGGCTCCAGATCTGGCTACTGGCAGGTGGCCAGCTTGCTGGACAAAGTCACCTCTCTCGTGACAAGGGGAGCCGATGGCGGCTTCATGCTGGGCGTCTGTGGACGGCAGCTCAGCACTGCCATCTTGAGAAATGCCACTCTCTTGGGCATGCACCCACACGCTTACGTCTTCGCTTTACAGGCTCAGTTAAAAACAGAAAAAAATCTTTCAGGTACGTACTCGACAAAGCAAGACACCGTGATGCTGCCATCAGCCTGCCCCCTCCTCCCCCCGCCTCCGACCTGTCATCCACATGAAGCCAGATGAAGCCCTTTTCTGATACCCACATCAGAGCGTGACATTCCTGGGATAATAGCCCCTCCACGCTCCCCCTCTGCTCTCAAGAGGACATCCACACCCCTTAACCAGCGCACGACCCCCCCACACCTGGCTCCTTCCTTCCACTCTGCCTGCCTCCCAGCACACCCCCTAACCAGACTCATGGTGGGAGCCACCGTGCCTCCATGCCTTTGCGTAGGCTGTTCCTTCTGCAGGGAAGGCCCTCCCTGCTTACGCAGACCCCACCTCAGCTGTGGGGCGAACCGAGCATTGCATGGGGTGAACGCATGGGGTCTTCCTCCCTGGGCTCCCTGCCCCCTCCCCACAGGAATGTAGCATGGGCACCACCACGGGCAGACTCTGTCCCCTCCAGGGGCCAATGAGCTCCTGAGAGTGGGGGTTCATCAGACTGGGTTAAGCTCAGCTCCCAGCCCACAGTCAGGGTTAAAGCCTCCTGCTCTGGGATTACTGCAGGGCAGGGGCATAGACCCCTCGTCTCCCGCAGGCCTGGCCGCATCCCCGTGCAGCAGCTGCCCACTGCCAGGTGTAGGCAGCCAGCAGGCAGGGCAGCATCTATGCAGGCAGTGTTAGGAGGTGAGACTTCTTCCCCGCCCCGGCTCTGCTCACACACTCCAGCTCTTGGCCTTTGCTGGCAGAGGCCACGGGAGGCCAGCAGGCCCACAGGAAGCCGCTCCCCGGGCTCAGTGACTGCACAGAAACGACATTTTATTCACGGGAAGCTCACAGGATTCTTGCCAGCTTACCGACTACTCTCCCCGTCCACGGGAAGGATCTCTTGGGCATGCGTCCCGTTCCTCGCTCTACACCAGCCCCAGGTACCTGCTCCCGCCCAGGAGGACGCAGCGGGGAGATGGGCAGGAAGGAAGACCAGAGCGAGGAAGGGAAAGGGCCAGGGAGCGACTGGACCCCCGCCCCTGCAACTCCAGCCTCAGCAAGGGCCGCTCCCTCGACCGAGCACTGAGGACGGGGGAAGCAGGAGATAAACAGAGCTATGCCCCTGTCAGGAGGGTGAGCCCGGGCAGGGAGGAAGCAGAAGAGAAGATGGGCGTGAGGCCTGAGAAAGCCACGCTGCCGCCTGGGCCCCAGAACCACGTACGGCCCAGCCCTTGTCTGCGGGCAGCTCTACAACAGGAACTGGGCCTTGGGGAGACGGAGCCTCGGGGAGGACGCTGAACGGGCCATGGATCTTAGCACAACATACTGGCCCTCCACGCAGCTGTCCCTAGGGCTCCCACGGGGTCCACTGGCCATTCCCCTTTGAAAACTACCCTAAGGGGTGACTCCCAGCCGCCCACCCTTCTGCACAAGGTTCTGACAGACCTGCACCCTCCCCCCTCCCCCACTCCCGGGGGGCCCCCAGGCACACGTGGGCTTTGGGAGGGAGTCAGCAAGGAAATCTGTCTTTCCACACACGGCTGGTGGCGGCATGGCTGGGGGGGTGTTCTAGCAGACTTATTTATAGCCAAGCACCCCGTCCGCACACTCCCCAGTACTGCCTGCCTGCCTGCCTGCCACTGGGGCTTTTCAATCCGTGTCTATATTTATCCCCTGAAGCCATTGGGATAATGGCAAGGCCAGAAATAGCCTTGAAGACATTCACGTGAGGATGATGGGCAGGTCCCCGGCTCCCAGGCCGACCTCGCCCCCGGCATCTGCTGCTTGGCAGTGGGGAACAGGGAACAGCTGGATGGGCCGGCGAGGCAGCTGAAGCCAGATGGGAACAACATAATCCCTCTTTCCCCGCTGGCCAGAGCCCTCGGTAGTGGTGCGGGAGACAGGTCCAGAACAATCCATCTCAGCTGCCGGGCTACCGGGAGACCAAAAGTGACGCGATCTCCTGATGGACGTCAGCATGTTAATCAGCTCGGAGGCAGAATGGAGACTCAGAAGGAGGGGGCAGGAGGGCTCTGCAGCTTCCCGGACACACGCTCACAAAAAAGCAGGTCGCCCATGCACCAAGGCTGGGGGGACACACCCTCCATCTCCCCCCCTCCCACCTGGACACAGGCACTCAGCTCGCTGTGAAAGCGTATGCGCGGCCTCCAGCTTACCCAGCCACCTCCCACCTCCTGGAAGGCAGTAAAAGCGGAGACAACCTGGCTGGTCAGGGAAGAAGCAGCAGGCACCTCAGGGGAACAGTGGGCTGTTCCTGGTCCTTAGCTTCAGCATCCTGAAAGAACTCGCCATCTGGGATCGGGGACAGGCACTCACTGGAGCCCATGTATTAATAGAGGAAGGAACAGAGCGCGGCTGGAGCAGAGAGAAGCTGCCAGCTGCCAGCCTGATGGGGAAGATTTCATAGAAGAGGGGGCATTTTGGTGGAGCTCTGAAGGATGCATAGGAGTTTATCAGGAGAGAAGGGGGAAAGACACAGGGAATATGGTGAGCCCGTGGTTTAGTACTCAAAGTGCACGGTGCGTCTGGGGAATGGCAGCGGTAGGAGTGCAGGGTCAAGGGTAGTGAGATGGAGTCAGACTAAGAAGGGCTGGGCCCCAGCACAGAGCTCAGGAGCAGAGCCTTTGAGCAAATGGGATTGAGGAGACTCACTCGCCTTCCTCATGGCTGTATCTGTGGTCTGAGTGGGGTGTTCTCTGACAGGGCCTCTGGGCTGATCCCTGACATGACACCTCCACTCCATGGGGATTTTTAGCCCCTGGTCCCTCTCCCTCCTTCCCAGGAGCCCTGGCCATTCTGGCCCAACTCTCCATGTCTATCAGTATAAAAAAATGTGGGTACCGCCCAGGTGGCTCAGTCAGTTAAGCGTCCGACTTCAGCTCAGGTCATGATCTCATGGTTCGTGGGTTTGAGCCCCATGTCGGGCTCTGTGCTGACAGTGTGGAGCCTGGAGCTGGCTTTGGATTCTGTGAGTCTTTCTCTCTGCCCCGCCCCTACTCATTCTTGTTCTCTCTCTCTCAAAAATAAATATTTAAAAAAATTTTTTTTAATGTGCACTGTAAAATGGGGCAGCTGCTTTGGAAAAGCCTGCAGCTCCTCGAAATGTTAAAGACTGAGTTACCGTATGACTCAGCAATTCCGCTCCCTGGGACATACTCAGGAGGAATGAAACAGGAGTCCACACGAACGCTTGCACATGAATGTTCACAGCCGTGTTATTCGTAACAGCCAAAAACCAAAGTGAAGCATGGATAAATCCTGAAAAGATGATGCTGAGCGAAAGAAGCCGGTCACTAAAGGCCAAATAGTGTACAATCCCATTACACAGAATGTCCCTAACAGGCAGCTCCACAGGGACAGAAAGCAGATTAGTGGTTGCCCCAGGGGGCGGGGGAAGGGAGTGACAGGCTTCTTTTTGGAGTGATAAAAATGTTCCAAAATTTTCTGATGGTTGCATAAGTCTGTGAATATATGAAATATCACTGAATTGTACACTTTAAATCGCTGAATTGTATGCTCCATAAATTACATTTCAGTCAAGCTGCTAAAAAACCAGCAAGCTGTGCAAAACCAGAAGTGTACAAGCCCAGCATGCTCAGGGAGACACAGCAGGGGGAGTCCCCCTGGCTGGGGCGGGGGGCAGTGGTGGCCACACTGTGGCATTCCGCCAGCTGTTCACTTCTCTAAGCCAGGCCTGTCCCTGGCTTCCTGTGTCATTCACAGGGCTTAGGAATCAGCCCAGCACAGGCCATTCCTTTGTAGAAGAGAGAACCCAGGCCGTCTCCCCTGGGGCAGGTGCATCCTTAAACACCCTCCTTTACACTCTGACTCCATAGCTCCAGGGCCCCCAGTCCCAGGAGCCTTTCCTGACCTCACAGATAGAAGGAACTGTTCGCTTGTCCACTCCGAGCCCCACACAGAGCTGATCAGAGAGCTCTGCCAACCTGGGACATGGCCACCCATCCCCAGGCAGCGGTCAGCCCTGGAGTCCACAGTCAACTCTGCTTGTTTGTGTTAGGCAAGGAACGTTTATGTATTAACCACCTACTAAGTGCCAGGCACCATGTGAGACGCTCTACGCTGGTTTTCTCATTTGCTTCCTTTCCTCTGGTCAGTCCTTTCAAATCTAGGCCATCTTTGCAAAATGCTTTAGTAGTTGAAGAAAACACGCCCCTGACCTCAGATGTCCCCTCGTGGCAGGAGTAAAGCGCGGGCCGTGGGGTGGGCTGGCCCTGGGGCAACGCGTGCTGTAAAAGATGTAAAAGAGATGCCGTCCCTTCCATCCTCACCCACTTGGTTCCATTTAATAAACTTACAGAGCCAGGGAGTGAGTGCACCATATTTCCCAAAAGTATTTGGAACTTTAAAAGGGGGCATTTTGGTTGGGCTTCGAAGAATGCACAGGAGTTGACTGGAGGGAGAAGGGGGAAGGCACAGGGGAACAGCATGAGACAATGGCTTTAGTATTCAAAGTGCATGGCCTAGAGAGGGCACAGTCATTTAGAGGGAAGAGCAGAGGCATGGTTCTCCCCCCTCAAAGCACAACTCTGATTTATTTTTACCTCTGGCGCATAGCACAGCTCAGGCACACAGAAGGTGCTTAATACAAGTTAGCTAAATGATGGCCCAACCTAAGGCCACGCCTCCCATCTGGGAACCCACCTCACAGAAAGCTGCTCAATGAGAAAAAGCCAACAAACCCCCTTTTCTCAGGGAGACTGAGCCCAGATGGGAGGTGTGCATCCTGAAGCCCACCACCAATTTGTGGGCACAGCACCCAATGTCAGTTGTCCTAGACAGTGGGGTCTGAACGAGAGAACCACCACAGGAGTGAAATCCCGGAAAGCCATGTCAGCATGGTGGCCCAGGGCAGGCAAGCCCACACAGTAGGGAAGGAAGGGACTCAACAGCCTGTGTCTGGTTTCTCTGCTGCCCTCGCACCTCCTCTGGCCGGACACCCGGCCCCCTGGGGCTCATGCCTGTCTTCAGCATCTGGCCAGATCTCCCACTTCCAGGCACCCCGCTCTTGTTGTTACCTGTGGTCACAGGGCGCTAACCTGAGCACAGGGCAGTGAGAACCGTTTCTGGAGACAGCTGAAAATCAATCAATGGAAGCAATTTCCAAGTTGTCATTCCTCAATGGTACATTTATCGTGATGGGGACTGGTCAAGTTAAAAGGCTGAAAGGAAAATCAAACCGGGTTTCTCTTTGGCCTATAGTTTCAGCTTCACCAAAGAGAGCCAAAACAAAAACTCTCTTTATGAAGAGTCTAAAGACAACACCCAGACCCTCCCGGGCAGAGCTGGGAACTTCACAGGCCTTGTTTTGCATCGCGAAGGTCACAAGTGACTTAAAGTTCGTCATTAGAGCAGACTCGCAAACTAAAAATAAGTCACCAGCCCATTCCCCGCTCACAGAGAGGCATACAGGAAGTCCCAGTGATGAAATGCAAGGTCGCCTCCCAGGGAGTATAATCAAGTTCAAGGTGCTGCTGGGTCATCATGGGTTTATGTGAAACCTGTTTTAGGTGACACAGCTGTAAGGCACTGAGATCCCAGGCCCCACCAACCCTCCTTGCCCCCTCTGTTATAAGAGATGGATCGTGGATTCAGCCAGGCCCCCTTGGTGTACCGAATGGCCTCTGGCTTGTTTTCATGGGGATATCTGGAGATTGCAGAAACTACTCAGTGCCTGACCGTGGATAGGCATCCCCTGAGCGTGGGCAGCTCGCCACTGTCCCAGGGGCATGCAGTTTCACCCATCTGTCTCCCCTGAACTGCTGGCTCCTCGAGAGCAAGCATGTCTTATCTCTGGCCTGGCACTTGGAAGAAGCTCAATAAAGCCTTCAATAAAATGCACAGCAGCAACGAGTGATCTGCCCCGGAGCTCAGGCATGGCCAAACAACCCGGGCCCTGTCCAACCAAAGTCAAAACACCATCCCAGAGCACCCAGAACTCTCAGCTTTCAAAGCCCCGAACTCCTGCCCGCCGGTGGAGTTGTCCAGGACCCATGCTTAGCTACAGGGTCCATAGCCATCCCTCCCCGAGCCCTCGAACCCCTGCACATCCCTCGCCCAGAGCTGTCCATCAGTCCTGCTATACATGCGCTAGACTTGGGGCTGGAAGCCTGAGTTGTGGCCCTGCCACTACCCAGCTTGCCATGTACCTTTGGCAGTGACTTCCTTTACTGGTCCTCAGTTTCCCCACAGGTTAAGCAAAAAGGCTGACCTCCTGAGTCCTCCCAAGTCTGTGAGGACCTATTCTTCTCAGGGTTTGCCAGGTTCCTCAGAGATTTCTTGAGGCTCTACCTTTAAAATGTGCCTGGAGCCCAGCTCTCTCACTTCCTCCGCCGCTGCCACTCTGGCCCAGGCCATTGCAAAGGTCTCCCCGTTGGTCTCCCTGCTTCCTCACTCCACCCCATCCAGTCTGTTTCCAGCACAATAGCCAGCAAGCATCCTTTGAAAGTGCAGTGGGGTCTCCGTGCTTCTCGGCACAAGCTTCTCAGCAGCCCCAGATCTTGCTCAAAGTCAAAGTCTCAGTAAGACCTACAAAGCCCTGCTGCACGTGGACTTTCATCTCTCCCCCAGCCCCTTCTCCCACTCCTCTTCCCCTCCCTCCTTCTCTCCAGCTTCTAGAACATCCCGGACAAGCTCCTGCCTCAGGGCCTTTGCACAGGCTACTGCCTCTGCCTGGATGTTCCTCCTCAAAATAGCCTCCTGGCTTTTCTCCTTTGCCTCCTTTAGGCCTTTGCTTAACTGTCCTGACTTCAGAGGCCTTGTTATTTGTTTATTTAGCATTAATTTAGCATTGATTCCCCATCTGTCAGTATTTTACTGCTTATTTACTATATGACTACCCACACTAGACAATAAGCCCAGGAGGGCCAGTATGTTAAATGCTTTATTATTCCTTTATACCCAGCTCCCAGAATTGTGGCTACTCACTAAATACTGAATGAGTATATTGACTACAGTGCATTGAATGAACACATTTTGATCATTTTCAGGTTCCATTGTGCTGCTAACATGAAGAGTCTGGGGCCATGCCACCTCCAGGTTGAACGGCATCGTCCGGGAGTCCTCCTGAGGATGCCAAGCTCTGGACACTGTCTCCAGGGATCACCGTGATTGCTCCAGGCAGGTTTGCAGCTCAGGAAATGTGGGGAGGAGCGAAGCAAGGAATGACCCAGAGAACACTGCCCGGACCTGGTCTCGGGAGGTCTGAGGGTCAGTGCACAAGCAAGTGTTTCCAGATGTCTCCCTGGCAGGCAGGACGAGGTCGCAAACACAGCGTGTGTTCTGCACGACCACGTGGGGAAGAGCAAGAAACTCAAGCAGTGGGCTTTTCCTCAAAACCGAAGGAAGCAGAGAAGGGGAAAGAGGGGACAGAAGGCAGCCAGAAGGGGGGTGCCGCCAGTGCTGAGCCCGTGGGCAGAGCTCCAGGGGAGCCCGGCCGGGACCGCGGTGGCTGAGACAGGGCCATGGCCTGGCCTCGCGGGGCCTCGAGGAGGCTGAGCCAGCTTCCCGCCCTGGCCCTGCTGCTCCTGAGTGTGAGAGCCATGGCGCGCCTGCAAACCTCCCCAGGTGACCAGGAGCAAGGACCCGAAACGGAGCCAGAGGAACGCATTTCTGCCACTTGGGTGAAAATAAAGTATGCTTTGAGGAAGACGCGCACCGCCTACGTCAACAGGCAAAGCCAGGGACGGGGTTCCCGAGGTCCCTGAGCTGAGGAAGAGAAGAGGGGCTGTAGGTGGGCGAGGAGGCTCCGGCAATCTCCGCTGAAAGCCCCTCCGCGTCCCGGCCCAGGTCCCGGGCAGGGCTGGCTGCGTGCGGAGGGAAGTCAGGAGGGGACAGGAGGGGGACTTGGGTCCCACCCAGCTCTCTCCCAAGCACTGTGGGGGGACAGCAAAGGAACACAGGAAGCGGGCAGCGTCCTTGCTCTAGGGCACGACGCAGCGCCCTGTGGCCCTGCCCTCTCCATGCCCAGGCGAGCTGGCCACAGCCACGGATCCTCCCCGACCTAAACCCCAAGGGGACAGCCGCTGGGGTGGGTGCGGGCAGGGATTAGCTTCTGCAGGTAAGGGAGAGGAGCCCCCAGCCCACCTGCGGCCTCTGTCCTGGGCTGCGGGGAGGCTGGGAGGCCAGCATGGCTGGTAGGGACGGAACATGTGTGTCAGTGCTGCTGTGGGCTGAGGGCCTGCCCGTGACATCCGCTCTCTTCCTCCTCAGGAAGATAGTGACCTTGCTGAGGCCTCACAGAGACAATGGCAGGAAGCGCCCCTCCCTGAGAGAGTGGGAGCAGGAAGGAAGTGAGGACCCCGAGCCTGGGCCTGCAGGCCGTCCCCACGGGGCCTCCACCCTGAGGAGATTAAGGTGAAATGCCAGAAGTTCTGCCCACGGGCTCAGCTCATGGCAAACGTCTTCAACTTTGCCCAGGGCTGGGGGTGCCTGAGGGCAGATGCTGTCCCGGGCTGGGACCCCTCGCCTCTTTCAGGCAGACCCTCTCTGTGGATGACCCAGGTCAAGCAGACACAGAACACCGGCAGGCTGGGTGGAGAAAACCACTCCAGCGGCCCCAGCCCTGTACCCACCCAACCCCCACCTTCTGGAAGGAAGGGCTCCTCTTCCTCTGGAGCAAGAGCTCCTCTAAAAATAGACCCTGCTCCTTAAGCCCTTTCCTTCCTCACCCCCCTGCAGGTGAGGGGGGGATTTCACACTCTCTGCAGCTGGGGAAGGGCTGCCTCTCCCCATTACCCCCCCCCCATATCTCCGACTCCTGCCGGCCTGGGCCCAGGGGTCCTGACGCCTGCCTGCCTGTTGTGGCCACAAACTCCCAGGCAGAGCTCAGAGGTGTGTAGGGCCAACCGCCACCTTCCCCCGTGCAAAGCACAGATGTGAGACCGCCGGGTGGTGATGTTCCTGCAGTCACAAAGCATAACTCCCGGTGGGCAGGACCCTGCTCATGGCTGTGTGCCCAGTACCTAGAACTGTGCCTGGTCTGTCCAGACAAAGGACACAATAACTATTCGCTGGATTAACGAGTAAAGCAGAGGAATCCCTGAGAACGCTTGGGGTTAAGTGGGGACTCCCCAGATCAGGTGGCCACAGGCCACCATCTCTGAAACCACCTAAGTGGGAGGATGCAGTTTTGAGGAAGGAAAAGAACTGCCTTCTGGTAGAAAAGGAAAACAGGAAGCAAAGGAGCCGTGGTCAGAGCTCAGGCTTCACGGGCAGAGAAGGGCTCGCCAGGGCCCCGCCGGCCAGCAGGACACAGCAGGATGACGGGCCACCTCGGGGAGGCTCAGGGTCAGGCCTGTGTTCCCCCGCCAGCCCTCCCCACACCCACCCCAGCAGCTGAGACTCTGAGACTCACACAGTGAATTAACACAAGACAACAAAACAAAAATACAACGGAGCACTCTCTCTTCTTAGCACTTGGAGGCCTTTTTACAGCAACTGAAAAGAATGAGCAATTACAGAGAAAACAGCCTGTGGTGCCAACGTGGGAGCCCAGGCGTGAGGGGGACACTCGGCCGAGGCCTGGTCTGCCCTGCCCTGTCCCGCCGCAAGGAGGGGAGGCCCGCAGGACGTGAGGGGCTGACGGGGAGCCAGACCGCGAGGGCACAGTCTGAATCCCATCCTTTGGGGGAAGTCATGCCATATTTGGAAAACCATGTCTTGCACTTCAGGGTCGAGACTCGGGGTCCAATCCCAAACCCACCACTGACTTGCTATGTGACCTTGGGCCAGACTCTTGCCATCTCTGAGCCTCAGCTTCCTTGTGGAAAATGGGCTCATGATGGATCCTGTGTGCTTATCAGGGCCAGTGTGTTCAGAGTATGCCTAGGGACACTGGTGTCCCCCACCCGGCCTCTTCACCCCGTTATGTTACTTTCTCCAGATGGACTACCCATCCTCCTTGTCCCCAAAGCACAGACCAGCCGAATGGTGTCCAGGGAGAGTGTTTGCTGGATTTAGAACAAGAAAAGGCAACACCACTTCACCTGCTCCACCCACCGAAGGCCTTGGCATGACACAAAGGGGACAGACCGAGGCCTGGCCTGTGCTAGAGGCCCGGGGACAGGAAATGGGATTGGCTGGACAAGAAGCCCAGGAGGATCCAGGGTAGAAGGAAAGAAAGAACTAAGCACTGGGAGACTCCATCCCTAGGTCCGAGGCTACACAGTGCACCTCAGACACGCCACAGCCCCTGCTCGCTTTCTCATCTGGGGAAATGCTTACACGAAAACACACACACGGTTCTTCCCGTGTTGCCAACCACAGCTTATGGGAAATGAGGGGAGGCAGTGCCCAGCCCCTGCCCACTGCCAAGGCTGAGGCATCCTGAAACTCCCATCCTGCTCTATTTCCTGAGGGTGAGGAGCCCAGGCTGCGCCAGGGGGTCCCGGAGAAGAGAACAGAGGTCCCTCAGGGCGCCCTGTACAGTGGGGAGTCACAAGGGAGTCACCAGAGGGGGGCTCTATCGTATCTGGAATCTAAAAGAACCACAGACAGAACATCAGTCCTACCTACTTAGTGAGCAATCAATATTTGCAAGAAGCAGGATCGATTAGGGGCGCCTGGGTGGCTTAGTCGGTTAAGCGTCCGACTTTCGCTTAGGTCATGATCTCACGGTTCGTGGGTTCGAGCCCCGCANGCCTGGGTGGCTTAGTCGGTTAAGCGTCCGACTTTCGCTTAGGTCATGATCTCGCGGTTCGTGGGTTCGGGCCCCGCGTCGGGCTCTGTGCTGACTGCCAGCTCAGAGCCTGGAGCCTGTTTCAGTCTGTGACTCCCTCTCTCTCTGACCCTCCCCTGCTCACGCTGTCTCTCTCTCTCTCTAGAAATAAATAAAAACCTTAAAAAAAATTTAAAAAAAAAGAAGCAGGATCGATTAATACAATCTACCCCATTAATCAGATCAAGTCAGATGTTTAAGGAAAAGGAAATGGCAAGCGAGCCCCAGCACCCCCCAAACTCCAAAGCCAGTGGGCGGTCCTTACCTGCGGGTCTGCGTCAGAAGGCTCCCTCGACGTCCTGCCGCAGGAGGAGGGACGACTCACCAGGCACACGGAAGGGTGTCGTGGACCAGGACACACGAGTCAGCATCCTGCAGGGAGAAGCCCAGTCAGGGAGGAGGTGAGGCAAACCCACCAGGAAACCCACAGGGCCTGGCGTCATCCTGAGCAATGCCCGGGACCAGAAATTCAGCTATGCCTGGGGGACAGCACAGGGGACACTGGGCTGAAGGAGTCTTCTCCTGACAAAGGGGTCCCAGTCTGGGATACAATCATGGAGGCTGATGCACCTGGCACTGCCCGGGGCTCCCGCTGCTTAGGGAGAGAACCAGAACGCCGCACGCTGCTGCACACACGAGCTTTCTTATCTCAGAAGCCCAGCTCAGGGCCCTCAATGTCAAACCTGAGATTCTTCACTTATCAGCCTTTGGGACTGCAGGACCCCTGGCTGCACAGGAGAGGCAAGTGGGGGGAGGGGGAACGGCAGCCTAGGGTTCTTGGCCACTGGCCTCGAGCATCCTGGTGCCTGGGGCGGGGTCATGAGCAGCGTCATGGGGTGATGCAGATAATTCCCGGCAGCTGGGTGGTGTGTAACCGGAGACCCACCTCTGCCAGATATCCAAAGGCCAGAGAGGAGCACTCACAATAAAACGGAAAAGGTGGAGAAACGGATTTCCGGGGAGTCCCGGGTGCAGTCAGCCTACGAGACGTCAGAAAATCCACAGACACTGCTAAAGCCGTCACCCAGCCCGGGGCTCCCGCCATGGCCCACACCTGCGGCTCAACATATTCCTGTTTCTCTGACACACTTGGCGGAGCCCAGGATGCGGGCAGCAGCCCCGGAGGCCTCCCCTGACCATGACCAGAAGGCAGGCCCCACCCCTGCGCCCCCCACACAGGCTGTAGAAGCCATGGTTCTTCAGGAACCAATTCCCAGGTCCGGAAAAACCTCACACCAAGGGCTGAGGCCAGACGCCAGTGGCTCCGGGGACATCAGCCTGTGCCCATAAGGGGCTAGGAGTCTGGACAAAGGTAAAAGTAAAATAAGGGGCAGCCGGTGGTGGCTGGGGATGGCAGGACTGATGAACTGCCAAATGAGGGCACAGGCAGTAAGGGTTCAGGGGAGGGAGAGGATCTAACTAGGGACGGCACGGCAGTGGGAGGTGTGGCTGCAAGCAGCGGAGACCAGCTTTTCGCACGCCCACCCGCGGCGCTGCGGGCCCACACTCCCGGGGAAGGTTCGGCCAACTCTGCGGAGTCCTCTTTGGGCCAGGCCTGCAGGGGTGAGGTTCCATCTTGGCCCTGCACCTGCCGCTCCCGTCCATGGCTGCACATGCACCCCTGTAGGCACTCTGGACCCCAAACGAACAACACGTGTCAGGGCTCCCAGCTCCCAGGCCCCCAGCTGGGTATGCCGGGCCCCCCAGCTTCTCTCCTGTACATTCCACCAAACTCCACAGCTCGCTGCACACAGGCCCTGCCTCCGTGTGGTCTCTGTTCTATTTCTTAGCGGCCATCACAAAACCTCCCAACTTGCCCCGTGTGAGGTCAGCGTGAGCCTCGGAGGTAAAGAAACCCGCTGAGAGGGTAGGAGTTTGCCATAGCAACACACCAGTCACAGCGAGCCGGATTTTGGAGGCCGGCCCCTCTCCACTCCACCTGGACGCGTCTGGTGGGTGAGAAGGTCAACTATGACTCACAGCCCGCAGAATGAGATCGGCAGGGGCTGCGAGGGAGAGACGCACGCTCCTTACAGAGAGCTGCACCGCAGGGAGGGCATTTTTCTGATTAAAAAAAAAAAAAAAAAAGGCATTTGAAGTCTGAAAAGTGAATTCAGGATAAGCCTAAGGAGCCAGTCTGCTCCTTGGGGAACCTCGGGGCGGGGAGTGGGGGGGAACATCACTGGAATGAAATAGGAAGATGCTGACAGTGACTCAGGCTTCCTCCTGTGACCCCTCACACAAAAGGCAAAAAGCAAATCAGCCCACTCCCTTCCGGAAGAGGAGAGATCAGAATAAAACACAAACTCTTGTGGACCGTGCACACCTGTGGCTGTAGTCCTGGGGAGGCAGGGCTCTGGAACCAAACAATATTCAGTGGTGTGTTGCTGATTATCAGGAACAAAAAGAAAACATTTCATGCCCTGAAAATTTTCCTTCCTGGTTTTATTGAGATACAATTGACAAAACGGTGATATATTTAAAGTGTACGAGGAGGGGCGCCTGGGTGGCTCAGTCAGTTAAATGTCTGACTTTGGCTCAGGTCATGATCTCTCTGTTTGTGAGTTCGAGCCCCATATTGGGCTCAGTGCTTACAGCTCAGAGCCTGGAGCCTGCTTCGGATTTTGTGTCTCTCTCTCTCTGCCCCTCCCCCACGCACACTCTGTCTCTGTCTCTCAATACATAAACATGAAAAAAAGTTTTTTTTAAGTGTATGAGGTGATATTTGACATACTGGAGAGGATTCCTCTCCATCAAGTTAATTTGCACATCCATCCCCTCCCATAGTAACCCTTTTTTGGGGCGGTGGCCGGGGGCCGGGGGAAGAACATTCTATCATCGTAGCAAAACTTCAGGCATACAATGTAGTACCATCAACTATACTCTTCACCTTACACACTGGATCCTCTCCTTCACGTACCAAATCTAAATCTTTACTGGGCACCTGGGTGGCTCAGTAGGTAAACATCTGACTCTTGATTTCAGCTCAGGTCATGATCTCACTGTTCGTGGATTTGAGCCCCATTATCAGGCTCTGTGCTGACAGTGCAGAGCCTGCTTGGGATTCTCTCTCTCCCCCTCCCTCCCTCTGCTCCTCTTCCACTTGGTCTCTTTATCTCTCTCAAATAAATAAACTTTAAAAGAAAAGATTTAAATCTTCAATATACCTCCTGAAAAATTTGAAAACTGGCAGGGGAAAAAAATAATAAAACCCATCTTTTGCAGGAGTCAGAACTGCTTTCCTAAAAATTTTTCGGATCCCTGACTGATTCTGGTCAGTGGATGTGAATTACTAAGTGAATCTGATTCTCTATCCAACTTCTATTAATAGGATATCAGTCTCTCCTCATCCCACTAAATAAATGTCAAACAAACACTTAAAGAATACCGGTTTGATGGGGTGCCAAATTACGAGCTTGCCCAGACGTCTGCGTGTCTCAGGCTGGCCCTGGTTGAAAGCATAAATTCCAAACGAGTGGGTGGCATAACTGAAGTTAAACACTGTGGTTTCCATCCCCCGTTGACATGGAGACTGTGAGGCAGGTGGCAGGAAAACGTGCAGACGCGGACAGATGCAAATGGTGGCGGGCGGCAGCACGCCGCGCAGGTCGCTGGCACATGCTGGCCTGTCTGACTCCATCCTGAGACATGGCTTCTGGGTTTTTGTTTATTGAGATGTAACTTGTGTGCCATACATTCACCCTTCTGAAGCGTACAATTCAGCGGCACTTGGCCCATCTACAGAGCTGCACAGCCCTCCGTGCTACCCATTTCCTTCAACCCCAAAGACAGACCTGTACCCATTACCACCAGTCACTCTCCGTTCCCCTTCCCCCAGGCCCTGGTAGCTGCCACCCTGCTTCTCTCTCTACGGATTTGCCTGTTCTGGGCACTTCGTAGAAATGGGCGCGTCCTACGCGACCTCCTCTGCCTGGCTTCTCTCAGTTGGCATCATGTTTTCAAGGTTCGTCCGTGTTGTGGCGGGTTGTGAACATCTGTGTTGTCAACGCCTCATTCCTTTTTATGTCCGAACATTCCCACGTTCGGCTTACCCATCCGTCCATGGACATGTGGGTTCCTTCCACTTTGGGGCTATTGTGAATAGAGCTGTTGTGAGCATTCGCATACAAGCTTTTGTGTACAGGTGTGTTTGAGTCTTTGGGGTTTCTACCTAGGAGTCCCTAATCTGTTAATAAAACAATTTAAAACAAGCATTACATCTGTATTTTTGAAAACATAAACAGGGTCCGAGGTGAGCTGGAGCTTCAGCCTTGTGTCTGTTCCCAGAACACGGTTCCCCGGCTCAAGAAGCCAATCCCAGTTCCAGGGAGATTCTCCGAGAAGCACCCTGTGCACAGATACACACATGCGCACGCACACGCTGCCGTATTGAAAGATCGCTTACAAGGAGGAAAGCTGGCGAACTCATGAGGCTGGAGTCAGCCTCATATGCTTTGGAAAGAGCCCGGGGCCCAGCACGAGTCCCGTCTGAAGCCGCCGAGCAACCAAGAGGTGACGCGGCTGGGCGGCTGAGGGCAGGTCTGGGGATGGCGGGCTCTGCCAACTCTCAGCTCTGTGGCCTCGACTCGAGCAACTTCAGCGGTGTCCTTAACCTTCCTGGGACTCAGCTTCCTCATCTGAAAGAGAGGGTCCCTACTTCACAGACCCACTGTCAGGAGCCGGTGAGCTATGGGGATGCGAGTATAAGTGCCATGCCTGGCCCACAGCCAGTGCTCATCCTCAGATCTGATCCTCGGTTTCTCCATCTGGAAAATGGAGGCAGGCACCTCCCATGCACAGTTACAGTGTGGAACACAGGAGGCCCCTGGGTCAGGGCTGGCGTGCTACCATTTCTGGGGGGCGGGTACCTGGGGAAGTCAGAGCTCCAGAGCCCCTCCCTAAGGAGATGCCAGGGTCTCCCAGCCCCACGCCCCACGCCCCACGCAGCCCTGGCTCTCCCAGTGGTGACAGAACAGGTGAGTCTCCCACAAGCTCAAAGGAATCACCTGCATCTTGGACCCCACACCTTGGACAGGCCACTGGATTTCTTACTTCTGGTCCCTTTCCACTACTACCGCCCCACACCTGCCCTCCCTTCCAGATCCTTCTCTCTGCTTTCTCAACAGACACTCTACTCTGGAGCTGAGCTTCCTTCTCTGAATCCCAGACTGTCAGAATCAGCAGGGAAACCCGCAGGGACCTTCAGAGTGGAGAGCCCTCGAGTGAGGAAGGAAGCATTAGCAGGGCCATCAGAAAGCCGTGAGGAGCAATTTTCCTCCCGGCTGGCAAAAGGCAACACGGAGCCTGAGGAGGAAACCCAGGGCCTGGGAAGGCAGAACAGGGAAGAGAAACTGAACAATGTCTACTTGGGCGTGCAAGAGTTCATGGGGGAGAAAACCAGCACACACACACACGCACACGCACACGCACACTCACAACAAAAAGGAGAAATTCTTAGCCTGCAGCAGTTGGTAGCATTATGTAAAATTCCAAGCCCACAAAAATATCATTTGGATGATAAAAAGTTAAATTTAGCTAAGTACAGAGTGACTAATACTATGAGGGACAGGCAGCACCCCCAGTTGCCTGGAGCTGATACAGCTGGCTTCTAGAAACTTTTGACAAGTAACCAGGGCCTGGTGCGGCACAGAATAACAGATTATATAATAAGAGGCACAGCCATTAGCGATACAAAACAGACAGCAAGCGCTGCAGCCTCCCCCAAGGGAGGGGACAGCGGGGCTCTGGCTCGAGCTTCACCCATGACAGAGCCTCCCCTTTGGAAGCCAGGGCCACAGGCATCTGGGCATTCAGAGGCATCTGAGAGGGCAGCCAGGCCTTGGAGGGGTGTGTGGGAGCCGGCCCACCCGCCTCTTCTGCAGAGATCTTTCCCCAGAGGGGTCGTGGCAGGTGCCTTCTGTGGAGGACCCAATGGGCTGCGGACTTGTGCGGTCCCGGCCCTTAGAATCTAGTCTGACCCCAAGATCTGTTTTAACCAGTAGAATGTGCTGGAAGTAACACTGTGCCAGGTTCGGACCCAAGCCTTCAGGAAGGCAGAGACTCAAACAGGTATTTGCATGCCTATGTTCACAGCAGCACCATTCACAACAGGAAAAGGTGGACTTGACCCCGGTGTCCATCCACAGACGAATGCGACAACAAAATGTGGGCGCTCTGTACAATGGACTGCTACTCAGTCTTCATAAGGAAGGCCATTCTGGATGAACCCAGGGGACACTGTGCTGAGCGAAATAAGCCGGTCACAGACAAACAAATACCACATGGTTCCACCTATCTGAGGTGTCCCGAGGAGTCACGTTCACAGGGGAAGGAAGGGACAGGAAGTAGAAGGGTGGGCGCCAGGTGCTGGGGGAGGGGAATAGGGAGTTGTCATTTAACAGGGACAAAGTCTCAGTTTGGGAAGAAGAAAAGAATCTGAATACGGATGGTGGTAACAGTGGCTCGACACTGTGAATATACCTAATGCCACTGAAGCGGACACTTAAAAATGGCTCAAGTGGTAAATTTTACGTTACGTGTACTTTACCACAGTGACTGGAGAGGTGATGTAGAGGGAACCACTGTCCCAGCAGACAGGCCAAGTGCCAGCCCGACACGCCAGCCATGGGAGGGGGCCATCTTGGAGAGGGGACCTTCCACCCCCCAGTCAAGCTGCCCCAGCTGACAGCAAGGAGCAGAGCTGAGCTGTCCCCAGCAAGCCCTGCCCGGATTGCCAGGCTGAGAGCAAATAAATAAAATGGTTGATACTGAAAGCCACTACGTCTGGGAGCACTTCGTCGCAGCGAGGAACGGGGCCGGTGGGCAGGCTCTTTAATGGCTTCGGGGGAAAGTCTATTTCTGATGTGAGAGCAGTGAAACTCTTCGGTGCTCTCACAGGTGAGCCATGAAGACAAGGTGGCACCTGAAAAAGCGTTCAGGGAGAGACTCCTTTTCCACTCCCCAAATCCTAACGGAACACACGCTGAAAGCCAGCAACCACTGTGGAGGCCGGGGGCTTCTCCAATGATCCGTCGGAGAAGCTGGGCCTTCTGCTGGCTGACTCAGCCATACTGTCCAGAGCAGGGACATGCACGCTGCGCAAAGAGACGGCCCCTGCGTGTGCAGAAATGACCCCAGGTGTGGTGCTGAGACCCGTGCCCTTGCTGGCTGACTGTGGGTGGGCCAGTTCCCTTCTCGGAATCCAGGTCTCCATGTGTGCAGCGAGGGGGCTGACCTCAAGGGCCTCTCCACTCAGCTCCAGCATTCTGCAATCTTCTAGTTTGGGCAGAAGGGAACGCAGAAACGGAATCCGAAACACTGAACAAAGGCCGAATGACTGGCACCTGGATTTACGGGGTGGATTTACTGCTCACCTCTGCCCCCTGAGGACCCCTTGCCCTCACCTCCATGCCCTTTACACATTGGTTCATTCCACAGTGCTTCCTGTGCCGCTCTAGCTTGGTCCAGTGTCCTCTACCTAAATTACACCTGGACCCTCCCAGGTAAAGATGGGACCACACGAGGAGTACTGTGAGTAGAGGCACATACATCCCTTCCAGGCCTGGCCCCTAAAATGCCCACGTGATCCTCAATGTCATCTCTCTCTCTGTCTTCACTCACCAGCCAACTGACTAACCAGGTCCAGTGCAGGACCCGAAGGGCACCCAGAGGATGGCAGAAATACCACAGGAAAGGATGTGGGGTCCCTGAACCGCCAGTCAGAGGCCACCCCCAGGCCATCCAACTCAACTGCAAGAGTGAGAACAGCCTTTACTGGGCTAACCCACTGAGACTGTAACAACTGTTACAGCAGCCAGCATTACCTATCCTAACTAACACATTCACCAAACCGCTACTGCGCGGCAGATGTGTGAAGGATGCATGGGAGAATCAGGCCTAAGCAGCAGCAGTGCAGTTAGCAGTTCAGGCAGATCATGTATAGCCCACTTCTACACCCGGCAATCACAGGCTAAGAACATGATGAGAGCTCTTGCATGTATCCAAGCTCCACTCATACTACCTGCTTCTAAAAACCTTACTATGTAGGTTTACCTCCCCAAAACACTAGATGAGGTAAGAAAGAAAGAAACCAAAAAGGAAAGAGAAAAGCCATCATGAGACTCATGAGACTCCTGAGGATAATCCACAAGCAAATGAGTAAAAAACAAACAAACAAACCACTTAGCTATGTGCTTCCTGGTAGGGAAAGCAAAAAGGGAAATATGCTGGGCCACAGAACTCTCACCAACAGTGAAAAACATGCTGGTTCATGATGAGAAACAAACTCTGTCCTTGCTAAGAGCTCTAAGGGAATGCTCCCCGGGGCCTCCACGTGAAGGATTCGGTGTCTGGGCAGGAGGCAGCAAGAGGAAGCCAAGCCTGCCCCCAAAACCGTCCCTGCCTGTGGCCCAACTGGCTCTTGACTGCGGCGAGCTCCTGAGTAATTCTTCATCCTTGTTAACGTGAACACGGCAGCACCGTGATAATGACGGGAAATATTTACATAGCGTACCACTGATGGGTTGTTTAGACCATCTGGCTACTGGATACAATAGCTACTGTCAGACACATGCCCATCCGCAAGCGCTGTGCCTTGGTCCCGGAGGAGTCTGGGCTCGGGGACTCAGGCAGCGACCGTCGGCCCCATCCGCATCACGCTCCCACCCACGGGGACCCGAGAGAGGGGTCTCAGCCCCTGCAGGCGGGGAGCAGAGCCCTCAAACGCCCGCCCTCTGCCCTGTCTGGGCTGAGCACCGACGACAAGTCTCACTTCCATTTAGGAAGGACTCCTTCAGGACTGAGTGCTCTTAACAAGACCTCCCTCGGCAAGACAGCGCGGCTCTGGAGCCCCCGGGGGTTCTCCTGTGACCCCACAGGGGCTGCTGCGGATTCTGGGCAAGTCCTGCCCTGTTGTGTCCGAGGCCCCTTCTACCGGAGCTCTGTCACGATCAGGCACGGGGCAGGGACAGCGAAGGGTGTCAGGGCTCCGGGGGCTGGAGGGCGGCAGCCTTAGCCATCCTTCTGTCCACGTGCCTCTTCTGGGCTCCAATATACCGAGCTGGACTTCTGGGCTGACATCAAATGGGCTTTTTCCCTTTTTTAAGAAATTCAGGGTGTTGGGTGGGTTGTGTTATTATTATTTTCTTAATTTTAGTAAAAGCAAAAAAGTTCTATTCGGAGCCTGTTCAAAAGTAGCAATTTTCTTAATGGGAAGCACACGCTTCCGCCCACATGAGGAGCTGTGTCAGCTCAGCCATCACAGCGGCCTGTGGATATGGTACGTCGTGTCACCTTCTTGACAGATGTGAGTCAAATGGAAACTCGTCACAGGTGCCTGCACAGCCTCCCGCGGTGGCTTCGTGCTCTGACACGGGCTTTCAGATGGGCGCACCGTAGGAAAGGGGGGGCTGTGTTTCCATCAACCACGAACCCACAGAGCTCAGGTCCTTACACAACGATCACCCTCTAAGATGCAAAGTGCCCCAACGGAGTGCGCGGGGCCGGGGTGGCACATGGACTGGGCTCCAGTTTTCCGTGGCCACCTCGCCTCCTGGAACCTGAGTTTGGGCAGCGGAGCAGGGTGCGGCCGTGTGGCTTGGAGCAATCGTGAGGTGGCTGTCCAGTCGCAGGGTGGCTGGGATACACTAGCCCGGGTCAGGGTGCTCTCTGTGGTCTCGCACCCAACCCAGTGTCCTGGCCTTTCCTGGGCCTAGTGCTTCTCTCTTGGCAAGTGGGGTGAGGACCAGACGTCCACACACGGAGACAGGACCCTAAAAAAGGTCACAACCCATGGCCAAAGCAAGAGGCCCACTCTCTCCAGGACCAGCCCTGCCTGAGTGAGAGTCCACTCGAGCACACATCCACACCCTCTAAAACCAGGGACTTCACGGCGTGGGTTTCCTGATGATCATTACAGTCTGGGGGTGACGGCTGCACTGGTAATGCATGCCGAACCTCAAGAAGGCTGGTGGCTGCTGTGTGGAAGCCCAAGCGACCTCTCTAGGGAGCTCTTCCTTCTGGCCACACCCCCGGAGCCCCCGTGTCTGCTCTGAGCAGTTCTGGGCACACATCCGCTCCGCTTCCCAGATTCTAGGCAGGACCAGGCAGATGCTCTTTTTTGCAAAAGTTATCTGAGCTACTGGGGACACAGGAATATCGTGACAAAGATCGCACCCAGTCACTGCTTGCCGACTCCACTCATGCCAAGCCCAGAAAACAGCCAGCAGCAGGCCGGGGAAAGCGCCCTGTTTAACTGCAGAGCAATGGCACAGGTGAAGGTGAGTCCAGCAGCTCAGGTGGAGAGTAAGTCAGCCTCCCACCTCCCAGGTCACAGACAGGATCTTTGAGGGGACCACGGAGCCCCTGCAGGCCCAGCCAAGCTCCTTCTCCAGGGAGGCCTGTTTCCAGCCCTCAGCATCTCCTGACCGGCTCTCACACCCAGGGAGCAGTCCCCGCCAAGCGCCACTGAGCTCTCGCCAGTTCAAGGTGACAAGCCAAACACGGTTCACAGAGCAAGCTGTTCAAAAAGCTCCATCCAATCTCATTTCATGCTTGGATTAGATCTTTCCTATTTTTTGGTGTCCTCTGCTCACGAGAGGATGGCTACAGTGAACTGGTGCTTCTCTGTGTGTGTGGTTAATTACACAGAACATAAAATTTGCCAGCTTAACCGTTTTTAAGTGCCCAGTCTGGTGGCATCAAGCATACTCATGCGGCTTGCAGCCACCATTGTCCATCTCCAGACGTTTTTCAGCCTCCCAAACGGAAACTCCGTGGCCCTTAAACACGTACTTCCTGTCGTCCCTCTTCCAGCCCCTGGTAATGTCTGTGAATCATACAGCTCTTTAAAAATAATGTCCTTAGTCTCACAGTCCATGGGTTCGAGCCCCAAGTGAGGCTCTGTGCGGACAGCTCAGAGTCTAGAGCCTATTTCAGATTCTGTGTCTCCCTCTCTCTCTGCCCCTTCCCTGCTCCTGCTCTGTCTCTCTCTCTCTCCCAAAAATAAATAAACATAAATAATAAATAATTAATATTTATTAAAACATAAATAATAATAAATAAATAAACAAACAAACAAACAGAATGACCTTAGGGGCACTTGGGTGGCTGAGTCCATTAAGCGTCTGACTTCAGTTCAGGTCATGATCTCACGCTCCTGAGTTCGAGCCCTGAGTAGGGCTCTGTGCTGACAGCTCAGAGCCTGGAGCCTGCTTCGGATTCTGTGTATCTCTCTCTCTCTGTCCCTCCCCTACCCACATTCTCTCTCCCTCTCTAAAAAATACAAATGATGTGTTTACCTTGGCAAAATGATTTTGTAATTTTATAGGTCCTGGTGTAATTTTTAACGCAGCTGGTGCCCCTCAGATACTTGCTGATGGACAAGCTGACAGAGGAGGGCCGGATGCCTCCAGGAAGGGACCACCGAGGCCACAATGCGCCTGGGGGATCACGGGCCCCTCCCTGCCATGCGCGAGGAGGCACCTAATGGGAACCCGCGTCCTTAACGGGCTGTGCCAGGAACTCTGTCAGGGCTGCCCTTTGCGGCAGAAAAGGCTCTCACACGGTTTTCTCCAGATTTTCATTTTACTTAAAAGCTCTTCCTTGCCTGGGGTTTTGAGGTTAAAAACCACTGTCTCGCACTCACACATTGTAAGTGGGAGTGTAAATTGGTACTACCTTTATGGAGAGCAATTCAGCAACAGCTATTGAAAATAAAAGGAAAATACCCCCTGACCTAGCACTTCTGGCAATTTATTCCGCAGATATGAGAGCCTATTTGCATGGGCACCTCCATACCAGGACACTCGCCGTGGCCCCATTTGCGGCCAGGCTTCTGCCACGAACAATACAAAACTCCGTGAGTCGGGAACTGGTTCAACTAACGATGCTGCATCTTCCATCAGCCGAACACCAGGCGCGTTGCTAAGAAGAGCCGGGTGATCTGAGTGAACGCAGAGGGTCTCCTGCAGGACCTACCAGCTACTAAGTCAAATCAGCAGGGGCGCGGCGGCAGACAGCCGTCTGCGTTGTTGTTTTGTTGTTTCCTAAGGAACATACATTCACATATGCAGAGGATCTTCCTGAAAAAGGGTATACACGTGCACAAAAATGAGCAATGGTGGTTGCCTCTGGGGAGGAAAAGAGGGAGGCCACAGACAACGGTACGTCGGCTTGGTATGAAGCATAAGGTCATATGTATCCAAACTTTTTCATATCGAGTATGGCTTTATCCTCTATTTTATTTTATTTTTCAAGGTTTTATTTTTAAGTAATCTCTGTACCCAATGTGGGTCTTGAACTCACAACCCCGAGATGAAGAGTTGCATTCCCCATGGGGTGAGCTAGCCAGGGGGCCCTTTCCTCTATTTTATTATAACCTATGAGGTTTTTTTTTTTGTTTGTTTGTTTTTTTGGTAACCTATGAGGTTTTTTTTTGTTTTTTGTTTTTTTAATTTTTTTTAATTTATTTCTAGGAGAGAGAGAGATAGCATGAACAGGGGTGGGACAGAGAGAGAGAGGGAGACACAGACTCTGAAACAGGCTCCAGGCTCTGAGCTGGCAGTCAGCACAGAGCCCGACGCGGGACTCGAACCCACGAACCGCGAGATCATGACCTAAGCGAAAGTCGGACGCTTAACCGACTAAGCCACCCAGGTGCCCCATTGTAACCTATGAGTTTTAAGTTCCATAAATCAAGGAACGTATCTAATTTATTTTTACAACCTTGCCAATGTCTGGCATAACATCACGTACAATTTGTGTGTGCGTCTTGTCATTTTTTTTAATAAATGAAAGAGTAAGTGGATGATTAAGTGAATGAAGAGTGAAGAAAAGCATGTGAAAATTATCAACATTCTCTGAATACTAGAAAACGGTGAGTCTTGAGCTGTTAGAGAAGTAAGAGGTACAATGGAATCAGACACTGGTTGATCACTGATCGTCTCGGTAGAAAAAGTAGATTCAGTAAAGGAAGGGACACACCACCGACAGTACGGTTAAGCTGATGTCAGAAGTTTACTGAACAAAAGGGGCGCCTGGCTGGCTCAGTCACTACAGCAGGCAACTGCATCTCAGGGTCTTGAGTTCAAGCCCCATACTGGGCATAGAGATTACTTAAGTAAATAAATAAATTAAAAAAAATAAAAGTCGGGGCGCCTGGGTGGCTTAGTCAGTTAAGCGTCCGACTTTCGCTTAGGTCATGATCTCGCGGTTCGTGGGTTCGAGCCCCGCGTCGGGCTCTGTGCTGACTGCCAGCTCAGAGCCTGGAGCCTGTTTCAGTCTGTTACTCCCTCTCTCTCTGACCCTCCCCTGCTCATGCTGTCTCTCTCTCTCTCTCCTAGAAATAAATAAAAATTTAAAAAAAATAAAATAAAAGTCAGTTTATTGAACAAGAGTTTTAAAATGTTAATTTTAATAACTGTGTTTTTAAAAGCCAGCATTTAACTGCTGGTAGGAATGCAAACTGGTGCAGCCACTCTGGAAAACAGTATGGAGGTTCCTCAAAAAATTAACAGTAGAATTACCTTACGACCCAGCAATAGCACTGCTAGGAATTTGCCCAAGGGATACAGGAGTGCTGATGCATAGGGGCACATGTACCCCAGTGTTCACAGCAGCTTTATCGACAATAGCCAAATTATGGAAAGAGCCCAAATGTTGATCGATGGCTGAATGGATAAAGAAGCTATGGTGTATATAGACAATGAAGTATTACTCGGCAATCAAAAAGAATGAAATCTTGTCATTTGCAACAACGTGGATGGAAATAGAGCATATTATGCTAAGTGAAACTGGTCAGAGAAAGATAAATATATGAATTCACTCACACGTGGAACTTAAGATACAAAACAGATGAACATAGGGGAAGGGAAGAAATAAGAATATAAAAAGAGGGAGGGAGACAAAACATAAGAGACTCTTAAATACAGATAACAAACAGGGGTGCTGGAGGGGTCGTGGGAGGGGGATGGGCTAAATGGGGGAGAGGCATTAAGGAAGACACTTGTTGGGATGAGCTCTGGGTGTAATACGTAGGGGATGAATCACTGGAATCTACTCCTGAAATCATTATTGTACTATATGCTAACCTGGATGTAAATTAAAAAATAAAGATAAATTTAAAAATAAAATAAAAGCCAGCATTTAATGTTTCTTTTGATACAGCAGGCTGCAAAGAAAATAATGAGTGGTCCAACGACTAAAAGTGTTTCTTTTTTGAGAGAGAGCACGCACAAGTCGGGGAGGGGCAGAGAGAGGGTGGGAGAGTCTTAACCAGGCTCAATGCTCAGTGTGGAGTGCGACACAGGGCTCTGTCCCATGACCCTGGGATCATG
This sequence comes from Hyaena hyaena, assembly GCF_003009895.1. Classification (NCBI taxonomy): domain Eukaryota; kingdom Metazoa; phylum Chordata; class Mammalia; order Carnivora; family Hyaenidae; genus Hyaena; species Hyaena hyaena. The sequence goes on along the minus strand of NW_024080632.1, from coordinate 2,877,762 downwards.
ACCAGCAAAAACCCAGAGTCGGATGTTCCACTGACTGAGCCACCCAAGTACCCCTTAAAATATTTTTAAAAAAATTTTAAGTTTGTTTACTGAGAGAGAGAGAGAGAGAGAGAGAAAGAATCTCAAGCAGGCTCCATGTCATCAGTGCAGAGCCCGATGTGGGGCTCAAACTCGCGAAGCATGAGATCATGACCCAGGCCAAGAGTCGGTTGCTCAAACAATATATTTTTTAAAGTCATATTACAGCCCACCTTTTAAGTCCATGAACCACATATTCTTCAAGAATCAGAAGGTAGATCAAAAAGCCATCACTCCCCAGTGAGGCAATTACAATTTTTTTCTTTAAATGTCATCAGACCTCCAAGAAATTTCTCTCTTTTTTTTATTTCTGAGAGAGAGAGAGAGAGACAGCATGAGCCAGGAAAGGTCAAAGAGAGAGGGAGACACAGAATCTGAGCAAGCTGTCAGCACAGAGCCCAACGCGGGGCTCGAACCTATGAACTGTGAGATGATAACCTGAGCCGAAGTTGGATGCTTAACCTACTGAGCCACCAAGGCACCCCAGCAATTACAATTTTTAAAAGCTCTCCAGAGATGTGTACAAACGCAGCTTGTGAACTCTTGCCTATTAACCTCCATGACCCTGCTTGCCAGCTGGCAGTGACCATGACCCTTCAGAAGTGGGCGAAGCAATGCCACCAGGCTTCCAAGATAAAGCTGTCATAAAGCCCAAGAACTTCAGTCCTTAGAAAGGTACACTGGGGGCGCCTGGGTGGCTCAGTCGGTTGAGCGTCCAACTTCAGCTCAGGTCACCATCTTGCAGTCTGTGAGTTAAAGCCCCACGTCGGGCTCTGTGCTGACAGCTCAGAGCCTGGAGCCACTTTAGATTCTGTGTCTCTTTCTCTCTCTGTCCTTCCCCCACTGTGTCTCTCTCTCAAAAATAAACATTAAAAAAAATTTTTTTTTAAAGAAAGTTAAGTTCCACTGGCCCCCGTGGATGGTCGTAAAACAATCATGGTTAAATTAAGGCAAAAAATTAACAGCAGGAAAACCACACCAAGGAGAGAAAAGGAAATGCAATAGGAAGGAGGGAAGGCTACCTAAAAATGAGTCAGTGGGAGCCCGTAGGTTCAGCCTGAGGGACAGACGTGTCCCACCCCAGGCCTCTGCGCACAGCTCTGTTCCCAGCAGCCAATCTCCATGTGCATCTTGGCCATGCCGGCCAGCTGAGCGATTCAGCGATCCCTGGCCCCGAAGAGACTGAATTCTACCTAATGTTCACTGTTTACTGAAGAGAAGCAAATGCCTTTGAGAAAGAGCAGGAGCATCCCTGGGGCATGTGACGACCTCCTGAGCCCCAAAGCTAATGAGGTGACCTCCTAAGAATGACGATGGTGTGGCCTTATCTGTGCTCTGGCTTCTAATGGGTTCACAAGCTACTTCCTGCACCCAGATTCTCCCCAAGGGCTGCCCTGGGGATGCCCCAGCAGGGACGTGTGACCAGGTGGAGGGGGGCCCCTGACAGACAGCTAGTCTGGGACACGGCGCTGGGGTCTTTCCTCTGCAGGTCCTGGGGCAGGTCCCAGGTTGGTGCTGACTTAAGACAACAGACTCTGGCCATTGTAATAACAACTTACTGGTGCACAGAGATGTCCAAGTCATTCTCAGAGATTCTGCAGATGTTGTGGCCCCTTTTTCACAGAGGATGAAATTCTGGTTCCGGCTAAGTAGTTCAGCCTAAGCTCCACAGCCAGAAAGTGGTATCACCGGACTCAGAACCCAGGGCTCACACCTCCGTAACCGGAACACTGGGCGAGCAGCTTGGCCCCACGAAACAGCTTCACCTGACCCCAGGAGAGATGGTCAGGAGAGATGTGGAATGCTCAGCACTGCATTACTTCCCCACATTTCCGGGCTCCTGGGAGGCAGAGGAGACACTGGTGCCCACCTGAGACTACCTGGGTGTTACTCTTATTCCTAACCAGGAAAGAAGGCCTCTGGTTCATCAACACCCACTGGATGCCAGAGTCCTTTGCTACTTGGCTGCCATACTGTCTTACTACTTTTTTTTCTTTCTTTTAACATTCATTTATTTTTGAGAGAGAAGGAGCACAACCTGGGGAGGAGCGGAGAGAGAGGGAGACAGAATCCAAAGCAGGCTGTCAGCACATAGCCCAACGCGGGGCTCAAACTCACGAACTGTGAGATCATGACCTGAACAGAAATTGAAGTCAGACACTTAACCAACTGAGCCACCCAAGCGCCCCTGTCTTACTACTTCTAATTGCTTTTCAGTGTGTCCGCTTTCCTGAGATGAACACTGTATCCATCCATCTCAAAATGTTAATTCTGCAGCCTCCTTTTTGCTGCGCTTCCTTTTCCCAGCCCAAAGGCCTGGCTTCAAGCTACAAAGATGTTTAATATTGATGGCAGAGGGTACACTTGTCTCAAAGGGATGCCTCTCTCAGCAAGGGTTTCCAGATAACTGTTTGGCCTCAAATCCTTTCGTGACACAATGTGCAATAGCATTCTGTGCCCCTCAAACATACTTCGGAAGACGCTGCCGCAGTGTTCCACTATTAAGGAGGAAGTTGCCACTGACTGGAAATGTTCTCTACCACGCCGCAATCTGTCTATCGCTCAATCTCTACATTATGAAAAGTAATGGATGTTGAAGTTTATCAAATGCTTTCCTGGCATCTACTGAAAGTACCTAAGTGGTTTCCTCCCCTTTTTTCTTTTAGCAGATCTGCTAGTAAATAATCATCTGCTTATGTTTTGAGACTGGTCCACAACCCAGTATAATGAACCCTGTGCCCGGTGGCTTTCTGGTGGAACATGGAGAGAGACCCCAAGCAAATAGCCTGTCTGCAAAAGAAAGGAGGGGAGGGAACATGGAGAAGAGTGTGTGTGTGTGTGTGTGTGTGTGTGTGCCTGTGCCGTGCGCGCGCACGCACACACACACACACACACACACACACAGCTGCACACCATCTGAATAGCAGGCCAGGATTTGTGAATTCATGTCACACACAGGGCACAGTGAAGACTGGAGGAACCACACGTGAATTGAGTTAATCACAGAAGGCTTCCTACAGGAGGTGGCAGGGAAGACTCAGGAACCTCTGGATTTGAGTCCTGCCTTATATGGAGCCCAAGGGCATGCTTTCCTAGCCCATCATTTTCTTGGCAGTAAAACAGAAATAATCATAGAGCAGAAAAGCCCTTCAGAGGCACCCAGCTCAGCCTCCTTCTTCTGCGGACGGAAACTGAGGTTCAAAGAGGGAAGCTGATTTGCCCAAGGCCATGGGCCACCCCTACAGTCTTCCTTGGCTCCGAGGGGAGGGGAGAGAAACAAAGAGAGCTTTGAGAGCTCCGGCAGAAGGGAAGCAGAGAAGCCTGGTGTGTCAGGACTTTCCCTGTAATAAATGTTACTGCTGCTCCCTCGGAAGGGGGCCGAGTCAGGCGTCAGCCAGAGTGCTCCACTCAGGGTGTAGGGGTGGCGGCAGAGGGCCTGCCAGGAGCAGGGGGGATCCTGGAGCCGCCCTCTCGCACACCCAGGTCCACAGGGATGCCCCTCCCTTCTTCACCAACACAGCTGAGCAGACACACGTGGATGACTTTTCATAGTGAGTCCCCCCCTCCCCCAACAAGTATGGAGATGATACTGGGTTGAAGGATGTGCCCCCAAATCCATGTCCTCCTTGGAACCTCAAAATGTGACCTTATCTGGAAACAGGATGTTTGCAGGATATACTAGTTAAGGCGAGGTCACACAGGACTAGGAGGGCCCTCATCCAATATGACTGGTGTCCTCACAAGAAGAGACAGACACACACACACACACACACACACACACACACACACACACGGAAGACAACCACACAGAGACAGAGGTAGAGACAGGAGTCAGGTGTCTAGGAACAGCACAGGCAGGCGGGAGGAAGGCCTGGAACAGACCCCCTCGGAGCCTTCTGAAGGAACAGCCCACGTGTGGACTCTGTCTCCTAAACATGAGGGAGCACGTTTCTGTGTTTTGAGTCCCGCAGGGTGGACAGGGTTTGCCCACAGGGCAGAGGGCTCCGTAAGGCACAGGGGGAGTTTGGTGTGGCCCGGAACCCCTCAAATCACACCGCCCCTTCCCCCCTGCCCCAGTCAGCAGGCCTCCCCCTCCCACCCAGCCACACTTCCAGAACCGTTCCAAGCCCACGGCCTCTCCCCAGAAGACACGGAGAACCCCAGCACCTCGCTCTGCGAGGCACCAGGCACCGTGCCGGGCACACACATCCTCCTGGGACCCCCACAACCAGCCGAAGGGAGCTGAGCCAAGAGAAGCTGGGCGAGAGCCCGTGACCTGCTCAGTTCCCACAGCAGGCAGGTGGCGGAGCCTCGTTTGCGCCCAGGCTGTCTGCACGGGGCCCAGGGCACACGCAGGGTGACTCCTCCGCACCCCCGCCTGGCTCCCCCCTCCCGGGCCGCAGCACCTGCCGCTCAGCGGAGCCGGCTCCCACTCGCCTCGCAGCTGTGGATGCCAGGGACCCCGGGCAGATGGCATCTGCTCTTTGAGAAGGTATTTATCTTTCCACTCACTGAGAGCGAGCAGAGCCATGAAAGGACATGCCCGACGTCAGGTGCACAAGTGCTCCCTGGAGACAGATGTCGTTCACACACAGGGACCGAGTGTGGCCGTTAGCTGCCAGGAACGCCCTCCCCAAAGAGCCCGAGGGCCAGCCAGGCCTCTCCCGACTCCCCGATTCCCCAGGGCAGGGAGCTAGGGGCTCCGTTAGGGTAAAAGGAAAGTAGGATCCGGCCCAAGTCTCACTTGGGATTCCAAGACAAGCCTGAATTGTGTTGTTTTGTTTTGTTTCACTTTAACCATTTCTAAGTGCACCATTCACAGGCTATTCACAATGTTATTCAACCACCACCACTATTTCCAGAACATTCTCATCACTGTACATGGAAGCTCTGAACCCACCAAACACTAGCTCCCCTCCTCTCCTCCCCCAGACCCTGGTAACCACCACTTGACTTTTGGTCTCTATGAATTTGCCCGTTCTGGGCACCTCATATAAGTAGAATCGTACAACACTCCTTTTGTGACTGGCTTCTCTCACCCTGCTTAATGTCTCGTCCAGAGTCTTCCTCCTTTTTACGCTGGATGATATTCCACTGGACAGACATCCGTGCTCACTCATTCATCAGCTGATGGACCCTTGGGTTCTTTCCACCTTCTGGCTGGTGTACAAACATCTGCTTGAGTCCCTGCTCTCAATGCTTTTGAGCACAGTGACTTAGCGGTGTAACCGCCGGGTCACAGGGCGACTCTGTGTCTAACCATTTAAGGAACCGCCAGACTGTCTTCCAGGGCGGCCGCCCCATTTGACGTTCCCACCAGCAGGGCACAGGTCCCCATTTCTCCACATCCTCACCAACACCCATTATTTCCTGTGTGTGGATAATAGCCAAGCCCGAGCTTTTAAAAGGAAGATTTTAAAAAGAGTAGCATCTGTTCGCTTTATGCCTACCATTCTGTATGGAGAAACTCCATTCTAGTTCCAGCTCTGGGGCTCATTGCTGGGCCACTCTGGACGGGTGCTTCAGTCACACTGAGCCTCAGCTATGTCCACGGTAGGAACAGAGCCAATGTGCCAAGTGTCACTTCCCCCGGGAGGAAGGTATTTGCCACAGGAATGGGAGAGAGAGTATCTTCACAAACTCTACGGGGTGGCACACAGGTCATGGGAAGAGGGGTCAGTTTCAACTTTCCTTGATTTATCTTTTATGATAATGTATGCACAGGACTAAATCCTTTTCCCTCCAACTTCTTCTTTCTCTGCCTTTGAACGGAGAAGCCAAATTACAGGAAAAAGTAGCAAGATGAAGGAGCAGGAAAAATTCTAGATGATCTACCAAGGGTGACGTTGGCATCACAATAATTGCTGGACCTGCTCACACATGCTCGCTCACACACTCACACACACTCTCACTCACACATACACACTCATGGCACTCACACCTCATTATTGACTCAGTCTGTCCCAATCGATTATGTCACCAGATCCAGAGAAGGATGTAGGGCAAAAATTTTCAGCCCAACTTGTCAGGTGAGGAAATGAATACGCAGGGAAAGGAAATAACCCTGCCCAAGGCCACAGAACACAGTTTAAATGGAGTCTCTGGTCTCCTGGCACAGTCCAGCCAAAGCACAGATGGCTGCGGACACTGGTCCCCACGCAGGGTCTGGGCCCGGAGCTACTTCTTCCTCATCATGAGCAGTGGTAGTAGCATCTGTCTGTCTGTCTGTCTGTCTCTCTCTCACACACACACACACACTGAGGTCTCAATCGAGAAGCCCAGGCTGCCCGGGGAACCAAGTTCCAGGAAGGAAACGGGACCCTCTCTCCTCTCTGAGGGGAGAAGCACGGAGCCTTGGGGGTCCCCAGCCTGCTATCTCCATAGTGACAGGATCACTGAGGCTGTGGGGCTAAAAATAAAACCTCTACCTCCTGACCCCCCCCACCAGCTGTTCCGCTCCAGTTGCATGGGGGCTTGCCAAAGCTTGGTGACACTTGGTGACCAACACCTAAGCAGCAAAGATTGACCCCTGAGCCATGAAAACAGGTGACAGCACACTCAGGTCACTGGTTACATAAATTACCATCTGTGACACTCCGCTGGAGGAGTCTGCGAAGACTGTCACCCACAGGGTCCTGGACAAGTGGGCTCCGTGTGGGGAAGGGCCAGAAAGCAGAGTACCCTGCCCTCTGGGCACAAACCCTCGGGCACCAACGCCCGTTCCCTTCATGGCAGGCTCGGGAGGCTCCATTCAAGTCTTGGAAGAAGTTTCTTCTCCAACTGCACCACGGGACAAGCTTGTCCACTTAAAAAAAAAAAAAAAAAAGTTTACATAATACTTAGATTCGAAGGTGGGATCTCAAAATGGGAGAGTCAGAATGCCTAGATTTGAGTCCACTGGCTATGTGTTCTTGGGGAAATCACTTCCCTCGTGGGCCTCAGTTTTTTCATCTATACAATGGGGTTAATTGCAGAGGGCTGTGGAGGTCCCGGCACAGAAGAGGTGCCACAAGAACTCAGTCACTCTGGTGGGGGTGGTTTTGTTGGTAGGCTAGCCTGACAACCTAACCAGTGAACCCCCCATGTTAGCTGTCAGCCAGCAGTTTACACACACACTGAGGCCCCCCCCCCTCAATCTGTGTGAACTTCCACAAATCACACACACACGGCCTCAGTTTACAATCCAAGTAATCTGCAACATGGATCACAGCTTCTGATGCCTAGCACAATCCTAACTCTATTATGGCTAGTTTTAAAAGGCCTTAAAATGCTCAAATAAAGCACAACGTATGCAGCTCCTCATTAGCCACCCAGCCCTAGGTGAATAATTAAGCATCCTTAATTGGCAGATATGGAAATGTACAGCACAGCTTCCTAGGCACCACTGCACACGGAGCTGGCCCCAGCCTGGTAATGAATTTCCTAAATCAGCTCATAAAGCTAATTCACATCGAAAGTTAATTAGCCTAATGAAGGCAAGTGTGACTTAGTGAATTCCAGACTGACTTTCTGCTCTGCCGCAGCCGCCCCAGGAGGCTGTCGAGGTCAGCCTCCTGGCTTTGATTTCCTGAATCAATGAGGGAGCAGTCCGGGGATGGGAACGAAGCCTCAGGACGCCATGTGTCCACTACTGCTATGAGCGAGGCCTCAGCGAGTGCTCTTAAAGCCACCAAGAGGCAGGACACACAGGCACTTCCTTCTGGAGCTGGCTCTGGAAACTCTGCAAGGGAGAGAAACGTCCAGCAAGCGGAAGTCACAGGAGATCCCAGGTGGGCAGAAGGCCAGGCACCACCAGGCCTCATGCCCCTGACTAGAAAGACAGCGGCTCACTGCACGGGGCAATGACAGTCACCGAGCACCGCCCCGTCCCCCCCCCCCCCCACCATACATGCACAGCTGCATCCACACAGCACATGTTCCAATGGGAACATCTCTACCCATTGGATGGATACAGAAACCAAGGCACAGAAAAGTGTAACTGCCCAAGACCACACCCCTCGGAAAGGATACAGCTTCTGCCTCTGGACCCAGGCCCTCTGAGCTCAGCTGTCTTTCACTGTTCCCAACCAGAGTCAGCATCTCACTGGCCCAGAATCACAACCCAAGTGTCTCCTTCACCAGACGAATGGATAAACAAAATATGACAGTCTATCCATACGGTGGAATATGACTCAACCGTTAAAAAAATGCAGTTCTGTCTTGATCTACATCATGGGTGGGTGAACCGTGAGAGCGCTGTGTCAAGTGAAACAGGCTGGTCACAAAGGGACAGACCCTGGGTGAGGTGCCCAGACGAGTCACGTTCACAGAGACAGAAAGTAGGATGGTGGGCGCCAGAGGCTGGGGGAAGAGACTGGGGAGTCAGTGCTTCATGGGCACAGAGTCTCTGCTTGGGGAAGAAGAAAGAGCTCAGGAGATGGACACTGGTGGCGGCTGCAGGGTGAAGGCGCCTAATGCCACAGAACCGTGCACTTAAACATGGTTAATTAAGATCGTAAAATTTGATGCTATGTGTATGTTACCATACACAAAAGAAGGAACAAAGTTCTTACTTTTGCTTCAATGTGGAGGAACGTCGAAAACATTATGTTTATGTGGAAGACGTCAGGCATAAAAAGGGTCACACACAGGGGCACCTGGGTGGCTCAGTCAGTTGAGTGCCCAACTTTGGCTCAGGTCACGATCTCACAGTTCTTGGGTTCAAGCCCCACATCGGGCTCTGTGCTGATAGTTCTGAGCCTGGAGCCTGCTTCGGCTTCTGTGTCTCCCTCTCTCTCTCTGCCCCTCCCCTGCTCATACTCTGTTTCTCAAAAGTAAATAAACATTAAAAAAAAAAAAAAGGTCATGCATTGTAGGGCTCCCTCTATATGGGACACCCAAAATAGGAAAATCCATAGAAACAGAAAGTAGATTAGTGGTGGCCGGGGCTGGGGGAAGCGGTGGGGTGTTTCCTTCTGGGGTGATGAGAATGTTCCAGAACCAGAGAGAGGTGCTGACTGCACAGCCTTGTGAATGTATTATATGATACTGAACCGTACACTTCAGAAATGGTTAATTTTATGTTCTTTGAATTTCACTTGAATTTAAAGAAAGGAAAGGAAAGGCTATCCAGCGGCCCTTCCTGCCCGCTCTCATGTGCCACAGAGCTGGAACCTCCATTTCCCCTCAGTGTCCAGGCCTGAGCACAGCCAGAGGCTTGAAATCCTTCTGGGTTATTCCAAGCACCAGAAAAGATTCCAGTGGAAGCAGGAAAAATCAGGCAAGCAGGTGGGCCAGGCCACCTTCCCCATGTTTCATTCAGAGATCTCGTGAACCCCCTCTTCCAAGTTCAGCACCAGGCAAGGCACTCTGAGGAAAGCCAAAGTGGGATAACTGAGCCCCTGCCCTTGGGAGCCCCACGGGTGGCTAGGACACCTGGGCCCAGGAGTTACCCCAAGGGGACAACCGTCCAAGGGGTGGCTTATGTAGTGTGAGGAGCTCCAGGGGTGCATCTCCACTGGGAGCAAGGACCCTGACCCACCACCCTGGACAGACGCCTCTAGGCCTTCTGGGAAAAGCAAACACTATACCTCTCGCCGACGGGACCTGATCTGAGCCAGAGCTCCAGTGTGGGCCCACCTGCATCACCAGCTCCTCTCGGCCCAGGAGCCCCAGGACACTAAGGAAGGCAGGTGGTGCAGGGAGGAGAGACAAAGCCTGTTCACCTCCTCCCGCTCTGGCTTCCTGCTGCGCTCCTGACAAGGCCACTCTGGTCCCTGCTCTTTCTCTAATGAGCCCCAGGGTGAGGAAGAAGGCAGCAGCAGAGCAGGAAGAGAGGGCAGACACAGTCCAAGCTGAGCCGGCCTCGGGTGAGAGCCCAGGCTGGATGGTGAACGGGGCCTCCCCCTTACCTGACAAGCTCACTCTGAACTGTACGGTCTTAAAAACTGCCTGCCCCACCCCCGATGAGGGAGCATAAGGCAGTGAGGGCAAAGCACCAGCTAACAACACTCCCACCCCAGGTGGGATGTGTGTGATATTCCTTGGACACTCCTGGCTGCCCAAGAACAAAAGAAAGAGGAAAACAAATGGTTGACAGAGGTCACAATCTACAGAACACAGTCTCCATCAGTTTACAAATGTCGTAGTAAATGACAAGAAGAGGCAGTCTTATCCACAGTGTAACCTCCAGAAACCGGTTGACTCCGTTTCCCCGGAGCCCCAGCATCGCCCTCCCCTCCACAGGGATGTGGGAACAAAGGCAAGAAGGAAACGGCAGGTAAAATGAAATTTCCTCATCACCCGCAGCCCACTGCCAAACACTTGAGGCAAATACAGAGTGACATTCTCCAGGACCCCCCACTGTCCTCGTGTTAATGCCTTACTAGAGGGAAAACAGCCTTAGCCTGACGACAGCAAGGCCTCTGGTATCTCAGGAGTTGTTAGCATATCAAAGTCCCTCTGGAGGCCTCCTTTTTGACTTTACTCCCCAATTCACAGCATATAAGAGCCACTCTTTACAACCCTGCACAGCTCTTCCTGCCCACGGGCCCAGTCCCTGTGCTTTAATAAAATCGCCTTTTTGCACCAAAGACATTCTCAAGAATTCTTTCTTGGCCTTTGGCTCCAGATCACCCCACCATCACCCCAAAACTTCCATCACCCCCACACACAGGAGTTGACCAGCTATCACTCTCCTGTGGGAATCCTGTTCTCATTTGAGGGGGGGAAACAAAGCACCAGACATACCCAGTGGCCCTAGGCCCTGCTTCTGGGTCTCCTATCGGGAGCCTCCCAGGTGCACAGCCAGAGACATCAGGGCCCGAATCCGTAAATGGCCATGACCTTAGAGCATGCTGTCTCAGGGATCCGCTCTAAGTTCTCTAAGTTTGCGGAGCTCTGTGGCCTCTTTGAAAAGCAAAAGCTACACAACAGAGAAGGAATTCTGTTTTCCCCTCTGGGGAAAAAAGAAAGAAAGAAAGAAAAGAAGAAAAACACATACAGACCCAAACTGAGGAGCACTGTGCACTGTTCAGACTGAATCAGATCAGGAAATACTGATGGGACACAACACCACAGCATGGGCGTGTAACAGACATGACTAAACACGAACACGGATATGAGGAATCTGGACCTGGTAAGGTCAAGAGTGAGCTTCCTCTGCAGCTGGCTCAAATCACGACCTCTCTGAGTTATGGCACCCCCATGTGTGAAAGGTGGAATCACCGGGTGCCTAATCATGACCCCTCTGAGCCTCAGTTTCCTCACCTGTAAAATGGGCACAGCAGTACTTAGGTGGGTCAAATGAGGCACAGTGGGTAATAACACTGTGTGTACCAAAGAGTGTTATGAAAAGGTGAATAAACAAGAGAGGCCCCTTCACCTCTGGACCCTATAGTCACTGCCTCTCCCAACATGGTCACCGGGCCCTGAATCACCACCAGCCACTGTGCCAGGCACTAGAGACTGAAAGACAAACAAGCCAAGTCCCTCAGCCTGTGGCTGGGCCAGACCGGGATTCCCCCTGTGGTTTTGAGAGGGAAGAGCTGCCTTCTCCTGGAGCAGGAATCTCGGTATCTGGAAAAGTCCATAATTAAGGGTCAATCTAATTGGGTGCAAGACGCATGCCATTATTAGCCTAAACCCTCCGAACACCAGTCCTGCGGCTACCAGGCCACCAGGACAAACGTGAGTGAACCGGATAGCCCAGAATTTATGAGGGCCTCCAGTTCACCACCACGTCCTTGAGTCTCCACTCTGCTCCACACCCAGCCCCAGGATCTGAAGGTTCAGGGAAACGGAAAGTCATCCTTCCACGCAGAAAGGTCAAACCCTCGGCCTTGGTTTTTTCCAATGCTCCTTCCGGTTGGCCTGGTCCTAAGATTCTGAATGCCTCTCTTTTCCCCCCTGCTGGAAAGTCAGACAGAACATTCCTCAGGAAAGACACTTTTTAGCCAAGGGAAATAACAGAAGTAAAAAGAAAAATGGGTGTAATCGAGTGCTGTAAACCTTCGTACCCAGGCAGTGCAGGGCGGACGGGGCTGGTCAGCAGTCATTCCCGCGAACTCACGATGCTACGGTGAGTCACCGGAGGCTGGGAACCGAAATAAAACTAGCGTTCTCTCTCACAGCACAGGACGGGAGCTCAGCTGCATACTAATGCAGGGATCTGTTAACCACCTCCCTTGCTACTCCCCTGCAGCAACGGCATGAGCTCCGCTGCATCCAACTGCAAATTAATGAGCTCCTTTCCGCACGGGGTTAATACAGATCGTGCTCTGGACCAATTAAACAAGCCACTTCAGAACTTCGCTTCACCGTATTGGAAAATGTCACACACGCAGAGGAGAAATTAGGTCTTGGGTTATGCATGTCCAATTGATGGCTAAACCAGCGAGCCAGCTTTCAGAACTCTCCAGGCTTTTGTTATTAATGGTGTTTTAGTGTCGGGTTCTCGAACACATCAAACAAATTTCCTTTAAACTAGTAGTTACCGACTGCCACGGGGGAAGGGCTGCTGGCCTCCCACCTCCCAGATGGTTCAGCCATAATAAACGTTTGGCCTGTCAGATGCACAACACTGGCGAACTAATTGAAATATGCTGCAAACCCAAAATAAACGTGAAACGATTGTTTCCCTACACGGTAGCCGCCGAACTGCCTTCGTGTCTGGCTGTCCCCTGATGAATGCTCCCCACCCGGCTCGGTGAGCCTCGCTTATGTGTGGTTTCCAAAGGACTTAAATGCTTTTTCCATTGTGATTACCCAAGAGGGGAAAACTGTAATTGCAGAAAATGCTCGGGGTTTTTTCTCCCCCTCTCGTGAAAATGCAAGTGAAAAGTCAACTCTTACAAAGTGCCAAGAAAAGCAATTAATGGGCCCTCCAGTAGGAGGAAGGAGGAGAGCAGATGCACTGTCATGAAACCAGCCCTAAGGGAGTGTCCAGACCTGCTAGGCAGCCCCGCCCCTCGGCCACCCCATGCCCGGGTATTCCCCACCGAAGACGGGAATGGTCACCTTGTTTCTGCCCCGCACTCTCCCTCCCCCACGCACCCCCCCCCCCGATGGCTTTTCAAAGGGCTGCACAGGGACAGCAAGGGACAGCTGGCCACACCCACTGAGCCGGCCCTCCCTCCACCTGCCTCGCTTGGGACCCTGGCGCCCGGAGAGCCCCCGGCGGAGGCTGGGAATGAGGCCAGGTGAGGCCAGCAGGCTGCAGAGCTGGACTCGGTGCTGGCAGAGCAGCCACGGGGAAAGAACTGGCACCCCGTTCCACAGCACAGCCGATGAGTCACCCGGGCCCCACGGAGGCTGCGGGGGCAAGCCCCCTCCCCCCCCAGCTGCCCGAAGAGAAAAGGCCGCCCGTCCCCAGGAGCCACCTCTGCAAAGGGAAAGAGAGCCTCAGAGAGAAGACGAGCAATCATCTGGATCACCTGGGTTCCAGCTCTCACCAGGGCACACTTTGGAAGGGTTCCCAGGAGTTAGAAGGCCAGGATTTGGGGCGCGTTGGCCTGGAACGCCTCCCTAAGAGGGTCATTCCTTTGGGTGAAGGACTGCCCTCAGCTCCTCTCGGCAGCAGCTGAGGGACCTCGGTGGGCTGCTGACCCTCCCTTGCGGGGGCGGGGGGCACAAACACCTCCAGCCTCCAGGCGTGTGGAGGGAGAGGTGGGCACACCTTCTGAAGAGCGCACAGGGGCGCCAAGGGAGGGGACCTATGCCCGAGAACCATTCCTTTTCTACAGCGCCGGAGATGGCAAATCCCAGGGTCTGCACTCCAGCTTCCGTTCTGCACGTGTGGACTGAGCGCCAACGAGGTGCTAGGTGCTGGAGACCCCTCGAGGGGCGGACACGATGGCATGGATGGCACGCCAGGTCCCTGCACCGGGGGAGACACCGGGAGAAAAGAATCTGACCACATGTGCGCCCAGACATGAGGGGGAAGAGCCGTGTGGGGGGTCGCCCAGGGGTGGGTGCAAATCTTGGTGCTGCCCAGCTGCTTCTGCGAGCACAAGCGGGTTGTCATGCCTTCCGGCCCGGTTCCTCTTTCTGTAGAATTTGGGCAACAGCCCGTCCTTATCTCTGAGGAATGCTGTGCCACTCAAGTTGAAAGAAGCCGTTGTGGAAGCGCTTGGTCCTCATTATTCACAGATTCCGTATTTACGAATTCCTTACTCACTAAAACTAACGTTTCGTGGCGCTTACGTGGTCATCTGCAAACATGCGCAGGGCAGGGAAAGACTTGGGAGTCATGCAGCGTGGATGTTCCCAGCTGACGCCGCACAAGGTAACACGCTGCCTTCTGCTTCAGCTCTAGGACCGTAAACAAGTGTCCTCTTTGCTATCTGTTCAGTGCCACGTTTTTTCACATTTTCGTCCTTTCTGTCGGTGACTTTACCACGTGGAGTGGCCGCAGGCCCAGCGCTGAGTCACTGGCCCCTGTTTCCGAGCGGTGATGGGCCTCAGAGAGGAAATGCCTGTGTTAGATAAGGTTCATTCAGGTGTGAGTGATCGCTGCTGTTGGCCATGCTGTGTTAATGAATAACAATAACTATTAAAGAAGGCATCTTGAAACAGAAATATACATAAGACAAGGTGATGTACTGATGGGTGAACCAGCGTGTGACCAGAAGCTCACAGGAACCTAGCCCTGCACGTCCCCCTGGGGCAGTGGTTCTGTGCTCGCTGACACCTTATAGACAGAATGGCCGGGAGTCAGGAGACTGGACCGTGCACACGGCGATGTATGATATGCTGTACGTGGAAGTCTTCTGCTCTGCAGGGCTCCCATTCCCACGGGGGCAGGTAGGCAAGTCCACACCCCACCCGTCACAGGTCCCCCGAGACCTGCTGCTGTTTTGGAGACTCTCTGACTTTCCCCTGCACTCCGACTCCTGAGCCCATTCCCAAAACAGAAAAGCTTTGCAAAGGATGAGGGGCTTCAGCCAGGAGAGGATGTGAAACTGCTTTCTCCATGCTTTCCTCCAAGGCTGTTGCTTGGGTTTTTGATTTGTCTGTTACCGGAACCCTGCCTGTTGGTTAATTTTCTTCCCGTCCTCTGGCAAGGGCAGTTGTTAATATGAGTAATGAAAGCAAATGCCAGCTCTGCTGTCCAACGGCGCTCTCTGTGTCTTTGGCCATAAAGCTTGAGCCTGGGTTTGTCGTGGAGTTTGCTGGGTTGGGTGTGAGGGAGTCAGTACCCCTATACCCATTTTACAGGAGGAAAGGGCCAACATGCAAGGCTGCCACTGTCACCAGCCTTGCTGGTATAGAGTTGAGTACTGAACTGGCAATCAGGGACCTGGGGTCCAGGCTGAAAGAGGAGTTTTGGGCAAGTCGCTTCTCTTCTGCTGGCCTCAGCTTCTGTCTTTAACGGGGTGCAAATGCTCCTGACTCCAGTGTCCTCAGGCACTCTGTCAGGGCTGAAGAGGCATCACCCCCCCACACCCCACTGTACCCTCTAGACCAATCCACTCCCTTCACACCCAAAATTTTCTGGTAAGGTCTTTGTGATTAGACCCTACACACCTTCACAGGTGCTGTGGCCATGAAAACTCCACCCATTCGTCAAGGCCTTGTTCAAATCCTACCTCTTCCAGGAAGTCAGCCCTGACTGCCTTACCCAGAAAGGGCTTCTCCTCCTCTGAACTTGCCTGCCATTTAAATATCTTTTTTTCCCCTAAGATTTTATTTTTAAGTAATCTCTACACCCAACGTGGGGCTCGAACCTACAACTGTGCGATCAAGAGTCACATGCTCTACCAACGGAGCCAGCCAGGTGCCCCCGTGCCTGCCATTTAAGCATCACTTAACACACACAAGCTGTGTTCCCTGTGGGGTACATCTCCCTAACTACACGGTGAGCCAGCCTATGTTTTAGGTGCAATGTTACTTATTGTAATTTAACTCACTTATCTGTCCTGTTTTCCAGAAACCTTTTGTGACTTACAAAGAATACAGATAGATTTACACATAAACATACACACAGACACACAAAGGAAAGTAGGAATAAATATGCTGTCCACGAGGGTGAGAGAACACAATTGCTAGATGGAATACTGCATTGTGCACCAAGCATCCTAGAAGCCAAGGAGGAAAGGTAACCGTAAGTCAATTGGACAGACAGCATGGGCAGGACAGGGAGGGTCACGTAGAACTGGGTACAAATCCAAAGAGCCTTTGGACAAATTAGTTGATCTCCCTGTGTTTCAATTTCTTTCTCTGAGAAAGTGGGAGAAGAACACTGCCTAACCTCCAGGACTAAGGAGGAAGCCCTGTGCGCATGGCAATGTGCACACAGCACGCACACAAGGCATGTCTTCTCTCCCCACCTTCCTTCTCCTTGTCCAAAGCAGCAGCAACCTAGTTTCCTGCCAGGGAGACAAAGTCTGCCTGGCCCTAGATTCTAAAAGAAAGTTTTCATACAAGACTATGTAGGAAGCCCTGAGCAGAGAGGGGGGCAATGCCCCGTTACCAGTTTTAGAGCAAACCAGACGTGGATTTGCCATGGCGGTATTTAATAACATCCCCGGGAACCCAGTAAAAGGTTAACACACGTCAACAGAAGGAGCTACGGTGAAGTAAAGCAAAGCTAGCCTAGCCGCATCCGTGTCCCCTGCAGGGGACCCTGGGAAGCTGGTTTCAGAATGGCTGCCTGCAAAGGGGCTGTGACCTCACGTAAGCAGGGCTGAGACAGGGGTTCGAGCACGTGACAGCTCACTCGGAACACGTCTCCAGCCCAGCACTAAGGCCTCACGAGTGAGATCCCTTGGGCCCTTCCATGCAGGGCACATGGCCCATGGCATCTTTTTCAAAAGCAGCAAGGAATGATCTCGAAGGACCAGAAGTTTCCTCTTCTAATCTCTACAAACGCTGCACGTTCTCCATGACTGGCTCTTCTCAGACCAAGCTGGAAAAACTTAACCGGATGGGATGGTTAGGAGAACATCTGCTTGGTTTTAAAACTGGCCTCTAGACAGTGAGGGAGGAAAGCTGGATTCCCCTGAGAATCTACAAGAAGTCAACTTGGGACAAAACGGGCTCCTGGCGGCCTCTGAGTCGCCTCCCGCCATTCATACATTTTCCTGAGAGCTGACCCTGAGCCAGCCACCGGGGGTACAGAGAAAAGCACTCAGCACCTCTCCTCCAGAAGCTCAGTCTAAGTGGGGAGGTGCGGGGGGGGGGGGCACCGTAAACAGGTAACTGCCATTCCACACGGTGAATCATATCGGGGTAGCACAAAGGTGGGGGTGACCACTTTACCTGGGAAGGCCTGTGAAGACAAGCCTGGCTTCTGATAATAGAAAGCTGATAAGAGAGAAGGGAGGAGGCAGGGCCCAGATCCTGAGGAGCTTGTACTTAAGAGGAATTTTCTTTCAGATTCCACAAGGACCAACCAAGACCAAAAGAAACCAAGTGTCTTAGTCAAGCTCGCACAGACGCTGTGGGCCAGACAGGCCTGGAACCTTGACCCGCGGGGTCCACTTCTCTGCCGCACCGCCTCCCGCACACAGTGAGGTGCGGGAGGCCAGAGGGAAGGGCCACTGCACACTCACCACCCAGGGAACGGCAGAACTTGTACCGTCTAGTCATTTGGCAAGTCGCTGCCTCCAGGACAAACAGCCCTCGCTAATGCATCGTGTTTCTCTTGCAAAGGGAGAGGGCTGGGGATCCCTTCAGATTCCTAGCAGATGCAAAATAATGTAACTGCGACAGCCCAGGAGTCAGGTAACCTGCCCCCTACCCCCGCCCCAGGCAACCTGGGGAGGGGGCTTCTACTCCATCCAGACGCTGACTGTGCCCAGGGTGCTGAGCCAGGGGGGGGGGAGGAGGAGGGAAGGGGGATGAATCAAACTCCACTCCCATCTTTCCAGGAGCTCACAAGCCAGCAGGGGAGATAAGCCAGGCACAAAAAGTAACTGTAAAATAAGGCAGAGCGCGATAAGAGCCCCATAAGAGACATAAAATGCAATGACACTTGTCCCGCTGGGGGCTCGGGTGCTAGTTAGGGTCCAGAGGAAGGAGAGGGGTCTGCCCTAACCGCTCCAGGGGCTCCCAGCTGGGCGCTGGGGTGGGAGCTGCTAGTGGACCAAGAAAGAGGCTCAAATGAGGTCTCCTCTGAAGAACCCCGGTTCTGGAGAGGGGGCAGCACGCAGGCCTGAGACTTTGCAGAAGCGCCCCAGCCCCTATTTCAGAGGCAGGGAGAGGAGTGTAGGGGTGGGGAATCTAGAATTTCCATACAGGGGCAGCAGGTCGGTGGAAAGGGGACAGAGCTAGAGGAAAAGCCTTGAAATGATATTTGCGGAGCAAGCACACTGTTTACTTAGAAGGTGGATTTGGGGTTTCTTGGGGGGGTCACACATTAGGGGGAGGTGGGAAGTGTCCCTGCCCCTGAAAGGCTGAGGGGTGGGTGGAAGGGGAAGCTGCCGCAGCCGGCACCTCAGGTTACAACAGGAAAGGGAGCCTCTCGGGATGGAGACGGGCCAGATTTCCCTCCAGCCCCAGGGGGCATGCGGAGCGCCTCCCTCTAAGTTCTGGCCCCTCTCCGCGGGCCACACCCGTGCTTAGGCCCCACACAGGCCCCCGGCCGCGGCCAGCGCGGGAGGGCTGTCCGGCTGCAGGCGGGAAACCGCGGAAGGCTGGACCGAGGGCAGTGCCCCCCACTTCCTCCCGGCCCCTTCCTGGCCCTTCCTCAAGAGCGCGGGGCCGGCCGGGCCCGGCGCTGCACACACACCTGCCCCCCTGACCGCGGTGACACTTGTCACTGGGGGAGGGGCGTCCTCCGCGCCCCGGCCGCAACCGACGGAAATTCGGAAATTAGCATTTGGGGCCCGACTCCCGAGGGCCGGCGAGTCCCCGGGGGCCGGGCTCCGGGGCGACTTCCTGAGGCAGGGGGTCCCCGCGCGCGCCACACCCTCCTCCCCGCGCGGGGCGGCGGGGCCCGGGTCTCCCACTTTCGCCCTTCCCTCCTTCCCTCCCCGGGTGGCGGGCGGGCAGCCGGGCCGGGGCCGCCGGGGCCTCCGAGGTCGCCGCCCCGCGCCCGGCTCTCCGGGGTGGGGGGGGGGGAGGGACCCGCCGCCGGCCCGAGAAGGGTCCCCGGGCCGCGCCGCCCTCCGGCCGGGCCGCGGCGACACTCACCCCACTCGGCGCGGCCGCGTCTCCGTCCTCTTCGGCCGCGCTGGGCCGCCGCCGCCGCCGCCTCACGCCGCCGAGGAGGCGCGGGCCCCGCGGCCCCGGCCGGGCCGGCTGCGCCCCGCGGCTCCGCGCGCCGCCGCCGCCAGCTGGCCCCGGGCGAGCGGCCGGGCCCTCGCGGGCATGCTCCCCGGCCGTCGGCGCGGGCGGCGGGCGGGCGCGCACGTGCTGGCCCCGCGGGTCGCGGCGGACGCGCAGGCGGCGGCCGGCGGGGCACGGGGCCGGGCGCGCCCGCGGACGGGGCTGGACAGCTCTACGCCGCGGCGCCGCCGTGCCCCGCGCGCCCCAGCGGCCGCTGCTGCCCGTGCGCGCCGGGCCCGCCTCGCATTCCCCCACTCGGCGGCGGGCCTGCGCCTCCGTCAGGCCGCGCGGGGAGCGGCGGCGAGTCCCGGCGAGGGGCCGCCCCCGCCCGCCCCGAGGGCTGGGCTCTGCCGGAAGAAACCCGGCACACTTCGGGGCCGCCTCGCCGTCTCCCCGCCGCGGCCTGGGCTCGCTCCCCGGCCGGGGGTGGGGGGAGGGGCTGGGGGGAGGCCCCGTGGCTCCTGCGGACCCGTCGGCCTCGCGCGTCAGACTTGTGAGTGTGCTAGAGCCCGGTGCACTGGCGGAGAGGCGCGAGCCGACTTGTGGGAATTGGCACCCTTAAGCAGCTTTTTTTTTTTTTTTAAACAATGAAGTTCTTAAGGAGTAAGAGGACAAGTCTAGGGGAACAGAGCTTATACGACGTGGTGAGGCACTTGGAATGTTGTGGGCAAACCAGAGGTAGTTACTGGAGTTCCAAACTGGATATTCCAAGCAGCTTAGAGACCCGGTTTGCGGCGCGCTGGCAGCCAGTTCTCTCCACGACATCGAATACTTTGGCTCTGGGCCAAAAAGATGAAACCGCCCCCTTGGTCGTCACAGGTAGTGGGAGTAGTAACCGCCAGAGGGTCTGCACGCAGCTCCAGCACCCTCTCTCCCGCCCCCCCCCCAAAGAAACTGGAGTAAGGCCAGAAATAGCTTCATCTTGATGTTCTTTCCGGACCGGCCTCCAGTCACAAACAAGGAAACCAAGAGGGTAGTGGGTGAAATTTAAAAGAAATGGTGAAGTGTGTATTTAGACTAGGCAAGAATGGACTTGCCTGCCAAGATCTTAAGTACTGGAATTAAATGCGCACACACCTAAAACCTAGCTGCCCTATCGCCAACTATATCACCTTCTGCGGTTGAAAGGAGTGCTTTCCCCTGGAAGGGCAAGTGCTAAAATTGTAAGAAGACTGTTGAGACAAAGTCAGAAGAGAGCAAAACCACCAAAGGCTGCTCATCCCCTTGGTCACCGTCAAAACTGGAGACTAGGCCAGGAAAGCCATCATCACACAACTCTCCTTAAAATACCCGTCTTCTGACCTATGACAATCCCTCTGGGACAAGAGGTGACCCACTGAATACTAAGCTCTCACCTTCTTCCTCCACCGTGATATGCCCTAAGACCCACTAAGAAAGATTTCGCAGGTCCCTCCCCAGAGAGGCGCTTTGCCCGTCTGCCCCCCAGAACCGAGCACCTGGATGAGACCACTGCAACCTCGCTGTGGCTGCACTCAAACCCATAAACTCCGGAGGCCTTACCATCATCAAAAACAGACCCCATGGTTACCTGGTAGAAATAAATACGCTAACGTCGGAAGACAGTTCATATCCACAAGTATTTATTGAGTGCCTATATGCAAGAATGAAGACAGGATGACCCCCGGCTCTTCCTGGAGCTTACAGTCCCACCACTCCAATACTTGCCTAGCTTTAAAAACAGCAGCAACAAGCACTTGTCTTTGTCTAACCATCAGCAGCACTGGAGGAAGCCAGTTTTTCACATTATATTGGTCACTGTTACAGTGCAACTGTGAATAAAACAATTATCTTTGAAGTCTGTAGTCACAGCAAGGACATGGTGTAGTATGTCCAGCAAATGCAAATTTATGGCTTGATTCCTCCGATTTGAGAGGCATCTACTGAAATAAAACACGCATCAGAAGGAGAAAGCTTCATAACACAGGTCCTAAGAATACTGGTGTAGTTTAATATATTATCAAACTGCCACAGGACTCTTGGCAACAATGATTTCCTGCGAAGTTTGTGCAATATAACTGGTTGAATCAGACCTGTAAACCTCATGACCACTGACCACACACACTCACGGCTGGTAAGTAGGATGTACCTGTAGGATTCTTAAAGGGCCCTAGGTACGCACTTAATTTTTAAAGCTTCTTCGAGACTCGAAGCACAAGTGGCACGTTAAAATTTAGTGAAAACTGCTTTTGAGATAAAAATTAAAATGACAAAAACGTCTAATTTTACTACAGATGTTAAGTGCAGGAGTCAAATTTAAATAGCATTGGGTGAAGCACCTGGCTTTTCAGAGTAAAAAAAGGGGAACACGTTTTTGGTGGTTTATCAAACTCTAAATCATGACCTTCATGTGGATTTTCTAGTGCCCTGTGGCAGGCGCTTCTTCACGTGGTCCTGCTTCACAGGCCATCACCGTTACAGGCCTAATTACAGAACATTCCAAGGGGCAATTATTTTGGTTACATTGCCAACACTTTTGTTTTTAAGAAAATAGCCTATATTTATATCAGATAATCCCCAAATCACCTATTTAAGATGCTTCTGAACTTATACTCACTGGGTGACCAGTTTTGTCACTTAAAAAAAAAATGAACCTCATACTCATACCAGAAGGAAGATCAAACTCCAAGAAATTTCTTTTTTTTTTTTTTTTTGCAAAATGGTGGAGAGAACATCTCAGACCACCTAACAAATATGAACCAACCCAAAGTAATTTTTAAGTCACTTGCTGGGGGCACAACATACTGTTCAATTTAACAAGTACCAAATCACTACTTCGAATTGAAAGACCTTTTTAATTCGGAATGAATCTGAAATGTACTTTTATTGAAAACTGGCTAAGCACCAGGCACTTTACACAATCTTTAAATTGGAAGGGAAGTTTCTTATCACTTCATCTTATCTTTTGCTGCTGAGGCAGGCAGGCCTGAGCCTTGTGGTGACCCAGGTCCACCTGGCTCTCCTGTCTGGTCCCAGCAGAGGCCCCCTCCCAGCATGGCCCCGTTCTCTACCTCTATTGCGTCAGCGTCAGCTGAACACCTATTGTGCCTCAGGGCTCTGGCAAGGGAAGAAGGGGACAGACCTGAGTGAAAACAGAGAGCTAACTCTATATGCATTTAAAAAGGCACTTCCACTCAGGTTCTGACTACACTGAGCTTAGCCCCTGAGGGAACAAAGTGGCTCACCTCCCAGGGACGACAGCTGCTTTCTAAGACTGCCCCCTTTGGGGTTCAGTTTTTAAATTGAGTGTTCCTGTGTGTAAATTCAGCACAAAAGAGGGAAAGATGGCTGAAAGGATTTTCCTTGGTTCTCTTCGTGGCTATGAAGAAAAGAATTGTTTTTAATTTTTAAATAAGTGACTGATACTTCCAATCTATTATACATTTCAAGAATCAAAGCATACATTTTCTGAGAGAGAGCGCAGAAGAGGTTTTGATGGGAGTTTCATATCTTTCTTAAAATAAGCCAACAGAGACTAAGAAGGTAACTCCTTCACAAGATAAAACCATAATCTCTTCTGAAATGGCAATTTCCTATTCTTAAGAAGGTAGTAGACTTTATTTATGATAAAAGTAGGGAACAAGAATATCCTAATTTTCAAGTTCGTTTTTAGTATCACGTACAGAACACAAAGGGAATACCATCGGTAAAGTCAATCCCTTAACTAGATTTTGACACAGCTGCACTGGAGCTTGATTAAAATTCACTTTTTCTTTTCTACAACTAGAAGACTTTAAAAAAAAAAAAATACCACTAATAAAGGCACTTATTCCATTGATGAATAACTGTGATTAGACAGAGGTGTTTAACTGGTGGCAGGAGCCAGGATCAAAGGTTCGATTCATGCATAGGAGCAAGAGGGGCATCATCAGACGCCTGCCTCCCACCCACCCCCGCCCCGCCCATCTCCCTCCCTGCGGAGATGCCCTCCAAGCTGAGAAGAGTGCTCGGCTGGGGCATCAGGCCTGGAAATCAGCCAGGTAAGCTTTGGTGAAGGGTGCTCAAAGGCAGTTTGATACCCCTGCTCAAAGGCAAATGTGTATTCTAGTGGAGTAATGGTTGGCTCGGCTCATGACTATAATATCTATAAGCTGTTAAGAGGTTACATAAGAAGAAAAGACTCAAAAGAACACCAAAATTTAAAACCTGAGCATTGTTAATGGGAATCATTAGGAAAGTTTAGAATGAATCAGTTTATCAGCAAGGACACGAATATGTGGCCACTGGATTCTGACTGGCCACCCGAAAGTGGGCAGTTGAGCAGCCAAACCGGATGAGCAGTCAGAACATATACTTGCTAGTGCTGCTGATCAGAGCGCAGCCTCCTACCCAAGTGCCACCGCCGAGAGCCAAGAGTCGCTGCCAAGGCAGTGAGCTGGAGCCTTCCGGCAAGGCCAAAGGAAAAATCCAGGCTCCGGCTACACGCATTCCCTGTCCATGAATTAGCAGGGTAGGCTGCTCTGATCTAAATCTGGCATTCTTACAGTACCTACTATGGGAGTAGTTTGTGGCAGGGGTGGAGGGGAGAGGGGTTAAAAATGTCTGCATGAGGACTCTGACCGCTGAAGCCATGTGCGCTGAGAAGCACGGCCGCTCTGACAGCCCGGTGGGGCGGAGGCCTGTTTATTTCATCAAAGTTTTATCCATCGATTTATTGTGGCAAGTGGGTCACGGATTCAGAATGATGGGCAGAAAGCTACAGCTCTCCAAATGTTTAACATTTTCTGAAAAGTACTACCTATGTGACTAAAGAATTAGAGTATTATAGGTCTCATTTTTCTTTCCTTGCAAATAATAAAGTTCAAGGGAAACAAAATGAGTTATTCATAGTTTTCAAAGCTTTCCAATATTCTATCATTTCCGTATTTCCATTATTACTATTCTAATATTCACTCCAAGACCTTTTTCCTAACAGCAATTGCATTACCATTTTTTTAAAAATTTCAACACGACTAAAATCCAGGGATGCTGCATTTTTCTTTTGCTTTTTGCAGTCAGCATATCTATCATTATGGAAGCTGTTCTTACGCATTTATTTTAAAAAAAAGAATCATATTCACAATGTAGACCAAGTATACAAAATTAGTGTGCAAAGTTAATTGTAAAAGGAGAACACTATTTGTTTAGAAACAAGCTGCCTCCACTGTTTACGTTTTCTTACTATTGATATAAACTGGAGACTTATACTATTTAAAAATAAGACTTTTTAAATAGTAAAATATACAAGAGATTCCTGAGCATAACAAAAATATCTTGAAAATATGTGGCCATTTGAAGTATAAAATAGCAAGTGTAAAGAATAGCATGATTGTAAAACTACTATTTGAAGGCTTATAAACAGTACAAAATAGTTTGCCTTTTCTGAGTGCATAATTATACGTTAGTGCAAACAAAAATGTCTCAAAATTTAATGGCTACAAATCTCAGAGATTTGCAGAGGTGCGCAAAACATGAAATTTCTTTAATGTCATTCGAACTGAACCCAGTTCTCGATTAATCCTTTCCAAACGATCTTCCAAGGCTTCCTAAGGGAAAATAACAGGAAATGTTTAATTAGATTTTGACATCAAGTTCACTGGTTCTATAATTACCGCCAGATTGACCTTTCTTTTAACTAAAGAGCTAGTATAAACATTAAAATTACAGAATTATTGTGTTTTTTACATATATCGTCTCATTTATATTATTTCTTCAAACTAACAACTTTTCAACTGTTCAAAACAACCGCTGCACCTTAACACATGCTTGTTACGGGCGCTATTTGAAGATGTGGAAATGCCAGCAAGGGCAGAGCAGTTCACTGGAAGGAGGTAATTCCCTGATTGCTGAACTGAGAAGTGAACAAGCAGAACCAAGGAGGTACTTCAGACACTCCACCAGAAGAAATAGACACATCAAACTGCTGCCTTATCTCACTTATAAGTACGTTGAACAACTTTCTTCTGATGAGAATTTCTTTTTTTTTTTTTTTTTTGGTCTATATTCATTTAGTCTTTTTTTTATGTATATGTATTTTAAATATACACATATCCATACACACTTCAGTTTTTTTTTTTAATGTTTTTAATGTTTTTTATTTATTTCTAGGAGAGAGAGAGAGAGACACAGCGTGAGCAGGGGAGGGTCAGAGAGAGACGGAGTCACAGACTGAAACAGGCTCCAGGCTCTGAGCTGGCAGTCAGCACAGAGCCCGACGCGGGGCTCGAACCCACGAACCGCGAGATCATGACCTAAGCGAAAGTCGGACGCTTAACCGACTAAGCCACCCAGGCGCCCCTTCTGATGAGAATTTCTAAGTTAAAAAGGAAGGAAAATGCTGGAAGAGTTCCCCACCCCGCCCAAGAAGCAAGAGATCTCACAATGAATCAATGTAACAATTTCTTTCTTTCTTTTCTTCTCTCTCTCTCTTTGTTTTGAGAGAGAAGAGGAGAGAAAGAACACCCATGAGCAGGGGACAGGGGTAGAAGGAGAGAGGCAGGCTCCATGTCTAGCGCAGAGCCTGACGTGGGCCTTGACCCCACAACCCTGGAATCATGACGTGAGCCAAATCAACAGTTGGACACTCAAACAACTGAGTCACCCAGGCGCCCCACAACTGCTATTTTTAAAAAAAGCAGTACCATTGTTAAGTAAATAGTGCCTGGAATATATATTTAGCATTTTAGATACTTTATTCAATATTAACTCCAATGGTCTCTGCAATAAAACTTAAAAAATTCCTCTTTAACAAGTTTAATTACAAAAGGATCACACGTTCATGATAAAGTATTTAGAAGACAGATGAGTAAATATAACTACTGTTCCTCTTTCCTTTTTTCTGCAGATATGCACATCATTTTTAAGAAAATAAAAACAATCAAATTCTCTACTTAACATTTTTCAATTGAAGTTGTTATGAAATGTCTTTCTATGGTATCATTTTAAATCAATGTGCACTATTCCATTAGATTTAGCCAAGAATCGTTTAGTAGAAATTTAGGTTGCTTCTAATTTTGGATATCACAAATAATGCTGCAATAAATATTCTGGGTTTTTTTAATGTCTGTTTTTTGAGGGGGGCGGGCAGAGAGAGAGGCAGTCAGAGGATCCGAAACAGGTTCTGTGTTGCTGCTGACAGCAGATAGCCCAATGCTTTGGTTGAACTCACCAACTGTGAGATCATGACCTGAGTCAAAATCAGACACTTCCGCAACTGAGCCACCCAAGTGCTCCTGCAATAAATATTCTTAAAACTATTTCTTTATACACATCTGGAGGTATTGCCTTAGGAATCATTTCCAGAGGTAAAATGCTAGGTCCAAATAAGCACAAAATTCTGAAGCTTTGGATATAGGTAAAATCGTACCCCAGAAAGTCTGTGACCATTTCTACTTCCACCTACCGTGTGTGAGAATATAATTTTCTCCATTCTGGGTACTGGGCTTTGGTTCCGCGCCCCCCATTTTTTTTAAATACCTGTCAATGTAATAGGTTTTTTTTGTTTGTTTGTTTTTTAATAATGCTGTTGGGGCACTTGGGTGGCTCAGTCGGTTGAACGTCCAACTTCGGCCCAGGTCATGATCTCATGGTTCTTGGGTTTGAGCCCCACTTTGGGCTCGCTGATGTCAGTGTGGAGTCCACTTCAGATCCTCTGTCCCAACCCCTTCTGTCCCTCCCTCCCTCCCTCTCTTTCCCAAAAACATTTTTAAAAAATAATGCTTTTGTTCAAATGTGTATTGTTTTATACTCATTGGTCAGGCTGAATATTTTTCAGCTTTTTTCCTGCCCAATTTTACCTTTCTCACTTATGAATCTTATATAAGCATCCTCAGCCCCTTTTTGCTGTCACTGGTCCCCTTACTGGACAGAAATATCTTTGCTATTTATGAACAGAAACTACTGCCTTTTAAGTTATTTTGAGAGCTTATAATCATTACATTAAAAAATATTAAACACATGTTTCAGATAAATTTAGCATCAGAGTATTCACAAATTTTCCTTCCCAATAAGGAGGAAGAGTTTCCTGTGTTGAGTCTGACAAATTATTGCGTAAAGACTTTCAGAACAACAAAAACAATAAAAAAGATTTAAAGTCTTAAAGAGAAGTTAGGGAAATAGGCCCTAAAAAATAGACCTCTGCTGTTTTCTTGGCGTTTTGTTCCTTCTGGTATCACAGATCAATCTGAAAATGAACTTTCCCTGAAGTTAAAGGACTGAAAAGCCAAAACATGCAGTTATGTAAGAGACCTATCCCTGTCGTTATGCTTAAAATGTTACAAAAAGAGCCGATTTTAAATGTCCCGTGGTTTCATGCATTTTAATTCTCTCTGAAAAGCAATGAAAAGAAAGGCAGGAGTCGCTTCGCCTGCACCATCTCCTGCTCAGTGATGGAATCACATCTCTCTGTAACCTCTACAGCTACTCCAGCTGCAAAGTACAGTTGCTTCACATGTTTACTAAATGGAAAGGGGTTCTGAAATAAATTAGACTGGGAAGGAAGAAACAAACACCAAAAGGGACATTTAACGTGAGAGTATTAACGTACAATCTATTACAAGACAAACTGCATAGTGGCATGAAGGCATGGACATCTTTTTCATGACGTACAAAGGTCATATCACTTTCTATTCCTGAAAGCTAGCCTGCAGTTCTAACATACTATAATTACCAAACACTTTTCTAAAAGGCTAAAAGTACTATAATTACCAAACACTTTTCTAAAAGGCTAAAAGTTTTGCCCAGTTGCTTCAGGATGCCTAAAACGCCATCTTGGTTAACTGGAGCACTAACCAGCATCCTACCTCTAAAGCAGATTCAAGCTAAGTTAGATATTTCACCTGATTTAATCTTGTCTGCAAAGTGATTCGTCCTCCAGCAGAAGGCATTCGACTTAGCGCTGCCTCAATCTGTTAACACACACAACACACACAAACATATAAAAACAGAAGAATTCAAATTAATGGCAGCAGGGGGGTTTTAACAGAATAGAAAAGAAAGACTTAAGCCCAGTATTTTCTGGTCCATCCCGCCTTCACGTAAGTTCCCTCTGTCCTAATCCACAAGGGCACCTCAGCTCAAATGCATTCCTAGCGCATCTCTGGGAAGTCATCTGCAGTGACTTCCTGGGATGGTCTGACTCAAGTAATTCCCTTCTAACTACCCCTCAGGCATTAGCATTTAAGTTCAGAAAAAGACTTTTTTTAAGTTTTTGCTTGCTTTTACCTGGTCTTTTTCTTTTGTAAGTTCATCAAAAAACCGTTCCGTTTCAGCTAGGGTCCTGATTTTTGCTGTATATTCAAAATCATGACCGTGTGGTGCTACTGACGCGGGCTCACACTGTTCATAGCTGACTGACTTATTCTTCTCCCAGGCTGATCTCACAGACACTTTCTTCCCTCCATTTGGCAACAGTTCGGGAGAAGAGCTATGATTAACATGGATGTCGGCGGCTGTTTCTGAATATTTCTTTTCTGTCAGAGAAAAAAGAAATTTATTTCTTACCAATTTTCCTAATAGATCCTATTCATAACTATATATGTTATCCAACTTCACTTTCTGAAAATGGCTAACACACACCAAAAAAACAATGAAAAGAGACAAAACAATCAATCCTATTTCTCCACAGAATTCTAAGTTTTACCCTCGGTCTGACAATCTGCACAACTTCCCTAAGTCAAGGTATGTGAACTTTCTGTAAAGTTAAAGGAACTTTAAACTTAAAGCCCAAAAAATAACCAAAAAAAAAAAAAAAAGAAGTTAAACACTAACTACACGCTCTTGGACACACAGCCACACCAGCGGTGAAAAGCTAGAGTCTCAATGGCCTGCCCAGTGACCCACATACATTATCTTCTAACTTTATTCCAAACTTAGAAGATAAATGAGAAAAAAGAATAAAAAAAAGTCACCGAATACCTAAGCTGCAGAGAAATTACAGAATATAAAAGTAAAGAGAATAACTGAATGGTATGGCCCTGGTAAGTAAGCAATAACATTCCCTGTACCTCAGTTTCCCAAGTTTTCAAAGAGGATCACAACACTGACACACAATATGAGCATCACATATGCTTATTAATAACTTAGAGGCCCTCGGGCAGAAAAATTATTTAACATTTAACATTAATTATTTAACATTATAATATTTAGAACCTTGAAAAGATACCAGAAATTCACGAAACAAAGGACTAAAACCATAACTAATAATTTTTTAGGAAAAGATACCTTCTGAGTCATCTAGAGGAAGAAACTGGAGTTGTTTTCTTGGATTGGTACGTTGTAACGCAGACACAGGAACAGTATCTAAATCATCCAAAAGTATATCAAATCTATTGAATGAAGCAAGTTACTTGTGAGAAAAAAATGTTAACTGATTTTCCCTATCTCCACTAGAAAGATGAGCTGGCATTCAGTTAACTCACGTATTGTTTAAAAAGAAAGTCGGTCGTGCAATTTTCTAAAATTTTTATTTCTAACACAAAATTATAAATTAGAGACTTAAAGCATTTATCCATATGGTATCTCCTTTGATCATTATAACAACCTTATAAAATAAGCAGGGCAGGTATTATTATCCCCACTTTACAGAAGAGGAAGCTGAGATTCAATGTGCTTAAGTAATTTCTCCAAGAGCCTGGTAAGAGCTAGGTTACCAGCTCCTACGTCTTAGGAGTCAGTGGCTTCCCCCGGTCGCACACACTGCTGAGTATACGTCAGAGGACAACTTTTTCAGGCGCCCAGGGAAACTTACGTTTAGTGCCAGGGCCATACCAGGACAGCCCACCTTCTTGTACAAATGGCTCAAAAATTTCCCTCTATCATTAACCTTTTCAGGAAAACAAAGAATTACCATTTATTCTATATCCAAAAGCTGGAAGGGATTCTGAGGCGATAAACTCAGGAGTAGCCGATTTATATAGTTAAAAACCGTTCTCATGTTTTGTAGTCCTTCTTTTAGTATGACATTCATTTAAATTATTTAAATCCACAGAGTACCCACTGATGATGAAAAATCAGTGATAGCTACAGGCATAAACTGACACTTTTGTAAAAAAAAAAAAAAAATCAAGAATATATATATTTTAATCTACTATTTTAGAGAACTTACCGGGTTGGACTGCTTTCATTTTTGCTAAGTAGATGACTAAATCCTGGGGACAAATTTTCTTTAGGGGATCGCTTTGGACTATAAGCCACAGTCACTGGTGTTAACATAATCTCTCTTTTTGCTACGGAAGAAAATGAAGAAGAAATATTCTTTTTCTTCTATATAATACATATACTGGCAAAACATGCTTTCTTTTTCAGAACATTTTCTAACTTTAAGTGGAATACAATTTCACTATAAAACTTTCCAAAAGATAAATAAGAGCAAACAAAAATAATTCACAATGCTAACATCTAGAGGGAACCACTGTCAACATTTTAGTGCATCAGACTGTAGTTTCAGCACCCCGACTCAAAACTGGTTTTTCAGGATTTTAGAAGTCAACTGGAAATAAGATGGAAACACCAGTAAACCAGTGAACATTCCTATAACACAGTTATATACAAATATCCTCAGGTGTTCTGAAAATGGAAAATTGAGAAAACAGAAACCCAATGCTTAACCTTTAAAACCACATCCATAATTGGCTAAAGAAGCCCGAGGTAAATATATGCAAAGAAGCATCTTTTGTAAGCTAGTTTAATTTGTTTGAACTCATGTTTAGATAACTGTCAATGATCTACCAGTGTGAAGTGGTATTAGTTACAAAAAACATTTTGCTTGCGGCACCTGGGTGGCTCAGTCAGTTAAGCGTCTGACTTCGGCTCAGGTCATGATCTCACAGCTCGTGAGTGCAAGTCCCGCATCAGGCTCTGTGCTGACAGCTCAAAGCCTGGAGCCTGCTTCAGATTCTGTGTCTCCCTCTCTCTCTCTCTGTCCCTCTCCCACTCACAGTCTCTCTCTCTCTCTCAAAAATAAATAAACAAAAAAAAAATTTTGCTGGACACACAAAATACATTAGTGTACTGTGATTTCTTCAGCTCTAGTCGTAGTATCTGTGCAATCAAGCAATGTTGTTATTGAACAAGAGTCTATTTAGGGATCCTGTGTTCAAAGCACTCTACTAGGTGCCAGGGAGAGTGGAAGGCCAACAGAAAACCCTAGAGATATATACACCAAACTCTTACTTGGAGTACTTGATTTACGAGTTGAAGGGGGTAAAGACGAGGATCTCTGTGAAGCAGAGTTAAATCTCTTCTGTCTTTGTTGGGCACATTTGTCTGGGGACCGACTTGCACTGACAGGCGTTTCAGTTTGCCGAGGATTCACTAGTTCTATAACAGACAAATGTCAAAAAATAAACAAACAAAACAAACCTAGCCTCAGGTAGCTACCTTTTTTAACAGATGATTATGCCAAGCATGCAATTTTCATTATCTAGGTTAGAATGATTCTTTGCAAATGCACGTTATGAGGATAAAAAAACAATGCTGGATGAAGAAAAATGTGGGAGTTTGTAATGAACTCATTCTGGCTCCCTGTTTACAAGTGCCATTCAAGGTGATTTCTCCAGAGAGATTATTTTTAGAAAGCAGGTCACTAATTTATTTACTAGGAGATACTGCTTTGGAGAATGCAATGCTGAAGACCTAAGAGTGTGATCAGCGGGCCCGACCAAGTGAGCGCACTAGAGTAAGTAGGAGGAGACGCAAGTACCGTTGACCTGCACTTGTGAGAAGAACAGGACTACCACACTTCTCCTGCCGAGGTGCTCATTAACCAAGAAAGGAAGAGGAGAAAATGGTACATCTCATTTTATGAATACCAACAGTCTGTCTTAACACTCTGACGTGATTTAGAAATTTTCTAAATATCTTTAAGAATGCCACACAACTGTTTACTAAATCAGCATGTAACACGCAGTCTGCTTTGATAAAAGGTGCATGTCATGCCATGGCTGTGATAAGTTATGAACCAGGGGATTTAAAGAAGGTGATGTAACTGGGGGCGAAGGGGAAGGTGTCTAGAATCTATTACCTATCTCTATCAAACAAGGAAAAAATGCTTACTATTTGAAGTGTCCTCTTTCTCTGTCTGTGTGCCCCAACTTTTAAATATTTTTCCTTCATCAAGTTCTTTTAAGGCTTTCATGATTGGTGTATCTGAAGTCTCTCTTGGTTTCTTTATCAATAAGCTTCCTGGTGAACTTCCAGATGAAGAATCCTTTTCCGGAGGAGAATGGTACCTTAAATAATAATTGTAAGACATGCAGTGCTATGGACTGAATATTGGGTCCCCTCGACCTAAAGCTCGTATGCCGAAGCCCCAATCCTCAGTGGATGGTGGTAGGAGGTGAGGCCTTGGGGAGGCGATTTGATTTAGAGGAGATCATGAGAGTGGGGCCTCCGTGATGGAACTGGTGCCCTTATAAAAAGGAGTGATACAACATCTCTCTGTCCGCACACCTTCACCGAGGAAAGACCATATAACTAGGAAGAGGAACCTCACCAAGAACCCACTATGGGGCAGCACCCCTATTTCAGACTCTCAGCCTCCAGAACCGCAGGAACAAGTGTTTCTTGTTTAAGCTGCCCAGTCTGTGGTGACGTGATACAGAAGCCTGAGCTAAGACAGAGCCCCTGGGTGCTGGCAGAGAGTACCAGGAGAGCTAACAATCACGCGGCGCAGCGGGAGCGAAGACGTATGCTCTACAACACAAATACGTTACGTCGAACCTGCATGTACCAGACCAGGGCTTCCCCGTCGTTTTCCCAGCCTCGCACAGGCAGGAATATGGTATTTACATGGTGCTCGGGAGTAATATGGTTGCTCGGGCTATCCAGAGGGTGAGAGCATCAATCCCTTGCCCTAACCGAGAGCCCGTGCACAGCACACCACTGTGTCAGGAACACAAAGTGGGGGGCGCTCCGCACAGCCTTTAATGGTCATGAACCCAAAAAGCATTAGTTTTTCAAAGTAAACTGAAAATCAGGTCCTCAAAATTAAGGCACGAAAGCAACACAGAAAAGGCTCTTTGTATCTTCCTGAACATTTAAGGGCAATTAAAATCTCTATGAAACCATATCGGTTCCTAAATACGACCTTTGGCAAAACTGCCTTACCCGGGAACACAGGTTTCCACCAGCTGGTTATTCACTCTGTTATCCTCAGTGTCCAAAGGCTGCCCGGTAAAGATGGAATACTCTGCGCCTGGTATCAGCCACTTGCGCCTGCTGACGTCGGAGGTGGCCAGCGTGCTAGGACAATGAGAAACGATCTGAGGTGTGACAGGCTCATGCTTCGGTTCAGACAACACATACAGAAAACGACCTGCTTTGAAATGTTATATACACATGTGTACAGGCATTTAAAAACTGCATAAAGCAACCTTAGGTTACATACGTGAATTCTGTTTTATGGTTTTCAGATCCAACTGAACTGTTGTTTTAGGTTTCTGCTGCTCTGGAATATTTCTGCAGCTCAGTCAAGATTCAGGTACTCTCCTATCTACACAGCTCTGAACACCCCCAGCAACTTCCCACCACACTTCCTGTGCTTCATACCCACCTTGGAGCTCAGGCCACAGCTGTGCAAGCCAGACTACCCTTCCTGGTCCTACCAGACCAGCACAGAAACATCCTCTATCTGCACAGCCAATGCAGTAGCCACATACTGGTACTGAACACCCTAATTGTGGCTAGTGAGATGAAGAGCCAATTTTTAAATGCTATTTAATTTTAATTAACTTAAAAACTTTTTTTAAGTCTTTTTTTTTTCCTTTGGTTTATTTATTTTTGAGACAGAGAGAGACAGAGCATGAGTGGGGGAGGGGCAGAGAGGAGGGAGACACAGAATCTGAAACAGGCTCCAGACTCTAAGCTGCCAGCACAAAACCCGATGTGGGGCTTGAACCCATGGAATTCGAGACCATGATCTGAGCCAAAGTCGGACACTTAGCCAAATGAGCCACCCAGGCGCCCCTAAAAACTTTTTTTAATGTTTCTTTATTTTTGAGAGAGACAGCGCAAGCAGGGGAGGGGCAGAGAGAAGGGGAGACGCAGAATCTGAAGCAGGCTCCAGGCTCTGGGTTGACAGCAGAGAGGCTGATGCAGGGCTCCAACTCACGAACTGTGAGGTAATTTTAATTAATTTAAATTTAATAGCCACACATGGGGACTGGCACTAAGATACTGAGTAGTGCATCCAGGCTAGTACCTCCCCTATCTTATGAAAACCCTGCCTAATGAGGCTCACACAGCATGCATCACCTGGCCCTTCGCTAGACTCCAGAACTGGTCTCATCTTCACCACACCTCCTCCAGCCCCCACTCTGGGCAATGTCAGTGTCCAAATAGATGAGCGGTCCAGGACCCCTCCTAGTGACTGGACTCTACTCCTGCTCACTCACCCCCATCAGCACACATTCACTGGACTTTGTCATCACCAGAGAACATCCCCCCACTTAAGAAATCATGACTCCAAAGATTCTTCTGGTTCACGTGCCCAGGCATCACCAGGGCACTGTGCCCCCAAGGCCTGTGATCCCTGGCCTCACCATTTTCCATGTGTCAACCCCTCCACTTCCCCCCTACCTACTCTGGGATGCACACTCTCGGTAAGAGTTACTCAGTGCCTTGGACCCCTTCCCCGCTCACCTCCCATCACACCCAACTGAGCAGAGATCTAAGCCTGGAGGACTACAGTGGCCTCACTTCTGAGTATCTACACTCCTACACTTGGGCTTTGCTGGAAAAAAGCCACCCATCTGTGCAGACCCACCGGGCTATCATTACAGAATCACTATCACCATCTCAATAGACACCCAACACTGGCTGGCAACATACCTTTCTGTAATCAAGGAGCTCCAATTCTCCAACAGGACTACCTTTCACCTTCTCCACCTTCCTCAAACCTCTCACCCAACCCTGATGGTCAGGTGATAACCTCGCATCACACTGGGGTGGAAAAGAGAAACCTGGAGAAGAGAGAGGTCTTCCTCCCTCTGCTCCCTTTCACAGTCAAATTTCTTATGACATGCCTCTTCATTTTCATTTCAACTCCCAGTCACTCCCTAGATTTGGTCCTCTATTTTTAAATTAAGAAACATTCCAAACATTTTTAGAAAATTACATGGTGGCACAGTCAGTTAACCATCCAACTTTGGCTCAGGTCATGAGGTAGCCTATAAGTTTAAGCCCCGCGTCGGGCTCTGTGATGACAGGCCTGGAGCCTGCTTCGGATTCTCTGTCTCCCTCTCTGTCCCTCCCCTACTGCTGCTCTGTCTCTCTGTCTCTCTCTCTCTCAAAACTAAATACACATTAAAAATTTTTTTAATTAAAAAAAGAAAATTACAAAGGACACTATGAGCATTCACCTGTACTTGGTTTTAACAAATGTTAACATCTTACCACACATTTTCAATGGAAAGATATGAAATTCTGTATATACGGTTGTTTGTATTTTTTAAATTATATCCACATCCTTCTAATGCTGCTGCTTCTACTCAACATGTTTCAGATTTCCCCATGTTACTACAGACAGGTGTGTCATTTTAATCATTTACCTGCAGTATGACTATACCGCCCATTAGACTTTTTCCTGTTGTGGATGTTTAGTTTCTAACACATCACCTTTCAACAGTGCTACGATTAACACATGTAGGAATTCCTCTAAGGTAAATACCTAAAACCGGAAGTGTACAATTTAGGGTGTACATATCTGGAGTCTTAGTGGATACTGCCAAATCACGCTCCAGACAAGCTTACTGATTTTCAGTCCAACCACTACTTTGAGAGTACCTCTTTCTTCACATCTTTGCCAAACTTGCATTGATTAGAGCTGAAGTCTGGCCTGGCCTGTCTGATGGTATGAGTAGTATCCCAACTTGTTTTAATTTACATTTTCTGATTATTAGTAAAATGAACATCTTTTCATTTTATCAGCCATTATAGATCTTTTTCTGTGAACTGTTTGTTCATATTCTTTCATCATTTTTCTACTGAGGAGACTTTTTCTTTCATAGTTCTTCATATCGTGGACACTAATCCTTTATTGGTTCGTGTTCACTTCAGCATGCATAGACACATAGATTATACTAAAGCACAACTGTCTGCTTGATTATTTGCTATACCTTTTAGATTTTTGAACAGGGAAACACTACAGATACAACTCAAGTCCCCTGTGTACCTCTCCAATATCATTCCTCCCCAAAGCAACCACTCACACTACATTTATAATGTGTACATATGTATTTATTACTACTACGTTTTTTTATAGTTTATTTTTTATTTTTTTATTTTTGAGACAGAGAGAGACAGAGCATGAGCAGGGTAGGAGCAGAGAGAGAGGGAGACACAATCTGAAACAGGCTCCAGGCTCTGAGCTGTCAACACAGAGCCTGACATAGGGCTCAAACCCACGAACTGTGAGATCATGACCTGAGCCAAAGTTGGACACTTAACTAACTGAGCCATCCAGGTGCCCTAATTTATTATTACTTCTTTATGAACCTGTAAGAATACACACAACTATTCTACATGCTTAAGTCAATATAAATAGTATCCTACTTCTTCTGCAACTGGTTTTTTTGTTGTTCCGAATTATGTTCCTAAGACTAAACGATTAACTTCAGTGGTTGGCAAATTTTTCCTATAAAGAGTCAGATAATAAATAAGCTTTCTGTGTTATTTTGTTTTTTGAGTCTTTATAAAATTTTTTTAATGTTTAGTTTTTGAGAGAGAAAGAAAGAGACAGAGTGTGAGCCAGGAAAGGGCAGAGAGAGAGAGAAACAGAATCTGAGGCAGATTCCAGGCTCTGAGCTGTCAGCACAAAGTCCTATGCAGGGCTCGAACCCATGAACTGTGAGATCATGACTTGAGCGGAAGTCAGACACCTAAACAACTGAGCCACCCAGGCGCCCCCATTTTAATGGGTTTTATGAGCCAGATAAGGTTGTTTCTATTGCAACCACTCAACTTTGCCATTGTAATGCAAAGCAGCCACAGACAATACGTAAATGAATAAACTTTATTTATGGACACTGAAATTTGAATTTCATATACTTTTTACATGTATGAAATATTATTCTTTGATTTTTTTTTCCAAAAACATTTAAAAACATAAAACCTTTCTTTGCTCACGGTCCTTCCAAAAACGGACAAGTAGGCTGGATTTGGGCTGAGGGCTGTGCTTGCCAACTCCTGATCTAGCAAGTGCATTGTCACACACAGCACCATGCACAAATGTATTGCAATATATTAACATTCCAGTTGTTAGCCATACCGGTCACCTTCAGTCATTCTACGCAACATTCTCAACGGACGTTCACATCTGTCCCTCTGGGCAAACCACTCTCCAGCCCATCAAGCCCTGGCTGGCGCACCCAGGGCTCCCCACTCCCCCTCACTCACTCTCTCAGCAGCGGCCATGCCACCAGCCACTGTGGGGTTCCTCCCAGCACGCTGGCAGCTCTTTCTCAGCTTCTTGTGCCAACCCTGTCCCAACATCAGGACCTTGGGGTTCTTCAGAGCTTTGTCCTACACCACCTACCCCATGGTCCAGCGCTATGGAATGATAATTCTACAATTTGTGACTTCAACATAAGATCTTATTTCTGAGCTCCAAATGCAAATCTATAATCACCTGCTGGATTCCCATTTGGAATCTGTAGGAATCCCAAACTAAAATATCCGAAATGGAAATTCTGATCCTTACCCCATGGTCTGCTCTTCCCATTTCTTCCCTAGTTGAGTATATGGCACCCTGAGTGGCTCCAGACAGAAACCAAGGTGTTACCGGACACCTCCCTGTCTTATCTTGCCATATCATTCTTAGCCAGGTTCTGTGGATCCCACCTCCAGAGCCCTCACACCTTTCTCTCTGTCCATTTCTACGGACACCACCCAGCGGACACTATCTCTCCCAGCACGACGACAGCCTAGTTAGTGTGTCTGCTTCTACTCTTTTCCTCGCCATCTTCTCTTCATGGCAGGCGCATTAAAAAAATACAAATCAGATGACGCAATTTTATATACAACCTTTCAGAGGCTTCCGAACAGACTTAGAGTAAAATCCAAACTCTTGGCCATGTATGGCTTAGAAGGTGATGTGTGACAGTCTAAGATTCCATCAGGACCTACTTTACCTCTTGCTGGCGATATTCAGGCCACACAGGCTTCCCCCAGGTTCTTCAAACATGTAAGCTCTTTCCTACCTCAGGACACAATAAGGCTAATTTCTCTGCCTGGAACATCCCCTCCCTCACGCCCCCATCCCAGCAACTCAGCACAGGGCTCAGTTCCCTGCTTACAAGTCACTTCCACAGAAAGGCCTTCCCTGACCCCAATCCCATCCCACCTTTGTTCTCTTGCAAATGTTCAATTTCAGTTACTTACAATTTTTTTTTCTTTAAATAATTCACTATGTTCTAACTTAAGATTAATTAACAAAGATCTAGAGGGGCACCTGGGTGACTCAGTTGGCTGAGCATCCAACTTTGGCTCAGGCCATGATCTTGCAGTTTGTGAGTTCGAGCCCCACGTCCGGCTCTGTGCTGACAGCCAGAGCCTGCTTCAGATTCTTTGTCTCCCTCTCTCTGCCCCTCCCCCACTCGTGCTCTGTCTCTCAAAAATAAACATGACAAAAAAATTTTTTTTAATAAATAAAAAGACCTAGAGAAAGCTTCTCACTTGACAATTACAACTTAGAAAGGTTAAAATTTACAATTTTATAATCTTTCTGATACACATCGATTTTACGACCTTATGATCTACTCATTTAATATTCTTTATAAAATCGTAATAAAAACCAATTCTAATATGAGAAAAACAGTTCTAGGGGCACCTGGGTGGCTCAGTTGGTTAAGCATCCAACTTTGGCTCAGGTCAAGACCTCAGAGTTCATGGGTTCAAGCCCCGCGTGGGACTCTGTGCTGACATTGAGGAGGCTGGAGCCTGCTTCAAATTCTGTATCCTCCTCTCTCTCTCTGCCTCTCCCCACTCACACTCTGTCTCTCTCTCTCTCAAAAATAAATAAACATTAAATAAATAAAACATTAAAAAAATTAAAAAAAAAAAAAAAAAAAGGGGCGCCTGGGTGGCTTAGTCGGTTAAGCGTCCGACTTTCGCTTAGGTCATGATCTCACGGTTCGTGGGTTCGAGCCCCGCGTCGGGCTCTGTGCTGACTGCCAGCTCGGAGCCTGGAGCCTGTTTCAGTCTGTAACTCCCTCTCTCTCTGACCCTCCCCTGCTCACGCTGTCTCTCTCTCTCCTGGAAATAAATAAAACATTAAAAAAATTTAAAAAAAATAAATAAATAAATAAATAAATAAATAAACATTAAAAATATTTTTAAAAAAAGAAAAAACAGCTTTATAAATATATCATCAAGATAATGCTCTGAGATTATAACAAGGCTAATTCTGAATAACTAAAAAAACTAAAAAGAAATCCTTACAACCTAATAAAGATCTACTATCTTTGTAGGTCTTTCTGTTAACATAAGAATACAATTTCTGGAATTTTAGGGCTAAAAGACCTTTGGAGATGCTCCAGCCCAATGTCCTTGTTTTCACAGATAATAAAATTGAGCTAAAAAAAAAAAAATTAAATGATTTGCCTAAGGTCACACAGCTGGGCCGAGTCAACGAACAAAAACATTCTAGGTCTTTTTACACTCCATCAAATTCTACTCCCTCCTTTTGGCAAATGCCTCTGCATAAGAGCTTTTATAATATCTAATAATTATATGGTTTTATTTTTGTTTTTTAAGTAAGATCTACACCCAACATAGGGCTCTAACTCATGACTGAGCTATCGAGGTGCCCCATAATTAGATGTTTTTACACATCTAAATTCTATAATGACACTTAACCCTGACTTTCTCATGACTTAGACAGGTGAGTTTCTCAGTTCACTAAAAGAGTGCACCTATTTCCAGCTTTACCGAGATTAAACAAAATCACTTACTTGGCACGTGAGGATCTCACAGGAGTTCTAGAATTGTGGCGAAGACTTAACATATTTTCATGCTCTACTTGCTTGACCTGAGCTTCAAGTTTTGAAATTGTTCTAATTCAAAAGCAATAAGATAAATTAAGCACACAATAGATTTTAAATATAGTTCCACTACAAATTACTTAACAGACCCTTCTAGAAACTGCACTGTTGATTTGCCTAAGGTCACACAGCCTAAGGTCCATACACCTGTTTTCATAGTAAAATGGCACCAGTAGGCTTTAAAAAAGCTGAACAAAACTGAAAAATAAACTGAAAGACAAATACATTAAACTCTACAAAGAAGCATTTCATAAACTACAACCGAAGGAAAAGGGAACAAATGGCTTTTATATAACCAAGGAAATAAAGAAAAATTATAAATCTGACCTCAGATTAAAACACATGGTATAGGGGCGCCTCGGTGGCTCAGTCGGTTAAGCATCTAACTCTGGCTCAGGTCATGATCTCACAGTTCGCGGGTTCGAGCCCCTCGTCGGGCTCTGTGGTGACAGCTAGCTCTGAGCCTGGAGCCTGTCTCTGATTCTGTGTCTCCCTCTCTCTCTGACCCTCCCCTGCTCATGCTGTCTCTCCTTCTCTCTCAGAAATAAATAAAACATTTAAAAATTAAAAAAAAAAAAAAATGGTACAAATTTAAAAAATAAAGTACTCAAAAATAAACTTCAATTCTAACATGTCTAATTCTGAGCATATATATTCATGCATATGAAATACAGATAGGTAATGCTTTCACAAAAGAGAAAGCAGATTTAATATAATATCCAAGAAAAGAGCTAATAAGAACTTCCTAATTTTTTAAAGACACAAAGGCTAAATTATCCTGAACTATCTACCTACAGGCAACTCACCTCATTTGTCCCATGTTCAGAATAAAAGCCTATTTTCAAATTTACCAACAGGGGGTAAGTACTCTGGTACTTCTGCTTTGAAGCTACCTTGGCATTCTTTCTGTTTTCTTAAGCTTTGCCTCTGTGTTTGTATCCTTGTAACCTCAAGTTCTTGTCTGCCCTGCTGCAAGGAGGGTTTGAGAAAGAACAGCTCTAGCAGGCTGACACTTCATGCCGTGACAAGGAAGCTATGGCAGAACTGAATGCATCCCAGCAAAGACTTGAGCAAATGAGCAGGCCAGGCGGCAGCTGCATTCTCTCCAACGGCAGATCCTTAGGAGTGCGGTAAAATCTCCAAATAAGGGATGTATCTTCAAATATAAATACAAAAGCACGCTCCAAAGCCAATTAGAAGTAACTAATCATTTGGCGTGGGGACCATTTATGACTCTGTTTCTATCTTATTAAGCAAAAGAGTTCACAAATATAGTCCCCTAAACCAGGTTTTTAAGAAAGTAGATGGTCATAAAGTTGGTATGAATGCTATTTTCTTTTAGGAGCACTAAAATCATTTGGTGAACTAGACTGCCTCTTAAAATTCTCTTTTTTATTTTTTTAGATAGATTAAATTTCTTTTCAATGGTTTAGTATCACTTAGATCTTGCTATGCTGACAAAATACATAATGTTTCAGGACTGCATACTTCTCAAGCACAACCACCAATATACTCTAATCATTTAAAAATCTTTGGCTAAAATCAAATGTATTTCTAGGTCAGGGAAAGATGAGAATAAAACCTGACCTCCAAGTGCCTAAAAATCCTCAAGAAAAACTTTTAATTGTTTTCAGTACAGACACATCTTTACATGCTAAAAGAATAGAAGCATAACTATCTTATTAATAAGATAACACACCTTACCTTTTCAAATCAGAAATCTGAGTTTGTGCATCAAGCAATTTGTTCTCGGTTGTATTTAATGTATCCTATGAAATTAAAGGAAAAAATTCAGATAAGTGGAATAGTCAAAATATACTTTTAAGATACATAATATAAAACAAATCTAAGGTTACACCATAGAGAATTAGGCAAATACTCAGCAAATACAGCATCAACCACAGAGCCAATATACACAATTCAAGGGAAAAAATGAGAGAGCAAAACGATGGTTGATACAAGTTATGTACATGACCTGTGTAATAGGTATAGCCTATGATGCTTTCCTTAATTCCACACAATCCAGTGTCAAAATCGGCATATTTTAACCACAACTTGCCTAGAACCTCAGTAGATGGCAAAACAAATACACAGGTATTTTGCCATTTAGTACAATTTTAGATGTGATGAGTGGCTCCTGACCCTCCAGAACTCCCGCCTGCCTAGCTGTGTAGGCCTTTTCGCCAACCCTGAGTGATCACCAATACTCTGGACCCCACTTACAGCATTATTGTGGGGTTTTGTGGAATTCAAATATATAGTTCCCAAACAGAGCTTACATTAAGAATTCAAACATTATTGGGGCGCCTGGGTGGCTCAGTTGGTTAGGCGTCTGACTTCGGCTCAGGTCATGATCTCACAGCTCATGAGTGCAAGTCCCATGTCAGGCTCTGTGCTAACAGCTCAAAGCCTGGAACCTGCTTCAGATTCTGCATCTCCCTCTCTCTGCCCCTCCCCTGCTAACCTCTATCTCTCTCTCTCAAAATTAAATAAACATTAAAACATTTTTTTAAAAAAAGAATTCAAACATTATCAATAAACTCAAACAATTCCACAAAAAGCTACTGCTTTAAAAAACAAAACTTCGTATTTAAATATTATTAAATAAATATCTTCATCTGTATGGCTCTTCTTCTAAAAATTTCATCTCAACTCATCTCAAATACAACAGCCATTCAATATTTCTGAATAGCGGCGACTTAAATGGGCAAATATTTGTAAATAAGGATGCTGACAAGAGACGAGGAAGGCACAGAGAGAGGGCCTAACTTAGGCGGCTAGATGGAGGTGGAGGAGGGAGAGGAAAGGAGGAGAAAGAGTCAGCCCTCTTCATTTCCAACCCAGTGTTTCTACCCCTCCATGATGTTCAGAACATGAATCATCAACCATTACCTTTACTCTTTCGTGTTCTTTTCCAAGGGACTCATACTCTCCTAGGAGCTATAAGGAAAAACAAAGAATTGCACCACAAAG
Organism: Hyaena hyaena; assembly: GCF_003009895.1. Taxonomy (NCBI): domain Eukaryota; kingdom Metazoa; phylum Chordata; class Mammalia; order Carnivora; family Hyaenidae; genus Hyaena; species Hyaena hyaena. The sequence goes on along the minus strand of NW_024080632.1, from coordinate 2,834,428 downwards.
TTAAACATTATAATAACAACTCAGAGATAGTCTATAAAATAGCTGCCCATACTCTAAAAATGGAAATGTCATGAAACAGAAAAGTCAACACTTTGTTCCAGATTGAATGAGACTAAAGAGATAACAGAAATGAATGTAAGGCTGATCCTGGGTTGGATCCTGGACTGGGAAAAAAGAGTCATCAAAATAATAATTTGGATGTAGGGGTGCCTGGATGTCTCAGTCGCTTAAGCATCCGACTTCGGCTTAGGTCACGACCTCACAGTTTGTGGGTTCAAGCCCCACTTTGGGCTTTGTGTTGACAGGCAGCTCAGAGCCTGAAGCCTGCTTCTGATTCTGTGTCTCCCTCTCTCTCTGCCCCTCCCCTGCTCATGCAGTCTCTCTCTCTCTCAGAAATACATTAAACATTCAAAAAAATTTTTTAAATAATAATATTAATTTGGATATAAATTGCACATTACATTTCTTTACTTTGAATCATTCTGTGACTATGTACAGAAGGCCCTTGTTCTTAGGAAATACATACCAAAAAGTAGGGGTAAAGGGGAATAATGTCTACAGCTTACTCTCAAATGGTTCAAGGAAAAAAACTACATGTGTGAACACATACATGGGAGGTGATAAAGCAAATATGGCAAATGTTAACAACTGTGGTCTTGGGTAAAAGGAATATAATTGTTCTCACAAGTTTTCTGTAAGTTTGAATTTGTTTCAAAATAAAAAGTAAAACGAGAACAATTTAGTATCAGTCAAGGCCCTTTAAGCAGTATTTTATTTATTATTTCATAGGCTTCACACGTGGGGCTTGAACTCACAACCTGAAGATCAAGACCTAAGCAGAGATCAAGAGCTGGATGCCCTACCCACTGAGCCACCCAGGTGCCCCAAGTAAGCAATATTTTAAAAGATTAAAATTTGTGGGGCACCTGGGTGACTCAGTCAGTTAAGTGGCCAAATTAAGCTCAGGTCATGATCTCACAGTTCGTGGGTTCAAGTCCCATGTCGGGCACTTGCTGACAGCTTGGATCCTGGAGCCTGCTTCAGATTCTGTCTCCCTCTCTCTGCCCCTCCCCCGCTCACTCTCTGCCTCTTTCTCTCTCAAAAATAAATAAAACATTTTTTTTAAATTACAAATAGAGGGGTGCCTGGGTGGCTCAGTCAGCTAAGCGTCTGACTTCGGCTCAGGTCATGATCTCACGGTTCGTGGGTTCAAGCCCCACGTCAGGCTCTGTGCTGACAGAGCCTGGAGACTGTTTTGGATTCTGTGTCTCCCTCTCTCTCTGAACCTCCCCTGTTCATGCTCTATCTCTCTCTCTCTCTCGGAAATAAAACATTAAAAAATTTTTAAGAAATAAATAAAATTACAAAAAGAAAGCACAATCACAAGTCTAATATAATTAGGTTACTTTTTAAAAATGCATATATGTGAGAGTTTTTATTAAAGAAGACAGATTCAAAGAATTTTCTTCTTATCCTGAGATCCCACTAAATTAACAATGAGGCAGAGAAATCAAGAGGTAACCGCAACAGAGAGAGATTTCAATGAAGATGCAGTAAGGCAGAGAAGCTATAACCTTCAGTGCTTGAATATGGGTTTCTAATGGTAACCGGCTGATCTCTTCATAACCCTGCGGGACTAGGGAGTTGAATCTCAGGTTCTCTGAGCTGTCAGCACAGAGCCCGACGTGGGGTTGTCACTCACAAGCCGTAAGATCATGACCTTAGCTGGTCAGACACTCATCCGACTGAACCACCCAGGCACCCCATCTAACCACTCAACTTTAGGACTTTTAGCCAGTTCTGGTCAGCCTGTGCTTCCACCCTGTCTAGAGCCTGCTTTGGATTCTGTGTCTCCCTCTTTCTGCCCCTCCCCTATTCACACTCTGTCTCTCTCCCTCTCTCTCCTTCAAAAATAAACATTAAAAAAATAAGTAAAATTTTTAAAAATTAAAAATAAATAAAGTTGAGTCCAGGACCCTCCCCCATCCTATACAGCAGCGGACTGCCCTGCCAGACAACAGGACTCAGTGAATGAGAATGAGACACAAATGCAACTTTGGAAACCCAAATGTAGCAGGTGGAGGAAGCAAAGGGATAAGGAGAAGATGGAAAAGTTTTTCAAAAACTTTGAATGACTTTGAACAACATCAACAAAACCCAACTTGGCTCCCCATCCCTCACTGCCACCAGATCCTGGGTGAAAGGTCCCAGACAAGAGACTGGGAGACTCTTCCTTGGGAAAACCAAACAATCCCAGAAAAAAGACCCCTACATAATCACTCCATGATTGCTGGTAAGTAAAGGCTACCAGGAAGTAAGTCGCATTTGTACACACACAATCTCCAAATGGCTTTTGACTGCCTCCCTCTTAAATGTGAGTCTACAGTAAAAGAACCAACATTTAAGAAAATAAAAAAAGCAGAAACATTCAATAAGAAGCTGATTTAAAAATGAAAGGTTAACTTAGAAGAAGTAATAAAACTAGGGGCGCCTGGGTGGCTTAGTCGGTTGGGTGTCCGACTTTCGCTTAGGTCATGATCTCGCGGTTCGTGGGTTCGGGCCCCGCGTCAGGCTCTGTGCTGACTGCCAGCTCAGAGCCTGGAGCCTGTTTCAGTCTGTGACTCCCTCTCTCTCTGACCCTCCCCTGCTCACGCTGTCTCTCTCTCTCTCTCCTAGAAATAAATAAAACATTAAAAAAAAAAATTTAAAAAAAAAAAGGAAGTAATAAAACTAAAGAAGTATTAAAAGAGGGGCGCCTGGGTGGCTTAGTCGGTTGAGCGTCCGACTTTCGCTCAGGTCATGATCTCGCGGTTCGTGGGTTTGAGCCCCGCGTCGGGCTCTGTGCTGACTGCCAGCTCAGAGCCTGGAGCCTGTTTCAGAGTCTGTGCCTCCCTCTCTCTCTGACCCTCCCCTGCTCACGCTGTCTCTCTCTCTCTCCTAGAAATAAATAAAACATTAAAAAAATTAAAAAAAAAAAAAAAAAAGAAGTATTAAAAGAAAGCTATTATTAATATCCTCAGAGAAATTACAGCTCTATTCATAAAACAAGACCAGAGAGCAATGAAAAACTAGCAACAAGAGAACAAGAAACAGCTCTTAGAAACGAAAAATGAGAGAGAAAATAAATTTAATACTAAGAGCAGAAGATAGTGAACCAAGAGACCATGATGGAAAGTAAAGCATAAATAAGTCTTAGAAAATCAACCCAGGGGCACCTGGGTGGCTCAGTCAGTTAAACGTCCAACTTTGGCTAGATCATGATCTCATGGTTCATGTTTTCAAGCCCCAAGTCAGGTTCTGTGCTGACAGCTCGGAGCCTGGAGCCTGCTTCAAATTCTGTGTCACCCTTTCTCTCTGCCCCTCCCTTGCTTGTGTTTTCTCTCTTTCACAAAAATAAATAAACTCAAAAAAAAATCTGATAAGAAAATATACCAGAATTCTATACTCTAGCCAAATGACATGTGAAAGATCTAAATCTTCATCCAAAATGATTATGGATAATGTTAAAAATTCAAGAAATAGGGGTATCTGGCTGGCTCAATCCCTGGAGCATGCAACTCCTGATCTCAGGGTCGTGAGCTCAAGTCCCACCTTGGGTGTTGAGCTTACTCTAAAAAAAAAGTGGGGGCACCTGGGTGGCTCAGTCGGTTAAGGGTATGACTCTGGGTTTCAGTTCAGGTCATGATCTCACCATCCGTGAGACACAGTTCTCTATGTCAGGCTCTGTGCGGATAGCGTGGAGCCTGCTTGGGATTCTTGCTCTCCTCTCTCTCTCTCTCTGCCCCTCCCCTGAGTGCTCTCTCTCTCAAAATAAACATTTTTAAAAAGTTTAAAACAAAAGTAAAAATAAAAAATAAAATTTCAAGAAATAACATAAGCACTTTATTTAGAAATACTGGGGCGCCTGGGTGGCTCAGTCAGGTCATGATCTCACGGTTTGTGAGTTCGAGCCCCACATCAGGCTCTGTGCTGACAGCTCAGAGCCTGGAGCCTGCTTCAGATTCTGTGTCTCCCTCTCTCTCTGCCCCTCCCCTGCTTGCACGGTCTCTCAAAATTAAAAAAAAAAAAAAATTTTAAGTATATGTTGTATTTTCATTTTAATTCAATTAAAGATTTTTTTAATTTTTAAACATTTATTCATTTTTAAGAGACAGAGTGTGAGTGAGAGAGAGACAGAGAGAGAGGAAGACACAGAATCCGAAACAGGCTCCAGGCTCTGAGATGTCAGCACAGAGCCCGATGCAGGACTCAAAACTCACGGACCACGAGATCATGACCTGAGTTCAAGTCAGACACTCAACCAACTCAGCCACCCAGGCATCCCTAAAAAAAATTTTTTTTAAGAAAAGAATTTCCAGCTCAGGTCCAGGATGCTGCAGAGAAGAGACAAGCTATCCCTGCTACATCCAGTCCAAGTTCCCAGACTACTGAGTCCATGACCAGAATATGTCCAATTTGGGGCTCACCTGGGTTAAAGCTCTGGTAATTGAAACAATACCCAAGAGGTACTTGCACAGGTTTGCGTAAGGAGACATGTTTAGGAATGCTCATGGCACTGTTGCTCTTAATGGCAATAAAAAGAAATTGGTAACAGGAAAATAAATTGTGAAAGAATCACAGAGTGGAAGGCTACACAACAATGAGAACAAATGAACCAGTGCTAACACATCTGCTTGAATAAATCTTACAAATGAAAAAAGTTGCACAGTAGTGAATATAGCGTAATAACATTTATAAAAAGCTCTATGATATGCTAAATAACACAGAGAAGCATACACACATGTAATGATACGAATACAGACATGGGAAGATATTCCCACTATTCACATCAGTCACTCCTAAGAAGGCAGGGGTGATCAGAAATGGGTGCATGGGGGGACTTCAATTATATCTGTGGTATTTTAAATCCGAAGATGAGTGGCTGGTCCACGTGTATATTTTTCTTTTTATATACTTGTAATATTTAAAATATGTTTAAAATAAAAATAAATAGAAGATGCATGTATCAGCATGGTAAATCTCAGAAGCAATGCTGCAAAAAAACAGGTTGCAGGAAGGGGTACGTGGCTGGCTCACTCAGTAGAACATGCAAATCTTGACCTCAGAGATGTGAGTTCAAGCCCCACGCTGGGCGTGGAGCCTACATAAAAATAAAAAAACAAAACAGGCTGCTGCAAGGTATAGGTGGTACAATACAATTCATACATGGATCATAAACATTACTATATACTGTTTATAGACACATGGTTTGGAGCAAAAGTAGAAAGAAATGCGTGGGGAAAACCAAGAGCGAATCCAGCATAGCAGGTAGAAGAGAAAGGAATGGGGTATTTCAATTGTATCTGCAGGCAGCTGGTGTGGACGTTCTATATATTACTCTGTGTGTTCCCCTAGGCTTAACATACAGTGATATAACAAATGCAAACAAAGAAGGTGTCATCACTGGCAACATTAGTATAATTTTAATTCAAAACAACATTCCAGTGATCCTTTGCTGCTTCACAGCCACTCCAACATAATTGTGGTAGGTTTTTGAATAATTAAAAACAATGCCCCCCCCCGCCGCAGTACCAATGAACATGCCTTGTACTAGATCTTCGTTTCTAAATATAATTTCATACTTAAAGGAACCAGGGCTCCTTGGAAACATGAGTGATTTAGGGCTCGGACTGGGAAAGTACAAGATGAGCTTGGAATATCTTGCTGTGCCAGGAAGCGTGCATGTGCTCAGAGAATGACAGAAACGCACCAGAAGGACACAGGAGCCCGCCAGCCAGACGCTGCCCCACTAGCCAAAAGGAGGACAGAGCAAGCAACAAAATAACAACCATAACGACGACAAAAAGAACTGTAACTCACTGAATAAAATAAGAATCCATGAATCCACGCTGACATAAATAAACAAAGGAGAGCAGAGAGGTCCTCCTTTCAGAAAAATGTACAAGGGTAACAGAAAAACCATTTGGCAACCATCACGGTAATTGCTTGTTTCAGGAAAGACTCCTCAGTTGATGCTAAAGCTAGTGGGTCAAAGTCTGATGAGAAGACAGTAACTTACCAAGTCTTAAAATATCCCCTAAAACTTATTAATTCCAAATGGGGAATTATCACTTTAGAGTGGAGACACCAGGCAAACAGCACCTTACCCCAGAGATGAGCGTTAACACCACAAAGGGAACATGGGCCTCCCGAAAGGATATGCTAAGGGCTCAGCTCCCTTCATTCCTGTGCATTACAACAACCTGAATCTGACTGCAAAATATAAACCCACACTGAAGAACATTCTACAACAGTGCTGCCCAACAGAACTTTCTGCAGCACTGGGGTGTCCTCTACCTGCACTGCCCAATGGGGAAGCCACAGCCACATGCGGCCGCTGACAGAATGCTAAAGCACGTAAGGTCAAATGTTAAGATTTAGAATCAACGTGAAAGGTATCTGCAAAGCTCTTATACAATTTTTGCTACGTTCTGTAAGTCTGATATAAGGCAAAGTAAACGGTGCAAGAAGTTTTAAAACCCAGGATTCCATCAAGTACTCACATACAAAAATTATACTATTAATACACATGAGTAAGAACAGTAATAACCAGGGGCACCTGGGTGTCTCGGTTGGTTAAGCATCCGACTCTTGATTTCCACTCATGTCATGATCTCATGGTTCATGAATTTGTGGGTTCAAGCCCTGCATCAGGCTCCGTGGCTGACAGCATGGAGCCTGCCTGGGATTCCGTCTCCCCCACCCCCTGCCCCTCTCCTGCTTGCAGTCTCTCTCTCCCAAAATTAAATAAATAAATAAATAAACAAACAAACAAACAAACATACATTTTAAAAAGAACAGTAATAACCAAAACCATGTGAAGTTCTAATCAAGTATGACATAGTGAACAGAGTGTTTATACCCACTCTCTCCTGAAACCTGACTGGCAGAGAATGAAATACACAGGCTTAGTGATATCATGCGCTGAAAATGGCCCTTTCCCTCAGTGGTCTTTCTCCCAATATTCCATAACTACAGTCTAGCCATGGGAGAAACATCAGACTAATACCATTGGACGTCCAACAAAATCCCTGCCCAGGCCTCCTCAAAACTGTCTAGGTCATCAAAAACAAGGAAAGTCTGGGGCGCCTGGGTGGCTTAGTCGGTTAAGCGTCCAACTTTCGCTTAGGTCATGATCTCGCGGTTCGTGGGTTCGAGCCCCGCGTCAGGCTCTGTGCTGACTGCCAGCTCAGAGCCTGGAGCCTGTTTCAGTCTGTGACTCCCTCTCTCTCTGACCCTCCCCTGCTCACGCTGTCTCTCTCTCTCTCCTAGAAATAAATAAAACATAAAAAAAAAAAAAAAACAAAAAAAAACAAGGAAAGTCTGAGAAACTGTCAGAGGTGAAAGGAGCCTGAGGAAGCATCAGGACACCTAAATGTACTCCGTGGGACCTGGGACTGAGAGAGAACACTAGGTAAAAACAAACGAAATCTGAAAAAGCTATGGAATTTACTTAACAATAATGTATCAATATTGGCTCATTAACTGCTGCAAACATACCATGCTAATGTGAGATGTTAATAACAGAACTGTGCAGGGCATATGGGAATGCGACACTATCTTCTCAGTTTTTCTGTAAATCTGAAAGTGTTGTAAAAAAATAAAGTCTTTTTTTTTTTTTTAACATTTATTCATTTTTGAGAGACACAGAGAGATACAGTGCAAGCGGAGGCGGGGCAGAGAGAGAGAGGGAGATCCAGAATCCGAAGCAGAATCAGGCTCTGAGCCGTCAGCACAGAGCCCAACGTGGGACTTGAACTCACGAACCATGAAATCATGACCTGAGCCAAAGTCTGATACTTAACTAACTGAGCCACCCAGGCACCCCTAAAGTATTTTTTTTTATTTTTTTTTTTTAGGGTTTATTTATTTTTGAGAATGAAAGGGGGGTGGGGCGGAGAAAGAGGGAGAACAGAATCTGAAGCAGGCTCCAGGCTCTGAGCTGTCAGCACAGAGCCCAAAGCGGGGCTCGAACCCACAAACTGTGAGATCAAGACCTGAGCCAAAGTCAGATACTTAACTGACTGAGCCACCCAGGTACCCCCTAAAGTATTTTTTTAAAAAGTGTGACTGTACTCCCTCTCTCTCTGCCCCTCTCCCACTCATGCTCTCTCAAAAATAAATAAAAATTAAAAAAATATATTTACATGTATTATCTTCCTAAAAATAAATATTAAAAAAATCAAAGTAACAACAATCTAATGCAACAGCTGAAGTACTTTCAGATTTCTTTACGTACCATGACAAAGGTTATTAGGACAAACCTAGGGAAAAAAATACCCAACCCAAAACCTAATGCAGTTTCAATGTTATACAAATTCAAACTTTAAGCGACATTACAGCAGAGTGGAAAAATTCTAAATCTAGTTTATTTTATCCATCCAGCCACACAGACCTGATTTATGATAGCTCAAAAGTTGACCCGCTAGAGGCAAAAAGTGTGAGGGAAACACCACAGCTCTGGAAGCTCTGACTTTGTACTTCAAGATAAGACCTAATAGACTCAATCGGGAGAATCTATATTTGCAGCTACAGCAAAGTTATGTAAAAACAAAACAAAACAAAACAAAAAAAACTTGGAAAAAAAATTTTTTTAAATAAATACTGTAAGAGTTTAACATCTAAAACAACTTTTAGCCAGCCCTGTCACAGGTAGGTTTCCATTATTTGTCACTTACATCTTGAAACATTTTGTTTTCCTGTTTCAGTCTTGCTTCTTTATCATCTGAGAGTTTGTAAGCATTCTCAAAGGCTTCTTCTAAATCCTGCAGTCGAGACTTTAGTCGAATGATGGTATTGTCTTTTTCTTTATTACTTGTTCTCATTTCCTCAATCCGTTCCTGCAAAATTTTGGAAGCATTGCTGGCTGCATTGAAGCGTTCTCTGAAATCATTCTACAAAATAAATACAAGGATCATAAATTGTTTTTAAAAAATAGACATTTCAATAGCAGCTAATAAATTGTGGACATCAAACACTAAAAGAAAAGTAATAAAATAAAACCTAAAAATGGAAATCAACAAACTTAATATTTAAATAAAAAGGATTATTCTGCTAAAGTAACAGCTTCAGGGGCACCCAGCTTGTTCAGTCAGTGGAGTGTGTGAAACTTGCTCTCACAGGATACGTTTAAGGCTCATATTGGGTATAGAGATTACTCAAAAATAAAATCTATAGGGGCACCTGGGTGGCTCAGTTGGTTAAGCGTCCAACTTTGGCTCTGGTCATGATCTCGTGGTTCGTGGGTTTGGGCCCCACATCAAGCTCTGTGTTGACAGCTCAGAGCCTGGAGCCTGCTTCGGATTCTGGGTCTCCCTCTCTCTCTGTGCCCTCCCCTGCTCATGCTCTGTGTCTCTCTCTCAAAAATAAATAAACATTGGGGTGCCTGGGTGGCTCAGTCGGTTAAGGGTCCGACTTCAGCTCAGGTCATGATCTCACAGTTCGTGGGTTCGAGCCCTGCATTGGGCTCTGTGCTGACAGCTAGCTCAGAGCCTGGAACCTGCTTCTGATTCTGTCTCCCTCTCTCTCTGACCCTCCCCTGCTCATGCTGTCTGTCTCTCTCTCTCTCAAAAAAATAAATAAAACATTAAAAAAATTTTAAATAAATAAACATTAAAATAATTAATTAATTAATTAGCATCAGACTATTGGCCTAAGCTCAAGTCATAGTCTCACGGTCCATGGGTTCAAGCCCCACGTCTGACTCTGTGCTAGCAGCATAGAGCCTGCTTGGGATTCTCTGTCTCTTTCTCTCGGCCCCTCCATTGCTTGTGCTATCTCTGTCTCTCTCAAAATAAATAAAACTTTAAAAATTTTCTAAAAAAAAATATTCAATCAATAATAGCTTCATGAGACTGTCATGAAATACAGACAGAAAACCATTTCTGGCATTGTACTGCTGGACTCACCTGTAGGTCACTTTAATGAAAAAAATAACCATGGCTATTAAGAAAATGATTTTGAAAGGGCAGCTGGAGTCTGTTGCCCCACATTAATATTTAGGAAAAATCAAGCATTTCTTACCCTATTCTCTTACTTACTACGAAAATAAAACATTCAAAATACATCTCAATGTTAATGTTCATTCAACAACCATTTCTTGAATATCCACTAGGTACCAGGCACTAGGGTACAAGAAATAGAAGATTAGCAAGAAAGACCAGTCCCTGACTTTGAGAAGTTCACAGTTTAGGAGACAAAGACAACTTAAAAAAAAAAAAAAGATCAAAGAAAGACAAAGAAATAGTTCACAGAACATAACTGGCATTTTCCATCAAAATGTTACTAACAAGATTTCACATAGAAGAATAAAACTTGGTAACACATGAAAAAGTATTTTAAAATATTAAAATATTAAGCATCTGACTTCAGCTCAGGTCATGATCTCATAGTTCCCAAGTCTGAGTCCCTCATAGGACTCTGTGCTGACAGCTCAGAGCCTGGAGCCTGTTTTAGATTCTGTGTCTCCCTCTCTCTCTGCCCCTCCTCCGTTCACGTCTATCTGTCTCTCTTAAAAATAAACATTAAAAAAAATTTAATTTTTGGGGCGCCTGGGTGGCTTAGTCGGTTAAGCNAAAAAAAAAAAAGGACTTTAGGGGCGCCTGGGTGGCTTAGTCGGTTAAGCGTCCGACTTTCGGTCAGGTCATGATCTCGCGGTTCGTGCGTTCGAGCTCCCCGTCGGGCTCTGTGCTGACTGCCAGCTCGGAGCCTGGAGCCTGTTTCAGTCTGTGACTCCCTCTCTCTGACCCTCCCCTGCTCACGCTGTCTCTCTCTCTCTCTTCTAGAAATATATAAAACATTAAAAAAAAAATTTAATTTTTAAGTTTATGTATTCCTAGTTATACATCCAAGAAAATTTAAAACCTAAGTCCACATAAAATCTTGTATACAAATATTCAAGTAATAATAGTCAAAAAATCAAAACAACCCAAACATCCATCACCTAATGAATGAATAAACATGGTCTATCCACAACAGAGTATTATTCAACCATAAAAAACAATGAAATACATATCCATGCTACAGCATGGATAAATCTTGAAAACAATCCTAAGTGGAAGAAGCTGGACACAAAAGGTCACATATATATGATTCTATTTATACCAATGTCCAGAATAGGCAAATCCAAAGCACAGAAAGTAGGGTAGTGCTTGCTCAGGGCTGGAAACAAGGGGTTTTGGGGTGAGGAGGGAAAGGCTGACGGTTAACGGTTTCAGAGTTTCTTTTTATTTATTTATTTATGTTTTTAATGTTCTTTTATTTATTTGTGAGACAGAGAGAGGAGGAGAGAGTGAGCCGGGGAAGGGCAGGAAGTGGGAGAGAGAATTCTGCTGCCAGCACCAGAGCCTGGTGTGGAGCTCAATCTCATGAACCTTGAGATCATGACCTGAGCCGAAATCAAGAGTCAGACACTCAACCAACTGAGCCATCCAGGTGCCCCCGGGGCTTCTTTCTGAGTGAGAAAATATTCTGAGCTAGCTGTCAGCACAGAGCCTGACATGGGGCTCGAACCCACAAACCGTGAGATCATGACCTGAGCTGAAGTCGGACGCTTAACTTACTGAGCCACCCAGGCACCCCTTGAGTGAGAAAATATTCTACAACTGACTGTAGTGATGCTTGCACAAGTTTGCAAATATACTAAAAACCACAGAATTGTACACTTTCAGAGAGTGAGTTTCATGATATACAAATTATACCTCAATAAAAATAATAAAAACCTTGGGACGCCTAGTGGCTCAGTAGGTTAAGTGTCTGACTTCAGCTCAGGTCATGATATTGCGGTTCGTGGGTTCGAGCCCCGCGTCGGGCTCTGTGCTGATGGCTAGCTCAGAGCCTGGAGTCTGTTTCAGATTCTGTGTCTCCCTCTCTCTCTGACTCTCCCCTGCTCATGCTGTCTCTCTCTCTCTCTCAGAAATAAATAAAAACATTAAAAAATAATAATAATAAAAACTTTAAAGGGTAAAAGTATCTTATCCTATGAAGCCAGTAGCATTCAAAATATAAACTTACTTAAGACAACCTAAAGGTTAAAAACACATAGCCAATGTTTTCATAAAACTATTAGTTTGTCTCTAAAGTTCAGTTAATAAAAAGGCTTACATTCTTAACATTAAGCCACTCAACAACAAAAGAGTACTTACGACTTCTATTTCCAGCAAATTGTTCTTATTTTCAAGTGCTCTCACACGACTAGTTGCTTCATTCAGAGCACTATCTAATTGGCCACATCTAAAAACCATAAGTTGAAAAGAAACATTAGCAGATAAAATCCTTTCCCTTAGAAGTATTCTATAAATCCGATTCTCCAATATATAATACAAAACAAATCCTCCAATGTTAGTGAACACTCAGGGTGCCATTTTCATAAAATACATCCCAATAAACCTGATATCATTTTCCAGAGATTATAATATGAAAAGATCTCTAATAGGTAAGTGAGAAAGGAAAACTACGAAAGACATTTGTACACCCGTGTTGACAGCAATATGCACACTAGCCAAAAGAGGAAGCAAGCCAAGTGTCCCTGAGAGCTGAATGGACAAACGAAATGTGGTCTATCCATGCAGTGGAATAGGATTCGGCCTTAAAAAGGATGGCTGTCCAAAGCCTGCTATGATGTGGATGAACCTTGAGGGCATTATGCTCAGTGAAGTAAGCCAGACACAGAAGTTTGCTTCCACTTGTACCCAAGTTCATCTGAGGCGTTAAATTCATAGACAGAAAGTAGGATGGTGGGTACTAGAGGGTGGGGGTGCTGGGAATACAGACTTGTTGTTTAATGGGTACAGGGGATCAGGGTTGCAAGATGGAAAGTTCAAGTTGCGAGATGGATGGTGCTGATAGTTGCCCAAGAACATGAATGTACTTTATACCAGCAAAATGGTTAACATGGTAAATTTTGTTATTTATATTTTACACTAAAAAATAAAATTTTAATTTAAAAATACAAGATATAAAAGAATGCATAAACTGCTTGATCTTTGTTACGAAAAAAAAACTACACATAAATATGTGTATTGTTAATTCTAGGAAATAAAACTTAAGTCTGGAAACTTAGAGGTCGGGTAGGGAGACTTTTCATATTCTATCCCTCTGCACTTTTCCACATGAGTATGAATGTATTCTTATAATTAAAGACCTTCTTCATAAAGTTAATCATCACATAACCTTAAAATCGTAAAAAACACAGAAGAATTCGGTTATCATTGTGACTCCATGTTCATGAGTACAAAACAATATTTATTTGGCATTCATTACATGTCAAGTCCATGTTAAGCACTTACATTCATCCTCACAATCCTGAGTTAGGACTGTCATCATTAGCATTTTACAGATGAGAAAACAAAATGAAGCTGAATTCCTCTTGGGTTATAAGCCATCATATTACACATTATATCACATCACTTCTAAACCCAGCAGTCTGGCTCCAGAGGTCACGTTCCTAACCACTGTGCGTTGATGCCACATAGAAATGAAATATGGATTAAACCATTCTAGAAAGAAAGAGCACTAAATAGTCAAGTGTAGGTGTGTTAACTCTATTTCTGTTTTAATTCTCACACTGAGTCTGGCAGAAGATTGTGTCACACAGCAATCTGACATTGCAGCTGGCCCTCAAGAGAAGTGTCCATGGCCCAATGTACAAGAGAAGAGTCTGTGGCCCCATGTACAAGAGAAGCGTCCATGACCCCGTCTACAGAAGTGTCCATGGCCCCATGTACAAGAGAACTGTCCGTGACCCCGTCTACAGGAGAAGTGTCCGTGGCCCTATCTATAAAAGAAGTGTCTGTGGTCCCGTCTACAGAAGAGTCCGTGGCCCCATGTACAAGAGAAGTGTCCGCGGCCCCGTCTATAGGAGAAGAGTCCGTGGCCCCATGTACAAGAGAAGTGTCCGTGGCCCCATCGGCAGGTCCAGGGGGGTTCTCCTATTTTAACTTTAGGTCTGAAAAACCCTGATGTGTATGCTGACAACTTAAACTTGGTTTTCATCTTTGGTGAATCATTTCAGTTCTGGATGCCTGCAACCACTGCTATGCATTTGCATGCTGTCCTTCGGCCCACCCCAGTGCCCTGACTGCTGCTGTCCCTGTTAGGACACAGCCATTTACTCAAACCCTGACTTCCGATCTGTCCTACCCACACTGCCTCACCACTCTATGGCTCCAGCAGCTTCTAGACAGACAAGTGCGTTAATCAGCTATCATTCCTAGGTGCCTTCTCTGGTGGCCTATCTTTAACCCAATGAGGTCTACTGGCTTCTTTCATACTCATTTTCCCCAGGAAGGACCTACAGTCATCTTTGACTTCTTAAAAACAAACAAACAACAACAACAAAACGAGAACCACCTTCCCCTAGCCTGCTATCTACTCTTTTCCTTTTATCCCAGACAACCTATCCCTGGCTGTTTTCATATTACTGCCCTCGACCACGGCACTCCCAGTCTCACCCTCAATCCCACCTCCAGCCCCACCCCCAGCAGCACAACAGAGCTGTAGTAACACTCAGGTAGTTGACAGCACGTTAACTACACAGCAACCACAAACCAATATAAAGGCTAGTTTTCCTACAATTCTTCAAGTTAAACTATTAACTGGACCCAAAGATTTCAGTTCCCTCCTAATCTTTTTTCAAGGGGCTTTGTCTTTTTTTGCCTTAAAAAACAATACTTTGCTGCTATACTGACCTAAGGAGTTGTTGTTATTTTTTAATGTTTGTTTATTTTTGAGAGACAGAGAGAGTGCAAATGAGGGAGGGACAGAGAGAGAGAAAGGGGGAGGAAGAGGATCCCAAGCAGGCTCCACACTGTCAGCGCAGAGTCTAATATGGGAGAGATCATGTGAGATCATGGCCTGAGCTAAAATCAAGAGCTGGACACTTGGGGTGCCTGGCTGGCTCAGTTAGTTAAGTGCACTGACAGCACAGAGCCTGCTTGGGATTCTATCTCCCCCTCTCTCTTCTCCTCCCCTGCTCTCTCTCTCTCAAAATAAATTTAAAATTTTTTAAAGGGGGGTGTTGCATGGGTCGCTCAGTTAGTTAAGCGTCTGGTCATGATCTCACGGTTTGGGAGTTGGAGCTCTGCATCGGGCTCTCTGCTCAGCGCCCACTTTGGGTCCTCTGTCCCCCTCTCTCTGCTCCTCTGCCCTACTCCCCTCTCTCTCAAAAATAAATATTTAAAAAACAACAAAAAAAAAGAATAGACTGAGCCACCCAGGTGCCCCAAACTGGGCTTTCAATCTTATTTAAATCCTATTTAAATGTAAAGTATGTTGCAAGTATGCTGTTATTAATACTAGTGAAGGCATCAAATTTTGTTAATGATTCTCTCCTTAAAACAGGTATACAGGGGCGCCTGGGTGGCTTAGTCGGTTAAGCGTCCGACTTTCGCTTAGGTCATGATCTCGCGGTTCGTGGGTTCGAGCCCCGCATCGGGCTCTGTGCTGACTGCCAGCTCAGAGCCTGGAGCCTGTTTCAGCCTGTGACTCCCTCTCTCTCTGACCCTCACCTGCTCACGCCGTCTCTCTCTCTCTCCTAAAAATAAATAAAACATTAAAAAAAAAAAAAAAAAAAAAAAAAAACAGGTATACAGGTATCTTTAACATAACTGTCCCCCGTGTTTCCATGTTGGTTACTTGTCTGTACAGGGTAATTGCTTACACAGGTTCAGGAATGTCTGGGTTCAAGTTCCTTAGGCAAACAGGTCTCTGTTAAAAATTTCAAATCTAAAGCACATCTTTGCAAAGTGTTTCATCACAATTAAATATACTTAGGAAAAAATAACATATCCATCGGAGAAATCCTAACTTTATAGCTGAAGTGTAAGTTTTACCTGTCCACGAGAATTTGATTGGTTTTCTTCCAGTCTTCAACTGCAGAAATCTCCTTTGCCTCCAGTTTCTGTTTCAAAGTATTTATTTCTGACTCATAATAAGCTCGAAGATCGGCTATGTGTCGAGCATGCTTCTCCTTCAGATTCTGCCGAATCCTGTAGGTGAGGGCAAAATAATTTCTTAGTAAAAAATTTCCGGGGCGCCTGGGGGACTCAGTCGGTTAAGTCTCCAACTTCGGCTCAGGTCATGATCGCGCGGTTCGTGGGTTCGAGCCCCACGTCAGGCTCTGTGCTGAGAGATAGCTCAGAGCCTAGAGCCTGTTTCAGATTCTGTATCGCCCTCGCTCTCTGACCCTCCCCTGTTCACACAGTCTCTCTCTCTCAGAAATAAATAAAACATTAAAAAAAATTTTTTTTAATTTCCTCACTCTCCACTTCACAAGGGAAACCAAGAACACTATATTTCTCGAAAGCAAAACTATAGTCTTCCTCTGGACACCCACAGAAAACATAACAGATCAATATACATGCTGACAACTAATTAAGTAAAAAAACAAAGACATGGATTAATTTTTAGATGCTCTACCTTAAAAATGCTGTATCTCTTTTTTTTTTAAGACTTTATACATTAGTGAAAGTCAATAAAAATCATTTTCATCATTCAAGCAGACATCAGAGAAAATCTAGTAACATTACAAGCCACGCGCTGAAACACATACTTAGAAAGTATCACAGGGTCTTCCAGGGAAGTCAGTGAAATGCATTCTGGGACACTGTTGGCCGTCGCTGGAAGCTGAGACTGACTGGCTGAGGCTGAAGTTACTGTGACGGTGTTTTCTTCGTCTACAGTGTTGACCGAGATGTCATTACTAGCAGTAGTGCACACCGACGGAAACACGGAGCTGCTCCTACTGTCGCTTGGGAATCCGTGATTTTTCCAAGAGTCCACTGGTGATGCTTTTGTATTTGAAGGATATTTTGGGAATCCAGATGACTGAGAAGCAATATTACTTGCTTGTGAAAATGAGTCTATGTCAGAGTGACTAGACATACTGGGGTCTAGAACAGAGTCTGGCGAAAAGGATATTCTGTCATCGAGGGCGTTCAAAAAGCCTTGTGGTTGAATCCCTGAAATCTGATTTGGCTTCATGTGTAACGTTGGATCTAGAGTTAGTACCTAGAAATTAAGGCAGACAACAGTAAGGTTTTGCCCTCAGCACTCAGTGTGTGTTTTTAAGTGAGTAAGCTTTAGATCTCCTAGGGAAAATAAAGCTTGAGATAAAGGTTGAGAGTCATGAAGCATCTTTCATTTTCATTCAGCAGGGTGTTGCCAACTTTACCTCTGGTGGATGATTTGGGTTGGAAGCAGAAGTGAGATTCCTCTCAGGTAACTGCTTGTTTTCCCTTTGTTTTTTATGATAAATATCCTTCAGTGATGGTAGCTTCATCTCATTACTAGTATTAGACTTAAAGATATGAAACAAAATTATTTAAGTGGTATCATCAATGATGAAAAAAGTTCACTGATATCAAGATCAGCACCACAAAAAGATTTCTGAAAGATTTTAAATGCACTGAGACTCCAGGCTGTCAGACTTATAAAACAAGTTTCGATGTCATTACCCATTAATTATGAGTCTCCCTCAGAATGAAAAAAAAAAAATTGTATCCCCTAATAATAAATATTAAGGTGATAATCTGAACCTAGGTTATTCAGTAGCCTCAGAATACTTCCAAAGAATTAAAAACCATGGTAGTTCTCCCTACTCAAGATAAAAACGAATTTTTGAGGTAAGAAAAGACTTCACGATGAAAGAAGGAATCCGTTTTAAGAAGGCTTCTGGCTAGATTAACACTGTGTGACTCAAGGAGACAGGTATACGGAGATGGAGTTCCTTACCTATTTTCCTACTTTTTTAATAGTTGGCAGGAGCGCCTGGGTGGCTCAGTCAGTTAAGCATCTGACTTCAGCTCAACTCATGATCTCACGGTTCGTAGGTTCGAGCCCTGCATTGGGCTCTGTACTGACAGCTAGCTCAGAGCCTGAAGCCTGTTTCGGATTCTGTATCTCCCTCTTTCTCTGACCCTCCCCCACGCTGTCTCTGTCTGTCTCTCTCTTTCTCAGAAATAAATAAAACATTAAAAAAAAAAAAAAAAGAGTTGGCAGACCAAGAAAAAGTGTCAAGAAGTTACCCAATGGAAATAAGCTCCCTTTTAAGTTAATAAAATAAGAACATATGACCCTAATTCCTACAGCTTGAAATCAGGCTTTGTCATGCTGGAAATGTTGCAAAGAGGGCTAAGCTCCAAATAGTAAAACCCCAGCCTCAAATCACTTCAAAGTGGGACCTACTGTAGGGCATGATGGGGTATCGTTTAACTCAGGCCTCAAATTTAAACTCTCTTAAACGGAGTTATGGATTCAGCAAGAGATACATTGAAAGCACTCGAAGAATATATTCACATATAGCTTTAAATGTGTGTCCCATTTCCACACCCTACACAAGCTGCAGCTTACCATAAATTAATATGTTTTAATAAACCCTGTAACTAGTTTGTGGATATGACAAACTTTTTACTTGTGCATTAAAGGCATTAATTTTCTGAATGTAAACCCTTAAAATTTACCACAATTTCTGTAATCCTACTCTGGAATTTTACTTTTTTTAATTAAAAAAATTTTTAATGTTTATTTCTGAGTGAGAGAGAGGGGAGTGGGAGGGGCAAAGAGAGGAGGAGACAGAATCGGAAACAGGCTCCAGGCTCCAAGCTGTCAGCACAGAGCCCGATGTGGGGCTCGAACCCATGAACCGCGAGATCATGACCTGAGCTGAAGTCAGACGCTTAACCGACTGAGCCACCCAGGCGCCCCTGGAATTTTACTGTTTTTACACCAACAACCTAAATGCCCCTTTCAAGCTGGAAGCCTGTGACAAGCAGGGCACTCTGCATACGGCCCTGAGCCTGGGGGCTCTCTGCCCACTGCCGCTCCAGACCTGGAGGAGCCCCACCAGGGCACACTGCTGGAATGACTCTATTCAGAGCTCGTGGTAGCGTAAGGAACCAATCCTCGCCATTTTCCACTTCTGTGATTTCCTTTCACATTTTAACATCTCTGAAGTTAGGATGCCTCTTGTAATTAATGGCATCTTAACACTGCTTTCAGTCAAGGGGCATTCGTGACATAACCGTCATTGCCTGCTCATAAGCACATATCGAAGGCATCCAAATTGGCCAGGTGTCAGCAGCAGAAGCCCTGAGAACCAGTATGTAAGGGATGGTGAATCACAGATGTTTAGCAACCTTCCCCATCTGGGGGCGGAAAGGAGGCCAGTTCTACAGAACTACCAGGCCCGGTAAAAACTCAGCGCCAAGGCCTTGCGCCCGAGCCAATCCCCAAAGCTCCTGATGGCTCCAGGACGACGGGACGTGGAAAACAGAGAAACCAACACTGAGGTGGAAAGAGAGCGCAAGCCTCTGGAGGCGAAAAAGTTTTAACCAATTTATTTCACTTATATCATCCTTTTTAAGTACGTATAAGAGTTGTATGACAAAAACCAATGTTCGATTACAAGGTCTATGAGCTCTTTGAGTAAGAATAAAATACAAATTCTAAGTTGTGAGAAAGCACTGATACAGTGCTTTTTGTTTTTGTTATAATAATTTTTTTTAAGTTTATTTACTTCTTTTTGAGAAGGAGAGTGAGCAAATGAGCAGGGGCGGGGGAGAGAGAAGAGAGAGAGGGAGAGAGAGAACCCCAAGCGGACTCTGAGCTGTCAGCACAAGAGCCTCATGTGGGGCTCCCGCTCATGAAGCACGAGGTCACGACCTGAGCCAAAACCAAGAGTAGGAGGCCCGGCCAGCTGCGCCACCCAGGCGCCTGAGGATAATTTGTTGTTGTTGTTAGACTATGAAACAGGAAGTTTTAAAATTGTCAGTATCTTAGAATCACCAAAATACAGTATTCACTTATTACTGATGGTGCAGATCGCATCACACACACAGTGAGCTCTGTAATCACACAGCCCACCGCGGCTTCCGGCCCCTCGCAATCTCACTCCCCAGCTTTCCTTTCCTGGTGTTTATCTGTCTCTCTCTTTTGCTGCTTTCCTGAAGGACGGCATGCTGGTTTCTACCCCTCTCTGGTCCTCCGATGTCTATGCGTATGCTGTCTCCCCACTGCCGCACGACGCCGGTTCCTCGTGCTGAGAGAGCTCCTGGCTACCTTCACTGTAATCTCTCCTTTCCCCAACCTACTTTCCCACCACCTGAATGTACACATGCTGGGTAAAGAAAATATTTACATTTTGTGCTCAAAGAAAATGATTACAGCAAATTAAAATGCTCAGCATTATGGTACAAATGGATCCGCAGGAGGGTAGAATAGGATGGAGAATCAAAACCAGATGTAGGAACAGCGGAAGTGGTTATCTGCAGACCTACTATATTCAGAATGGTGGGCACAAAATCATCCATTTGATTTTACAACACATTAGCCGGGCATTTTTAATTCCATTTTTAAGTAACTTTCCTATGATCGATCACAAAGGCAACGGATGAGAGACCACATTTGAAACCAAGTACAATTTAAAGCCCACACTTCTTTTGGGGCACCTGGGTGGCTCAGTCAGTTGAGCATCCGACTTCAGCTCAGGTCATGATCTCATGGCTTGTGAGTTGGAGCCCTGTGTGAGGCTCTGTGCTGACAGCTCAGAGCCTGGAGCCTGCTTCAGATTCTGTGTCCCTCTCTCGCTCTGCCCCTGCCCTGCTCACGCTCTGTCTCTGTCTCTCTCCTTCTCAAGGATAAATAAAACAATAAATAAATAAAGCCCATGCTTCCTTCAGTATATCAGAAATTGGAAAAACACAAAATTTATAACGGAACAGGACACTGAACTGTAACTGTATGACACAAACACATACACACAAAGTGTTTTAACTCACCTGGCCTGGTGACCTATCTCCAGAGGACGGTGCAAATCCCTTCTCTAAAGTCTCAGGCAAAGAGTGATACATGTCCTTCTCCTCCAGCTTCCAGTAAGTCAGTCCTGTTGTGCACAAATACACAGAAGAGAAGACTGAGGAAAGAGAACAAAAATGCCTTCTAGAATAACTTACTTCTACCTACAGAAAATTAAATACAACTAGTTTTTGGCTATCTAGATACAGGAAATTGAATTTTGATGGGAAAAGAATCTCTTAAATGCCTTACCATGCAAGAATTCTAATTTGAAGATCGAAATTTTTAAAACTGAATTATACGGGTGCCTGGGTGGCTCAGTCGGTTAAGCATCCGACTTCGGCTCAGGTCATGATCTCACAGTTTGTGGGTTCGAGCCCCACGTCGGGCTCTGTGCTGACAGCTCAGAGCCTGGAGCCTGCTTCAGATTCTGTGTCTCCCTCTCTCTCTGACCCTCCCCTGCTCACGGTGTCTCTATCTCTTTCTCTCAAAAATAAATAAAACATTTTTTTAAAAAACCCTGAAATATATCAGTAAAGGTCAAGATGTGGGTGCCTACTGGCTTAGTTGGAGAAGACTGCAACTCTCGATCTCGGGGTCATGAGTTCAAGCCTCATTCTGGGTGTAGAGACTATTTAAAAATATGTTTTTAAAGTCAAGATAAACTAGGGACACCTGGGTGGATCAGTCAGTTAAGCGTCCAATTTCGGCTCAGGTCATGATCTCACGGTTCATGGGTTCAAGCCCCGTGTCGGGCTCTGTGCTGACAGCTAACTCAGAGCCTGGAGCCTGCTTCAGATTCTGTATCTCCCTCTCTCTCTGACCCTCTCCTGCTCATGCTGTCTCTCTCTCAGAAATAAATAAAACATTAAAAAAAAATTTTTATTAAAAAAAGTCAAGATAAACTAGTGCAATTTAAAGTGTATTTCTTTAAAAAAATAATTTCTTTATGAATAAAAAAACAATTTCTTTATGAATAGCACAGACTTAAATAGAAACAATATAAAGAATTCAATGTATCAGGGGCACCTGCCTGGGTGGCTGAGCCGGTTAAGCATCCGTCTCTTGACCTCCACTCAGGTCATAATCTCTCAATTTGTGAGCTCAAGCCCCACATCGAGCTCTGCACTGACAGCACGGAACCAGCTTGGGATTTTGTCTCCCCTTCTCTCTGCCCCTCCCCAACTTGTACACACACTCACATGCTCTCTTTTTCTCTCTCAAAAACAATAAACTTTAAAAATTAATAATAATAATAATAATTCAGTGGTTCAAATACATACTGAGTGTTTACCATGCCAGGCTGGGGAGCAGAAAATGTGAGACACGAACAGTAAGTAAATCACAACATATACACAGTAGGTTAGAAGGCAGTAAACACCCTAATGGTAAGACTGAAAAATCAGGTAAAAGGAAATATGTAGTGTGTGTGGAGGGGTGCCCAGGGTTGGCTTGCTGCAAGGTAACAAAATAAAGTTAGTCATTTTAGCCATGTATGAGGAAGATCCCCTGTATAAGGGGTGAAGAGAACATTTCAAATGTAGGAAGCAGCAAAGCAAAGCCCTAAAATGAGAACCTACCTGGCACATTTAAGCACACAGCCTCTCTGCTGAAGCAGAGAAAGGGAGCAGCAGAAAATGAGGTCAAACAGAACAAGGTTAGATCTTGTTGAGCTTATGGGCGCCTAGACAACTCTGGCTGTTACTCGGAGGGAAAGAGCATAGAAGGGTTTTGCGCAAAGGAGTCACATGACCTGACCCATCTTTAAAAAGGACTATTTAGGCTACCGTGTGGAGAACAAATGGAAGGGTGCAAGGGTGAGGGCATGGATGCTGAGCAGGAAGTTGCAGGAACCCAGGTGACAGGTGATGGGGGTCTATTAGGGTGACAGCATGACAGTGGCTGAATTCTGGCAATTTTCATCAGGCAAAGCTAATTTTTCCTGACAAACTGGATGATGTGGGATTGTGTGGGGGCGAGGGGGGGGAAGAGATCAGTATGTTAAGTCATTAAAATTAGAATAAGCTTACCATGGAGAGTAAAGAATGACTCACAAAGGGTTTGAATGTCTTAATTCATTTTGGAGCATCTGAAAAATGCTGAGATGGCTTTTGCCATTGTTTGAAACAACTGCAAAAGTATTTTTTTCATCTATCTTTACAGAATGTGACACAAATCGAAGTTATAGTTAGCAGGGGCCCAACACAACAGAACACGTTCACAGAAAGCACGCTAATACACTGATAGAATTAGCATCCTGTGAGAAATGCAGACAAGTTGTTATTTAAAAAAAAAAACAAATAACAAGTCTCATACCTGTTCCTGAATCAGACATCCAAGGATTTGGACTCTCATCTGGTTTATTGAGGTAAAAAGCATGAGGATGCTTGGCAGCAGTGAAATTAGACTGCAATGCAAGAAAGAAAACTATCAGTTGACAGCTAAAAATCATTAGGCACAAACTACTGACCCAAGGAAAGAGAGCCAGGTATCAAACTAAGGGACAGCCACAGCCTCAGAGGGCTGAGGAAGAACTAAGAAGGTCCTGTTTTCCCCTTGATAACAAGAATGCAAAATGATAGAAATTAACCGGGAAGGAGTTTCTTTTCCTGTGTGTTTATAAAAGTTTATTTTGGTTCTGTGCGGCTGGAAGAACACTGGGGGCTGGTGTTACTTAATGAGTTCAGAATGAAAATGTATTTATGATATGCCATTACATCCAAAAAAATTCAAAGCACCTAGAATTAAAGTCATTTAGTATAAAAATTAACATAAAAGCTGTAACAATTCATTTTTATCACTAAAAGCACAATAGCTCAGGAGTGTCTGGGTGGCTCAGACAGTTAAGCATTCAACTTTGGCTCAGGTCAAGATCTCTTAGTTCATTGGTTCAAGCTCCGCATCGGGCTCTGTGCTGACAGCTCAGAGCCTGGAGCCTGCTTTGGATTCTGTGTCTCCCTCTCTCTCTGCCCTTCCCGTTTATGCTTGCTCGCTCACTCTCTCTCAAGAATAAATAAACATTAACTTGAATGCTGACAAAAACTGAGGACTGATGGATGTGGGGGGGAGGGGGGGATGGGCATGAAGGAGGGCACTTTGGGGATGAGCACTGAGTGTTATGTAAAAACTAATTTGACAATAAACTATTTGTAAAAAAAAAAAAATAAATAAATCAGTAAAAAAAAAAAAGAATAAATAAACATTAAAAAAATTTTATTTAAAGTACAATAACTCAAACTCTGAGAAACACAAATCGATTACAAATATGAACTTCAAATAGTTGACTATGTCTTACATATAGACGACTGGTTACTAGTCCCAGAAAAGGCTTGAAATGCTGATCACCAATTCTAATAAAAATTCTGAGCTGACTGCTCCTCACAGTATCTCTGGCATGGCCACGAGA
Source organism: Hyaena hyaena (assembly GCF_003009895.1). NCBI lineage: Eukaryota > Metazoa > Chordata > Mammalia > Carnivora > Hyaenidae > Hyaena > Hyaena hyaena. The sequence goes on along the minus strand of NW_024080632.1, from coordinate 2,810,193 downwards.
AATTCCCATGGCCACCCTCCCACCCCATTTAAACCTCAAATCGCAGGGGCACCTGGGTGGCTCAGTTGGCTAAATGTCCAACTTTGGCTCAGGTAATGATCTCACAGTTCACAAGTTCAAGCCCTGGTTCGGGCTCCGTGCTGACAGCTGAGAGCCTGAGCCTGCTTCAGATCCTGTGTCTCCCCCTCTCTCTGCCCCTTCCTCGTGCTCTCTCTCTCTCTCCAAAATAAAAACATTAAAAAAAAAAACCCTCAAGTATCAAACAAACTTGTTTCCCCTAATGCTTTAATACCAAAAATTTGGATTTGGATTCTGTCTCCCTCTCTCTGCCCCCCTCTCTCTGCCCCTCCTCCACCCACACTCTGCCTCTCTCTTGCTCTCTCAAAAATAAACATTTAAAAAACTAAAACAAAAAAGGAAAAATACAACTTGTTCAGGAGATGATTAAAGAAAAGGAAAAGCTCAAGGGACCATGTGTTCCCTGCTGACTTCAGCAGCATAGCCCCCGACCCGGCAGACTCACCCTCAAGGCCATTTCCCAGGGGATCATCTGCCGAGTGGACTCGAGGAGGAAAATGAGACGAGGCCAGGGGTTCCCAAGCTTTGCAGCACACAGAACCACCAGAGAAGCTTCTGCACTTCCCACTACACAAGTCACAGCCAGGCCACACATGGCAGAGCACCTGGGCTGTCCACCAGGCAGGAGCGGATTTTTTTTTAAGTACCTCAGGTGACTCTCACATGTGGCCAATCTGGGGACAACCCACTGGGCCACAGAAAACAAGCAGAGAGATAGCCACAAAACACAGTAAGAAAACTACTGAATCCACCAAGGTATATACCAAAGACCCCAAGTTTATCACAGGTGAAAAAGTCTCCACAAGACAGAGTCTGTTTTGTTTTTTGCTAGCCTCCCCAAGACTGAGTTTTAGTTCATGTAAAAACAGAAGAGAAACAGCGTATATGAAAACGCGTTCTTTTTCTGCCAACCTATTCCAACGGAAAAAGCAACTTTCACCCCGTCTCTAAATAACCTTACGCGTCACACAAAACAAGGACATGCCATCCCAATGGCACGTGGTGCAGTTGGTACTACAGGGCAAATATAGGGGAGGCCGGCCGCCCCTGGGGCTTATGCACCCTCACTTCCCTCCTGAGCACAAATCTGTATAGGTTCCGAACGGTGATCTGAGAAGCCTAAGTATCACAGGCTGAAGAAAACTTACGGAAAGAAAATAGTGCTTTATAAAGGTTGAGGGACTGTCTTAGGATTCTATTTAATCTTTTTCACAGGATAATGGAAAGACCATGTTTACAGCGATCAAGACCAGGGGCGCCTGGGTGTTTACAGTCCGTTAAGCATCTGACTCTTAATTTTGCCTCAGGTCATGATCTCACAGTTCATAAGTTCAAGCCCTGCGTCCAGCTCTATGCTCAGCTCAGCACAGAGAATGCTTGGGACTCTCTCTCTGTCTCTCTCAACTCCCCTCCCCTGCCCAAGCATGAACTCTCTCTCTCTCTCAAAAAAAATAAACATTTTTAAAAAGTGGCTAATTTCTAACGGTATCAAGTTTGCAGAGAAATGTAATTTTGCGATCTCAATTCAATATCACAGAATAAACATTACTCTATATGATGATTTAAGCCAAAAGGACTTCAAAGATGTCTATAACCTACTCGATAGCTACACCTCTTTAATGAGACCAGCTGCTAGATTAGCACAAGGGCCACACAGAATTCAAACATTTAATCTCTTACAATTTAGATTATAAATTCAGTACTACTTCTTACAACTTAATAGTAATATAAGCTATTTGAGAGGGTTGTTTTTTTTTAATTTTAATGTTTATTTATTTTTGAAAGAGAGAGAGAGACAGAGTGTAAGTGGGGGGAGAATAGAGAGAGACGGAGACACAGAATCTGAAGCAGGCTCCAGGCTCTGAGCTGTCAGCACAGAGCCCGATGTGCAGCTAGAACTCACAAACCATGAGATCATGACCTGAGCCAAAGTCGGATGCTCAACTGACCAAGACACCCAGGCAGCCTATTTGAGAGTTTAAAAAAAAAAAAAGTTAAATGGATTATTCTCTGGCTAAGTATAAACAGTTAAAGTACAAAGAGAATTAAGACATTTACAAAATGGTTGTCATTTTCTATAGTACTTTATATCATTAGTTTTGATTTCCAGACTTCTAAAGAACCAAGAGCAAATCATTGTTTCCAATCTTCCGGGACACCCAGAGGAAGACAGGTCAATGGAACAAATTAATAATACAAAAGAAAGGGCAAAAACTTATGTTGACGAGCATGTAGTAAACTCCACATAATTATCAGTAGCTGAAGCCAGAATAAAGTGACTCATCACCTACCTTCTCACCTGGTGACTTCTTGGCTTGCTCATTTCCTCGCATAGGTTTTGAACACCCCTCTTCGGTAACTGTTCTCTTTGGTTGATTCTGCTTCAGCTTTTGTGCCCATGATGTTACAGACTTACTACTTAGAAAGAGAAAACAAAATTATTTTCTTTAGATGCTGTCCTTCGCACATAAAACTAAACACTAATAAATACTGTGTCCATGGGAAATGCTTTGAGTTCTTTTTCTAACTGCAGAGAAAGGATGGATTTTTATCCATTCACCTACATTTCTTTTTACAATTTTTTTTAAAAAATATTTTTATTTATTTCTAGGAGAGAGAGAGACAGCGTGAGCAGGGGAGGGTCTGAGAGAGAGGGAGATACAGACTCTGAAATAGGCTCTAGGCTCTGAGCTGGCAGTCAGCACAGAGCCCGACGTGGGGCTCGAACCCACGAACCGCGAGATCATGACCTAAGCAAAAGTCGGATGCTTAACCGACTAAGCCACCCAGGCGCCCCTCTTTTTACAATTTCTTATTACCAAAGGCAAAGTGAACAAAAAGACTAATGGTGATTAATAAAGGATTTAACCTATAGGCATGGAAGAGAACAAAACCCACAGTAGTGGCCCGTTCACATACTCAGTGTATCTCTACAGCAAAAGCTCATTTGTTTACAAGGACTAGTGACTATACTTACAGGTCTGTTTACAAGGACTAGTGACGATACTTATAGCTACACAAGATCTGTGTTGCTATAGCTAAATACTTATTTTAGAGAACAGATTTTAGAGATATAAAACTCAATATTAAGGGTAAATGACAAAATTTTAAATGACTGCTTTACGAACATTCATCCACACTTGTCATTAAAGTTAGAAAATTTCCTTCTATATAAAAAGCATAAAATTGAGTATGGTTGTGAATAATTTTTGGTTGCAAATTACATGCACATGTATACATTTATACTCTAAAAAGAGCTTGATTTACTAGATTTCTAAATGTAATAAACAAGAAAACCTCCCTACAAATGATGGAGAAATTCTACTTACCTATTTGTTTTCCCACTGTAAACTTCTGAAATCTTATTTTCACCAAGAAAATTGTGTTCAAATTCACCAGGAAAAATGGAAATATCTTCTTTTAAAGATGCACAAAACTCTTCAGTGGTATGTATATGAAAACTCTTGTTTTTTACACCATCTGCAACGGACTCCGTCTGCGCCAAAGGGGCTCCAAACTGTCCCTCAGAAACCTCTGCGTGCTCCATGAACTCCCGAGGGTCCTTAGATTTGTAGGCGTTTAATTCAGAGACACAAAAGGTCCCATACCCGCTGCTCACTGAGCTACTGTCCACATTGCAGTCTGGTTGTGATGCGGACATTTCCTGCTGCATTTCAGGTTCTTCAGACTTAGGATAACTGGTAATAGGTTCATTTCTCTCACTGTTTTCAGAAAAAAAACCCATTTGACTTCCTGAAGGTAACTGTTTGCTCAAAGAACTATCATAGGAAGCCCAGGAAGCATTACTGGTCTGTAACTTGACTAAATTTTTTATCTCCTCCTGTATACGCTGAAAACAAAGTTAGAGATTTGGTAAGTATGCTGAACATTACATTTTTTATAAATACTATGAAAATATTGCTTTAACATTACGAGCTATTACTCTAAAGAGAATATGTTTTTAGTTCATAAACAAAACTGATATAAAGTATTAACCGGTTCTTCTTGCAAATCTTACAGTGTAAAAAAAGGATCAATACAACAACTTACTTGAATTTGGTTGTGGAACTGCTCCTGCTGGGCAACTATCTGTTCTTGGCATTGTTTTTCCACCAAACTGAATAGTTGTAACCACCTGGTCTATTAAGTTATAAAATATTTTAGTTAAAAATAATTTTTAGTGTAATATTTCACAGAAAAATTCCTCCAGGGGAAAAGGACCTTTTTGAAACGTATTTTTAAATGTAAAATTTATAAGCTGTATTAAGTAGTTATAAAACTGTATTTAATGCAAAAATACAGGGGCACAGGCTTGGTCACCCCTTTCTGATGTAACGTGTAGTTTGGGTAAATTTGAAGGTCTGGGTAAGTCTTATTTTTCAAATGGCATTTCAATTTGATGTCATCTGCTACCATTTCTGTTCACCGAGAACTGGCAGTCATAGGCTGTATTTGCCTTAAGTTATCTTCCTTTCCTCCTAACAACTAGGGATTTTCTTAAACAATGACTTGTACCTAGGAAAAAGAATCCTACGTCTTAAAACGAGATAGTTTGATATTATGGGAATTAAATTCCCATAACCCCTAATTTACTTGGAATTTAAGTTAAAAAAAAAACAAAAAACTTTTTCAAGTCAGATGCTAAAGTGTTTTACAGCACCAGAGCTGAAAAAGGAATGAAAAGAATTGCTCTGAAAACCCATGGAACTGGCCTAGGACTCCCTTCAGTCACTCTAAGGTCCTGATCCATCCTGACTCAGAAGTATAGTTAGTACTCTTATAACCAGACTACAAAACAAGTCAGAAAAGGGTCAGGGAGATCTCTGGAGGCTAAATTCAGTCTCAAGGCTGGTTTACTCTCAGTAATAGACTCTGTGCAATAATATACAGTATCAGTAAGTAGCTACCATGAAAAGAGTTTCCCTGTTTAAAACCGTTCAATATCTTTCCACTCCTGTACTCACAGGCCCCTGAGTGATTGGGCCCATGCACACCTCCCAACTTCATCTCCTTGCTCTCTATTCTGCGCTCGATGCACACCAGCCTCACGGGCCTCCACCTTTTCCCCTGAACATGCCAAAAAGGTTTTCCACCTTGAAAGCTTTGTCTTCACTGTACCCTCTACCCGGAAAGCTCTCTCCCCAGCTCTTATCATGACTTCTTCCCCTCACCCCCTGCAATTTCAGTTTAACGACCACCTTCTCAAAGACAGTTTTCCCAAAGCATCCTACAGTTGCTTTCTTTATAAATGTCATCTTGTTATTGCCTTCAGAGCATTTACCACAATGAAAGAGCACCTCACTTGTTCACTTGTTAACCTGTTTGCCGCCAGCACCTAGGACACAATACCAAGGAAAGAGTGTCTAAATGAGGGTATAAAAATGTGAATTTCAGGGACACCTGGCTGGCTCAGGCGCAGGAGCATGCAACTCTTGATGGGGGGGGGGGGGTTGGTCATGATTTTGAGCCTCACGTTAGGAGTAGTTTACTAAAAATAAATAAATAAATAAAAGTGAAGTTCAAGATGAATTTTTCATGGTATTACAGGCTACCTAATTCAGAGACCCTTCAGATTAATGCTGAAAACCAGTTCTATATTTATAACAGAGCAGAATTAAGTTGAAGACTATATAACAGTATTAAAACAAAAGGAAGTAAAAACCTCAAGATTGAAATAAAACAGTGCTGGGGTAGGGGCGCCTGGGTGGCTTAGTCGGTTAAACGTCCGACTTTCGCTTAGGTCATGATCTCGCGGTTTGTGGGTTCGAGCCCCACGTCGGGCTCTGTGCTGACTGCCAGCTCAGAGCCTGGAGACTGTTTCAGTCTGTGACTCCCTCTCTCTCTGACCTTCCCCTGCTCGCTCGCTCGCTCTCTCTCCTAGAAATAAATAAAAAAATTAAAAAACAAAACAAAACAAAACAGTGCTGGGGTGCCTGACAGGCTCAGTTGATTAAACATCCAACTTCAGCTCAGGTTATGATCTCACGGTCCGAAGAGTTCAAGCCCCGCATCCGGCTCTGTGCTGACAGCTAAGAGCCTGGAGCTGCTTTGGATTCTGTGTCTCCCTCTCTGTCTGCCCCTCCCCTGCTCGTGCTCTCTATCAAAAATAACTAAATATTTTTAAATGTTTTTAAAAAGAAATTTAAAAAACAGTGCTGGGTCGCCTGAGTGGCTCAGTCGTTTAAGCATCCAGCTCTTGATTTTGGCTCAGGTCATGATCTCACAGTCATGAGATGGAGCCCTGAGTTGAGCCCCCTTGCTTAAGATTCTCTTTCTCGCTCCTCCTCTCCCTCTCTGTCCCTCCCCCACTCAAACGCTCTCTCTCTCTCTCTCAAAAAAAATTAAAATTAAAATTAAAAAAAAAGAACAGTGCTGATAGAAAGTATTAATTCTAAATCAGCTAACTTCAGGATAAGGTAGGCTACATCAAATTCAGTTCCTTATCTTCTCAACTTATCTATAATATGAAGTACCTTGATCAAAACAAAAAGTAAATCAGGCAGCAGTTTTCTTATTAAGTTATACTAACTTAAGCACTAACTTAGGGGATATTTTAACCTGACAAAGTTACTAGTTACAAAAAAATAAATTACAATAATGACAGAATTACATAACAAAACAAAACAAAAATGGTCTCATATTATGTGACACACAATGTTAACCACATCCTTATTATCATTTTCTTACTTAGGATACACATGAATAGAGCTTGCTCAGGATATAAACTGGTAGAGAAGATTTTGTTCTCCCTAATCAGATTTTAATTTTCAATAAGCATATTTAAGAACATTATAAATGTAGCCAATAACAACACTTTTTGCATAATTATTAAGAACTATTATTCATGTCTAACCAACATTATTTATATGATCTGCATTGTACATACTGTTGGAGGACTTGGGCATCTAATTAAAGCTTTTCCCTGAACAGTTTTTGATGCTATTAGCCTGAATGGGGTTTCTGTAGGATGGCCTGGTAAATATTCCATTGCCTTTGACATCCTAGGCCTGACTCCCTGCTCTCCACTAACAACCTGTGTGGTCCTCAACAAGTATACTTCATTAATGCTCCTTACTAATTTATAAAATGGGGGGTGGAGGTGTATAAAAATCAGAAGAGTAACACTCCTAGGAGGCTGGGAGGATAAATTTTAAATTCCAGGGGCGCCTGGGGGGATCTGCCAGTTGGAACATCTAACTTTGGCTCAGGTCATGATCTCGCGGTTTGTGGGTTCGAGCCCCACATCACGCTCTGTGCTGATAGAGAGCCTGAAGCCTGCTTGGGATTCTGTGTCTCCCTCTCTCTGCCCCTCACCTGCTCATACTCACTCTGTCTCTCTCACTCAAAAATAAACATTTAAAAATTTTTTAAAAAATTTTTAAAAATTCCAATATGATGCATGTGAAGCAGTGATCTCAAGGGGGGGAACTAGATTTTGAAAATCTGTGAGGTCGTGGTTGTCACAAAGCTAGGAGGCACTACCAGCACTTCCCCAGTCAAGGGATACAAATCACAGGACGGTCCCCGACAATGAGAAACTGTCCTGTGTCCATTTCATATTATAAAAATAACATATATTTTGCACAGCTTTCAAATCACCAAATTGTCCAGGAATCCAACTACAAAGACATTACATTTATTTCAGAACTTGATCAGAAATTGGTCACCATTTCAGAAAACCATGTCACCAAATGCAGTGCTGGATTGTCGACACAGAAGAGCTGTATCGGTCCGTGTCTGTGGCTGCTGCCTTCACGGTGAGTGTACATGTAAACACCAGACCGTGCTTCACTAGGTCTTGTAATGTGGACGTGCCTGAGCACTTATATGCTGAAATACCTGTTATCATGCTAGAAGTAACTTTTATTCCTCCTTCATATCACAGTTAAGAGGATGACTGTTTTTAAAGTGGGTACAGGCATGGGGCGCCTGGGTGGCTTAGTCGGTTAAGCGTCCGACTTTCGCTTGGGTCATGATCTCGCGGTTCATGGGTTCAAGCCCCGCGTCGGGCTCTGTGCTGACTGCCAGCTCGGAGCCTGGAGCCTGTTTCAGAGTCTGTCACTCCCTCTCTCTCTGACCCTCCCCTGCTCACGCTGTCTCTCTCTCTCCTAGAAATAAATAAAACATTAAAAAAAAAATAAAAAATTTAAAAAAATAAAATACAAAAAAATAAATAAAGTGGGTACAGGCAGAATATATCTGTGAACTTCATTTCAGGACAATAGAAGTTGATGTTATTTTAAAAATTGTAAAATTTATTTGTAAATTAGTAATTTAATGGTAAAATTACAAAATGAGGGCTTTGGGCTAATAAGGTTGAGTGCCACTGACAAAAAATAGTGTCTAGTATACTGCTTGGCAAATCGACACACAATAAGTGGTACACATAATAATAACAATTATCATACAACCATTACTCTTAAATACATAATCAGTAGCACTAAAGAGTTAATATTTAAATGCTAAAATAATAAGCTAAGGCAAATTAACTGATACTGTGTTTTAAAATTTTACTATCATAGAAATATTAGCAAATATCAAGTCTTTAAGAACATATTGAAGTATTTCTATGTAAATGTGTTAAAAAAAAACTATTTCCCATGAATCAAAATATATAACCTTCTCAAGCCTAAGCAGTGATAAACTTAAGAATTCAAGGAAAGATGAGGGGCGCCTGGGTGGCTTAGTCGGTTAAGCATCCGACTTTCACTTAGGTCATGGTCTCGCAGTTCGTGGGTTCGGGCCCCGCGTCGGGCTCTGTGCTGACTGCCAGCTCAAGGCCTGGAGCCTGTTTCAGTCTGTGACTCACTCTCTCTCTGACCCTCCCCTGCTCACGCTGTCTCTCTCTCTCTCTCCTAGAAATAAATAAAAAATATTAAAAAAAAAAAAAAAAAAAAAGAATTCCAGGAAAGATGGGGCACCTGGGTGGCTCAGTCGGTTAAGTATCCGACTCTGGCTCAGGTCATGATCTCACGATTTATGACTTCAAGTCCTGCATGGTACTCTCTGCTGCTAGTGCAGAGCCTGCGTCAGAGCCTCTGTCCTTCTCTCTCTCTCTCCTCTCTCTACCCCTCCCCAACTCTCTCTCTCAAAAATAACATAACATAAAAAAAAAAAAAATTCCAGGAAAGAGGTTTTAAAAAGAAATTCTAAAGAAATCAGAACCCCAGAACCCTAAGCTCTTTGGCAATTTTACGTTTTAAGAACACAGATTAGTCCCTTCCAAGTGGTAGAAATCAGACAACTGTTACTATTCCAGAAGAAGGTGAAAACATGAAATTCAGAGGAAATCGTCAGGAATAAGACTTGCACAATCCTTTCCCCTCCCATTCTTCCTACAATGCTACACATCAGAGGATTTTGTTTTCATATGCCATAAAACACACTAATAAATTGAAGAAATTTTACTGAAATGACCAGAAGGATACTTCATGTTCTGTCAAAGTAAGAAATATCTTAAGAAACTATTCACTGAATAATTACATGTCTACATTACAAAAATCAAGTAGTCAACTATTATTAAACATAATAAAAATAATATATTATTGGTGAGGAAGAAAGGGTGTAAAGAAACTGGCTCAATGTTAAGGTGTCAGTGGCTGGTTGGTATGCTGGGTTATAAAAACTTGTATCTTAGATTCACAAACAAATACTAATTCAAAGATGTTGATTTCAAAGTATTAAAAGCAACAATTTCTAGCTCAACATGAATTTGCCAGAAAAGCAATACCTTATTTTTTTTTAAAGCATTCTAATTCAGATTCATAAGCTAATGAAGAAGTTTATTAGGGGAAACATTTCACAAAAGATTCCATTTTTAATTGCATCATTTTATTAGTCTCTTGCATTATCACAGACTGATTATTATATGGAAAAAACATAAAAACTGTAAAAACTTAAAACTCAATTTTCTTAAAGTTTGCATTAATACTCAGTCATTCTTTTTTTTTTTTTTTTTTTAATGTTTATTCATTTTTGAGAGAGAGAAAGAGGCAGAAGATCTGAAGCGGGCTCTGTGCTGAGACCAACATTGGACCTTAAACAACTGAGCCACCCAGGTGCCTCAATACTCAGCCGTTCTTATAACTTCAGTGATTATGGATAATGAATACAAATAATTACACTTAGGGGTGGCTGCTACTGAATTCTTACACCAGGTATTCATCTGTTCCATTTTACATTTTGACAATGACACAAATAATGGTTTTTAAAGTATGATAAACATTTAAAATAAAATTTGCTGTTCCCTAAACAATTTAATAATAATAATGTTTTTTACATTTCTATAAAGCATTACCAAATCTAGCCTTGGAAAAATCTAACTTGGGGGTTATTCTGTGAAACAAAACTTACATATTACGTATTTTTTTATCTGCTAAATTGTTATATCACAATTGAGCCTGTAGACCAAAGAAAGAACCATTGACCTGAAAAATCAATATAACTCAATGTATCGCAACTAAATGGGATAAAACATTACTAAACAAAAGCCTTAATTTATATGTAGAGCATTCAAAATAGTTCAAAGAGGATTTAGGTTTTTCAAAATGGTAACTAACACTTCTGTAGGAGTTACTTAAAACTTTAGAATTGGTAATAGTATTAATAATTTTGGGCTTCTCCCTTCTCTGGACAAAGCTAATATTTTAGTTGACATTTAAAACATAAATTAATGTGTCTAATCACCAATATTTGTCCAAACATACTTTTGATCATCTTTTTCATATTTGTTCACTGCTGTTCCGCAATTACTACTTTTGACTGTTTTACTCTAGCAATAAGGATCATGCTCTTTAGAATATAAATCTCTAATAATTTAGAGTTTAGTAGAGGCACATGTACAATTATATTTTTTAAAATTCCGCAAATAAAGCAAAACTAGATACCTCACAGTTTTTCCAAAGTTCCGAATCAGTCTTTCCACTGTGTTGTAGCTCTTGCATTAAAGAGGTTAGGACTCCAACTGTACCTTGAATTACAGATGGTCTGGTCTTCCCTGAGAAAGAGGATACCCCATTTGTACTAAGGTGGGGACTACTTCTGTTGAAACATAAATAATTCAAATGGTTTTCTTCATTCTACCAAGTGTTGAATAATTCAGCAGTTCAAGTTTAGCAGAGCAGTACAAAACCACTGATATTTAATCCTTCTTAATGGCACCTCGTTTGTTGAAAATCTGATCACGTTTGTCCACAAAAAGAAAATAGGAGTAAAAAGACAACACTTATTTAAGAACCCAACAGAGAGACCCTCTCCAGAAGGGCAAGAACGCTCCAAAGTGCCCGCAGAAAATAAGTCTAGGCCATGCAGTAAATAAGAAAAGGGCCTGGCTTCTCCAATCCACCTTATCCCAGAGGGTTATTACACTCCACTGTGAAAACAGCCTTTTTATTGTGGTGGAGACTCTTTCTCACTGCCCAGAACTGCAGTCAAGTCTTGTTAATCAGATCCCCCTAATTTGGTGATAAACTGATGCTTATCTTTTTTGCACTATCTTTCAATAAAAGTTGTGCCAAGCAAATTAGCAGCAAATATTCAGACTTATTTAGCCTATTCATTGTATAAAATAGCACTCATTCTTTCCAGGAGGACTGCTTTCCCAAACTTGAGAGGAAGTTATTTCAGATTTGCTTTATACAAACACAAAGCATAATTAAGAACAATAAAATCTGTTTAAATTCCAGTCTAAGAGGTCATTTTTCATTTATTGATAACCTACATTGTTTCATAAAGAGTTCCTTAAAAAAAGAAAAAGAAAAACAATACTAATTTTTTTTAAAACAATACTAATTAAAATAACAGAAAAACAGTAACAAGTAGGATCAGTGAAAGATTAATACAAACCCAAGGGAAAGAACAACATACATGTTGTCCTTAACGGATTTACACAATTGTACCATAATCAAGTCTAAATTTGGCTGATTTAACTGCCAGCCACAATGAAAAGGGAGACAATTTCAGTTACATAATTTTCATTACAAGGGCATATTTAGGGGGCACCTGGCTGGCTCAGTTGGTGGGACACACAACTCTTGATCTCAGGTTGGTGAGTTCAGGCCCCACGTTGGGGGTAGAGATGTAAAAAATTGTTTTGATTAAATCTTTAATAAAGAAAAAAAAAGGACACATTTAGGTTCCCCTAGGAAAATTATGTTCTAAAACGGATTTCCTCAGGGGTGCCTGAGTGCTTAGTTGGTTAAGCATCTGACTCTTGGTTTTGGCTCAGGACAAGATCTCAGAGTTTTTGAGTTCGAGCCCCACATTGGGCTTTGCACTGACAGTGTGAAGCCTGCTTGGGATTGCTTTCTCTCTCTCAAAGATAATAAACAGAAAAAAAAAAAAATTAAAGGGATTTCTTCATAGGGGCCACCAAGTGATAGAGGAAACAAATTTTCAGTACATGGGTATAGATTACAAAGACACACATCTCTCCTGGACCATCTGCCACACTTTTCCACCCTTTCCCCTTGCTTTCTCATTTTATATATTCTTGTAAGCTGCCTTATATTCCTCCTGAGGAGGGCAGAGAAGGAACAAACTTTTAAAAGAATTAATGAATTTATTACACACAATTTCATCAAGACCTACTGTGTTTGAAGATATCTGACCCTTTACCAGGAGGCCCCAGACTGGTGTTTTTTTGCTTCCTTGCACCTGCTTGGTATACAGCTGGTCTCCTCTCTAATGGACTCTACCCCTTTGCTGTTTTTAAGCTACCAGAAATTTAGAAATCAAATAATCCAAATTTGTCAGATTATGCACGAAATGAAAGTAAACAGGCTCTGATTAAAAACAAACCAAAGGGGCACCTGGGTGGCTCAGATGGTTAAGTGTCCAAAATCTGATTCCGGCTCAGGTCATGATCTCACGGTTCATGGGTTCAAGATGTACATCAGGCTCTGCGATGTTTGGAGCCTGCTTGGCCTGCTCTGTACCCCCCACCCCCAACTCTCTCTGCCCCTCATTCTCTCTCCCTTTCTCAAAAATAAATAAACTTTAAAGAAAAGTAAACATGGAATAGCTTAAAAAGAAAATGAGTAAGGATAGCATCTATTTTTGTCCACTCAGGGTCTGTTTTTTTGCTTACTTCCTAGTATTCAACTTTATTTTTTTTTCCTAGTATTCAACTTTAATTGTTACCTCCCAGATTGGTGAGGTAGTTCTGAAATATTAAACATTACTTGTATGTAAAAGCAGTATAAAGTCAACTAAAATTTAAAGACATGCTTGTAATCTATGAGGAATTTTTAAAAGTATATAGAGAACTGTAACTAAGAAAACAAGTTCTTTTTCACAGTGGTCCCCATGCAAAAGTATAGTATCTCTGGGAGAAACAAACAACAGGGAAAGACAAACTATTCTGGACTGAAACAACTATTCCTGAACAGCTCCTGCTCAGGGATTGTTGTTATTTAAATGCAAACCAATGACTGTGATGCTATTTGGATCAACTGTGCAAATAAAATTATTTTGATTTGTTGTTACATTAAAAAAAAAAATCTATCCCATTCTTACCTATTACTATTTAAGTTCAGTCCAAAAGAATGGGGAGGATTTTTTATATGAGATTCTATAGAAGATGACGTTTTCCGTAAGGGTTTCACCAAATCAAAATCTTCCATAGTGTATAGAAATCGTTACACTCTCTTATTGGGAAACGTAGGCTCTTTCAATGTTTGAAGAAACTGAATCCGAGTCATCTTCAGATGCTTCATCGTCTACAGGCATTTTCAGTGGCTAACATTCAGAACTCGGAAGTATCCTAAGCTCCCAAGAGAGTCTGAAAATGAATGGAGGAAAAAATACTATAAAAAGCCACTAAATCTAGCAACTGTCTTTTCATTAATTTGGAAACCTTGATCCTTTTATACAAATCGGCATTAAGAACAGCAACATTATTTATAACCGTTAAAATGCAGAAACAATCCAGTGGCCATCAACTGACGAATAAACTCAGGTTGTATATACATATAATGGAATATTTCTCAGCCATAAGAAGAAATTAAATACTGATACATACCACAATGCGGATAAACACTGAAATATTCTGCTCAAGTAAAGGAAGCTCAGTAAAAGATCACATAATGTCTGATTTCATTTATGTGAAAAATCTAGAATAGGCAAATCTCTTGAGACATAAAGTTGATTTACGGTTGCCAGAAGCTGGGGCATGGAGTGGCCAAAAATGGGTATGAGCTGTCTTTTTAGGGTGATGAGAAGTTCCAGAATTATACAGTGGTGATGGTTATACAACCCATCTGTGAACATACTAAAAACCAATGAATTGTACACTTTAAAAGGATGCATTTTACAATATGTGAATCGTATTTCAAAAAATTACAATAAGGGTGATTTGGAAAAGTAGCATCATCTTTTCCAGGTAATATTTCAGAATTTTATGTGTTTAACTATCAAGGTTCTGGACACTATTCTATGTAACAATTGGAATAGTTACATGCCTTGTTCATTTAAAAGCTCCACCCAGTACCCATGTCTGCTGATTTACACAGGGGATAAACTGCAACTACTTAGTTATTTAATTTGGTATTAAAAACAGCCAATTAAATGGTTAATAACACTTGTCTCTCCATCACCTGGAATGCATTTTGCACTACACAGCTTTTATTACTCCCTGCATTTATTACTTCTTAAATAAACTATTTGCCAGGTCAACTAAAAATAACTAATTGATGCAGGTTAACTGATGCTAAGCCTACAGAGACAAATCAGCTGTAACAATTCAAACACCATGCTTCCTACTTAGGGAAATCAAGTTTGTTTGTTTTTTTTAAGTGAAGGAGCAAGGAAAAAGAAAAACATTTATGCTGCTTATAAGATAAAAGGTTAAGGGAGTGTAAAAGAGGAAAATTACCTAGTATTCTGATTCCACTACGCTCCCACTTCTAGGGCCTGGTTTTACAAAGCACAACCCTAAAAAACATCAGTTCATAAAAGAACCATTTCCTTGGGGGAAGGTAGGTTTTGTGAGAGCCAAGGGTAACTGGACCTACCTAAATGGATTTCTCCCCAGTGGCTCAGCCCATCACCAGCCACAAACGGGGTATTGAAAAGGTCTGGGGCTGCACCTTCCACCTGGCAACGAAAATATCTGGATTCAAATCACCCCGGTCTTCTACCAGGAAAGCACAAGGCTCTCCAGGGACTTGGGTCTGCGACCCCATCTATTATTTCGCCCGCTGAAGTAATCCGGATACAGGAGATGCAGACGGAAAACCACTCGAAACGCAAAGATGCTTCCCCGGTGGGGGAGGGAAGGAGGGGAATGGGAAATGAAGAGGGGGAAGGGGAACCCGACATAAATGCAAAATTGAAAGGAAAACAACTCGATGGACAATGAATATAAGCACAGAACCATTTTTTATATCTCCCAGTAACGAAATGTGATGCTTTTGGTCACCAAAACCCTTAGCATAAAAACGGTCGCCGGGGGGTGGGGGGGAAGGTATGGTACAGACTGGGGTCTGCTGAGACTCGAAAAGTTAACCAGGTGTTTCGCTTTGCTGGGAGTCCGAGGGGGTAAGGAAGACGGGGTTCCAGAGGTTTTGAGGCCAGATCGGACATCCTCGCCTTCACAGCCAGACCTCAATTGCTGGTGGGGTGACTCTCGGGTCAAAGTGGGACGGCGAGCAAGAACCAAATGCGGTCGCCTGAACTGTGGGCAGCCCGGAGGCGAGAGGAAGAGCCGCTGCTCCCAAAACTACAATCGCGATTCCCAAAGTAAACCAGACCTTACCAAAAAAAAAAAAAAAAAGATGATGATGAAGAAAAATGCCACAAGCCCCCCGCCCCTCGGAAAGGGACGCTCTGCGATTGGGCCGCGCGGGTGTCACTCAAGGGCACTGAGTCTAGAAAAGGAACCCGGCGGCAGGCAAAGCCCCCACATAACCGAGGGCTGTGGTGGGGGTTGTGTTGTGTGGCTGTCGTCCTCCCCCGCCCTGAGCCCATCAGCACACTTAGGGTTCTGCTAAGTCCCTGTCTTCCGAGCCTCGTCCCCTTACCCCCTGCGACTGACGGCTCCCCACAGGCCCGCGACCACTCACCTGGCCGGGACTCCCACAGTGGATGTCAGGGTCAAGCGAGCGGCCTCTCGCGACCGTTAAACTCGAGGGAGCGTGCGCGCGCCCGGCGTCCGGCCTGTGATTGGTTGCTCTAAAAGGGGGCGGAGACGGTCGTACCGCAGCGCGCCCGTCCGCCGCCCCTTTCTCTACCCGCCCCTTGTGTCAAAGGGGCAGATCCGACGCTTGGGAAATAGGAGGGGGCGGAGCTTCTGCGAAGTTCTCCTGTCTGATTGGTTCTCTGGGAACCTACAGGTGCCACGCGAAAAATAGCCTCCGCTTCCCGCATGCGCAGTTGGTAAGAATGAGCCCAGGGCAAGTGAGCGATGCCATGGCAGGAGTACTGCGCGTGCGCAGACCCAGGAGCGCGATTGCGATGCACCTTCTGCAGTGGTTCGGGTTACCCCAGAAAGTGACGGGGGGAAGCCACACCTGAGGCCAGGTAAGCGTCCGTGGAGCAGCCAGCCTCCTGTACGGTTGCCTGCGACTGTCAAGGACTCTGGAGAGAGGACTGGGAGCTGGGATTCCTGACTTTCCCACCTTGCGATCCTGATTCGTGCAACCAGTTGACCTGAGGCACTGCTGGCGGTGAGGTGCCCCGGTCCAGACACTGAGCTCAGTTTTCTCTGCACCCGGTTTGCCCTAAGCTGCTGGGGGTCTTTCCCCAGGCTCTTCGAGGACTGGGGTGGGGAGGGGAGGACAGCCCACCGCCTTGGAAAAAATATGTCCACCGAAGCCCGAGAAGAAATGGAAAGATCTTCATTTACTTGTTCAGCAGAGCTTTATAGAGCTCTTAGCACGCAGCAGGTGCTGTTTCAAACTGGCACATAGTGTCAGCATGGCTCTTGCCAGGCCTTTCAAGGAGCACAGAGAATCCGTGTTCCTCCCTGTGGGCCCCACCATTTCGTTCTCTGTTCACTTCACATTCTTTTTTTTTTTCTTTTTAATGTTTATTTATTTTTGAGAGAGCATGAGCAGGGGAGGAGCAGAGAGGGGGAGAGAGGATCCGAAGCTGGCTGTGAATCGTTAGCACAGAACTTTGAGATCAGGACCTGAGCCGAAGTCAGATGCTTAAGCTACTGAGCCACCCAGGTGCCCCTGTTCAGTTCACATTCTTAAGACTAGTTAACCTTTAAGGCCAGCTCTTAGATTTCCCTTTGGGTCCAAAGTAAAAGAACTTCCCTGGCCCGATCATGTAGCTGTGGCTGGGAAGCCAGGATGCACGAGAAATGTATTGGCAGGAATGACAGATCTTCAAGGCATTCCATCTCATCTGAGCCTCCTAACAACTCTGTCTCAAAAAGTAAAAATCCAGTCTGTATCCAAAACCCCATCTGTGTATGGAAGATTTCAAGCTTAAATAAACTTAATCCATAACCCACCCCATTGTGTTAATCCACCTGTGCTCATGTAATACCTAACCAAAATCAAAATCAAACTAATTCTAAGCACATGGCTCTGACTTCAGTGATTATATTTCAGGCCCACACACACAAAAAAATAAGAATAAGAATAAGTTTTATCACTAATTTCAGTTGGTCATAATTGTACATAATTTCATTTATTATTTGAGACATCGAAGAATCTTTTACACTCAGAGGAACTGAGAAGTGTGAATTACTGAGACATCTCCAGGCAAACTGAGTTGTGTTACCTTACAAGAAAAAATATTAACCCCAAAATTGAGTACTGGTGATTAGTTCCTAACCATGCAAGAGGTAGGAAGTGATCACTTTTGGCTGCAAAATCCAAAGGGTTCTGTTCAGTTTGAGGATGTAGGTTTTTGGTTGTTTTTGGCTATGTGGTCTTAGGTACCTTTTTATCTATTAATGTCCTAATAAGCCAGTGTATTCAGGAGCTACTATTCTGGTTAACCAAGTTATCTTGTTTATGTTTTGTTTGTTTAATTTTTTTAATGTTTATTTATTTTTGAGAGAGAACAGAGTGCAAGCGGCGGAGGGGCAGAGAGAAAGGGAAACAGGATCTGAAGCAGGCTCCAGGCTCTGAGTTGTCAGTACAGAGCCTGACACAGGGCTTGAACTCAGGAACCACAAAACCATGACATGAGCTGAAGTCAGACTCCTAACTGAGCCACCCAGATGCCCGTTTTGTTGTTGTTGTGTTTTTTAATATTTACTTTTGAGAGAGTGAGATCCAGGATGTGATAGGGGAGGTACAGAGAGAGAGAGAGGAAAACACAGATCTGAAGCAGGCTCCAGGCTCTGAGCTGTCAGCACAGAGCCCAATGTGGGGCTCAAACCCATGAACTGCAAGATCATAACCTGAGCTGAAGTCAGATGCTTAACCGACTGAGCCACCCAGGCAGCCCCAAAAAAGGTAGTTTTTAAAGCCCATAGACATTATTTCTGAATATAGAAAACAGAAGTAGGCGGCTTCAGAAATTCCAGTAAATGTATAATAGCTTCATCTAATCTAAACTGACCTCCCATCCTGGAGATTTTGTACTACTTGTGTGCAAACTGACTCCACTATTTTATGGTCTTGATGATGGTATAATTACTATAGGACTTTATCATAACAAATTGCTCAAGTATCTCTTTGACCTTGAAGACTTCACACTGACAGCCTTTGAGCAGAGATCTTTCACATTGCTGTGGATAAGACTAGGCTGTACAGTCATAATGGCTGATAATGGCTTGTGGCATTTGGTGTCTGTTAACCCAGAGTTGCTACTCTTTATGTCCAAACAGTTTGTCATTTGGGGGGGGCCAGGTCTCCACAGCAAAAAAAAAGAGAAAAAAAAATATGAGGAACTTTAAAACTTTATAGTTTAATTATTAAGCATGAAATCATCAGCTATATATTTAAGTTTTTGAGGGGCACCTGGGTAGCTCAGTCAATTGAGTGTCCAACCCCCGATTTCAGCCCAAGTTATGATCCCCGGGCTGTGGGATCGAGCCCCACTTTGGGCTCCGCACTGAGTGTGGAGGCTGCTTGGGATTCTCTCCCTCTGCCCCTTTCCCCCGCCAGCATACACTTTCTCTCTCTCAAATTAAAAAATATGTAAATTGTTTCATCTTTCTTGTCCTTCACGATTTTTCTTCCCATATCAGATAATCCCTAAGGATCTTCATGTTTAAACTAGGACTTGCTTGGGTGAAGGTGGTTTGTCTTTCAATGTGAGCCTGCTGTTAAGTCACACTGTATTCTCAGCATCATAATTATCTCCTTGGCACCTGATTTCATAGACTACAATTATGACCTCACCAGATAGCATGTCTTTGGTAATTTCATGATTTTCAAGTACTTCTTAAATTGGTCCATACAAAGTGAAATAATTTGCAAGTCATTATTCTAGATGCCTTTCCACTCTGATCCTGGCTAGCTCGGTCAGAAGAGCATATGACTCTCGGGATCTTGAGTCACGAGTTCAAGCCCCACACTGGGGGTAGAGATGACTTAAATTTAAAAAGAAAAAAAAGAGGAAGTGTCAAGAAGAGAAAGTTGAGGAAAATAAACTAACTAACACTGTTAAGGAGTTGGGGGAAAGAACAGATCTAGAGATGTTATGAAAGGTGAAGGGAAAAAGGATAAAAAGAAAGCTGTTGAAATGATAAGTTTAGTTTAAAAATGGAATACCTGGCACTCCTGGGTAGCTCAGTTGAGTGTCTGACCAGCTCAGGGCATGATCTCAAGGTTCATGAGTTTGGTTCATGAGTTCGAGCCCCACATAGGGGTTGTTGGCAGGGAGCCTGCTTCAGATCCTTGTCCCCTTCTCTCTCTGTCCCTCCCCCATGTATGCACGCGCTCACACGAGCTCTCCCTCAAAAATAAACATTAAAATAATAATAATGGAATACCTAATGTTCTTCCAAGATAAATCCTCCTAAATTAATCCCTTCTTTTCTTTATTCCTGCCAAATATGATAATGTATTTGAAAGTACCTTGAAAGCAATAAGTCCTAAACAAGTACAAGGTATCATTCATAATAATAGAGGTGTTGAGAATTTAAGAACATGTAGAGTGTTATTACTGCTGCTTTTTTATGTGTTTCTGTCATATTTTAACAGTTGGCGGGGGGCGCCTGGGTGGCTCAGCCAGTTAAGCGTCCAACTCTTGATTTTGGCTCAGGTCATGATCTCACAGGTTTGTGAGTTTGAGTCCCACATCGGGTTCTGTGCAGACAGTGCGGAACCTGCTTGGGATTCTGTCTCTCCCCCTCTCTGTCGGCTCCTCCCCTGCTCATTCTCTCTCTCTCTCTCAAAATAAATAAACTTGAAAAATTATAATTAAAAAAGCCAGTGCAGCTGATAAAATTATAAAGTTCCTGTTAGATCCATAAATAGAGGAAAATCACAGCAATGCACACAAATAGGACAGGTGTCATTCTCTGTGGATTCAGAGTTTTCTGTTAAAAAAAAAAAAAAAAAGGAATGGGATGTTAGTGTCTATGAATTAAAAGCTTTTCTCTTTATCTCCTTCATGAGTTGTCTCTTGAGCTCTGTTACATTGAGACCAGACCTCGCGCCGTCCCCAGCTGGGCATTTCCTGCTCAATCTATTATGCTCATCTTAGTTGAGAAATAACCCTCTGCCAGCACTTCCTGTGAGTGAAAGGTGCTTTATCTTCAGAGCGAACCCCCAAGCCCAGGAAAGGACTTGGTCTCTTTCAGGCCTGAGCCACAGCCCCCAGCTGTTGCACTCTGGGAGGTGCTCCAGCCCCCGGAAGGCCTTCAGACAAGCCAAACGGGGATGAGCTGGATGGAGCCCTGGCTGCTTTTTTCTCACTCCCATTTTCCAGGGCGCACCTAAGTGTACTAGGAAACGTGGACTATGATTAAGCATTTCTCAGAAAATCATCCTCTCCCTTAGCTTCTGGTGCCATCAGCTGGCCATTGTGTCCCTTTCGAGATTCACCACCGTACGCCAGCCTGTGCCAGGCACCGTGCACCGTGTCTGGTCCTTCAGCGTCAATCACGTCACTGTTTTGCAGCCTGTCACTTTTTCTCTTGCTATGGAAGGGGAAATGGGACCATAACCAAGCAGGTAACCGGCACTCCAGAATATGGCCTCCGCTTCTTAAATATTAGAAGCATGAGAAACACCAGCTTTTGGAAGTGTCTGTCTGTCCCAGCAGGCGGAAACACTTGCTCGGTCCTGCGTCCTAGTACAATGCTTCTCAGACTTTGGGAGTGTGCCTCTGAGTCACCTGCGGATCTTCATGAAATGCAGGTTCTCAGTTAGGAAGTCTGGGGTAGGGCCTGACAGTCTCCATTCCTAACAAGCTCCCAAGTGGTGCTGTCGTTACTGCTCTGCAGACCATAACGAGCAAGATTCTGGAGCTACACTGTCTGACAGGGTAGATTTTGAAGACTTCATACAAATAATAAGGTATCTCAATAAATTGCATATTGATTACATGTTGAAATAATATTTTGGTCATACTGGGTTAATATAGTAAGTAAAGTCTATTTTAATAAATATCTTTAAAATACATTAACATTAAACTATTTGTAAAAAAAATAAAAAATAAAAAATAAAAAAATAAACTATTTGTAAAAAATTAATTAATTAATTAATAAAATACATTAACATTAATTTCACAGTTTTTTTACTGTTTTTATTTTATTTTTTTATGTATCTTTTTAATGCTTATTTATTTTCGACAGAGAGACACAGCATGAGTGGGGGAGGGACAGAGAGAGAAGGAGACAGAATCCAAAGCAGGCTCCAGGCTCTGAACTGTCAGCGCAGAGCCCGATGTGGGACTCAAACCCACGAACCATGAGATTATGACCTGAGCCAAAGTCGGATGGCTTAACCAACTGAGCTACCCAGGCACCCCTGGGTTTTTTTGTAAGATTTTATTTTTAAGTGATTTCTGCACCCAATTTGAGGCTTGAACTTCCGACCCCAAGATCAAGAAGTCACATGTTCCACAACTGAGCCGGCCAAGCACCCCTTTCTACTGTTTTTAAGGTGATACTAGAAAATTTGGAATTTCACACATGGCCTATGTTATGTTCATATCGGACAACACCAGTTAGAACACTAACGTAACAGAAACAACGTTATCGGTGTTCTTTTTCCGGATGACCCCATTTCTCAATCCCCTTTTTACCATTTCACATTCTCTATTTGTTCAAATCAATATTCATTCAGTTCTTTTCCTGTGAATGTTTTCTGTCCCCGCCATTACTCTCCTTCACACCTCCCTCATCTCCATCTTTTCCATCATCGTTCGGGGACTCCCATCCAGCATTGAGACAGTCCTAAGAGCCGCCACCATACAGGCAGCAGCGCTGCTCAGAGCTTTTGACCATGACTCTCAGAGTGGGGTTCCTGGAGGCAAGAGCCTCACCTGGGAGCTGGTTAGGAATGCAGAGGCTCGGGCCCCACCCGAAGCCTAGGGAGGCGGTATCCTACTTCCCAGGATTACCCAGGGCTCTGTCTTGGGAGGGCTTTAGCAGTCGTCTTTCCTAAGGCACCCCATCCCCATTCACCCCCACATCTGTTCCTTCGGTTGGCTTTGGTGAAGTTTCTCCGAGGTTGAGGTAACATGAAAGTTGTGGTTAAAGAAAAAATATTTTCTCTCTTTCTCTCTCTCTCTTCTCTCTCTCTCTCTCTCTCTCTCTCGGAAGAATAAACCATGAATTTTGGGCCAATGGCATCCAGAAGGTGAGTCCAGAGATTGAAATCCTATGACTTCCTCCAAACAGATTCAGATATCCCTCTCTGTCTCGGAGGCACAATGGGAAAGGCATCAGCGTCTCATCTTCGCCCATCTCGGGAGCATTAATGCTGCCAGTGAAGCGGGCCTCACCTCGCCGCGTCTGGCTTCCGTGTGGCTGGTTTGCTGCAGTCACAGGCCACGTTCCAGAGCCGACCGCACCACCCCCGCAGCTAGACGCCTTCCTAGGCGGGAATGGGTGGCGGCTGAACAGAATGCAGATTCCAAGTCCTGTAGTAAGCACTCCGGTGGGCTTGGGCGCAGCACAGTCCGAGAACCACTGCTCTCTGTAGCATCTTCTCCATTCCGGGCTACAGCACATCTCATATTTTGGGGCATCTTAATTTCTCATTTATGCGACAGGCTCCCTGGGCTCCCTGAGGCCCACGCCGGGCACCTAGTAGGTGTTGAAAATATGCACTGAACAGATTCACGTTCCCTTTTATAAAGTCCTCACGCCTGTTATCTCTGACTTGACCAAGTGGGAAGGGACTGGGACAGTGAGAGAGGCTTTAAGCCAAACTGCATCAGCTGTTCGGGGCCGAAGCCGTCAGAGGAACGGAGGGCAGGCCGGGGTGGAGAGCCGGCCCTGAACGGAGGGCACGCTCGCGGACAGGGACTGGGGCGAGCCGACACACTCCCGGTTTCCCCTTACTAGCACTTCTTATTACCACTTTTCCTTTTCTCCTTTTTAATGTCACGATGAGCTCTAATTGAAGCCGCTTGTATTGTTCCCCAAAGACTCTGAGTTGCTCAGCGGGTGTCACAAAAACTGAAACCCAATCCGAATTCTTCTCTGGGCTTTGGGGAAGTGGAACCATGGGTGAGTTTGTCATTTTTAGCAGTCACTGGAGTAGAGCCAACACTCCAGGAGATACTAAAGTATTCAGAACCGTCCGATCAGCTGTTAGAATTAGCTGTTAAACAAAACAGCCAGTAACTGAACACCGGGGGCCCTCGTGAACTCCAGTCAGGCGGGAGACCTTCTAGTGTGTGTGTGGCTCTGAACTAGGACAGAAAGGTAGAGACTGGAAACGCAGAAGGCCAGTGACAAAGCAGCTGATAAACGCACTCTCCTCTCCGCCCTTTGTCTGGGAGTCTCGCCTTGTCTCAGACTCCCTTCCTTCCTTTGTCCCTACACTCCATTCCAAGGCTGCCCTGCCCGGTCAGATTTACCAACCAGCGGAAGAGAAAGCCCAAGGGAGGCCCTGGGCTCGAATTCATGACGAATCTGATCCAGGGACTAGATGCTGTCTGGTACACAAAGGAATCTTGTTCTGTGGACTGAAAGCAGAAATAAGGGAAATGGGGATTTGGGGCATCGACTCCATCTCATTCACTCAGTTATAAGGGGGTGGATTCTTTGTTGCAGCGATTTCAGAGAAGTGCCTGAGTTTATGGGTTTATTGTTTTTCCGCTCCTGAGCAGACTTTGGAGAGATTTGACACACAATAAATAAACCCAGGTGTCATCGTTTTTAAGTGACACTGGCACTGGCACCCTCTGTTTCAAAATCTAGCCCCTCGCAGCAGCCACAGCATCTTACCAACAAACACCACGCTAATCCTCACCCCCCGGGACTGACCCACACGCTGAACGGTGTACTTTTCAGAAAGAAGTTACAAGTTGAGGGACGCCTGGGTGGCTCCATCGGTTAAGCGTCCGACTTCAGCTCAGGTCATGATCTCCCCATTTGTAGGTTCAAGCCCCATGTCGGGCTCTGTGCTGACAGCTCAGAGCCTGGAACCTGCTTTAGATTCTGTCTCCCTCTCTCTCTGCCCCTTCCCCAGCTCGTGCAGTCTCTCTCTCTCACTCTCTCAAAAATAAAAACATCTATTGAAAGGAAGGAAGAGAAGAAAGTTACGAGTTTAGACCATAACGTCAGTCATAGAATTGAAAATTGGCATTGGCATAAGGCTTGAAAAGTAGATTTCATTGTTATTGTTTTCCATAGAGAGAGATGAATACTTACTGTTACTCTAGAGATGGCCAGTGTCATCTCAGGGCCAGCTGAACGCATTACTCAGATAGGTACACGTACATATTTACAAGCAGCAATGCCCAGCACTATGTGTCTGCATTGAGCTTCCTCAAAGCTTGTTAGAGACCCGCGTGGGCTCAGTGGAAGTCAGCAGCCAGACCTGCCAGGGCAGAAGGTAAGTGAGCTGAGAGCAAACCTGTGGAAAGTATTTGGTGCAGGTTAAGCAACTTTTGGCTTAGGCATACTCTACCTCCTACCTATGTTAGAGACCGGGGGCCATCAGCTTGAATTTACAGGGTTTCAAGTGGTAAAAGTAGCTATTTCAAGTCTGAAAGGAAGCAGTTGTTAAAAAGGGCAGTTCATCACGTTTTAGCGCTTACACCGTCTTGGATCAAGAAGCATCAAGTTCATAGTTCCCATAATCCACCTGAGTGACACGAATTTTGCTACAAATTTCCTGCCTCCAAAGGTGTTCACCGACAGCTCTTTCCAGGATTTTTTTTTCCTCTGATCTTTATGCCTGTGCCCGATGGGTGAAGGGCTTATTCACCCATTTTCCAGAGAAGAAGACGGGCCTCATTTACCCACCTTTGAAAGGAGCTTATGTCTTTCCGCTCGATCTGCCCTCCTCCCTGGAGGAAAGCAAAGGCCCGTGGGTCCACCACGTCCTGGGAGCTCTGACCGTCCCCACTGTTACTTGTCAGCGAGATGCTTCCGCCCTCTGCTACGTCTCAAGAAGCTATTTCAATTCGATGGTTAAATACTGCTTTCCTGGGGCGCGTGGGGGGGCTCAGTAGGTTAAGCGTCTGACTTCAGCTCAGGTCATGATCTCACAACTCATGAGTTCGGGCTCTGTGCTGACAGCTGAGAGCCTGGAACCTGTTTCCGATTCTATGTCTCCCTGGAACCTGTTTCCGATTCTGTGTCTCCCTTTCTCTCTCTTTCCCTCCCCTGCTCTGCTCGTACTCTGTCTCTCTCTCTCTCTCTCTCTCTCTCTCTCTCTCAAAAATAAATAAGCGTTTAAAAAAAAGGTCCTAATAAATGAATACTGCTTTCTTTTTTTAGCATCTTCTGACTAGACTCTAAGCTCCATGAAGACAGAGGCTAGCTCTTTTCCACCTCGCACCACTCACTACACCCCGTGTGGCATTTTGAACCTAACCTTACCAAAAATCCGTTGGTGTGATGGCTCTAGTGAAGAGAGCCACTTGGATCACATTGTTGGCAGTGCATCTGAGGGAACAGATGTTCCTATTCAAACCCATGAAACTGGAAACATTAAAAAACAACAATCATGACATTGATTGATAGTGATATTTACCATGTCAGACTGTTTAAGCTCAGCTATAAAATAGACTCGCATACTGTCGTCTTTACATTTTAATTCCAAAGATTCTCAAATGTCGAAATCATGTCGCTTGACTCAGATCCTAATTCCTGCTTGATGCCCTGTGTCATACCTCCTTATCGAATTACGGCCCTGTTCTGTTGCATGTCACACTCAAAACCTCTCCTTCCTGAGAAAACGGCACCTCTGGGTGCTTCGACGACATTTTGAGTCCGTCATAAAATATTTATCAGCTGGGAGGGTGTGTGCTGCTAAGATCACAGGAGATGAATACAAGGCGATGCGTCGCTCGACGTCCTATCTTTGCCCATTTCCTAAATACCCTCGGTGACGGATGGGTGGCCGTCATCTGAACTGGTTTATAAAAGGTTGTCCTAAAGCCCGAAGTGTCATCTTGAGAGCAGACACATCTTCCTGAAAGGCTGTCTTTTTTCCTCCAACTCAGGTCCTGAGCACGCGGAGCCGTTCTCCATGAGTTCCTCGGGTTTCTTGCGCTGGTCCGCACCGCTGGCCAGAATGTGCACAGCGCCATGGGGGCTGCGGCTTCGGGAGAAGCCAGCGCTGTTAGCCCCGGGGGCGGCAGTCACTGCGGTCCAGATGGCAGGCAAGAGGGACCGCCCCGCCCCGCTGCCTCCCCTGGATGAGAGTGACCTTGAAGAGCAGTTCGTGAAAGGGCACGGTCCGGGAGGCCAGGCAACCAACAAAACCAGCAACTGTGTGGTGCTGAAGCACATCCCCTCGGGCATCGTTGTCAAGGTAGAGGAGGAAGCCCTCCGGGGGTCTCTGGGTTTCGGGGGGCTCGAGTGGTGGCGGCGGCCAGCCGACATGCATTCTCCTTGCCGCCCAGGCAGCGGTGGGCACTGCAGATCCCGGCTCCGGCCCTGGGGCAGAGCCTCAGAAGCCTCCTGCCGGGGTCCTCTGACACCAGGGGACGCCTGCTGGCCTGGCACCCAGCGGGCAGCGCATCCTTGCCAAACCACAGGGTGCACACAGCTGGCAGAGCTGCCGCGGGCTCCGGTCCCCGAGCAGCACGCTGGCCCAGGGTGCAGCCAGCCATCCCAGCCCCTGGTGACCTGGCCGGGTCCCTCTGTCCCCTCTTGGGTAAATGTCAGTGACACCATGGGGCACCGTGGTGGCTCAGTCGGTTAAGCAGCTGACTTCGACTTAGGTCATGATCTCATGGCTCATGAGTTCAAGCCCCACATTAGGCTCTTAACAGCTCGGAGCCTGGAGCCTGCTTCAGATTCTGTGTCTCCCTCTCTTCTCTGCTCCTCCCCTGATCACGCTGTCTCTCAAAAATAAATGTTAAAAAAATTTTAAAAAACGTCAGTGATACCTGCCCTTCTGAGAGTGAGGTAACAGAGGCACCTCTCTAGCCCTCAAGTAACATACAAGATGGCCGGCTGCCTGTAGGAGTCTTCCTTTTTTGTATGAAAACCAGTCTCTGATCAGAGCATCACCAGGTCTCGGCACATTTCGAAGCCCTAGGAAATACAGAAATGCTTTTCCCCGCTCTCCTGGTTTGTTAGTAGTGGGCCCGCTGCCTCAGTGGAACTGGCAGTCCATTCTGAGTGGGCAGAGGGCCCGAGTGGCAGCAGGGCCAGGGGAGCAGAGGAGATGGAAATGCAGGGTTCCTCGGGCCGGATACTGACGGCGGAGGCTGTCGGCACATCCGCACAGGGGGTGGCGCTGCGCAACTGTGCGCCGTCAGCCTTTGTCCTCGGGAGCCCTCCCGCCCCACCTTTTCCGTGGTACAAATGTGGAATCGGGCACAGAGAGGTTAAGTAACTTGCCCAAGATCCTACAGCCACAGGCATCGACCCAGGGCAAGCCCAGAGTCTGGCTCCTAACAGCTGCTCTTCACCGCCAAGGTTTTGAGCCGAGAAGCCTATCAACTAAAACCTCATTCGCTTTTCTTTTTTTCTCCATCGCTTTTTTCCTCCTTGAGAAAAAGTGTCCATTCCTGAGCAACAAATAATATTCTGAAGCCTGACGTGATTTCTGTTAAACTATTTTATAACCTTACTGCAGACTTGCCTTTAGTAGTATGCTTTCGCTCTGATTTCGCAGACTTCTTTATCAGGTAGCTTTGCAAGGCACTCACCCTTAATAACTCAGGTATGACATAATCAATGTTATGGCTGACTAACAATGAAGATGCTATCTCCCTCCTTGAGATATTTATAAATGTTTTAAGTTAGTTTATTTTCAGAGAGAGAACACAAGCAGGAGAGGGAGGGAGAGAGAGAGAATCCCAGACTCCGCACATCAGTGCAGAGCCCAACGCGGGGCTCAAACTCACAAACCACAAGATTATGACCTGAGCTGAAGTCAGGCGCGTAACTGACTGAGCCCCCCAGGCGCCCCCAGATTTTTACATTTATAAATGATGCAGAGCATTTGTTCCCTGGCCACAACTAGACACAGCAATTGATGTTTTCAAAACTATTTGGGGACTGTACGTTATTGCTGTCATTGCTTCCAAACAAAGCAATGCTCTTAATTATAAAATAATCACAGAGAAAGCCACATCATACACTCGCTGGGGGCGGGGTAGGGCAAGGGCTGAGCAGAGCAGAGCCAGAAGGGCACATGGTCTTTGTTCTGTCACAGACTCCATGGGATTCTTGACCAGTGGCCTTGCCTCTTGGC
Source organism: Hyaena hyaena (assembly GCF_003009895.1). NCBI lineage: Eukaryota > Metazoa > Chordata > Mammalia > Carnivora > Hyaenidae > Hyaena > Hyaena hyaena. Next base: position 2,781,367 of record NW_024080632.1, on the reverse strand, counting down.
CTGTCCCCATCTATAAAGTGACCAGGTTGAGTGCCATGGTGTCTGAGGTCCCGTCCACAACGAACTGTCTCACGTTATAATTTCCTGTCTCCTGCAGTGCCACCAGACAAGATCAGTGGATCAGAACAGAAAGCTGGCCCGGAAAACCCTACAGCAGAAAGTGGATATTTTCTACAATGGTGAAAACAGTCTTGTTTACAAAGAAAAACGGGAGGCAGAGAAGAAAAAGCAAGAGAGGAAAAAAAGAGCAAAGGAAACCCTAGAAAAAAAGAAACTCCTGAAAGAACTGTGGGAATCAAGTAAAAACGTCCACTGAGATTCAGAAATCCTTTTTTGTTTGTTTGTTTTGAACTAATATCTACACCCAGTGTGGGGCTTGAACTCATGATGCTAAGATCAAGTCTCTCCACCGACTGAGCCAGCCAGGCGCCCCTGAAAGAACAGCGGATTCTGACTAAAGAACCTGCCAGATGTGTACAGGGAACAATGGTGGGGCGTTTTTTAAAGTTTTATTTATTTTGAGAGAGAGAAAGCAGGAGGGGAGCAGAGAGAGAGGGAGAAAATCCTAAGGAGGCTCCACACTGTCAGCCCAGAGTCCGATGCGGGGCTTGAACTCATGAACCGTGAGACATGACTTGAGCTGAAATCAGGAGTTCAACACTCAACCAACTGAGCCACCTAGGTGCCCTTATAGATGCATATTAAAAAAAGTTTAGGGGCTCCTGGGTGGCTCAGTTGGTTAAGCGTCTGACTTCAGCTCAGGTCATGATCTCGCAGTTCGCGGATTCAAGCCCCACATCAGGCTCTGTGCTGACAGTTCAGAGCCCAGAGCCTGCTTCAGATTCGGTCTCCCTCTCTCTCTGCCTCTCCCCTGCTCATGCTCCGTCTCTCTCTGTCTCTCTCTCAAAAATAAATAAACATTTTTTTAAAACTTTTTTTTTTTTTTTTTAGTTTATTCATTTGGGGCACCTGAGTAGCTAAGTCAGTTGAACACCTGACTCTTGGTTTCAGCTCAGGTCATGATCTCACGGTTCATGGGTTCAAGCCCCACGTTGGGCTCTGTGCTGACAGTGAAGAGCCTGCTTGGGATTTTTCTCTCTCCCTCTCTCTCTGTCCTCCCCTCCCCCCCACTCTCTCTCTCAAAATAAATAAACTTAAAAAAATACTATTAAAAATTAATAAAACTTTATTCATTTATTCAGAGAGAGAGCGTAATTAGGGGAGGGATGTTGGGTGGCTGGCGGTAATTAGACGGATGTCACCATATTTTTTTTAAGCTACACATTTGTGTGATTGTATCTTCTTTTATTATCAAAAAAGCAAAACTTGTTTGGAAACATTAATAAGGAAGGTCTGGTTGGGGGGGGAACTGTGGAGCTGAGTCAAACATCAATGGCATTTAGTGCCACCTCATCCGCTGGGAGGTCATTGTTTGGTGACACTTGATGTCACTTAGCTTAATGTTATGCTAAGAGAACAAGAAAACGTGGAGAAATATGTACAAGTCAGTAAGTTACTTGCCTGTTTACCCCATTAACTTAATAGACTGCATGTTGTCAAATATCCTTTCTGAAGTGAAAATACACAACTGAGGCGCCTGGCTGGCCCAGTCAGCAGAGCACGCGGCTCCTGATCCTTAGGGTTGTGAGTTTGAGCCCCACGTGGGGCGTAGAGCTTACTTAAAAAAAAAAATACACCCAACATTTCCTATATGTTGGTTTATATGTAGATTTACAAGCTGGAGGTCCAGATCCTAATTTGCAAATTTGTGCAACACCGATCACTCAGGCTGGACCTGACCCTACAACTGTTTGGGGGTTTTAGGGTAATAGCTTGGCTTGTCAGAACACATCTGGAGTTCACCCATAAAACAAGTAGGGGAAAAAACCATGAGGTGAGCAGGCCTATGTCAGACATAGTCCGCAGTCAAAACCAGCCCCTCCCACAGGCACAGACGGAACACCCAGGGCATGGATCCAACTCAGTTTACCTTCAGGGCAGCCAGGTAAGGCTCTTCTCACCTCCAGTGACCTGGTTTGGAAGTTTAAGCCGCTTCCAGGACCCTTCCCCGTCTAGACCTCCATTCAGAAGGCAGCCAAGTACCTGGAATGGCACATGACAAGCCAGTAACTTGAAGTGAAATTTGGGAGCTGCAGACAGGAGGGACAGAGGTTTCAATCTGTCTCCTCTCTTGCACCTTCTGGGACTTGCAGTCACGTGCACGAAAGAGGCAGACAAGCCCGCTCCCTAGAACACAATCTTAGCAGCCATTAGATCAGACACGGCTGGGACCTTGACTTTCGTCTGCAGAACTGCCCCTCATTTGTCTCTGTCTCCCCCTCACTACAGTGAATCCACGTTACACGGGATCAGTGCCTAAGGGATGTGGTCAAATTACCGCAAATCCCTTCGGAAGGCACTGCTGGAGGCCACCAGATTTTCAACACATCTGGCGCAACCCAGTTTTCCCGCCAAGGAGCAGCCCATCCTTCGGCGAGCACAGGCCAGCTCGAGTTTGGCGGCTGCATTACATGAAAACCAGATTCCTTTTTTTTTTAAGGCCTTATTTTTTTAAGACAGAGGGCGCGAGCAGGGGAGGGGCAGATGGAAAGACACAAGAATCCGAAGCAGGCTCCACCCTCCGAGCTGTCAGCACAGAGCCCGACATGGGGGGTGGGGACGCGTTCAAAGTCACAAACGCAAGATCGTGAGCTGAGCTGAAGTCAGACACTCAACCGACTGAGCAACCCAGGCACCCCTGAAAAATATTCCTTTAGCACCCCGGAAATGTTCATAGGATAAGCACCTCAAGATGGAGAATGGCCTCATCATGGGCGAGGCAGCGGGCAAAGTCAGTAACACTGCTTCCGCTAATGCATTCATCCCGGCGCACACTTAAGTCGGAGGCAGTTAAGACGCGCTGGAACACTACTGCACTTGACCCTACCTTCTGACTTAAGCAAACACATCCCTTCCTCCACACGTGGTGTTAACAGCATTGTCACACAAAATGTTTCTGGGCCAGCTGGGAAAACACTCTGTGACAGGTATCTCCCACTCCCATTGAGGAGATGTTTTTTTAAGATCCCACGTCAGAATTCAAGGAACCCACACCTTCATACAAATTGTTAATGAAAATAAGCTTTATTACATCAAGTAATAAATACATACAAAGATGCAAACAGGTTTAATCATTTTCTTCCAGATGTTTGGATCAACTTACAGGAAAGGCAGAACTGAAATCCACACACAGTCTTAGTAGGAATATTTTTGGGGGTTCTCGTTAGGTTTGGTAGGTTGCTCTTTCTTCTGTATTTATAACTTGTGCATTTTTAAGTTTGACCTCAAAGCACTAATAGTCATGCAGGCAAATGCTTAAGCACAAAAGAAGTTACATTAAGCGGAATCCACACCATGTGGCAAACGTATGCACTAGAAACAAACCCTGGAGTTGTTCTATTAGCTTATGAAAAGGAACGAAGAACAATCTGGGTAACATAACGGTATTCAAAATGGAGAATAAAACGGAGACACTGGTATCTTTGCTGTGAGATAGGTGTCTTTTCCGTGCATCTTCTAAATCAATGCTTAAAAAAAAGTAAGAAAAGAAAAAAAAACCTTGGGTAATTCCTAACTATTTAAAATGTAAATCCTAATCAACTGCAAAATATTTCTCAATCTTAGAGCCTCATGAACCATGGAAGGGACACGGGAAGGAAAAACCAAACTGTTACCATATTGAAAACAAAGAGTTTCTTGTGAACGTGGGAGCTGAGCTAGAACTTCTCTTCTTGGAAGATGGAAACCTTTCGCACTAACAGGCAGCTAGGATCTGGCGTTCCGTTCCGTTTCCGCCAAGCACTCCCGAACCAGTCCTCTGGCGTGAATGATGCCTGGGAGAGAAGCAGAGGCTGAGAATCATGCGGCAGGGCCCTTCCAGAAAGAGAGGGCCCTTGACAACCCAGCTGAAAAACCCTCACCCTGGAAGGGACCTGGGGACGGTATCCAAGCCACCCCAGGATTCCAGTGGTTCGGAAAGCCACCAGCATCCTGTCCCCTCCTCGGAGGCCTTCGCTCCTGGCCAGGACTCCTCTCCCTGGCTCCCTGACAACCCCTCCCCGCACACAAGCGGCCAGCCAGCAAGCTCTCGTCACGTCATGCCATCAGATGACTCGAGTAAACGTGTCTCCCGCTTTCATTAAGCCTGACCCACTTTGGAGATTCCATGACTTCAGACCATTATTTTCCTCTGGCTTCTTCAGATTCTAAACTCTAGAAAGGGCTTGTCCAATGTCCAGCCTGCACAGTTAGGATGCAAGACTGCTCACTTATGTTTGACCGTGGTCCACAGTGACGTCCGCCCACTGGCGTGCCTCGGGCACCTTCTGCCCTGCAACATACGCCCCGTGCATCTTTCTCTCTGCAGTGATGGTTACGGTTTGGTTGGTGGAGTTTTTTTGTTTTGGCCTTTACTGAACTCCGTTGAGATACTGATCTCATTTTAATAGACACCAAGAATCTATTCCTCCTGAGAGATGACTGCCGGAGGGCACTGTGAATGACATCCCCCAAGTCACGTAGGCGTCCCACATGTCACAACTCTTATCTCTGAGCTTTAGAGGACCTTTTCTGGAAAGGGCCAGACAGTAAATATCTCCAGCTCTGTGGGCCACACGGTGCCTATCACAACTACTCAACTCTGCCACCATATCGACAGAGGAAGCAGCCATTATAAAAGCAATGGGTATGGACATCTTCCAATAAACCTTTACTCATGGACACTGAAATGTGAATTTCCAGTAATTTTACATGTCACGAAATCAGTTTTTAACCTTACAAACTAAAAACCATTCTTGGCCTACTGGCTACAGTGTGCCGATCGAGCTCCGTGCGCCTGACTCCCGGGCGCCTTTTATGACCCTTCTTCGCCTCGTTATGGCATAAACTTGGCTAGCTTGTCCTTGGCTTATCGGTGATCATGACCATGGGACCAGCTACTCACGCAACACATGCCCTGGAGGGGTCCCCGGGCTTATCTGTATGCTGACTTGAACCACTGGTTTTTTGGGTGACTGCAGACTGCCTGCTCGACTCTGGGGTCCAGTATCTCTCCAGAGATTTCCACCCAGGGAACCAGCACATCAGGTGCCAGGACTGTCTTGCTTCTCCGGACTCCAAACGGCAGCCCCGACGCAGAGCGATGCCCACCTCACCCCCAGGTTAGGTCAGGGTCAGTCCCACCGCTTCCCAAGTCCTCTCCAGGCCCAGCCTCTAACTGCCAGCTCCCCTCCCGCACACCTGTGCCCTTCAACCAGCCAGTCAGCTGGTATCCCCACAAAGGCTTCGTCAAGAGCGGCGAAGGTCACAGCAGCCCCTCTTGATGCCCCACGTTTATAACCACAGAACGTTCCTCTCGTTTCTCTCTGAATTTGCCTCTCCAACCTTCTTCAGAAACCCCAGATCCCTTCTGAAATTAAACTGGCACCTAGGCCACTGCTGCTCTGAACTGCCACCTTCTACACCAGAAACCCTCTTCCCTCCCCACCCGACTCACGTAGTGAGGGGGCAGCCTACCTCACCTGCTCCTGTCCTCAGCCGGACAGCCACATCTTCATGGAAGTCCCTTGTCTTCTGTGGCATCATGCTCCCGCCCACCCTCCCCCTCCAATCACAGAATTTCGCAGTGTTCTTGCTTTCCCTGCCCAGGCTGGGCCAGCCCCACGCGCCCCCTCAGGCTCTGCTCCACAGATCTCACAGCAAAGGGCAAGACAGAGCCAGGACCGCAGGACTCCTGGCCACCGGCTCACCCGGGGGAGGGAGCCTCGTGTGTCTGGGCCCCTGCGGCTCCCCGGGACCAGTGCCGGCCAACGGGAGACAACGCTGCAGGATCTGCGCCGCACAGACGCCTTGTTTAAAGCACGTGGACCCTCTGGAGGCGCGCAAGGCCTTCCCGTCAGATCCCAGGGACGGTCTCCATCCCACATGCCTGCCCCCGCTGTCCCTGCCTGCTGCCGACATGCCACATGGGAGCCCAGGGAGCCCCTGGGGTGTGGGGGACTCTCCTCCCAGAAAATCCTTCCCAGCAGTTAGCACCCAGCAGGGGGGCGGCGCGCGTCTGGGGAGTCCGGGGCCCACGACTCACCTCGTTTTAGTCTCTCCATGGCGCTCTTGCTCCCCGCATAGGTGGGTCTGATCTCCTTCCCCAGCTCCTCGATGATGGCCAGCAGCTCGGCGTATTTGCTTTGGGGTACCTGGCTGTTCCCAGTTCCCTAGAATGAGAAGGAAGAGTTTAGATGGACCGAACCCTAACCTGACCCCAAGGCCACGGTCAGGGCCCTACCACGAGCCAGCCGCAGCAGCGAGGGCAGGGCAGGGAGAGGCCGGCCCGGAGGGTGCGGGCTGCGGGGCCTGTCTGCCATCCCTTACGCTCTGCGGCCCACGGAGCTTTTATCATCGCAAACGAGGAAAAACGAGGACTGGTTTTCTGGGCAAGAAAGGGTAACACCGGGAGTTTCCAAGGACCCAGGTGAACGTGCCAGAACATCCCGGGGCGGGGCGGGGGGGGGGGGGCGAAGGGCCGCCCAGAGCAGGTGCACGAGGCAGGGGCCACCCCTCAGGTCAGGAGGACTACAAATAACTGCCAAAGCCCATCTGGAGAGAATCCAGAATGGTTTCCAATTCCCCACCCGGCAGGGCCCACCCCACTAAACCCCTTTGTCTCAAGATCCCACCCTCCACCCAAGCAAGCACCGCGATGAGCGCGGCGGGGGTCCCCGCGGACCCCAGCGTGGCCCCGCCTGCTCCTCCCTCCTCCTCCGCTGCCTCTGCCTCCCGGCCTCCAGGGCCCCCGCCTGTCCTTGCCCAGCTCTTCAGCGCCCTCCGCGCCGCCGCGGATTCTTCAGGCAGTTGCGCTCCCGCGCCCACACCCACTTCTGCCCCTGGGACAGCATGGCCGGCCACCACCCCATCCCAGGGGCAGCCTCCACGGCGACCTCAGAACGCAGCCACGTTCCCATGGCGGCAGAGAACCCTACCACGGCCACGGCCTGGCCAGGTCCCTCCACGAGGGACAGGCAGTGAGGCCAGTGCCAGCGTCGACCCGCTCAGTGGTGAGGAACGGGATCTCTGCGAGGTCGCCAAGCAGGGGCCAGTCTCATAAGTGGCAGAATCAGGTGGAAACCCAAGCAGCCTGGCTGAAGAGCCACCAGCCCCCGATGAAGTGCATCTGGGCTCCAGGAGGATACGGGCCGTCCTCTATCTTTGCTGGGGCCATGACCTTGTGGGGAGGAAGTAGGCAAGGGTCCCCTCTCCTCTGTCCAGAGGAGAACCTAGGTCAGGCCTCACTTCCCCAAGACCAGGGATCAGAGACCCCAGCCAGGGACACACACGGGCGGTGGCACCAACGAAACAGCAGGCTTCTAGCCTTTCCTTGGGTTCTCCCACCCCCATCTCTCGGTGCCCCCATGACCCCGCTGCCACCCCCCATCTGTCGGTGCCCCCACAAACCACCCCCCGCTCTGAGGCCTCGAGACTTGAACACAACACCAAGCCAGAAAGCTCAGACGGCTGCTCCGTTACACCGTTTTTACTCCTTCATCTGTCCCACTGGCTCCCCGCCCTGGACGGTGGGAAGCGCGGCCCCTCAGTGGCCAGGCCAGCCCCAGAGCCGCCCCCACCCCCCCGTGCCAGGCAGCCCCCCACTGCCTACCTGGGTGTAGCCTAAAGATGGTGGCCCGTAGTCACTGAGCAGCTGGCGGTACTGTGAGGATGTGGCCATACTGGTGGAGGGCGGGTGCACGCTCCCAGCTATGGGGGAGGAGAGAAGAGTCAGGAATCGTGTAGTTGTGCCCAAAGCAAAGACTCTGGGTCTTGCAACAGTCCCCCTGCCCAAGACCCATGCCATCAACAGTGGTCTTTTGTCTTCGTAGGATACAACAGACACCCTGCTCCCGTCCTCTAGTTTGGTGATGGCCGACGCAGCCCAGATGAATCGTAGGCTGCAGCTCACTGCTCCTCGTAGCCACCACCGGAGAGGACGCCACTCATCAGCCACACAACTTCCCATCCATGCAGTCAGGATGGGTAGCGCAGATGAAACCCGCTGCCGCTCTCAGCCTAATCCTTGCTAGTCCCTTTTCCCTGGGTCCCGCTCCCCAGAGGTTCATGACCTAGAGCCCCATCACTGCCACAAGAGGCCACCGGCTCCTACGGCTGGTCTGCATCAGGCTAAAACCTGTCGTGTGCCCAAATCTCTGCTGGCCACACGGTAAGGAAGGCAGACAGAGGGTCTGGAGGATGAGACACAACCCTGGCTGGAGATGGGTTCACTGGACACCAAGTCCGGGATCCAGAGGGTATCACAGCTTCCCTGTGTCCCCAGAAGCCTCTCCATCTCCCTGAGCCCCCAGGGCCCCCTCCCCAGAGAGGGGACAGGACTCCTGACGGTCTGACTCGATGCCCGGATGGCTCACATCCAAAGAGGGGAGGGAGAAGGCCCCGTTTGTGGACTGCAACACTCGAAGACACCGTCCCTTGGCCGTGAGGGACCACGTGGGGACAGGACCCAGCTAAGAATGGAGACTCCTGGATGGGGGCTGGGGAGTCATCAGCAGGGAGTTTCCGGCTCCAGCTCAGTAGCTGGAAGCATGCAGACCCATAATGGCGTCCAAGTGGCCATTAGCGGGTAGAGGATGTCCTGCAGAATTACAAGCAGCGGTAACCATGGAGAATTTACCTAGCCCTCCTCGGCGGCCGCCGCCTGCCTCCACGCCCAGTCGAGGAGCAGCTCCCCCTCTGCCTGCCGCCCCCAGAGCCGAACGGTCTCGCGCACACGGCGGACTACGCAGACTTGGCCCCGGGGATGGACAGCTGGTGCCAGGCTGGCCAAACCGACCAGCTGCTCATCTGGTGTGAGCAGGGGAGGGAAGGGGAGGAAGGAGGCTCAGGGGCTCAGGCGGATGGAGTGGAAGGGGCCCGAGGGGGGGCCTGGAGCCCCTCTCTGTAGAGAGACAAACAGTCCAGAGAGGGGAGGCGGTCCCCTGAGCCACATGGCACAGAGGAGGCTGGCCCCCTGACACCTGTCCCTCCCTCCAGGAGCTGGGGACAGCTCTGTATCCAAAATGCCTTCCTCGCTCTCAGGCCTGCCCTGGATCTCACCCACCCACCCACCCCCACGCCCCAGGACCCAGGTTTAGGCTCAAATGTGGGATGCCCAGTCAAGAAACAAAGGTTCTGCCACCTCTAAGCTGCTCGGTAGGCACATCACTGGGCCACTCCTAGCCTCAGTGGCCATGCCTCTAAAGTGGGGATGATAAAACACCTGGCCACGGGCGCGTGCCGCTCAGGACAGGGGCGCACTACTAGCACATCCGTGACCTCCATCCAAGGCAACCGCGCACGTGCGGCAGCCCGAGCACAGGAACAGGGCAGGGTGGATGCACCCCAAGCACCCCTCGCCCCATCAGCCAAACCCCAACTTCCTGAACCCTCTGATGCGGGCAGTGAGTGGCATTTGCAGCCCCAGGCCCGGGTCCCAGTCCTGACGCTACAAGACATTGGCCTCTCTCCGAGGCCAGGATGCTAAATGTCCAGGCCACAGGGGACAGATCACCACAGAGCACCTCAAGTGTCTAGAAGATTCCAGTTCTCTGGCAGGAGGTAATGGGACTCGGGGGTGCGTTCCCTGCACTACCCTTCGCCCTCACCTCTTGTCGTTCGTGTCCCTGTTTCTCGCCTCTGCGGCCCATCCTCTCTCCTAGTGACGAAGGCCTGGGCCAGGAGCCGGTCTGGCTGTGCCACTGCTGGCCGTGTGACCTTGGACTAGGGCCTTGCCTCTCTGGGTCTCAGTTTCTCCATCTGTCTAAGGGAATGGTTCCCAACAGAATGTCTAAACGCTCTAGGTCCCACTCTTCCACGGGGCTAGGGTTCGGTCGGGGGGGGGGGGGCTGAGGGAGAGGGAGGAGAAACTGCCCAGTTCGGGCTGGGGGGAGGGTCAGACAACAGCTCTGGGCTTGCCTCTCCCATCGCCAGGTGACGCAGTACATGACCCCGATTCTGTGCCAGTGCCAATCCCTTACTCGGTGTTGAAGGTGGGGGCGGGGGGGGAGCCTCTGTGGCCCTGGAGAGAGTTGGCAGAAGGGCCCTGAGTTCGACTCCTGCGGACACACGGAGCCGGTGCATCGGGCTGCAGGAGGCCAGGGAGAAAACCAGACTGGGCGTGAGCACGGCTGTCTCTGAGCATCACAGACAATGCGCGCAGTGTGCGGGGACCAGGGAGGGCCCGGAGCCGAGGGAGGGATTGGCAGAGGCCAGCAGCTCCTGGGGCCAGGCGCAGCTCCCCGCCCCCACGCCAGACAAAGAGCAGCCTGGGCCTGGGGAGCTGGCGGCCTTCCCGCCACTTGGGGCGCCTGGGGAGGGGGGATGTGCTCTCCGGCGGGGAGGCGGGGGCTTTGTCTAACTCCGCCACCGCCGGCCAGGCCGCGGCTTGGCAACCCGCGCGGAGGCAGGGCTGGAGGGCGTGAGGGATGATGACAAGGAAGCCGGAGGAGCGGCAGCGAAGAGTCCATCTTGGATGCAAATGGCAGGGACAGACTGGGGCTTTCTAAAGGGTCCACGGGGAAGGGCACAGCCCGCCACCGAAACACCAGATTAGCTGGGGGCTTCAGCGGTCCTCCTGGAATTCTCCATAGAAGAAAACCTGTGCACAGTGCCAGCCAGCCCAGAACAGGGCGTCAGGGGTCCTGAGTGGGTGCCCCTGGCACTTGACCCCAATCCCCAACGGTCCCAGTTTAAGGCACCTGCCTCAACTACACTAGGGCAGGCCTGAGGTTTCCGGGGTCCAGGTGGGCAGCAAGACCTTCCACCCGCCCACCCCGGAGACGGGCGCGGGAGTCAGGCAGAGATCCCACCTGGGCCCCAACGCCTGTCTTTGTAAGGTCTGCAGACCCCAAAGGTGCTGAGAACATTTGAGAAAATAGTGGCTTGTTTGCTCTTGGGACTCAGTAACCAAAGTTAACCAATTCAACTATGCCCCCCACCGCACCCTGCATCTTAACCCCTTCCAACCCCCCAATCGTTGTCCCGTACCTTAAAATACATATACTTGATTTTCGGGGTCCCTCTTCAGATTTTTGGACTTATGGACTCATCCTTTGGAGACAAGGCCCAAAACTTGCGGCCAACTGCCAACGTGGCATTTCTGACCAGCAAGGCCAATCCCCTCCCCCACAGGGCCTCTGCCCCCTCCCCCCTCCAACGCGCCTGCTTTTCTGGAAGTCTATTTCTAACCAAGTGTCTAAAGGAGAAAAGACCCAGGCCACACCTGGGTCACACCCTAACTCACAATTTTCTTCCCCCCACCCCCACCCCCGCCCACCCCGTGTCTCCCTTGATCCCTGGGGCAAGCCCCTAGGCACAGCCTAAAGCTCCTGACAACTTCTGGAGGAGTTTCTGGGATCGCCCAGGTCCAGCGCCGGGAAGGGAGAGGACGCCCCCTCCCATTCATTCCCTGGCTACCGCAGAAGGGGCCTTCTAAGCCCAGACTTGGGGGCTCCGAGATTCGGGGTCTGCACTGAAACGCCGCTCTCAGCCCACCGCCCGCAGGCACTCCGGAGCCCCCAGTCTCCAACTTCTGTCACTCCGCGCACGCCTGAGGGGACCTCCGGCGTGCCGCGTTCCGGGTACCCCTGCTCCGGCGCGCCCGGCCGAGGCCCCCCCACCCCGCCCTCTGACGATCGAGTCCCACCGCCGGTGACCCCAGCGGCCCCGCGCCCTCAGGGGCGCCCGCACCTGGCACGTGGGCCGCCCCCGCCCTGCCCACGCATGGCTTGGGCCTTGCTCTCGTGCACCCCTGCGGCCCGGGTTCCCCCCCCGCCACCCTCGACCCCCAACCCGGGCCCGCGCCCCCGCTCCCCAAGGGCGGCCCGGGCCCCGCGCCCCGCGCCCCGCTCCCGGCGTGGCCCGGCCGCTCCCGACTCCCGCCGGCAGGGGCCCTCGCCGAGCCGCCCAAAAGCCGGAGGAAAAAGGAGCAGAGAAAAGCCTCCCCCGCCCTCGCCCGCCGCGCTCCCCGCGATCCCTCGGCCGCCGGCGTGGGGGGGACCGCGGCGGCCGCCCGCGCCCCCGGCCCCGGCCCAGCCGATTCCCGCCGCGGCGCGGGGCGCCCCCGCGAACTTTGGCGGCCCGGGCGCCGGAATCATGGCGGCGGCCGCCGCGCTGCCCCGGGCCGGGACCCGGCGCCCCCGGCCACCGCGGGCCCCCGGGAGCCGGGGCCGGGCGCGCCGGCCCCCAACTTGGCTGCACTTGGGGCGCGGCGCACGCGGCCCGCGGGGCGCACTCACTCACCGGCGTTGAGGGAGGCGGCGGGCATGTGCGCGGCCAAGTTCGGTTTGTAAGACATCCCCCCGAGCGGCGGGGCGCGCCGGGGCGCCGCGGGGCCAGGCCCGCGAGGGCGGCGGCGGCGGCGGCGGCGAGGCCGGGCGGCGGCGAGGCGGGCCCGGCGTCCGAGCGCCCGTCCGTGCGCCCGCCGAGCTCCCGCGCACTTTTTGTTGTTGACGGCTCGGGCCGCACCGGCAAATATGGCCGTCCCTCACCCTGACACCCGCTGCAGTATATCACCCATACATCGGGCGGGCGGGCGCAGGGGCGGCCGCAAACTTTGAGCGGAGCCAGCGGGGCCGGCCCGGGCCGGGAGGGGGCGGCCCGGCGCGCCGCGGCCCGGCGTCAGGGGGCGGCTCCGCCCGCGGCCGCGCCCCGCGCCTCCGGCCGCGCTCGGCGCCCGCAACTTGGCAAAGTTTGGGGGGCTGGGTCCCGGCGGCGCCCGAGGCCCGCGTGGGTCCCTTTCTTCCTCGGGGCTCTCGGTGTGCCTGGAGATTCGCCGTTTTACCGCTTCGTTTCTCTCCTTTTTTTTTTTTTTTTTTTAATAGGTAGGATTTCAGAATTACTTTTTCCCCCTTGACTGTGGGGGCAGGGATGGAAAATTACCTGGAGAAAATGGTGGCGAGTGGTATTTTTAAGCACGTAGATCATTCCAGACGCCGAAGTCTGGCCGCTCCCCAGAATAAGAACAACGAATTCTTGACATTGATTTCAAATAAATTTCATGTCCCTGTCTGTATTAAGTGGTTTTTAACTCTTTGGGGGCCTACGAGTCTCCTTGGATTCTGACAAAAGCCAGCAGCGTCTCCTCTGGAAAATTCACCCTTCAATCCACAAAATGTGTGTGCATCTTACTTTAGTCAGGTATTTAAGAAGCGCCTACTGTGTGCCCGGCACCGGTCCAGGCGCCAAGGAGAATGAATTTGATAAAGTTTCCAGTCTTCTGGAGTTTGCATTACAATTTTTGATTCTCCTCCAGCCCCTCCTCAGGTCTGACCAAAACATATCAAATATATATCTTGGATTTTATGACTAAGCTTTTGAAGGTACTGCCTCTTGGGGTTCCACTTAAATAATAAAGCTCCTCAAAATACACAAGATGCCCACCCTTTTCTGCTATTTTTAATCTCCATGCCTTGCAGATTTTTTAATTAGTCACAGACCTTCAGGCACATCTGGATCTAGTGAGGAAGGCATCAAGCTCTCAGCCAAGAGGGAAGGGATACCACACACGCCTGCCTGCCTAACCTTTAGGATTAAAAGTGCAGGTCAGGGGCACCTAGCTGCCTCAGTCAGCAGAATATTGACTCTTGAACTCCAGGTCAGGGGTTCAAACCCCAGGTTGGGCGTGGAGCCTACTTAAAAAAGAATAAATATTTTTTAATGTTTATTGCTTGATACTTGTTTTGTTTATTTATTATTGAGATAGAGCACAAGCTGGGGAGAGAAGGCGGGGGCGGGGGACACAAGCCAAAGCAGGATCCAGGCTCTGAGCTGTCAGCACAGAGTCTCATGTGAGGCTCAAACCCATAGACCTACAGACTGCGAGATCACGACCTGAGCTGAACTCAGACACTTAACCAACTGAACCACTCAGGCGCCCCAAATATTTTTTAAAAAGTGCAGGTGATACCCCCTCTCCAGCTTAACCATCGGCCCCGGTGATCAGCCTCAGGCTAGTTCAACCAAGGATGCTCAAGGAAATTTTATTTAGTGAATGAATTAATGCCACCCTCTCCTATGCTGCCCCAGGGGCCCACTGAGTAGCACTGTCCAATGAAAATATAAATGCGAGCCACAAATAGAATTTTCAATTTTTTAGTGGTCACGGTTTAGAAAGTAAAAAGAAACTGGCAAAATTGGTCATATACTTAACCCAATATGTCTTCAACAGTATGATTTAATTATATAATGAACATAAAGACATTAAGGTACTTTATATTCTTTTCATCTTACAGTCATCAAAACCGAGCGTGTGTTGTACTTTCATAGTACATCTTAATTCAAACTAGCCACATTTGTTTTTATTTAAAAAGTTTTTTAATGTTTAGTTTTGAAAGAGAGAGAGTGAGCAGGGGAGAGGCAGAAAGAGGGAGACACAGAATCTGAAGCAAGCTCCAGGCTCTGAGGACAGAGCCCGATATGGGGCTCGAACCCATGAACCACGAGATCATGACCTGAGCCAAAGTCAGATGCTTAAGGGACTGAGCCACCCAGGTGCCCCTAGACCAGCCACATTTCAAGCATGCAATATCCACGGGAGTTAGTGGTTTGCCCATTGGGCAACGCAGGGCTAGAAGCTGCAAGCAGACAGCTCATGAAGCAGACACATCTGGGCACCGATCTGGCTCCACCCATTTGAGTCTTCCTTGACACAAGAATCTGACTCTCGGCGACCTGCCCCATCCCTCCTACAAATGGTCTGGGCTATTCTCTTTCAATATTAATTTTTAACACATTGCTCATCCCCCTTACTTTAAGGTCTGATCATCACCAAAATAAGTTTTTACCTTTTGGAGTTTTTTTGTTTGTTTTTTATTTTTTTAACGTTTTATTAATTTTTTAAAGTCAGAGGGGCGCTTGGGTGGCTCAGTTGGTTAAATGTCCAACTTCGGCTCAGGGCATGATCTCGTGGTTCATGAGTGCGAACCCCGCATTGGGCTCCATGCTGATAGCTCAGAGCCTGGAGCCTGCCTTAGATGCTGTGTCTCCCTCTCTCTCTGCCCCTTCCCTGCTCATGCTCTTTCTCTCTCAAAAAATAAAAATAAACATTAAAAAATAATAATTTTTGAAAGTCAGAAAGAGACAGAACGTGAGCGAGGGAGAAGCAGAGAGAAAGGGAGACACAGAATCCCAAGCAGCTGTCAGCACAGAGCCTGACGCGGGGCTCGAACCCACAAGCTGTGAGATCATGACCTGAGCTGAAGTCAGACGTTTAGCCAACTGAGCCCACCAGGTGCCCCTCCTTTTGTTTTTAATTGACATATAATTTACTTAGCATAAAATCTGCCCTTTGAAATATACAGTTCACTGGTTTTTAGTATACTCACAGTTGTGCAGCCATCATCAGTACCTAATTCTAGGACATTTTTGTCACCCCCTAAAGATACCCAATGGCAGTCACTGCCCACTTCTTACTACTCCTAGCTTTAGGCAACCACTGATCTAAATTCTGTCTCTATGAAGTTACCTATTCTCAACATTTCACATAAATGGAATTATACAGGGGCGCCTGGGTGGCTCAGTCAGTTGAGTGTCTTGATTTCAGCTCAGGTCATGATCTCACCATTCGTGAGTCCAAGCCCCATATTGGGGCTCTGTTCAGACAAGTGCAGAGCCTACTTGGGATTTTCTGTCTCCCTCTCCCTCTCCCCTGCTCATTCTTTCTCAAAATAAATAAACATTAAATAAATAAATAAATAAATAAATAAATAAATAAATAAATATGGAACTACACGATATGTGACCCTTTGTGCCTGGGTTCTTTCACTTAGCACGATTTTTTCAAGACTCATCCATGTTGTAACACAAATCAGTACTTTTTTCCTTTTTTATGGCGGAATAATATTCCACTGTATGGATAAGCTACATTTTGTTTATCTCCATACCTGTTGAGGTCCATCTGGATTATTTCCACTTTTTGGCTATTGTGAAAAGTGCTGCTATGAACGTGGGTGTGCAAGTGTTTGTGTGAACATGTTTTCAATCCTTTGGGATCCATACCCAGGTATGGAATTGCTAGGCCATGTGGTAACTCAGTTTCGCGTTTTGAGAAACTATCAAACTGCTTTCCATAGTGGCTGTGCCGTTCTCCACTCGCAGCAGTGACGTGAAAGTGTTCCAACTTCTCCACGTCTTCACTAACATTTTTATTATCTGGCTGCCTTTTTTTTTGTTTGTTTAGGCTTCCTAGTGGGTGCAAACTGGTTATCTCATGATTAATTTACATCTCCCTAACGAATAGTGATGTTAAACATTTTTTCCCGTGCTTCCCAGCCATATCTTCTTTGGAGAAATATCTATTCTGATCCTTTGCCCATTTTTACGGCTTTTTTTTTTTTAACGTTTATTTATTTTTGAGAGACAGAAACAGAGCCTGAGTGGGGGGAGGGGCAGAGAGAGAGGGAGACACAGAATCTGAAACAGGCTCCAGGTTCTGAGCTGTCCGCACAGAGCCTGACGCAGGTTCAAACCCATGAACAGCGAGGTCATGACTTGAGCCAAAGTCAGACGCTTAACCGACTGAGCCACCCAGGTGCCCCTTATGGGTTTTTTAAAGATTTTATTTTTAAGGAATCTCTACATCTAATGTGGGGCTCAAACTTAAGGAATTCTTTATATGTTCTGGAAACCAGTTTCTTCTCAGATGTATAATTTGCAAATAATTTCTCCCATTCTGTGTGTTGTCTTTTCATTTTCTTATTTCAAAAAAAATTTTTAATGTTTATTTTTGAGAAAGAGAGAGACAGAGCACGAGCAAGGGAGGGAGGGCAGAGAGAGAGAGAGGGAGACGCAGAATCAAAACAGGCTCGAGACACGGGCCTCGAACTCACGAACCACGAGATCATGACCTGAGCCAAAGTCGGAGGCTTAACCAACTGAGCAACCCGGGAGCCCCATTTCTTTTTCTTTTTCTTTTTTTTTTTTTAAGTTATTTATTTAGTTTGAGAGACAGAGAATGTGTGCGCATAAGCAGGGGAGGGGCAGCAAGAGAGTGAGAGAGAGAAAATCCCAAAGTAGGCCCTACACTGACTGACAAGGCTCGAACAGGCTTGAACAGCACAGGGCTTGAACTTTTGAACCTCCAGATCATGGCCTGAGCCGAAATCAAGAGTTGGACACTCAACCAACCAAGCTACCCAGGCGCCCCTCTTTTTTCATTTTGATACTGTCCTTGGACACACACCAATTCTTAATTCGATAATTGAGGTCTGATTTATCTCTTTTTTTCCTTTGGTTTTACTTGTGCTTTTGGTGTCATATCAATTCCAGGGTCACAGAGATTTTCACCTACGCTTTCTTCAAAGAGTTTTATAGTTCTATAGTTTTATACTTTGTTCTTACATTTAAGAGTTTAACCCATTTTTAAATTTTTTTGTGTGTGTATGGTGTGAGATGGGCCCAAGTTCTTTCTTTGTATGGGGGTACCTGGTTGGTCCAGTACCATTTATTGAAAAGACTATTTTTCCCCATTGAATGGTCCCGACAGCCTTGTTGAAAATCAGTAGATGATAAATATGAAAGTTTATTTCTGAACTCTTAATTTTTGTTCCATTGACCTGTATTCCTTTTTTTAATCAAAAAATTTTTTATTTATGTTTTATTTATGTTTATTTTTGGGAGAGACAGATAGAGACAGAATGCAAGTAGGGGAGGGGCAGAGAGAGAGGGAGACACAGAATCCAAAGCAGGCTCCAGGCTCTGAGCTGTCAGCACAGAGCCTGACGCACGGCTCAAACTCACGGACCAAGAGATCATGACCTCAGCTGCAGTCAGAAGCCCAGGCGACTGAGCCACCCAGGCACCACATCCACCTGTATTTCTATCCTTACACCAAAATGTCACTGCTTTGATTACCCTGGCTTTGAAGTGAGCTTTGAATTTAGGAAGGGTGAGCACTCCAACTTTGTTTTTCTTTTTCAAGATTGTTGTGGCTATTCTGGGTTCCTTGTATTTCCATAGGAGTTTCAGAATTGGCTTGTCCGTTTTTCCAAAAACAAAAAAGGCAACTGGAATTCCAAAAGGGTTTGTATTAAATCTGTGTAGCAATTTGGGGAGTATTGCGTTTTTTTTGTTTTTTTTTTAAGTGTTATTTTGAGAGAGAGTGAGCACAAGCAGAGGAGGGACAGTGAGAGAGAATCCCAAGCAGGCTCCATGCAGTCAGGATGGAGCCCGACCCATGAACCTTGAGATCGTGAACTGAGCGAAAATCAAGAGTCAGACCCTGAACGGACTGAGCCACCCAGGCGCCCCAGGGCATTTTGCCACCTTAACTACAATATATTATGTCTTCCAGCCCATGAATGCAGGATGTCTTTATATTGACTTAGGTTTTTTTCCCTTTAATTTCAGCAATGGTTTTTATAGTTTACAGTGTTCGAGTCTTGTAGTTCTTTGGTTAAACTTATTCCTAAGTATTTCACTATTGAAAATGTTGAACATCTCACTGTTGAAAATGGAATGGTTTTCTTGATTTTTGTATTGTTCATTGCTAATTTATTTTTTTTAATATATTTTTAAAATTTATTTTGAGAGACAGCGTGAGCAGGGGAGGGTCAGAGAGAAAGGGTGTCACAGACTGAAACAGGCTCCAGGCTCTGAGCTGGCAGTCAGCACAGAGCCCGACGCAGGGCTCGAACCCGCGAACCGTGAGATCATGACCTAAGCAAAAGTCGGACGCTTAACCGACTAAGCCACCCAGGCGCCCCTGTTCATTGCTAGTTTATACAAATACAACTGATTTTTGTGTATTGCTGTCTATCCTGCAACTTCCCTGAACTTACTTTTTGACGCTACTGGTTTGCTTAGCTGTCTATATGGTGTCTTTACGATTTTCTGTATATAAGGTCACGTCTTCTGTAAAGAATGTTACTTCTTCCTTTCCAAGTGGGATGTCTTTCATTTCCCTTTCTTGCCTAATTGCCCTCACTAGAATCTCGGGAACAATCTGGGTATAGGTGGTGAGAGCAGACATCCTTGTCTCGTTCCCAGCGTAGGGGGGGAGGATTTCAGTGTTTCACCACTAAGTACCGATGTTCACCGCAGGCCTTTCCGAGATGCCCTTCATGAGGCGGAGGAATTTCTCTTCTATTACTAAGTTTGTGGAGCATTTTTATCATGAGAGTTGGATTTTGTTAAATGCTTTTTTCTGCATCTGTCGAGAGGATCATGTGGGAATCCTTTTCCCTCTATTCAACAAATATGCATTGACAGTCTCCTAAGTGTCAGACGCTATTCTAGAAGCACCGAAGGAAGACAACCCCCATGCTGTCGTGAAACTTCGTGCTCTAGGCACAGACACATTTAGCTCTCCCCCTTCACCCCTCCACATCGGAGTCATTACCTCACCCCTCACCTCCCACTGTTTCTTACTCTTCTTCAGGCCAGACTGGGTTATGAGCCTGGTCCTTGTTCAGCTTCACACCTAAGCCTTCATTACACTAACCTTGACCCTGTGCTCCAGTGGGCAAACTTCTGCTCCTCCATCGAAGGCCAGCTCCACTCTCCCCACCTCTGAAAAGCACCCCCGCCCCCGGCTGGCTGCCCTCTATTGACGCCCACTCTTGCCTTTAATCTGGTCTGTCACCTTCCTGAAGAATTGCATCCTTGCATGTTCTAGTCAGGGACATAGAGCGTTTCATAAATGGCCTCCATATGGCCCTAGAAATGAGAGCCATTCTCCCCTGTAGGAAGGTCTGCAGTTCCCAACCTGTTTCCTGCTCACAGCTCACTTTCTGGAACAGATGTCTGGGTCTCCTTGCAAATTACCTGGAACTTGTTGGCTTCAAACGACAGAAGTGTATTCTCTTATGGTTCTGGAGGCCAGAAGCCTGAAATCAAGGTGTCCCCTCCAAGACTCTAGGGAAGGACACAAGCAGAGGATTCTCTGCTCTCCCAGCCACTGGCGGCTCCAGGTGTCCCTTGGCTTGTGGCCGCATCACTCCAAGCCTGTCTTCACACAGTCTTCCTCTCGCCTTGTCTTCTCCCCTCACAGAACACTGGTCGTTGGATTTACGAGCCACCCTAATCTAGGATGATCTCATCCTGAGATCTCTTTTTTTTTTTTTAATTATTTTTTTAATGTTTATTTTGAAAGAGAGTGAGCCGGAGAGGGACAGAAGAGAGACAGAATCCCAAGCAAGCTCTGAGCTTCAGCACTGAGGGCCTGACGCAGTGCTCAAACCCACAAACCGTGGTGACCTGGGCCGAAATCAAGAGCTGGCCACTTAACCACTTAACCGACTAAGCCACCCAGGCACCCCTCATCTTGAGATCCTTACTTACCTGTGTAACGATATCCGCCCCCGCCGCTCTAAAAGGTCACATTTAATGATTCCGGGTGGACATCTCTTTTAGGAGGCCACCATTCAACCCACTACAACAGGCTTCAAAAAGGATCTGGAGTTTTCTCCCTTTCTTCTCTTCCTTTTGTGTCTGAGTTAAAACCCCTAGAAGGAGAAGCAAAGAGACCTAGCAGCTCCATTAAAAACATGTCTGTGATGACACTTGAAGAAGAACCTTTTAATGAGTGGTTTTAGAATGCTCTAGAATGTTTCCCTATTAGTTCAATGGGTATTTCACAGGTTGGCTTGCCAGGGAGCAGAGCAGATGAAGGAAGGACACCGGGAAGCCTGGTGAAAGAGCTTGGCACATGGGGCGCCCGGGTGGCTTAGTCGGTTAAACGTCCAACTTTCGCTTAGGTCATGATCTCGCGGTTCGCGGGTTCGAGCCCCGCGTCGGGCTCTGTGCTGACTGCCAGCTCAGAGCCTGGAGCCTGTTTCAGTCTGTGACTCCCTCTCTCTGACCCTCCCCTGCTCACGCTGTCTCTCTCTCTCTCTCTCCTAGAAATAAATAAAACATTAAAAAAAAAAAAAAAGAAAGAGCTTGGCACAAATCAGGAGACATTATTTTAGCTCTGGGTCCACATATACTTCTTAGCCCTCAGATAGCTTATGTAACCTCCCTGGGCTTTAGTCTCAACTGTAAATTTGGGAGGTTTGATGGGACAGAGCTCTAAGAATTCTGGCAGCTCTGACATCCTAAGAAAGCAGGGAGACAATGCACAGGCCATTTTCTCTAATGATCTCTCAAGCATCAGCCCAGAAAGGCCTTTGCATCATCACTTTGGAGCCATTTCCATCACCGGACAACATTCTGGGGGCAATCTGCTCAAGGCGGGGTACACCTGCCCCAGGTGGTAAGAAGGGGCGCTCCTAGGACTGGGGGATATTAGGAATTCTATTTACATGGGATTTACTGGGTACATATTACTAGAGCAGCACACACAGAACTTACAAATAGCCTAATCAACAGTAGTTAAAGGTATTCTCAGAAAAAAACTTTCTACTCAGAAAAAAACTTTCTACTTTTTTAAAAAAACATTTTTTTGAACATTTATTTATTATTGGGAAACAGAGAGAGACAGAGCATGAGCAGGGGAGGGACAGAGAGAAGGGGAGACACAGAAATTGAAGCAGGCTCCAGGCTCTGCACTGTCAGCACAGAGCCTGACGTGGGGCTCGAACCCACAAAGTGCGAGGTCATGACCTGAGCTGAGGTCGGACGTTTAACTGACTGAGCCACCCAGGCGCCCCAAGAAAAAAGCTTTTTCAATATATGACCTAAAAATGTTTGGAGACCACCGACCTAAGGAACTCGTTACGTAGGTGGTCCGACCGCCAGGCAAGTTGTGGGCGGCAGTACCACGGTTAGCTTAGCACGGTTAGTGACTCCCATGTGGTGTATGTCCTCAGGACACTAAAACCCTACTTAATTTTATATCAAGTCAGGTTTTGATCAGAGAGCTATTCCCAAGTGTATTAACTCTCGGTTATGCTTCTGTCATTACTCCTGTTTGTACGCAAGGAGCCAGCAAGCTTCTCCTGCAAAGGGTCAGAAGACAAATTTCGTAGCCTTTGCCATAGAGTTTGGCCATAAGGTCTCTAACTATGCGAGTCCGCCACTGGAGCACTAAAGCAGCTTTACACAACACATAAAAGGGATGGCGCGATTGCGTGCCAATAAAACTTTATTTACAAATACTGAAATTTGAACTTCAGGTGGTTTTCGCAGGTCATAAAACGA
Source organism: Hyaena hyaena (assembly GCF_003009895.1). Lineage (NCBI taxonomy): Eukaryota > Metazoa > Chordata > Mammalia > Carnivora > Hyaenidae > Hyaena > Hyaena hyaena. The sequence goes on along the minus strand of NW_024080632.1, from coordinate 2,759,191 downwards.
TCTTTTTATTTTTTTCCACCATTGAAGAATGTAAAGACTATTCTTAGCTTGCAGGGTCATTCAAAAACAGGTGATGCACTGGCGTGGCCCGTGGACTGTAGTTCGCCAGTCCATTTTTGACCACGAAAGTTTGTTTCTCAAGCTTGATTCCCTGTGGTTAGCACACTGAAAAACAGAGCTTGTATACATTCGGGGGCATATTGAACTTATTTTCATATCACTACCTCTGAACAAGAAACACAGGCCAAAAAGAAACTGTGGGAACACAAAGCTAAACAAAAACCCAGTATTAGCGCAGGAACTGAGAGAAATGTACAATTTATCTTGATCTTGGGCTAGAGATGAAAATGGGCGGAATTCTGGAGCCTTCCTGCTCTAACCAGTGGGCACCTTCACAGAGCACTCGACTTCCTTTTACAAAGGGGTTCATGCTGTTAAGCTTCCTATCATCCTAATTTTTTCTAGTTTGGATTTCTCTAGTGATTAAGGGCTCGCACATCAATCTCTGTTGAAAACTCATCTTGCCTGGAACCAACCAAAGGTAAGTATTTTGGTGTTTTTGTTACTTACAAAGTTCCCCTCCCGAGTTCCCCAAGAAAGGATACCGAGGAAATGGGCGAGACAGACCACCTTGAAGTGGTGAGATGGGAACTGGGGGCGGAGGGGGCCAAGTGGTATAGGAGCAAAAGCGGCGTTCCTCGTTACGTTCTCATCTGCCTATTGACTTCGGTCACGTGGTATTAGTTAAGCCAACAACCCAAAACATTAAGTATTCCAGACTGATTTGGCATTCACGTAGCCCTTACCTTTGCGTGACACTCTGGGGTGGTTCTTAAATGAGAGGGTTTGGTGATTTGGGACCAACCGTAAGGCGCTTGCCTCTCCTAACCCAGTAATGCACTCGATGCCCAGAGTGGGCAGCTTTCAGGAGATGAAGCCAACGTGCTGAGAATTGGACTCTAAAAATAAGCATTTTGCACATTTCTTTTAGTCTCCTTTCTCTCCATAAAGGCCTCCACAGATGGCTTCTTTACATCATGCTCTCAAATGACTAGCTGTTAAATATTCATACTTATGGAAATTGTACTGTACGTACTCCAACCCCACCCCCACCCCCGCCAGTTAACATTCGTATTTCCCGTATCTCAAGGCCCTTGTTCCTGGGTCTTGTCCTCCGTAGACCACAGACTCGTGCACACACATACACACCCATCGCAGACACCAACTTTTGCCTCTTTATGACTAATTTGCCTAGAGCAGTGGTTCTTTTATTTTGAAAGCTTATTTTGTTTCTCTTGAGAAGTGGGGAGGGGCAGAGAGAGAATCCCAAGTAGGCTCCGAGCCATCAGCAGAGCTCAATCCGGGGCTTGAACTCATAAAACCATGAGATCATGACCTGAGCCAAAATCAAGTCAGATCCTTAACCTAATGAGCCATCCACACCCACACCCACACCCACACGCCCCTCGGGCAGTAGTTAAGTGTTTGCGGCTCAGGTCATGATCTCATGGTTCCTGAGTTTGAGCCCCAGGTAGGGCTCTGTGCTGACAGCTTGGAGCCTGGAGCCTGCTTTGGATTCTGTCTCCCTCTCTCTCTACCTCTCCCCCACTCACTCTGTCTCTCTAAAAATAAATGTTCAAAAAACTTCTTTTAATCCTAAGTTTCCTTTCAGTCTTCAAGCTCAACTTAAAAATACTTTATTTTGTATTTTTAAAAGATTTTTATTTTTTAAGTAACCTCTACGCCCAGTGTGGGGCTCAAACCTACAACCCTGAGATCAAGAGTCGCATGCTCTACTGACTGAGCCAGACAGGCGCCCCCTCAACTTACCAGTATCTTAATAACATTTTTGTTAAAACGTATAACACTCCCTTGTTCCATTAATACTCCATTATCTCACGTATTTGACAGATTAACATTAGTGCCATTTACAAATTTGATTAAGGATTTCAAGCTACAAATGGAGTATGGTTCTCTTAAGCATTTCAAAACCCATAAAGACTCACAAGTAGGCCGTATTCCAAACATTAAAAAAGAGGGGCACCTGGGTGGCTCAGTCGGTTAAGCATCCGACTTCGGCTCAGATCGTGATTTCGAGCCCCTCGTCGGGCTCTGTGCTGACAGCCAGCTCAGAGCCTGGAGCCTGTTTCAGATTCTGTGTCTCCCTCTCTCTCTGACCCTCCCCTGCTCACGCTGTCTCTCTCTCTCAGAAATAAATAAAACATTAAAAATTAAAAAAAAAAAAAGTCCATCCACGCGTGGACACCCTCCCTCCCACACTGCCTTTCTCTAGGACAGCACTGCTGGACCCTGGCCCAGGCCACTGAAGCTGGACACGAGCCTACCCCAAGCCGGCTCCCAGATCTGTGCAGGTCTCATCTGTGAAGAGTGAGGGGGCTCCAGCCTCACAGGGAAGGAGGCTCATCTCCCTCCTGTGCTGTTTTCTCGACCGTTCGTTCCCTGTTCTCTGGCTTCCCAGGGCCAGCGCGGGACTGGGCCTCCTTGCCCATCCTTACGGTCTTATCAACGAGCCCCAGAGCTCAGAGTGGCATGACTCAACCCGGCCCTGCCCGCCCCCGCGTCTTTGGTCAGTCACCTCCCGGGCCTGCCCTGCTCAGCCACGTAAGCATTCCTGATGTTTTCTAACGGCCGGCACCACAGGAATCTTTTTTTTTTTTTAATATTTTGTTTATTTCTAGGAGAGAGAGAGAGAGAGAGACAGTGCGAGCAGGGGAGGGTCAGAAAGAGAGGGAGTCACAGACTGAAACAGGCTCCAGGCTCCGAGCTGGCAGTCAGCACAGAGCCCGACGCGGGGCTCGAACCCACGAACCGCGAGATCATGACCTAAGCGAAAGTCGGACGCTTAACCGACTAAGCCACCCAGGCACCCCCGGGACCACAGGAATCTTATCTGCTGTCTTGACAGTAGAGTGAGTACCCGTGCGGAATCACTGCTGGGGACAGCATGTGACCCGATGCCAGACACACACAGCTTATTCAATTCTTAGTAAATACAGGCACCGATCCCCCCAAATGAAGACACTCAACACCTTCCATAGTTCGTGAGCAAAGCAACTTGTCCGAGAACTAGGGAAGGACTGACCACCGCGGAGAGGAGCACAGCGAACACTCCACCGCCACCGGCACACAGCAGGCGCTCCAAACTCCCTGCGAGTTTTCTACATTAACTCGTCTTTTCATGAACAGAGCTCAAATCTTGGGACTCACAGACCAGGTGGTTGCTCAACACCAGGAATGATTTTAAACAAGAACCTTGTGCCTGCCCCCAAGTCCTCCAACACTGGAGGCTGCCCTTCCGTTCTGTGGCACCGTGCAGGGCACACCCTCACGAGCGGAGCCTCAGGAGCCAGGGGGAGGCTGGAGGACCTCAGCCCAGGCCCTGCTGCACTGTCCACAGGCGCGCCGGTGTGCACACTTCTCACTCTGCCAGAGTGCTGGCCTGGGTGGCTCTGTCAGCTGAGTGACCCACTTTTGATTTTGGCTCAGGCCATGATCTCATAGTTCATGGGATCGAGTCCCCTGTCAGGCTCTGTGCTGACAGTGTGGAGCCTGCTTGGGACTCTCTCTTTGCCCCTCCCCTACTCTCTCTCTCAAAATAAACAAACTTAAAAAAAAAAAAGAGTACTGGCTTCCATCCTATCTACACTGTGCGAAGTCTCCTAGAATTCATTCTAAAGAAAATGTTGGGGCGCCTGGGTGGCTCAGTCAGTTGGGCGTCTGACTTCGGCTCAGGTCATGATCTCACGGTTCGTGGGTTCGAGCCCCGCGTCGGGCTCTGTGCTGACAGCCAGCTCAGAGCCAGAAGCCGGTTTCAGATTCTGTGCTTCCCTTTCTGACTCTCCCCTGCTCACGCTGTCTCGCTCTCTCAGAAATAAAAAAAAAAATTAAAAATTAAAAAAAAAAAAAAGTCAACGTTAAAAAGTCCACACCCCCAAAAGGAGAGCTCTCTCAGTGAGCGTGGTGGCACGATGCAAGCCCAGCAGGTGCTCAGCACCCAGATAAAGAACACACAAAGAGGGAAAAAGTGTATTAGCCAGTTTAATTTATTTAAGAATCTTACAAAAAAAAGAAAACAAAACAAAAAACACGACAACAAAAAACTAAATACAGAATTTGTTATGCTTCATGGTTGATCATTTTTTACTTGCAAGGGTAAACCTCGCTAAATGCAGCCAACACACTTTTATTGCATGAGACCCAATTTTTAGTTACAGATCAAAATGGCTGGAACAACCCTTTGTGGACACCGGGTACTGTGATAACCACGGAAGGCTAAAGGAAGCAGTGCAGTGGCGTCAGAACAGTGCGTCCCCTTCACACACTAACACACATTCAAGACAGAGTAGCAATATAAAAAGGGAGATTTAAAAAAAGAGAACCAAATAAAAACAGCCAAGGGTTTACATCCACCTCTGTTTTCAAATTGTCTTTGGATTCCATCACACATGGTCTCAAGATGCACCAAGTCAGATCAGTAAAGGGGGAAGATCTATGCCTACATAGAAAAGTATCCTTTGCTCAGTGGAGGTAGAACCTGGCAAAAGTTTTATTGCAGAGATACAGCCGCGTACCTCTTCCCACCTCTCATGGCTGATGGTAGATACAAGTGGTTATTGAAAAATAATATCAGTAGTTTGCAAATTCAGTATAAACCATGAACAGGATGATTTTTTTTTCCAATGGCGGTGAGACTGCAATGTGCTACGTAGAAAAAAAGCTCTCTGCCCCCCAAAGCGGGAGTCAGAAAGGCGGCTCAAGCTTCTTTATCCTCTTCAGTGCCACAAATACTGTCATAGCAAGAAAGGCCCTTGGGGGGCAGAGGGGTGGCGAGGGGAGCTGGAAGAACGGGGTGTCCTCACTAAGGGCCCTGTGGACTGACCTTCAGACCAGGAGGCGGCCTCACCTGGCAGTAGCAAAAAGAACCGAGTCTGCCAGGCTGCGTCCCCCGCCGCTCGGCACTGCTGCGCGCCACAGCTCAACCACCCCTTGGGCACCAGGGGAAGCAGGTGAGCAGGGTGGGTTTGGGCCAGGATTCGCACTGAAGCTCATCTCTGACAGGGCCTAATTCAAGGCAAGTTAGGTTCCCAAGACTTACCTAAATGCAAACAACTTCTCAATTTTCAGCAAGTCTACCAAGTTCAATAGTGGTAAATGGAACGCGTACGTGAGGAAAAGGCCCGAGAAATGCTCACAGCGAGCCCTCCGAAAAGGTACAGGGGAACATTTCCTTAACGGTGCAAAATCTTTACAGAGAAACCAATTTTGCCTCCCAGCGGATGATGACCACCCTTGTTAAGAGCCACCCCAGGTGGCAACGCTTCCCTGTCGGCAACACTAATGGTCAAGAATGCCTTAATCCACCTCAGCAGCTAGGTCTGTGGCTGATCCAGGCAAGGTCAACTCACCAGTAGCAGTAGCTGGTGGAGACGGCAGCTCAGGGGACCCCGCTGGCCAGTCTGTCCCGTTCACTGCCCGCTTTACCCTCAGCGTACAATCAGCCGTGAGCTGAAGGCCGTGGAAGGCCCCACAGCAGCCGTGTTGCTCTCTGGGAGGACAACTGTTCCTTCCAGTACATTCTTCAATGTCACCTGTCCAAAAGGAGACCCACATGTACCAGGCCGGTCTCCCCACCTGCTACTAACATCCTTAACAGGCGAGAGCAGAAGCAGATTACCTGTGCTCTCTGCAAAATCAATTCCTGATTATTACTGCTGACTGGTACAGGCCTGACCTGTTTAATTAAAGAAAACAACACGCACAGAAACTCTGCAGCAGCAGGGCCGCAAACCACTGTTCAGACCTGCAAGAGCTGCTTCTCAGCGGGAGAGCCGCAGACGAAGGATCTGGTACAGGCCTGAAAAATGGCAAGGGCAGGAGCAAGGCAGGTAACTGAAGAGCTATGTTTGATCCCAAACGCACTGAAGAAGTTAGAGGAGCTTAAAGAAGTCGTGGGAAGAAATTTGTTTTTATGTGAAAACATCAGGCTCACTACAGCTTCCAAAGAGCAACATAAATGAGCATAACTAGTCATATAATGACAGTATCAGAAATTGCACTCAAGTACATTCCCCCCAATACAATGCATTGCACACAGTAAAAATCTGTAATAAAAATGCAAAACACAATCAGGCATGTTGAAAAATATTAACACAAAACAGACATAGGAATTCTATAGTCAAGATGCAAAACTGAATCCTAAAATACATGAACAAATTCAACTAAGAAGTTTTTCATACTTTTATAGATATAAAAAAAAATTAGAAGATGCCCCGTATGGGAAGTCAAGAAAAGAATAAATAGGATTGAAGGGAGGAGGGAAAGAGAAAAAAAGTGGGTAGGGTCCCAATTTACAAGAAATATTTACATTCAGAATTCAAAAGAACTCAGCATTTCTATATATACACATTTATGTACATATATATAAGTACAGCATAAAATCAGAAAGTGGGTTTTGGGATTTCACCTCAAGTACTCAGAAAGAAATTACTAGCTAGCTTGACTTGCAGGTATCTATTTAGATGTGTTTCCTTCACTTACATGCCCTTAAAAGACACCGCATTTGTACTGGAAAATCAGCATCCCATGAGGAATTTTCACAAATGGTTTTCACTCGCAGCTACCGCCGCGACGGGGACTGCTTGCCGTGTTGCAGTAACAAACTGCGCCCAGCCCTATGAGTGGGTTACGCAGTTAGCCTGGGAGATCCTGGGCACAGGAGGGGGAGGCAACAAATGCCCATCGTCACAGCGGCTGCCTTTGCCACTGGGATGCCTGAACTAACCAGACATCCGGCTAACCAGCCTAACGGCGACTCTCACGTAGCACCACTCCTAGAAACTATCAAATAACACTCAGGTATGTTTTTAAACTAAGTATTTAGATAGGGACCTTCCTCTTAATATCTTATCAAGAAAAGGACCGAAAGGGAAAAAACTTTTCCTCTGCTCCGACTTTCATAAATTGAGATGCACCAATCATATGTAATCCGCCACTCTTTGCCCTCATGCTAAACTGGAAGCAGAGGGGGCGGGGGCAAGGGCTCCCGTCACACAACTGGTAAGTGCTGCCCTAGTCATGCCTGTTACAAGTTCTAATCGCATCACATGGAGGCTAGCAAATGAATGCCCCATGGGCCACAGACACGAAACTGAGCGTCTTAAATGTTATATTCCCCTAGAGCTTGGTAATCTAGAACTTTTACCTTCACAGCTGAAGCACGCTAAAATGAAAAGGGTCATTGTTGCAGCTCAAAAAAAGTTCTCAAGTGCTAATTAATTGGACTGGAATAAATATATGTACACAAACACACACTACTACGTTGCTTTGGATGCAAGTTCTTGCTAACTTATACACAGATGTAAAGAAAAGGTATTAAAGAGTGTATCTGCAATATAGCAGCAAAAAGGGAAAATTGCTTAGGATATTTACTTTTTGATCAAGTTGTGTTTAAAGAAATACTTTGTTAATACTTCTAGGAATTTACACATCATTGATACCTATCTGGATGATCACACTAAACTGCAGATAAAGACCTTGTGGTGTGGAGGTTGCTAAATTAGGGGAATAGTAATTCCCCCCAAGATACCATCTGAGCAGCTCTGGACTCAGGAAGTGAGTGGTTTTCAGCACAATCGACACTGTAAACTCTGAAAACACTAACATGATTTACAATCAAATCTTTGTGCTCAGAGCCATATTGCTAAAAAGGGAGGAAAGGCATTGCAGGGGCCAAATGGACTCACATCGGGTTCGGCAAGGCCCTGGGGTCAGACGTGGCATTCAGATCCTGAAACACACGGACCTGTTCTATAGAAGTTAGCTGTTGTTAAGACTTGATTTTTTGACAGAGGAGGACCCTGAATGCCGGGTTTCCCATGCTGGCCAACCTGAACGTGCTGACTTAGATGAAGATGAGGGCACAGTGTAAAGGTCGTTATGTTCAACCTCCAGAGAGGGGGTGAGCAGCAGACTCAAGGTGCCCTGATGGGAGGAGCACAGGCGTGTGGCACCTCAACAGCCCCCCCAAACACACACTGGTTGCCTTTTTGAGGTCTCCTTTCAGACTTTTCAGAGGTCTTACTTCTGGACCTTATTTTTAAGAGCAAACCAATGCCGTTCCTCAATGAACAGAACACACTTATGCCCCTTTGTATCAAGACAGCTATTCAAAGAACCAGCACCACATCAGGAATAGTGGGGGTCAACTGACCACATTCGTCTCCCTGGAGGGAGCAGTTCTGCTAGGGTTCCCTTCCCCAGCTCTACTTCACTGCAGCGTGAGGATGGATGGATGCCGAGCGGGCTACCGGATTAAAGCACAGGAACTGACTGGGAAGTTCTGCTGCAGGGGGGATGGTCCACCCTTGGCTGCCAGCTGGGTCCAGCGGCCCTGACAAGGAACACTGGTTGATATTCACACGGATCACTGCCTGAGATAGAAAGCCTAGACTGAGGATAAAAGTTGCATCCACTTGGCAAAACATGCCAAAGAACAGAAATGATTCTCAACGTGTTCTTTCAGGTATCAAGAATAAATAAATCCAAAGGAAACTTACGGTAAACTCGACATAAGCAAACTCAGGCTTAAAGAAACACAGGAAGATGAAAGCCCTAGCCTTCGACCACCGAACAGACATCTTGCCTGATTCTGCAAGAAGTTTCAAAAGTGACAAAGGAGAACAATTCAACTTGAGAAACATTCAAAATGACTATCATTGCACCCCTTCCTCGACACCATCTCAGTTTTGAGGGGCAGGTTTTAAGCCAGAAAAGAAGGCTACCTGGCATGCTGGGTAACACAGCGGTTCTGCAGAACCCCCGTCACACACTGCCTCTGAAGGTGGGGAGGGCCTAAGCAAGAGTCCACTTCTGGTTAGTATAACAACTTTTTATTTGACATCTACAAGACTGTGGCATCTTGCAGCTTTTGACCAGGTTTATACAATCTCATTTTTATCAATAGTGCAACCTGTGCAGGCAAAACAAAGGGAAAGGAAAACAAAAGGAAACAAAAAAACCAATTGTCCCCTCACTTGTTTTCATAAACATCTATTATAGGCGAAACAAAACTTACCCATATTATAGATAAGTATCTATTCACATTTGTACATTACCATTTTTAACAGCTTGAGATAAACTCTACAATGTCTTACAACACATTAAACAATATTCAAGTTACTGGGTAACAACAATAACAACAAGAAATAAACATACAGCAGAAGCCTCAAGTGTTTCCTCATTGTCTAGTTTACAGCTCAAGTACGGTTTCCTTTTTTATGAGTGACAAATTAAGATAATGAAGTAAAAAAAGATTGTTTGCAGGATGGAAGCCAATTTGTACTTCTAAAACTATCTTTAAGTTAAGGAAAATGTAATTTTAAGAAAAGGAGGCTTGTAGCCATTTTTGCAGCACACATTAGGAATACTATTAATACATTAAAATTAACTTTTAAGAGTTTTACCACAAAAAAAAGTATATACTCATTACCTTGACAAGAAACCTGGGACAGGGAGAAGGAGGTGGGGGGGGGGGGAATCCGCGGGGTGAGAAGCAATACCCAGGTATAAACACTATAAAAATGCAATAACCAATGCTGTACATCTACAAATGTTTCTCTCTGTTACTTGACTTGTTTTAATCTTGTTTACGCATGCTTTCAAAGACATGCACTGTCAGAACAAAAACTAAAAAGAACCCGAATGCATGATATGCAACCTTTCATTTCATGCTTTAATAAACCTATTGTTTAATACGTTGGAAAAAGAAACCAATATATATTTTCTATATTTATAGACTCAAAACACATGCATCTGGGGATAACTCCCACAGCAATTGCATGGATGTACTGCGTTAACCCTGAGCACTGTATAACATAAAAGTAAAGCCAGTTTGGGAAGTTCCAAGCATTTTTAAACCAATTGTGGTTTGTAGCCTTTAACAAACTCACAAACAAACAGACACACACGCACGCATCCGTACCCCTCTGCTCGCCCAAAGTAAAAGCATATGGGAAGTACCATGGGAAAAGCAAAAGGAAAGACATATGTACCACCATCGGCACTGCTGATTTTCAGTTTTGCTATCTATTCCAGGTTTGTCCTTATTCCCAAAAAAATTAACGAGAGAGAGCACAACTGAAAAAAATTATAATTCTTTGGAAACTGTCCCTGATTTTTATGCAAATGATATGCTTCAACAGCATTTCAGATACATCCATGTTGAAACCTGTCTGTTCTTAAGCGTTGCTCAAGTTGGCGATGCTCTGCGGGTGACGCTGCTGCCAGAGCTGTTTCTGTTGGACCGCAAGCTGTTGAGACTGGTCTGAAGTTGACAGGAGATTTACAAGAGGAGACACACAATTTGCAGGAATGATCAGACCTGCAATTAGAAACAAGAATTTATCAAGGCCGTAACCAGGAAAAATCTTACTGCGGTTTTTTACAGCTTCATAGCACATTCCAAATGAAGCGTAATATTAAGTGTTAAGGATTAAGACTCCACCCAAAAACTAAACGAATACTTAAGAACCGAGCTGTCCCTTCAGAAGTAACCCAGTTCCTCAGCAGCACTGCTCGCAGAGATCTAAGCACACGCACATCTACTGCAACACCATCTTCTTGGTGGAGGAATGAAGGTCTGCTAGTGTCTTTCTATCTACTGTCTTCGCAGCTCCACAAATGCAGGCGAACACAACCGTCTTTGGCAAGTATTAACGTACGCAAAGACTCCAGAAGAGTGGTTGTGAATTCAACTGCTTTTAGTGAAGCAGGTACCTTCTAAGTGGGCACACCACAGATGTCAGCAAACTGTGGGAAGTATTCGCCCTCCGTGAAGGAACTTCAACTCCTCCCATGTGGGAACAGGGGCTAGATGTTCCACATAAACTGTTGTGTGTGTGTGTGTGTGTGTGTGTGTGTGTGTGCGTGCACGCGCGCGTGTGCACGCACACACACGCACAGGTACACGGTTTTTGAGAAAACAGAACCCAGCCTTTTGATTTTTAAATGCTGGCAACTAATTCAAATGCAAACTTGTAACAACCAAAAATATTGGAGGGTCAAAAAAAAAAGGTCAAGGACTGACTCTGGCCCACGGGTTGCCAATCCGCAGCCCCTTGATAAAAAGGAAGGTAGTTGTAAATGCAACAAACACGAAGCCACATGGAAAAGTGCAGTAACGATGAATTCTTGCGAGGCCTGCTGTTTAGAGAATGGCGGGAACAGCTAGCCTGGTCTGCTCATGCGCTCTGCAAAACTCCAGTCCCTCCTCTGTGCAGTGACTTCTGTTCCAGTCTCAATTTGCTCAATGACTAGAAACTAGTAGACTTCAGAGAATCCTGAGCAAGAAGCTGGGCTTAGTCTTTACACCAGAGAGCTTGCACAGACAGCAACAGTGAGGAAGGGGAGCAAGAACAGCTGAGAGCAGCCTAAAATAAATGACATCGTAACTTTAGCTAGAATCAACAAGGCCCATTCAAAGGCTTAACTTCCATTCAACCTTTTAGGAACATATAAAGCAAACTCTACCCCATTACTGGAACAGATACTAATTCTACAGTGTTAGAAGCAAAGTAAGAAAAGGATAGGATCTGATTTTTCCCGATAGCTCAAACCCCTCCAAATTAGACTCACCTACAATCCGTTGTCCATCCTCTGTTCTTAGCCGAACAATCTGCATTTTCACATTTGTGCCACTGACGGATGCTAGAACACCCTCAACCTTTGTCCAGACACTCAGTACGGAGCCACATAATACATAATATGTGCGGCAACGGAGACCTATTTCACAAACTAATCCCAAGCTTGCTTTTTTGCAGTTGCCACGCCTAGGAAAAATGGGGGGGGGGAGAATGTATAAGTATACACATACACACACGTGAACAGCTCGCAAAGTCTACCTATGTTTCAAATGGAAAGTGTCCTAGCACAATTTGCCTTTATTGACAGTTTCTTAGATTACATTCTTTTTGACATAGTGGATTATGCTTTCCAATTTAAGGTGTCATTACTGGTTTATTAAATTTCTAAAATTTGTTTTAGAAAATAAAATTTCTGGGGCCTGACTCCGGTTAAAAAGGTTTATTTACTGGGTTTGATACCCATTTAAACATCTGTCATTTTAAAAATTTTAATTTACATCCAGGTTAGTTAGCATATAGGACAATAATAATTTCAGGAGTAGATTCTAGTAATTCATCCCCTATGTAGAACACCCAGTGCTCATCCCAACAAGTGTCTTCCTTAACGGCCCTTGCCCATTTAGCCCCCCTCCCAGCCGACAACCCCTCCAGTAAACATTTGTCACTTTAACATCTGTTAGTTTACTATATTGATGCTAGTTTATAAAATAATTCTGCCGGTTACTTCTAAAGTATAAAACCAATGTATTATAAAATCATGTGAGAAAGTCCTCAGCAAACCAAAAGAATGAAACTATTAAATTTTTTTAAAACTGTAAAAAAAATAAATAAATAAAAGACACGGTTTATAAAATTATACAATTCTTCAACAAAATTATCTTTTAATAGTAACTCAAAAGAATACACAGTATTGGACACTTTTCTTGCTAATACTCAAAGCAAATGTTTTAGAAAGGACTACTGTAAGTTAACTTTAAGAATATTTGATCTTGAAAGTTTTCCCTAATTTCCAAAAGCACTAATTTGCTCTCAAAATGACAACAAATTTATCTTCCTACATGTGTCTTAAAAGAAGAAAAAAACCTAAAAATTCATCTATGTCCTATATTCCTTTTCATAAATGAGCCAGATACCCCAGTGACTACTTAATGGGTAAGGAAACAGTGAGGGAACTACGACGTGCAGGGTACTGAATCCCCCCCACACCTACGGGCCCGGAGCGGACACAGGAAGTAAGGGGCCGCCGCAGTGACTGGAAGGAGCGCGCCCCAGGCGGCCCAGCAGCGCCGCAGAAGCACCCGCAGGGCCAGCAACTGTAATTTCCTACAGGTTTCCTAGCCTCAAAAATGAAAGTGATTTGAGACGCCAGTACATCTTTTTTTTAAGAAAGAGAGAAAGCAAAAAATTAAGGGAAAAAAGGAGAGAAGGAGGGAGAGAAAGTCAGCTTTAACAAGGAGGTGGACGGTCAAGTCTCTACTGCCAGGGAGCAGCTGGCTGGAAGTAAAGCATTCGTGAGGAGCAGGGGACACCTCAACAGCACGTGGCCCACAGACACACAAGCATTTCTGACTGAAGGAACGACACCTAACAGCACATCATTTGTTCATGGACTTCGAGAGACAGACAACTAAAAAGCAAACGTGGGCTTCAATTAAGTCTTGATTACATTTTGGAAAATACGGTGAGAAACATGAAAATACTAACCAATAAGCATGAGTACAAGTATCTGCAGATGAATTATACTGATCTAACCAGTGGATCAGGGCATCATCTGAGACTACCTGTAAAATAAGACAAAAATTCCATTGAAACAGGATTGTTTTAAACTCACTGGTTGCCTTCCTATGGTCTCTAAAGCCAACTTAAAATCCTCTCGGTACAGAAAATCTGGCCCTTGTTACCAGCTGCATTGGAATACCATTCATAAAATCCTGCCAACAGGTTCTTCCTATATAACAAATGTCTCAAATAGCCAGCTTAATGATAACTGTTGAAATTGGCTAGGAAGAATAGTAATACAAGGTAATACTAAGAATAAATCATAGTAATGCTAGGAAAAAAGTATTCATTCACCGTTTCTCTACAAATTGTTACAAAACATAAATGTATTTAATGGTTCTATTTTTTCTAGTTAATGCTGGAAGTTTCCTTTTCTGACAACAGAAGCTCTTTCAAATAATCATCTTAAAGTTTCTTAAATGGTTGGTAATATTAAGACTGGTATGTTAATATAGCAAAATTTGACAAAATGTTTTCTAAAAACAATTTTCCTATAATCAAATAGGGAAAATTGGTAACATGATTTTATATACAGACACAAAGCGCTCCTAAACATGGGTTCAATATATTATTATAAAACAAGTATTCATAAACAATATAATGTACAAATGAAAAGTTACCTTCTTATATTTCTTTTTTAGATCAGCATAAATTTCTAACTTGAGCTGTTTTCCAGTATTTGGTCTATAGACTAAGAAAAGCTTCTTTTTTGGGTTCACTTCTTTAACTAAGATGGCAGTTTTCTTGTTGTTCCTTATCTATTAAAAGAAAGTGAGAAAGTATGAAGGTTCGTACTGCACACCTTACGATACACTTGTGTTTTGTACCATCACATTAGCAATGCAACCCTCTGAAAGGCTGTAACGCCACAGCAGCACCCGAATCCATAACTGTGGAAAAGGACAGCAGCTGCTTGGCCACCAGAGTCTCACCAGGTCTCAGCAAAATGAAGACTGTTGGATCTGAATTCTGAGGGTCGCTCAAAACATAGATTGAGGGCCAAAATACTCTTTAGGAGATTGTTTAGAATAAGCTTTAAAGCAAAAATGTCCAGTGGAGACAATTTTGCTTCTTCTAGTCCATGTTCTTGCCTCAGAGATCTATGAGGTAGGAGTTTAGGGAGGGGGCAAGTAGGGAATTCACAGGAAAATCCTTTTACCTCTATTGTTCTTTTTTTTTTTTTTTTTAATATATTTTTAATTTATTTCTAGGAGAGAGAGTGTGAGCAGGGGAGGGTCAGAGAGAGAGGGAGACACAGACTCTGAAATTGGCTCCAGGCTCTGAGCTGGCAGTCAGCACAGACCCTGACGTGGGGCTCGAACCCACAAACCGCGAGATCATGACCCAAGCGAAAGTCGGACGCTTAACCGACTAAGCCACCCAGGCGCCCCTCTATTGTTCTTTTTTAAGTGTTTATTATTTTTGAGAGCAAGCATGAATGGGGGAAGCGGGGGGTGGGGGGGGAGACAACACAGAGGATCCTAAGTGCGCTCTGCGCTGACAGCAAAGAGCCTGATGCTGGACTCAAACCCACAAACTGTGAGATCGTAACCTGAGCTGAAATTGGACACATAACCAACTCGGCCACCCAGGTTCCCCCGTTTCTTCTTTTATTTACTCTGAGAGAGACAGGGAGACAGGGAGACCATGTGCAGGGAAGGAACGGGGGGGGGGGGGGAAGAAAATCCCAAGCAGGTGCCAGGTTATCGGCACAAGAGCCCAACGCGGGACTCCAACTCATGAACTTAAACCTGAAATCAAGAGTCAGACATTCAACTGAGTGAGCCACCCAGGCGCCCCACCTCTACTCTATGTTTAAAATTTTTTATAATAAAATTTTGTAAGAAAAATCTACTCTCTTTGAAGTTACAATGAAACATAACCTCTAAGATCACAGTTCCCTGCACTCATCTAGTCCATAGATAGCCGTCTATCCCTATGTTCGTAGAGGGTGAATGAGACGTCACATGACCTGTGAACAGTAAAGCTATGACCCAAAAAACCAAAATGTTGGGCAAATGGTATGTAATACATACATACATATATACATATATATACATCGGTAACAGGGGAAGCAATGGGTGTATCAGACAAATGATGTAGCTTATACATATTTTTAGTTTTTGAAAAAAGTTGGAGTTATGGCAGAAATACTAAGAAGAAGTAAAAAAAAGCCATTAAACACAAGGAAAATTAAGATTGGAAAATTAAGATCTCCTTTAAAGAATGGTGAACAATTTCTAAGCAATAGTCTCTGGAGCAAAACTGAAGGAAAAAGAAAAGTTTCAAAGTAAAGATACTTTCCTAGCCCCTCTACAAAACAAATTGCTCTCTGAGCTACTAACTTGACATTCTTACACTGATAAAAGAAAAACACTTAATATTTTTCTTCTCTCATGGACATTAAATATCATTTGTCTGTTGTTCAAATGATTTGAAACATTGTTTATATAATTACGAGGTCTATAAAACAATAGTTAAGGTAAAAACTACATTATATGATGCTTTATCCATTGATGTGAAACACTCAATAAAATTAATATACTTGGAAGACATTGTTTAAAGCACTTAACAGTATAATCCATCTTTACAGTGTCAAGTTAGTTCATTACAATTACAAAATAAATCATCACTTCCCAGTGGAAATAAGTGATTTTGACATGGTTTTCCTAATGTTAACACACATTAAACACTGTAAAGCACATCTGCTTATTTTTGTACCGTGTCAAAGACGACACCTGCACCTTCCTGGAAGGACGCCCCTTCTAAGGCTCCAACCGCCCGCTGCTGCCATGCAGGAAGCAACAAAGGACCATTATCACCACACCCTTCCACTCAAAGGGAGATGAGGATCAGCACTTTCCTCAAAACCTACCAGTGTGTAAGTTCTGGCCATCGTTGGAACAAAGAAACAATAACCAATGCCCTAACCAGCATCAATAAAAATCCCATCTATGGGAGAATAATAAAATCTGTTGAATTCTGTCAGTAATTGTGATATAATACTGGTTTTGTTATTATGTTGCTACAGTTTTATAAAACGTTACCGGTGGTGAAAACTGGTATCCAAGGAATTTCTTTGTATCAGTTCTCATAACCTCATGTGAATCTACAAGTATCTCAGTAAGACTTTCAAAAAACTAACTTAACCAGGATCCAGATTCAGGGTGACAGCTTTGCTCTTGGATCAAGGGCCAGTAAATCAGGACTGTGACCAAATCTGGCCTGAGGCTCCTAAGCTTAAAACAGTTTAAGGAAAGAAGGAAGGAAGAAAGGAAGGGAAAAAGGAAAAACTAAAAACAAAAAAGAATACTCAATAGAAACCATCCACAGTCTACAAAACCTAAAATATTTACTATCTGATCCTTTATAGAAGTTGTTTAGGGACACCTGCTCTAGATAGCTTATGACATCACCATATATGGTCTCTCTTATGCAGTTACATCTTCAACTTGGTCTTTAATTTATAGTTGGTCTCTCCACAAATCTGACAAATCAAAAATAAAATGTGTATACATACAATGAAACATCATTCAGTCGCACAAAGGAATGAAGTACGGACACATGCTACAACATGAATGAACCCTGCAGGCTTTTATGCTGAGGGAAAGAACCAGACATAAAAGGACAGGTATTGTATGACTGCACTTAGATACACGAGGCATGCAGATATGCAGGTTCATAGACAGATGGTACTTAGAGATTATTAGCAGCTTAATGGAAGGGGGAATGGAGAGTTAGTGTTTAATGGTTATAGTTTGTGTGGGATGATAAAAAAAGTTTTGAAAATGGACAGTGGTAATGGTTACGCAACACTGACCATCATTAATGCCACTGAATTATACACTTGAAAAGCGTTAAAATGGTAGATTTCATTACATATTTTACCACAACTTTACAAATTAACAATGTACCAAAAGTTACTGAACTATATACACTGAAGTGGTGAATTGTACGGTGTAGGAGTTCTATCTTCATAAAGCTGTTTAAAAGAAATGAAGGAACAAACTTAGAAAAACTCAAGAGAAAATAACAAAAGGCGAAAATCTAATCAACTTCCCTTAATGTTTATTTTTGAGAGAGACGGAGTGAGAGGAGTGGGGGAGGGGCAGAGACAGAGGGAGAGACAGAATTTGAAACAGGCTCCAGGCGCTGAGCCATCAGCAGAGACCAACGCAGGGCTTGAACACAGGAACCACAAGATCATGATGTGAGCCAAAATTGGACTGAGCCACCCAGGCATCCCTCTAACAGTTAGATAAGAAATCTTGATAAAAGAGACATTCAAGGAACCATACTAAAGCCTTTCCAAATAAGCATAACTTAGAAAACTTCCTGAAATAAAAAGGTTCGGGAAAAAAAAGATTCAAAACTACCTATTCAAACAGCATATCACATACCTGAAAACAGTAACCTAGAATGACTAATACCAGGATATACATTCACAAACTTAACAAACTCTAAAGGGAATCCTTTGAGCATGTAGATGAAAACAAAAAAAATTTTTTTTTTAAATTAAAAGGGAAAATTCCGGGCACCTGGGTGGCTCAGTCAATTAAGCACCCGACCCTTAATTTCAGCTCAGGTCATGATCTTGCAGTTTGTGGGTTCAAGCCCCACATCAGACTCTGCTGGGAGCACAGATCCTGCTTGGGATTCTTCCTCTCATGATGCCCCTCTCCTACTTGTGCTTTGTCTCTCAAAATGAATAGATTTAAAAAGGGGAGGAATTCACTGAACTGTGTAAGATTTACATTCTTTATGCATGTATGCATGCTATACTTTAATTAAAACATGTAACACAAAAGCTGAGAAAAAATTCTTTAAAGGGAAAGAAAATTACAACATCACTGAACAATGACAGCAACTCTTCACCTCAGAAGGACAAGTGGTAGCATATTAAGATATTCAAGGGAAGAAAATGTGAACCAAAGACATCATGTCAGGATGCCTAGTTGATCAGTCAGTAGAGCACGCCACTCGTGATCTTGGGCGTTCGAGCCCTATGCTGGGCATAAAGCATACTTACAAAAAAAAAAAAAAAAAAATTAATCAACAAATAAAGATGTCATGTCAGGTAAAGTGGTTTTTAAGTACAAAGGCACAAACTTTGAGCATTCAAGAACTCAGTGAGTAATGCTCCCATAGAAGCCTTTCTTGAGGATTCCACTACAGAATAGGCTTCAAACAAAATGATTAGAGATAGTAACCTCAGAACTAGTGAGAGGTGAGCATTAAGTGTAAGTTAGTTACCCAGAGCAAAGATTAACTAAAAGCATACTACGTAAGTGCCATATGCTGACAATGCAGAAAAACACTGTTTTAAAATGGGAGAATGGGGAGAAGGAGAAGCAAAAATAAACCCTCATGCATTTCTTCCAAATTATTTTCAGGAATACTTAGGAATACTAGCGATATTATTTTATCATCCTATGTGCAATAGAGAATAAAGATTATTACTGTAGAAGGAGAAAACACAGTTAAATACCAGAGAATAGGTGACATAAAAATTCCAATCTTTAAGAAGGAAGTTCAAGATATTAGGCCATATATGATTTCATACAGACATGAATGAATGCATTTGTGGATAGAGGGATGTGTGTTGACATGTAAATGAACATGCATGTACACAAGTACACGTTTATACACACCAACCTCCTCCTTAGCTCTACCCACAAATAGTAAAGAATTGTTTACACTAATAACTAAAAATGAATCAATGTTTAAGATACAAAGCTTAGGGCGCCTGGGTGGCTCCGTTGGTTTAGCATCCAACTTCAGCTCAGGTTCATGAGTTCAAGCCCCACGTCAGGCTCTGTGATGACAGCTCAGAGCCTGGAGCCTGTTTTACATTCTGTGTCTCCCTCTCTCTCTGCCCCTCCCCTGCTTGCGCGGTCTCTGTCTCTCAAAACTAAACATAGAAAAATAAAAGATATACAACTTAATATAGGACTAATGAACTAAGCAGTCTTTTATATTGGCAAAAAAAAGGTCATTATACCACGAAAAAAAGTCCAATTAACTAATATATAATAATTCAAAACTTGCACCTAATAACAGCCTTCAAAATACATTAAATGAAAGTGTCTATAAAAGGACAAACCCAGTTTCAGTGATAAATGATCAAAACAGGGAAAGCTAAATACATTGGAAAACCGGCACAAAGCAAATAGATAATTAGAATTCTGGCAATGGTAATGCATTATCTATCTGAACACTTAACACTGCAAGGAAACAAGTCTTACCTGCAATGACAAGTAAAAGCCATCATCTGGTCCTGTCAGCTCAGCCCAAATCTTGGTAGCTTCCTCCCAAGACATTCCTCTCTCCACACTAATCTATAAAAAAAAATAATAGAACTTAAGTTACATTCATTTCTGTGAGCGCCTGTCACAAAAAGGAAATTACATTTAAATGTGCACATTTTCCAAACTTACAGTGTATAACTCTACATGACCAGAGGTTGAATATCCTGGAGTCAGAAACTTCTTAACATCACTTTTCCTCACTTTTTCATCTCCAGAACCAAGATCTTAAAGAAAAAGCAACATGTAAGTGGAAAAAGAACATTTTATTAGGAACACACATGACATTTTCAAGTTTCTCCACTTACCTAAAATTCCCATATCATATCTTCCATTTTTTTTGGCATTCTGAACAACAGCTGTAAGCGTGTCTGCAAAATACTGAAAGAGTGCATTCTGCTGGTGCACCTCCATGCCGAGAATTCTGTTTAAGAATTTTCCTATGTTATTATAATCTGCAAGAACAAGATTATATAAAAGATTTAATATATTCAAATGGCAATTAAAATCCACTTGTGCCTGGAATTAAAATAAAAAACAAGATGGGGTGCCTGGGTGGCTCAGGTCATGACTCAGCTCAGGTCACGATCTCGCTGTTCGTGAGTTCAAGCCCTGCATCAGGCTCTGTGCTGACAGCTCAGAACCTGGAGCCTGCCTCATATTCTGTGACTCCCTCTCTGCCCCTCCCCCACTCACGTTCCATCTGTTTCCGTCTCCCCCAAAATAAACATTAAAACACACACACACGAAAAAGTTCATTCACCTAAGCCTAGACAAAGTCTCCCTTCTCCCCCATGCTCTTCCCTCAAAGCCTCAACATCCCCCTGCTCCCAGAACAGAGCTGTAATCGGACTATGTCTACCTCTAGCAATTAGCATGACCACATACACGTTCCAGAAGATAATGATCTTACTGAATTTCTGCGTCTTCAACTCTACTTACTGCAAGTATGAACACAATTTAGCATATGAAAATGTTTGTTCTCCAACATGAATTAAATTTCTTAAAATGTTTTATTTATTTCTGAGAGAGAGAGAGAGAGAGAGAGAGAGAGAGAGAGCGCGCGCGTGCGCGCAACAGGGTAGGGGAGGGTCAGAGAGAGAGGGAGATACAGAATCTGAAGCAGGCTCCAGGCTCTGAGCTAGCTGTCAGCACAGAGCCTGATGCGGGGCTCAAACCCATGAACCGTGTGATCATGACGTGAGCTGAAGTCAGATGCTTAACCTTAAGACTGAGCCACCCAGGCACCCACCAACATGAAATCTTGACTCGTAAAGTTCTTTTTTTTTTTTTTAATGTTTTTTTATTTATTTCTAGGAGAGAGACAGCATGAGTAGGGGAGGGTCAGAGAGAGAGGGAGTCACAGACTCTGAAACAGGCTCCAGGCTCTGAGCTGGCAGTCAGCACAGAGCCCGACGCGGGGCTCGAACCCACGAACCGTGAGATCATGACCTAAGCGAAAGTCGAACGCTTAACCAACTAAGCCACCCAGGCGCCCCTTGACTCGTAAAGTTCTAAGTGCTATACATCTGTGAAGCTCAACTTTGGCTGCAAATTAAAGCTTGGAACTGTGGGAAATTAGCAATGTCTAAGCCCCAGCCCTGGCTTTAGCATTTTTTTAAAAGCTGGACAGTTGATCATATATGCAACCTGGGCTGAAAATTGCTGCTGTAGGACAGAATAAAGGTGTAATCTCCTTTGTATAACCACATTAGCAAAACCAGCCAGAGTTCTTTATGAGCACTGAGGAGCGACTGAGAAAGGCAAACTTGAAGCTTCAAGTTGACAAAACACAAACAAAAGGGGCTGGAATAATACAGCAATGTACAAAACTTGTACTCTTACCCTTATCTAGAGTAAGAATGCCCGAGCGATCTTCTATATTTATCAGGCCAACTCCGATCAGTCCCTGTCGAACATCTGTAAGAAATGAATAAAAAACCGTATAGCCCAAATGACTCAATGAGCTGTTACCTGACCAATCAAACTACATCAAGTTCCAACATTAAAACACAGCCTGAAGTATTTTTCATAGCTCCTATTAGCCGAATGAAATGGAACGTACCATCCCCACAGGTCTCCAGGCACTCCAAAATCCTACAGTACTCAAACTTCACACTACACTATTTCATTAAAACATTTTCTTTCCAATAGCAGTCTTTGGAGGTGGAGATCTCTGGTTATACAGCTGTCACCCAAAGACAGTTGTCACCCACAGAATATAAACAATTTGGGACATGTAAAGAAGACTAGCTGATTAAATAATTATGTAAACAAGCTATTAATCTTGCTTCTCTCCCAAACCTTACCCATCAGCACTGACAAGGTAGTACATAAGATAAGCAACACGTGTAACAGTTAACATGTTCTGAATTGTGTTACTAAGAAGGCAGTATATGAGGCTTTTGTTTTGAAGTTTATTTATTGGGGCATCTGGGTGGCTCAGTCTGTTAAGCATCGGACTTCGGCTCAGGTCATGATCTCATGGTTTGTGAGTTTGAGCCCTGCATCAGGTTCTGTGCTGACAGCTCAGAGTCTGAAGACTGCTTTGGATTCTGTGCCTCGCTCTCTTCCCTGTCCTTCCCCTGCTTGTGCGTGCTCTCTCTCAATCTCTCTCAAAAAATTAATAGAAACATTAAAAATACAGTTTATTTATATATTTATCTATTTAAAGAGAGAGCGAGCACTTGCATGTGCGTGAGCGTGCATGCCAAGCAGTAGAAGAGGAGAGAGAGAATCCCAAGCAGGCTCTGTGCTGCTAGCATAAGGACCAACATGGAGCTCGAACCCATGAACCGCAAGACCGTGACCTGAGTCGAAAGCCAGAGTCGGATGATTAACCAACTAAGCTACCTATGCACCCTAGTTTATAGGGCTTTTTAATACTCATGTCCAGGCTCTAAATCAGACTTACAGAATAAGGGTCTAAGAGAATAGTGGATAGGAAAGCATGATTGCATCCTATCTACACATTCAATAAATCAGCCACTACTCTGTTACCCACACAAAACTGTTTAAATTCTGTAGGTGACAAGTGTGCAGCCAGAGATCTCTGCTACCAAAAATCCTCTTTTGGAAACCAGTCTTGAGGGAGAAAATCTGTACAGAAAGATACCTGTATAATTTCATCACTGTTTATGATGGGAAAAAAATGAAAAACACCTGAATACTAATAACGGAATGATTAAAAAACTGTTGTATAGTCTAACTGTAGAATATTATCCAAATGTTCAAAATATATCAGTGCTGGGGCACCTGGGTGGCTAAGCTGGTTGAGCGTCCAACACTTGATTTTGGCTTAGATCACAATCTCATGGTTCGTGAATTCAAGCCCCAGATTGGGCTCTGTGCTATCAGTGAGGAGCCTGCTTGGGATTCTCTCTGTGCCCTGGCCCTACTCATGCTGTCTCTGTCTCTCTCCAAACAAATACATGAAATTTTTAAAAAGGAAAAAAAATTAAAAAAAAAAAAAAAAAGTGCTACAGCTATGGATTTTTAAGAAGGATCTATAATGTTATTAAATGAGAGAAGTACACTGTAAGTGATATCAACAATATTCAAAAGAAAAGCCCTGTGTTTAGACAAACAAGGAGAAAAGATGTGGAAGGCGGCCCCTGTTCAGCCTGTCACCATTTGTGACCTCAGCAGTTAAGAATGGAAAGGGGAGATAGAGGGGAGAGTATTGGTTTTCATTACATACTTTTTAATTTTTTTTTTCATTGCTGGTAAGTAACATTAAATTTACTTATTTTTTAAAAGATTTTAGGGCGCCTAGGTGGCTCAGTCAGTTAAGTGTCCAACTTCGGCTCAGGTCATGATCTCATGGTTCATGGGTTCAAGCCCTGCGTCAGGCTCTGCGCTGACAGCCAGCTCAGAGCCTGGAGCCTGTTTCAGATTCTGTGTCTCCCTCTCTCTCTGCCCCTCATGCTCTGTCTCTCTCTCTCTCAAAAATAAATAAGCTATGAGAGAAAAAATTTTAGGATTTTATTTTTAAGTAATCTCCACACCCAGTGTGAGACTCGAACACACAACCCCAAGATCAGGGGTTGTGTATTTTATTTTATTTTAAACATTTTATTTATTTCTGAGAAAAAGAGAGTGAGTGAGCAGGGGAGGGTCAGAGAGAGAGGGAGACACAGAATCTGAAACAGGCTCCAGGCTCTGAGCTTGCAGTCGGCACAGAACCCGACGCGGGGCTCAAACCCACAAACTATGAGATCATGACCTGAGCCTAAGTCGGCCGCTTAACCGACTGAGCCACCCAGGCGCCCCAGGGGTTGTGTTTTTTAGCAACTGAGCCATGAGGTGTCCCAACATGTAATGAAAAAATATTAGAAATAAATGACTCATTTTAAACACAATAAAAAACAGAAAGGGAAACACAAAAGAAGAAAAAAGAAAGGGAAAGGCTTTATCGGTTCTTTATCAGTTCTTTGCTTTGTGTTTTTTTTTCCTTTTTCTTTTTTTTTGAGAGAGAGGGGCAGCACGAGATGGGGAGAAAGGCAAAGAGAGAGACAGAATCTTAAGCAGGCTCCACACCCAGCGCAGAGCCTGATGCAGTGCTCAATCCCATGACGTTGGGATCATGACCTGAGCTAAAATCAAGAGACAATCAACTGAGCCACCCAGACACCCCTGTATTTTTTGATGTGCTGATAAATGCCATCAGTGATTATAAGCACCCTTGCCAGAATGTCAACACAGCTTGTTACCAACACGAAACACTGGCTCAACTGAAAGGACTTTCTAGGGAAAAATTCTAACTCTCCAATGATAATGTTTCTAATACCCTACACATCTACATATTTACCAAAATAGTTTCTTTTTTCTTTTCTTTCCTTTTTTTTATAAAGTTTATTCAGGGGCGCCTGAGTGGCTCAGTCGATTGAGTGTCCAGCTTCGGCTCAGGCCATGATCACGTGGTTTGTGGGTCCAAGCCCCACATCGGGCTCTGTGCTGACAGCTCAGAGCCTGGAGCCTGCTTCAGATTCTGTATCTCCCTCTCTCTCTGACCCTACCCTATTCACGCTGTCTCTCTCTCAGAAATAAATAAAAGACATTAAACAAAATTTTTTAAATTAAAAAAAATAAAATTTATTTATTTTGAGGGGCACTTGGGTGGCTCAGTTAGTTAAGCACCTGACTTCAGCTCAGGTCATGATCTCGCATTGGACTCTGTATGGACACTGAGAGCCTGAAGCCTGCTTCAGATTCTGTGTAACCCCCCTCTTCCCCTCCCCAGCTCGCATTCTCTCTCTCTCTCCCTCAAAATAAACATTAAAGGGGCGCCTGGGTTGCTCAGTCGGTTGGGTGGCCGACTTCGGCTCAGGTCATGATCTCACGGTTCATGGGTTCCAGCCCTGTGTCAGGCTCTGTGCTGACAGCTAGCTCAGAGCCTGGAGCCTGTTTCAGATTCTCTGTCTCCCTCCCTCTCTGACCCTCCCCTTCTCACACTGTCTCCCTCTCTCAGAAAGCTTTAAAACGTTAAAACAAATTTTTTTAAACATTAAAAATTATTTAATAATAATAATAAAGTTTATTTATTTGGAGAGAGAGAAAAAGAGAGAAAGCACACGCACGCAAGTGGAGGGAGGACAGAGAGGAGAGATGGAATACCAAGCAGGCTCTGCACCATCAGCACAGAGCCCAATGTGAGGCTCAAATTCACAAATTATTACATCATGACCTGAGCCACGATCAAGAGTCATATGCTTAACTGATTGCACACCCAGGCACCCCTCCAAAATATTTTCACAGCTTTCTGAACTATAAAACAAATCATCAAAAATCAAAATCATCTAGACTACTTACATTTATGGGGAAAATGTATTCTACAGATTTGCAAAACAGATCAAAAGAATTTCTACAACACTACCTTGGACTTTTTTTTTTAATATAGAAATTTCCAAACAGATAGAAGTGTAAAAAGAAGGATTCTTTTTATTATTATTATTTTTTAATGTTTTATTTATTTCTGAGAGAGACCGCAAGAGCAGGTGAGGGTCAGAGAGAGAGAGGGAGACACAGAATCTAAAACAGGCTCCAAGGTCAGAGCTAGCTGTCAGCACAGAGCCCAATGCAGGGCTTGAACCCACAAACCACAAGATCATGACCTGAGCCAATGTCGGACGCTTAACCAACCGATCCTCCCAGGCGCCTCTAAAAAGAATTATTCTAGAACCACATACACATAACCCATCACCTCATTTTAATAACTATTAATACATGGCCAATTTTGTTTTATGTACACTCGATACCAACTTCCAGATTATTTACCTAGGTACTTTCTAAAATTAAATTTTAAAAACTATCTGGCATAGTGATTTTAAATTAATCTAACAAATCCACTTTTCTCTATTAATCTAGTATTAACATGCAATAAACCACCAAAGGCAAAAAAAAATACTTCATATAAACGAAATTTAATAATCTACTGATTGTAAGAAGTCAACTTAGGTGTCTATTTACTTTTATTTAATCTTTATTTTTCAGAGAGAGAGAGGCACAGAGCATGAGCATAGGAGGGGCAGAGAGGAAGACACAGAATCTGAAGCAGGCTCCAGGCTCTGAGTTGACAACACAGAGCCCAATGTGGGGCTCAAATTCACGGACAGCAAGATCATGACCTGAGCCGAAGTCGGATGCTTAACCAACTGAGCCACCCAAGGGCCCCAACCTTAAATTTCTATATTTTATACAATTTATATCCAAAGAAACTGTGAAACAAGAGCGCATGTCAGAATAAGTTTTAGCACCTACCTTGTACTTGTTTTCCTCTACTGTGATTATTTTTATTTTTAGTTTGAGAGGGAGAAAGTGTGAGCAGGAGAGGGGCAGAGGGTGAGGGGAGAGCAAGAGTGCCAAGCAGGCTCTGCCATTTCCAGCGTGGAGCCCAATGAGCGGCTTAAACTCATGAACTGTGAGATCATGACCTGAGCTTAGTTGGATGTTTAGCAGACTGAGCCACCAAGGTGCCCCTGAGTGACACAGTCGGTTAAGCGTCCGACTTCAGCTCCCATCATGATCTCACAGTTTGTGAGTTTGAGCCCCGCGTTGGGCTCTGTGCTTTCAGCTCAGAGCCTGGAGACTGCTTTGGATTCTGTGTTTCCCTCTCTCTCTGCCCCTACCTCACTCCTGCTCTCTTGAAAATAAACATAAAAAAAAAATTTTTTTAATATAAACAAACAAACAAAATAAATAAAAGTACCTTTAAAGAATTCTCCAGGATAGTCCGGAGGTGGTGATACCATAGGAGAATCCAGGTTGACGATAGATTTCATGACAATTTCCAAAGCGTTTCTTCCATACTGCAGTAAAGAACAAAAAAAAAGTCAACCAATTCCAGCACTTGCTGCCCTTCAAACACATGACCAGCTAAGTGCTATAAAAACTACTACATATGATACCAAAGATTCAAAAAATAGCAGGACTTTATACTAGTTCACACAGAAGCACAAAGCAGATGTCCAATAAATAACTTCCCTTATTTCTGGAAATTCACACTCGATTCATTCACAAGTATTTATTATATTCCTATTTCCTAAAAGGAATGAAAATATGATTACACTGCAGAGTTGACCATCAAAGATTGGATACGGGAAAATCTGTGTCTTACAGGATGCTATCATTTTATAGCAAAAAGGTAAGAATAGGCAGTTTTAAGTTTTAAATAGTAATCACTTTCCCTTTTTGTTCACCAAAGATACTAGACACTGACACAAATCTTCAGAGATGTGGAAAGCTGCAATGTACCTTATTATCAAAATTGAACCTGCTCAGATCTCTGGACTCTGTAGCTCTTCTGTCACCGTGCGTGAGCGCCCCCTAGCAAGAGAGAAAGTTCCTATCAAGGCACAGAAGCCAGGTAACATTCACCATCTTTTACACACAACTACAAAACTTCAAAAACTTACCAAACTTTCAAGTCTTTTAGCAACAATAGAAGCAAATCTTTGTTCTCCTGCCAATTCAGAAATCAGAAACACATATTCGGGAGCAGTAACTTGGTTTGATCTGTGAGTCCGTCCTATAACGACATTAAAAATACTTAACTGTTCCCTATATAAAAGTATTCTGAAATCTATTCCCAGCATTTTCACACTAAGCTGGTATCCAGAAACCCTTAAGAGGAAAATTAAAGAATTTAACATTTGGGGCACCTCCGTGGCTCAGTCGGTTAAGCTTCCAACTCAGGTTATGATCTCATAGTTAGACTGAGCCCCGCGCTGGGCTCAGCACTGATACTGTAGAACCTTCTTAGAATTTTCACTTCCTCTCTGTCCCTCTCCCACAGTCTCTCTCTCAAAATAAACATTTAAAACAAAAAGAATGTAACAACTACTGTGATTCCCCAAAATGTACGAAATAAAAAAACACTGATTGAACAATATCCACATTCAGAACAATGCTCCCCCTTACAAAGGAACAGAAACTACCACAGAACCATCCAATAATAAACATATTATTACTTGGGTTAACCACAATGTTTGTGAAGTAGAGCTGCTCTAGATTCTTCCAAAATTGTTGTTTTTTAAATCATCAGGTCACAGGGACATGAAGGTGTAGGCAAGGGAAGAGTGATATGATATGCCTTCAAGCCACGGAGGGGTGAAAAGAACATGAGGTGGCAGGTGCTCCGACAGAGCCCACATACATCCTGAAGATCTATAATGAAGATATTCCCAAGGAACCTCATTCTTAGAGATAATGCCAGAAACCCCAAGAAATCCAACAGAAGTCTTTTACATTTCTTACAACAGTTAAGAAATGAATTCATGCATTCTAGATTTTAAGGTATAAGCAATACAAAATCAGCTCCAAAATTACATATACATGTTTTAAGGTATGTGACATTAAATATAGGTTCTGATATGTACACATTTCCCCAATGATTCACAACTATTAAGTGATATTCAATGTAGAAACTCACCAAACTGCTGAATTGCTCTATCAGCACTCCAGGGTAATTCCAAAGTCATGTGAACTCGTCGCCTTTGATTTTTAGCTCTCCGATCTGCTTGTAATGAAATACCTGAGCTGGCAGCTTCTGAGATGATAGCAATATTCTGTGTCAAATGTAAGGAGAAAAAAAATAACCGCCTTCGTACAAAGACAAGTAGGCAAGTTCCCTAAATAAATTTCTTAATTAGAGTACTAGTGGTCCACCAATACCTATTCTCCCCTTCTTCCTCAATTACACAACCCCGTATTAGGCAGGTATACGGCCATCCAGAATCAAGACTGTATTTCTCACTTTCTGGTGTAGCTAATTGTGGCCATACTCCAGTAGATTGTAGGTGATATGAACATCTAAGAAATATCCTTCAAAGCCAAGAAGATGCCTTTCTCTTTTCTCCTCTCTGCTAGATGAAACGTACAGGTATCAGGATTAAATTTGAAATAGGTAACTTGAAAATGGAGGCCCACGTATTAAAGGAGTAAGACAGAAGAGGCATAGTCTTTAAGAAGGGTTAACAGTCCTGGTCTACATACTCAAACTGTACATGGAAGAAATTACCTTCTACCTTGTTTAAGTCAATATGACTTTGGATTTTCTGACACTTAACAGCTAAAACTAATTCCAACTAATACAATTCCTAATGCGTATGGGTATACATTCATGAAACAATGTACATAACTGGTAATAGCTCTTCCTACAATCTTTAAAACATGTAACATGAGCATTTAAATATATAAGGGGGCACCTGGGTGGCTCACTCAGTTAAGCATCCAACTCTTGGTACTGATTCAGGTCATGATCTCACGGCTGTTAAGACTGATCCCCATGAAGGGCTACAGGCTGATAGCAGAGAGCCTGCTTAGGATTCTCTCTCTCTCCCTCTCTCTCTCTCTCTTATCCTACTGTTCATGTGTGCTCTCTCTCAAATAATTTTTTAAAATATATATATTTCTAAAAGATGACTTTGACAGTGGTAACTATCTTCAATATTTTTATTTGCAGAGGCATAAAAATTCACCGAAATATAAAGAAAAATGTGGGTAAAAATTTAAGATTTTATTCTACCTTTTAAATTAAGGAATTAAGTTTAAGTGGTACTTCTGTTCTTTAGCAATCTCATCAGCAAATGCTTATGGTAATTCCAACTAAATGTGGAAGAACTAATCTGAGAATCTAAAAATTGACTGATGGTCACTTAACAGTAAAAGGCTATACAAAGAGCCTATGGAGGCCACCAAGGTCTGTCTCCACAGTGGTGAGGTATGCAAGCCAAACTACATGTCATTCAGGGTACTCATCCTAATGTGACATGGCACAGCGGTAAGAATCAGCAAAACCAAAGGACACTAGTCATCTGGGTATGTGTAAATGTATTTCTCAACTCAAAATGAGACTTAACACTAGAGAGTAGCATTAGTTGTGAAGCCACTAAGATGACCTGAGAGAACACAGTATTTTCATATTCTGATTAAAAATTTAGACAGCCTCCAAAGTTATTAAGATCCACATCTAATTTTGTGCACAATAGAAAATACTATATTCAATTTATGAGAAAATAATGAAAATGTGTACAATGTGCAGTGATTATGTGCAATTACTAAAAAATACAGAACATTCAACACAATGTCTTTTATTTATTTTTAAAGTTTATTTACTTTGAGAAAGAGAAGGGGGGGTGTTAGAGAGGGAAGAGAGAATAACAAGAAGGTTCCATCCTGGCAACCCAACACAGGGCTCAATCCCACAACCCTAGGATGATGACCCGAGCTGAAATTAAGAGTCGGAAGCTTAACCAAATGAGCCACCCAGGCGCCCCCACACATAATTTATTTTAAAAGAAAAAACACAAAAAACCCTAAATAGTATAGGCAGTGTTCTTTTCACTGAAAAACATCCCAGGAAAACATACCTTATCTCCATCCATAAACCTTTGTTTTTCCGTGATATTTAGTATTTCCACAGGGACATCAAGCTCAGATCTTGACTCATAAGATATGCTTCCATCATCATTGCTTACAACCCTCCCTTTGCGGCCAGTCATCTGAAAAACCAAAGTGTCATGACAATTAAGGTACCTGATTAAGGTGCAGGAAACTCAGGACTCCTTCATTAGAGCAACTTGGTGGGAGACGGAAGGGGATGATGAAGCCAGCACATACTGTGCAGCCGGCTGTGGGGGAGAGAACGCTGCAACACAATCTCTGGTTTGTAAAAGTTCAGATGCCAACAGAGAAGGCAGATGTGTGGCAATGATCACAAAGGCTGCATGACAGGTGCAGTAACAGATCAACGTGTTGAATAAACACCAGACACTAAGGATAAGAATTCACTGACTCTAGAATGACAAATAGAGAAAAGGATTCTAAGATCTAAGAGAATATCAGACACATTATTATGATATCCAAAAAGCACTCATTCTACAGGATTTTCGAAGTGGCCAAAAGGGGGAAGAAAAAAAAAAGACCAAGAAGAGGCATAAAGCTCTGATCGAGTCATATTTACCTCAGCAACATTCTCAGGGCCACCAAGTTCATCAATAAGTTCATCCAGGGTGTTAGGAGGGAGGTCTTCAGCTAATTTTTCTAGTTTATCAAGTAGGTCTTTCTTCATCTGCTGGGCTCTTTCCACAGCATCCTGACTTGTTATAAGGCTGTTGTTACTGTTGGTGTTACTGTTGGCTAGATAAAGTACATTTGTTAAAAAAAAAAATCAGTACCAAGTTCAAATATGTTTTGTTTAAAAAGTACATTTCAAGGACAAAGCAAGCTTCCTCTTAAGATACCTGGTGCACTGTTAGGAGTAGGCAAAATTACTGGTGTAGATGAAAAACTAGGCCGTTTTGATCCAAGACCTGATGCTAATAAGGCACTTTGAATAGAATCTGGATCTATACTTTTCCTTTTTTTTTTATCTTTGTTTTTCTTGTGATCTTTCCTGATTAACCAGGGATCTGAAAGTTAAGAAAAGAGGTGTCAAATGTAAATGAAGCAGAATCTTCAAAGGCAACAACACTTGAATTTTCTGTATTAACTAGTAACTTAGAATTGTCACCAACTACAGTGATCCAGTAGTACGTCCAATATACCATAAGGTACAAAACCATAGTTTGAGGATAAAAAGCAGTATACAAAATTGAGGCCACCATCTCCCATAAATGAGATAGACTACCAAAAGACAAACAAGCTTGGGAATTGTCTACAAAACAAAGATAAGAGTGTACAGTGACTTGTACTGCACAGGAAAAAAAAAAAGGTTTTAAAACAATATCCCATTTCAGAAACAGAGAGAAGTATCCTTTAGTCTGTATTTAACCGACACACTTACCATCTTCGTCATCCTCACTAGACTCATCTCTGAATGGGTTGAAGTCATCGTCATCCCCAGAACTCATGTTTTTCGAGCTCTCATAATCACTTTCTTCATGATCAGATGCATCAGATTCACTCCCACTGTCATCAGAACTGCTACCAGTAAGGCCACCTACTTTTCGTGCTTTTTTGGCTTCTCGAGTTATTTCTTCACCTACCCTCAAACCCCAAACAAGACAGTCAATCCAAACACCCTGTTCTAAATATCCAAAATATTACATTTACCTCATGAGTTATTCAAATGAGAAACACAAGAGGGGGCAGGGCACCTAAGTGGCTCAGTCGATTAAGCATCCGACTTTGGCTCAGGTTCCTAAGTTCAAGCCTGGAACCTGCTTCAGATTCTGTGTCTCTCTCTCTCTGAGCCCCTCCCTTACTCGTGTTCTGCCTCTCTCAAAAAGAAACATTAAAAACATTTTTTTAATCAAATGAGAAACAGAAGAAAAACATTTTAAGCACATAAAACTCACAAATAATTGTTAACCTTTTTAGACTCCCATAAGAAATCAGGTTGAGTTTAATTATTAACAAGAAATGAAGCATGTCAATACAAATTCAAAACCCCCTTTAAATGTATACATTTCATAACAAATTCAGGACAACAAGACAAAACAGAATCTCTGGCATTTTCACAATCCAATTGTGTATCAGGTTGAGAAAACAGACTTAATATTATAGGTTTATGGAATACTTAAAAAAATAAAATACCTTAAAAATAATTTATAGAATACTTAAAAAAATCTAAAACACTTCATTTTTTAATTTTTTTTTATATTTTTATTTATTTCTAGGAGAGAAAGAGAGAGAGAGAGAGGGACAGCGTGAGCAGGGTAGGGTCAGTGAGAGAGGGAGATACAGACTCTGAAATAGGCTCCAGGCTCTGAGCTGGCAGTCAGCACAGAGCCCGACGCGGGGCTCGAACCCACGAACCGCAAGATCATGACCTAAGCGAAAGTCGAACGCTTAACCGACTAAGCCACCCAGGCGCCCCTATAACACTTCATTTTAAAAGTCAAACAGGGGAGCCTGAGTGGCTCAGTCGGTTGAGCATCCAACTTCAGCTCAGGTCATGATCTCACAATTGGTGAGTTCAAGCCCTGCGTCAGGCTCTGTGCTGACTGCTAGCTCAGAGCCTGGAGCCTATTTCAGATTCTGTCTCCCTCTCTCTCTGACCCTCCTCTGTTCACACTGTCTCTCTCTCTCTCTCAGAAATAAATAAAACATTAAAAAGAAAAAAAAAATCAAACAAGATGCTGATATGAATTATCTTACTGAATATTCAGAAAAGACATTTGGAACAAATAATTAAAAGTTCACATATTAATGATATACATGGTAAGAACACAACTCAGGAAAGGGAAATGACCATGCAACCATTTAAGAGGTCACTGATTCTAAAACAGAGCATTACTTTTTTTTGCCATTACCGTAAAAACTGTTGCCAATTACGATAACCAACTCACTTTCAAGCATATTAAAAATGTAGGGGAAGCTGGGTGGCTCATCGGTTAAGCATCTGACTCTTGATTTCAGCTCAGATCATGATCCCTGAGTTGTGGGTTTGAGCCCTGCTTAGTATTCCCTCTCCACTCTCCCTGCCCCTGCTCAGCTCAGGTGCTTTGTCTTTCAAAATAAACATTTTAAAATGTAAAAAAACTGTACTTCTTTGGACAGATAAAAAAAAATTAGGGTTCAAGTGTCAGCCACTGTATTTAGAATACACAGTATCACAGACATTCCAATGGAAGTTATCACCGTTCTGGAGAGAGACTTTGAAGTTAACTTTTTTTTTAATGTTTATTTTTTTTGAGAAAGAGACAGAGAGCAAGTAGGGGAAGGGCATAGAGAGAGACACACACAGAATCCGAAGCAGGCTCCAGGCCCTGAGCTGTCAGCAGAACCCAGTGCAGGGCTTGAATTCACGAACAGTGAGACAATGACCTGAACGAAACTCAGACGCTTAACCAACTGAGCCACCCAGGCGCCCCAAGATGTTTAACTTCTGAAAGCCAAACATCTCACTAACCATCTAAACACAAGCTGAAGTTTGCATATTATAAAATATCTAATAAGCACTGAGTGTATTCTTAATAATTAGACCATAAATTAACAAATGCCTCTTCAAAGACTATAGAAACACCATATGCATGTGTGCATATGCAGGTGTATCAATAACAAGGCCCAGACTTCGCTTTTCATGTATTGTCCGCTAGCTATTTGAACCTGGGAAGATTCCTTAGCCTCTTAATGTTTCTGTGCCTTAGTGACCTCTGTCTAGAAAACAAAATATAAGACCTATCTTCACATGGCCCCCTTGTGGGTGAAATGAAACAATGTATGGCCAGTGCTTAATATAGTGCCTAGCACTAAATTGTTCAAGCCCTAATTTAAAACAGGGAGTTATTTGTGTGTTCAAATCTACACAGGCAACAGTGAAAATATATAACCACATGCCAACTTAAGGAAGGCAGCTCAATCCTAAAATACAGCTGCTTCAAAATGCTCAAATTCACTCTATTTTCAATATCATTTAAAGAAAAGAACCTACCTTTCCGCTTCTTCACTTTGTTTTCTTTACAAGGACTATCTCTTGGTGAACTATTATTACTTGGAGCTGTCAAGTCAATTCCTAACAAACTATAAAGTTTTTTCCGGTCTGGAGCAGGGAAGTGTTTTTCAATTAGTGACTGCAACACTCCTCTGTTTACAGGAGAGAAAAAGTGACAATTAGTGGGTCAGTGTGCCAAATAGTTTATCATATATAAAGTCTTACTGAATATATTTTTAAATCTATGTCTTAAAAAGTAAATACTGTATACTTCATTCAGTTTTACAAAATATTGATAATCCAGCCAACATAAATTTAATATTCTAGGCCAAGGCTAACTGAAATATAGTTCAAGCCAAGCATGCAATTTTTACATTTTCTAAAAAGTAAAAGAAAAGTAGATTTTTAAATATTTTTTAATAATATACTTCAGGATATATTCTAGTACTATGTATCAGTGTATCATTTCAACATTCAATCATGGAGATGTAACATATATACTTTAAGTCGATGAATGAAATCTGGTGTTTATATTCACAGCATATATCAATTTGGACTAGCCATTGATAGGCATGTGTGACTAGCTCCTACCGTTTTAAACAACACAGTAATAGGCATATAATTTCAGAAGAAGACGGACTGGTAGGTGAATGTTTTGCTTTTAGAAGCAGTTTTGGATTATATCCATCTTAAAAGGAACCACTCAAATATACTGCCGAAAGCAAGAGAGTAGGTGGGGCAAAGGTTATTTTGCTAATTTTACTACTATAGTTAGTGGGTAGGGTAGGCAAATAAACTGAGAAACAGTGTCTAAAAACTTCTTTCTAAAACTCTTTTTGAATATCCCATGACTGTCTGCAATTTTCATACTACAGATACTAAACTGGAACAAACTCCACTTATTGTTCGTGTGGATAATGGTAATTTCAAACACTACAAAGCTGAAACTAAAACTGAAATTAACCCAAGCTGCCACACGTTTCCAAGATCTACAAGACAAAAGTCATACCCTTCCATTAGTCCAAATACTGGGCAAAATACTGTCAAAACGCTTAACAACTGAGCATTTGTATGTTGTTTTCCAAAGGATATACTGTCATGGATATGCACAGAACTGTAAAAACTAAGATCAGAAAAACTTTAAATACGATGAATCAAAACTTTTGCCTCCAGGAAATGCCAACACTTAAAACTAATCTAAAAAAAACCTTAAAACCAAAAACATTACTTGGCAGTTGAAACGAAATCATTCAATTCGCCTCCACCCTCCTCCAAGGCTTCTAATGTCCTAGCTTCTCCTGTTGACTGCAGACCAATGACAACACACTGGAGAGAAAAACAGACTTATAAATAAAACTATGCATGTGGTTTCTTAAGACATATTTTAAATATTTAGTTAAGAAAGAGGATTTCAAACAAGAATGACCCATTACTGTACATGTGTGCTCATTTATTTATTCTGTATATATCTGAGGCATGCTATGTGTAAAAAACTTAATCAGGAAATAGGACTACAGCAGTGGACATAATTGAAGCCCCACCCTCAGTTCTTTGTGCTTCAAGTAAATCTGTATTTTGCTAAAAAGAAAAAACCGTATAGCAATAAATACCCTCATGTCATCAGTAGTTATATCTATGGATGACCAAATTACAGTGGTTTATTTCTATATACTCTTTTAAGCTATCTAAATTGTTTATAAACAAGTATTACTTTTATTATTTAAAAAATGTATAAAGTCTGAAAACTTTTACAACTCTCAGAAAGAGCAGGATTTATAAGCAGAAAGCCTCAACGCACATAAGACCAGAAAACATAACCAAAGAATAAATAATCTACTAATGTGTTCTTCAACTTACTTTTCCATTCTTTATTTCTTCTCGAGCTAGTTGCACAACCCTTTTAACTTTGGATGCTATGCACAAGTATTTGAAAAATCTCTGGTGAGCAGACCAGAACTGACCCCACATGGATTTCTTCATGCGTTGCTCAGCATCAATCAGATCTGCAGCTTGCTGAAATCGCTCTCTGGCTATGACCCACTGAAGACACACAATCAACATTTTAGATATTTCATCTAGGAGTGTGAATTATTTAAAAATGACAGATTTGGGGCACCCGAGTGGCTCAGTCAGTTAAGCATCTGACTCTATTTTGGCTCAGGTCATGATCTAACAGTTTGAGTTCCAGCCCTGCATCAGGCTCTATCTACCTGGACAGCATGAAGGCTGACTGGGATTCTCTCTCTGTGTCTCCCTCTCTGTCCCTCCCCTGCTGGTGTACTTGCTCTCTCAAAAGTAAGTAAACACTTGTAAAAAATGACCGATTCAAGTAATGTTAGATGCAAGACTACTTAACTTTAATAAACCATCTTCAGTAGCTTGGGAAGCTCCAAACAAATGTTTTTCAGGATGTTCACAGAGTTGTCTCCAAATTCTTCTTAGCAACCAGTCTTTTTAGGGAATAGTTAAACTGCAATTTTAAAACTATGTAACTTGGGGCACCTGGGTGGCTCAGCTGGATAAGCATCCGACTTCAGCTCAGGTCATGATCTTGCAGTTTATGGGTTTGAGCCCCGCATTGGGCTCTGTGCTGACAGCTCAGAGCCTGGATCCTGCTTCAGATTCTGTATCTCCAACCCCCCAACCCTCCCCCGCCTCTCTCTCTCTCTGCCCCTCTTCTACTTGTACTGTTTCTCCCTCTCAAAAATAAACATTAAAAAAATTTTTTAAACTATGCAACTTAAATAAATGGCTTTTTAAAAAGTCCATGTATTTATTTAAGTGATCTCTACAATAAATGTGGGGCTCTAACTCATAACCCTGAGGATTGAGTTGTATGCTCTTTGACTGAGCCAGCCAGGCACTCCATTATAAAAAGCTTTTTTATGTTGTTTTATTTATATTTCTTTGAAAGAGAGAAAGAGTGCGTGCGCAAAGGGAGGCAGCGGGGGAGAGAAAGAATCTTCAGCAGGCTCCACACCCAGTGTAGACCCTGATGCAGGGCTCAATCCCACAACCCTGGGATCATGACCTGAGCTGAAATCAAGAGTCAGACGCTCAACTGACAAACCGCCCAGGCTCTCCAATAGCTTTTTTTTCCCCCTAATAAATTACTTTAACAAAGAGATAGTTTAGAAAATAAAGGAAGGAAGGATCTGGCGATTTATCTGTTGTTTTAAGCAAAATATACTCCTGTGGGCTGAGAGATATTAAAAATACTAGGAATTAAGAAAGAACTTCTCACCAGCTTGACTGCTTTGTTATACATTTTCACATAGCTCTGAGAAAGAAGAACTTCCTCAATTTTGAAGGTCACTCCAGTGAAGCTCAGCTGTCGAGCAATGTACATTCCTCTAAGTTTCATATCCATAGCAACTATTTCCATGGCACCAACACCTCTGAATAAAATTAAAACACACAGTAACTATCATTAAATATAGTAGGGCTTTAATATAAGTGGAAAAGGTTTTAGCAGTAACACTTCTTTTTAGACTGCGACTGAGAACAAACAGCATCTACCGTAAACTGCATTACCTCCGTTCTACTGCCTGGATAAAATCACTGAATTCTCTAAATGGAGTTCCCTCACCCCATATCCCAAGACGGTTCATATAGGCCATGTTTCGTGGTTCAGAAGCACCTGAAAAATCCCAAAACAAAACATGTTGTAGTTGAAAAAATAACCCACACATGTATCTTTCAAATAAACTAACAACTCACCAGTAGCACTAGCATAAACCACTCTGGCCTTCGGCAATTTGTTCTGAAGCTCTAACACGGCCAAGCCGGTCTTGGTTGGCTTTGAAGAACCAACAGGACATAAGTTTTTTGCTTTATGGCATTCATCAAACACGATCTGTACACGATGGATTAAGGAGCATATCAAAGTAGCAAGTATTTCTAATCTTTAAGGATGATTTAACTTTTATTTCCTTAAGGTCCTGGGAAACATCCCAAATTTCTGGGGTAGAGGAGTGGGCCAAGTTCAAGATAATCAGGAGGGGAGAGTTGCCATGGATAATAAACCCGAGTATGAACCTTTTAAAATAACACCAACATACCCATCATCAAGGTTTGTAAAACCTGTAATTTTTACCTTATTTGCCTCAGACTCCTTTTCCTTTAAGAATACAAACATAAATGAAGCCCTCATGTGCCCCTCTCCGATATAACCCCTCCCTCTCAAGTCTGAGGCAACCACTGATTTGGGTATTTGTATTAACCAAATATTTAATTCCTGATTAGAATGGAGGAAATGATCCACCACGCAGGCAATTTTGGGAAATTCTCTAAGTAGAAATACATCTGGTAACTAACTTAATCAGCATTTCAAAAACTGGCATTTCTCATGCAGGACAGCAAATGGGTTTGTAAATCACCAACTTCAGTTTTTTCCCCTTAGTCTTCTCAAGTGCTCTACTATATAAATATGCACTGTGAATCCCCAAAAGAGGAATACAGTATTCATCACGTCCCACACCTCTCAACATTTCCTTAAACCAGGAGCTTACATACTGGCCTCCTATATGGCAGCTACAAAACAGAATCAACTTTCTTACCCCTTGGACACTGAGCAATCATTAAAGCTCTCATCCCAGCAATTTCAGTTAATCTCAGGATGTAGTTTTCCAAAGGTTTATTCTTACATTCACTTTTATGTCATTTAAAAATATAAAAATGGGGCGCCTGGGTGGCTCAGCAAGTTAAGTGCCTGACTTCGACTCAGGTCATGATCTTGTGGTTTTTGAGTTCGAGTTCTGCGTCAGGCTCTGTGCTGACAGTTCAGAGCCTGGAGCCTGCTTAGGATTCTGTGTCATCCCCACTCATGCTCGGTCTTTCAAAAATAAATAAAAACATAAAAAAAACATATATGAACATTTATTGCAAAGGATACCACTCCATCGAAGTCATCACCACACCAATGCAGAAGTTGTTTTAATCGAGTTTTGTATTTACCGCCAGACTGACTTTCACCGATAAGGGAAGAATAGGTAGCAAAAATAACACCCTTTTTCACGCTCCCATTATGTTTGGAAGAAATTTTTCCGTATTTAAACTAAAAAAAAGAAAAAAGAAGTTATAAATACACTTTTCTTTCTGAAACATTTATCTTACCCAAGCTCCTATAGCAGAAAACTGGTGGTTCCATCATGGGTTTTAGGGAAGTCAAAGGACCCCCTAAGATCATACACACAATTTCTTCTACATATATACATACACACATGTGCCATTGTATGTATGTATGTATATATGTACATACACACACTTCATGATATAAGGATTCAGTTTTCATCAAAGTCTCAAAAACCTTTTTTTGAGAGATAGCTCGCCCTGCTGGTAGGGGAGGGGCAGAGGGAGAGTAAGAGGCTCTTAAGCAGGCTCCACACCCAGCAGGGAGCCACCCAGGCCAACTCCTCAAAAAACTTTTATTGACACAAAAAGATTACAACGGGGCCTGGGTGGCTAAGTCAGTTAAGCATCCTACTCTTGATTTCAGTTCACGTCATGATTTCACCACCATGGAAATGAGCCCCACATGGGGCTCTGTGCTGGGCATAGGGTCTGCCTAAGATTCTCTTCTCCTCTCTCCCTATGCCCCTCCCCCCCACACTCTCTCAGTCAAAAACAAAGCAAAACAAAAAACCCAAAGATTCTAAATCGAACTCCCCTCCAAGAATAAAGTAATGACATTCATTCTATGAATATTTATTGTGCACTTACTATATGCCAAGTCACTATAAGTCCTGAGTCATATATAATGAACTACATTCAATAGTTAATATGCCCTTCTTCAATTATACTGGCTCAAATCAAAAATATTTCCAGATGCCAGTTACAGATGTTTAGTTTCGAGCTGTGAGCTATCAATTCAAGAACGAGTACTTTACCTACCAATCCACTCAGTCATACCTGCCCAAAAAGCCAATGATGAGCAGAGCAACACTGAACTAATTTGGGGCTCACATGGAATGTCTGTATTTACTTATTTTCAAAAGGCTAACAGGGAGGCACTTGCAGGAACCAGGTGTGTCTATTCTACCCTGGTAATTCCGGCAGTTGGTGCATAAGAGGAAGTCAGTAAAAATTTGCTAAATGAACATTAAGATTCTTACCACATTAGATTGCTTTACATATTTACCCACATTTTCTTCCACTTGACAGTACTGTTCTAGCATAAATGCCGGTATAGACAGCCAAATCTACTGGACATACAAATAGTCTCCAAATTTCAACAATTCTCTATGTGCTGTGATGGGCACACTACCTGTCCACACAGCTTTACTACATTGCACCCTTGTACACACAGTTGTGAGTTTCAGCCATATAAAGTTAACTCAGAAACAAAGAGCAACACTGAAGACTGAGAATAAACTCCGCAACAACAGAGACAAGGCCTATTTTGTTTGGCACTACACAACCATACTGGGCATAGTAGCTCAGGTACAGAATCCAGAACCCAACAAGAATGGCCAGCCCTCAACTAATGCTCCCTGTAAAATAACTCATTTGATCCTCATAATTCTACAAAGTAGAAACTGTTATTCCCATTTCACAGATGAATCAATATTTACTGAATCACTAACTGAAGAGAAAACTTTCATACCTTATTTAATGAATGAACCAAAATGTTTTTTGCTCCAATATCCCTCAAATCTCTTTCAGCATCATACTTTAAATCATTTGAGACACTGAACCTGCCACATAAAAAAGAAAAAGAAAAACACACAAATTAAATGCAAACTCCCATCAATCTAGCAATATTCAGGATAAATAACACCAGGCCTTGACACTTAAAAAAAATACACCTACTCAGTAAAACCCATCTCATGTGCGTACGTAATTATTCACAAAGGCAAGCTTCCACGGCCAGTCTTTGGCACTTACTTACCATAATGCTCTTTTTCTACTCAACAAATAATTTTCATAGATGATTCCTGCTATCGTCCTTCCTTTTCCTACACCAGCACCATCACCTATTAAGAAGCCAGCACGATCTCCATTAGGTAGGAATGTTTCATGTTGCTGAAAAAGAGAAGTCGATAATTAGTTTACTCCTTTAAATACCTTAGTTCAGTCTTTCAAATAGGAAGATATTAATGTTATCTGTGTATACAAATGGCATACACTTTGGCTTAGTATGAAAATTTTCTTTCTATTTACCATGTATTCTTTCTTTCTACAGTCACATGCACCAGGTAACTGAAATTAACAAACTGATTGATGAGGATTCTCCCATACCTGTTTCAAAACTTGCAATGTCAAATACAAACTTTTAACCACACATAAACATGGAGAATGGTCAGCTGTTCGGCCATTTCTTATTTTGCAGAAATGGAGTATGACAAATCCTCTCAAGCACACTAGCATAACTCTAATTCCTGGTTTTAAAAGCTGGTACTACACCCATACAACAATACCACAGTTTATTCAAACACTCCCAAAGATGTGGGCTTTTAAGTCTTTTCCAGCATTCAACCACGAGGGTTAAAAAAGCTGTAACACACAGTTACACACACACACA
Organism: Hyaena hyaena; assembly: GCF_003009895.1. NCBI lineage: Eukaryota > Metazoa > Chordata > Mammalia > Carnivora > Hyaenidae > Hyaena > Hyaena hyaena. Next base: position 2,717,050 of record NW_024080632.1, on the reverse strand, counting down.
AGTCAACCACCCACCCACCCACCCATCTCCTTAATATATAATATTCTCAATCTAACAGTTCTGTCAAATAGATTTTCAATAATGGAATTGTTAGGTCAAAGGATATATGTTATTTTTTCAAACAAGCTCTATGCCCCACATGGGGCTTGAACTCATGACCCCAAGATCAAGAGTTGCATGACCCCAAAGCCACATGACTGAGCCAGCCAGGTGCCCTAGGATATATGTATTTTTAATTTTATACACATTCCAAAAAGGCAGTAACATTGGTCACTTCTACTAGAAACACACCCCCTGAATCCATGCTACCTGAATCCATGTTAATTTTCTAACACATGAAACTTCTATAAAAATCACATTCACAAGTTTTTCATGCAAGGAAAACTTAACTTTTGCATTAAAACAACTATATTACATGTACCAGGATTCAAAGATAAATATCATATGTAGCTACAAAATATTATTGCTTACCTGGGCTGCATATGTAATTGCCTCAAGTTGTAATGCTGATAACCAGCCATTATCAATGGTTTCTTCAGAAATGGATGTTTTATACCAAACATCAGGAGGAGTAACACTGGATAAAGAACTAGTTTCCACTACAGCATCTGGGTGACGTAGTCCAATTTTTACTAAATGAAAATTTTTAAATACTTAATTTTAATTTTTCTAGGTAATAACACTTCCAGTTTTATATAACATTGCCATATTTTTCCTATTACACAAAACATAAAAGTAAATAACTATACACTTCAGGATTCTATAAAGGCATTGATAGGTAATAAATTACTATTTAAATTTGACTAAAAGGACTTGTTTATCAAATACTTATGCTTTAAACAGAAACCTGCTGATTAAAAAAATCTAGAGAAATAGGAACTTGGTTCATACCACTAGGTTCTCCAATAGCAACAAACACAATCCTAGATTTGGGAATTTATTTGAATGAATCACTCACTTGCATCAGTGAAACAAAAGTTTGGAATGTAATTTTATCTTGAAAGGTATTTTAATGGAAATCTTGGCTATAAAATTAAATAGGAACTAATTCCCCAAAATGCATTATGTGAACAGCTTTAAATAGAGGTCAGCAAACCTTTTCTACATATAGTCAGACAGTAAATATTTCCAGCTTTGCAGAGGATCTTGTCTGTTATTGAACACTGGTGTTGTAGCAGTGTAAAAACAGTCATAGCCAATAAACAAACAAACTCATGGGCATGGTTATGTTCCAATAAAACTTTATAAGAACAAGCAATATTCCAAATTTAGCTTGATTTTGGTTTAAAGGGCCATGGATAAACTTTCAATCCTTTTATGAAAACTATTCGGGGTGGGAGGGGGAAACTAGCCATTTCAGATACCACAATCTGAAGATGTTTAAAAATTTATGTATGTATGTATTATTTTTAAGTAGATTCCACACCAAAGTGGGGCTCAAGCTCATGACTCTGAAATGAAGAGCTGCATGCTCTTATCGACTGAGCAAGCCAAGTGCCCACTAAAGTTCATTTAAAAAAAAATTACTTGGGGCGCCTGGGTGGCTTAGTCGGTTAAGCGTCCAACTTTCGCTTAGGTCATGATCTCGCGGTTCGTGGGTTCGAGCCCCGCATCGGGCTCTGTGCTGACTGCCAGCTCAGAGCCTGGAGCCGGTTTCAGTCTGTGACTCCCTCTCTCTCTGACCCTCCCCTGCTCACGCTGTCTCTCTCTCTCCTAGAAATAAATATTAAAAAAAAATTTTTTTTTTAAAATTACTTTTGGGGGCGCCTGGATGGCTCAGTCGGTTAAGCGTCCGACTTTCGCTTAGGTCATGATCTCTCGGTTCGTGGGTTCGAGCCCCGCTTCGGGCTCTGTGCTGACTGCCAGCTCAGAGCCTGGAGCCTGTTTCAGAGTCTGTGCCTCCCTCTCTCTCTGACCCTCCCCTGCTCACGCTCTCTCTCTCTCCTAGAAATAAATAAAAAACATTAAAAAAATTTTAAAAAATAAAAAAAATTACTTTTACTGTATGTTCACTAACTTGATTTAAATTTTAAAAAAATAAAATAAAATTTAAAGGTGCCTGGGTGGCTCAGTTAAATGTCTGACCTCAGCTCAGGTCATGATCTCATGGTTCGTGGGTTTGAGCCCCACATCGGGCTCTGTGCTGCTCAGAGCCTGTAGCCTGCTTCAGATTCTGTGTCTCCCTTTCTCTGGCACTGCCCTGCTTGTGCTTTGTCTCAAAAATAAACAGTAAAAAAAAAATGAAAAAGATAAAATAAAATTTAAAGAAAATTTTTTCTTTTATTTCTAAAGTTCATTTTAGGGGCTCCTGGATGGCTCAGTCGATTAAGTGTCTGATTAAGTGTCTCTTAGTTTTGGCTCAGGTCATAATCTGACAGTTAATGAGATTTAAGTCCTGAGTTGGGCTCCACTAACAGCCCGGAGGCTGCTTGGGGTTCCCTCTCTCCCTGTCTCTGTCCTTCCCTTGCTAGCTCTCTCAAAATAAATAAATAAACTTAAATAAATAAATAGAGGCATTGGGTGGCTCAGTAGGTTGAGCGTCAGACTTCAGCTCAGGTCATGATCTCATGGTTCATGGATTCAAGGCCCCATGTCCAGCTCTCTGCTCTCAGTGTGGAGCCCGCTTCAGACTCCCTGTCCCTCTCTCTTTCTGCCCCTCCCCCTCCCGCTCACCTGCATGCATGCTTTCTCTCAAAAATAAACATTAAAAATAAATAATTTCTTTTTAAATGACCAAAAAATTACAGGATCTTGAAGTCCATACACAGTTGGTAAACAGATTCTTTAGTTCAAGCAGTAATATTAGTGGCTTTTTACAGAAACTCAGAATACATAAAAGATTCTAGCCATATGTATATATTTTTCACTTTATCACCACCATATAATGAGAAAGTGAACTTTTTTTTTGAGAGAGAGAGTACATGCTCAAGGGAGGGGACAAAGAGAAAGGGAGAGGGAAGAGAGAGAGAGAGGGTGGGAGGGGAGAGGGGGGAGAGGGGGGAGAGGGGGGAGGGAGAGAAAGGGAGGGAGGGAGGGAGAGAGGGGGGGGAGAGAGAGGGGGGAGAGAGAGGGGGGAGAGAGAGAGGGAGAGGGAGAGAGAGAGAGAGAGAGAGAATGAATCTTAAGCAAGCTCCATGTCAAGCTGGAGCCCCACTGGGCTCAATCACACAACCATGAGATCATGATCTGAGCCTAAATCAGAAGTCAGGTGCTTAACCGAATGAGTCACCCAAAGTGAACATTTTTGTACCAAAGGTAAAAACTATTAATTTTCAATCTGACATAGTGGCCGCTAAATAAATAAATCATGATTGTTGTGGCAAAAAGGGAGATATGTTAATGTACACCACTGAAATAACACATTGCATTTCCTAGATCCCCATGCTTTTGTTTTGTTTGCATAAAGTATACAAAGCTAAGGTACAGATTTACATCTCTACAGTTTACTATGATTTTATACTCACTGCTGACATGAGCGAAATTAACTTGAAACAAAATAAACCCCAAACTTTTTTACTCTCAGTTTTAAAGGACTTCAACCCGAAACAATTTTAAGTTGCTGTAGGAAAAAATACACCAGTGAAATTTTCACCTAGATATTTTAAAACCTATAATAGTTTAAAACAGAGTATAAGGCTCATACTTGTCAAATTCCAAGGTACTCAATATTGATAGATCCTAAGAGATAATAACGTGTGTAGGAAAGTTACTCAAGTTCAAAAGGAACCCAGAAGTCTTTCATCATCTTGACAAATCCCAAAGACATACATTTTATTGGCATATACTCGGCATAGGTTTCTGCATGACCCATTTCTTCTTCATCTTCTTCCTCTGGTTCATCTTCCTCTTTCACAACAGGGACCTTCTGTAACACAGAGCACAATCAGAGACTAGAGGTCCAGCCAACACACAGAAAAATTCCTCTGTAGGAATACTAACAGTCTTCAGTCTTGGAAATACAACATTCTTCTATATTTCCTCAAACCTGGATCCTACTTTCGTTCTTCCATGCTTCTCTGATAAGCAAAGATAATCCGTGCCCTACTCTCAGCTCTAACACACCACTGAGTCACCACAGGGCTCCACCTTCCTTCTAGCCACTATCTGCTCAAATTACTTTCCCCTCTGCCTACAACCTTCCCTATTGCCCAGAACTCTTTCTAACCTCAGTCCTTCATATCAATTCCAGGAATAGAAGGACCAAAAGGTTTAGAGAGAAAGATGGATGAGCCCCAGCAGCTCATCCTACAACCTCAATGGCAGCAACTGTTGAAGCCATACATCCCACTCTCATTTCAGTGCACCTTCATGTCACTTGTCTTCTCTCCTTTGGACACTGAAACCAAAACCCCAGAGAACTCTGGATTTAAAGGTTCTTCTGAAGGACAGAGAATTTACTTCGGATATCTGTGTCTCCACAGACACAGCAACAATCACATATAAGAAAGCCGTATCACGTGGGGCGCCTGGGTGGCTCAGTTGGTTAAGTGTCCGCGTTCAGCTCAGGTCATGATCTCACGGTTTGTGAGTTTGAGTCCCGAATGGGGCTCCGTGCTGACAGGTTGGAGCCTGGAGCCTGCTTCAGACTCTGTCTCCTTCTCTCTCTGCCCCTTCCCTACTTGTGCTCTGTCTTAAAAAAAAAAAAAAATGTAAAAAAAAAAAAAAAAAAAAAGGTTAAAAAAAAAGCCATATCACTTACTCTCTAAACCTTGACACATGTGAAAATGAAATGGGGAGCTGTTAGTAAGTACACCAAGAAAACTGGAATAAAGCCAGACTATCCTAGGCAACTTGCATGAATGGTTACCAGTCACATGTTCCTTTCTTTCTTCACAGAATCTTAAGCAGGAGAGGTAGGGAGAAATAGGGAAAAAGAAAGACCCTGAACAAGCCTCTTTTCACTACAAGTAAAACCATCATCAAAGATATTTATTAATGTGCTTGTTCAAAAAAAAAAAAAAAAACTATAGAGAAAAAGCTGTGAAATCCAGCGTATCCAGAAGAGGAGGAGGAAAAAAAAAAAAGAGAGAGAGAGAAGCCAGTCAAGGCCTACAGCCAACGCCAAGGATAACAGAGCTTTGGAAGGTGAGGGCAGGTTCTTCCATTTCTTTTTATTTTGTCCAGAGTTATGGTGGCACACAGACACTCCATAAAAGTGGGAAGGAAAAGGGAGAAGGTAGATAAACATCCAATCAACATCAATCCATGGAAGCCTCAGGAAAAAATCCCCAAAAGTTCCCAATGTTCTTAGAAAGTATGCCAAAATAAAACTCAATTTCAGAAACTGGAGACAAAATGGGGTTGGCAAAGATACACATATAAATCCTCCTTCTGCTGTTAAGTGTATGTGGCCTCGTGAAAATTACTTAAATTCTGTGTCCTCCCAATCCCCACTTCAGCCCTTTCCCACCCATCAAATAAGAATGCATACTATATACCATGCTCAGTGGGTTGAGCTTCTGACTTTGGTTCAGGTCATGATCGCACAGCTGTGAGTTCGAGCCCTGTATCAGGCTCTGTCCTGTCAGTGCAGAGCCTGCTTCAGATCCTGTCCTCTCTCTGTTCTACCTCCACTCATGCTCTCTCAAAAATAAATAAAACATAAAACGTTTAAAAAAAATGGATACAGCCCCCTTCCTTCTCCATCTTATCTTCCCATACATGAATTAAAACAAAGCAAAAAAACCCACCAACCACCAACAGTGTAATTGGAAGACACTGTCTGGTCACAAAATCCAGGGAGAGACACGTAAATTTCAAAGCCAATAAAATGGCAACCATGGGTCACCAAGCTTCGGGTCAAGGAGATAAATGAGGGGGAGCAGGGAGACTGTGGTATCTGGTGAATAACCTGCCCAACATACAAAGTACGTGCTCCCAACTAGGAGCCTGTTTAACTAGGTGGGGAATGTGGGCCCAGGGTCGTCAGGTACTCCTGTTTTCAGGAGAACCTGGAAATTGGTATTTTTATGTGGTAGCAACAAATTCAAACTTTTTCAAAATAGTGTGGAGGCCTACCCAACAAAACACATCTGTCAACTGGCTTTGGTCCATAGTCTACCAGTTTCCAATTACTACATATATATGTACATATATATATATGGTTGGTTTTTGTTTTGTTTTGTTTTGAAAGTAAGCTCTATGCCCAATGTGGGGCCAGACCTTAAGACCTCAAGATCAAGGGGTGCCTGGGTGGCTTAGTCGGTTAAGCGTCCGACTTTCGCTTAGGTCATGATCTCATGGTTCGTGGGTTCGAGTCCCGCGTCGGGCTCTGTGCTGACTGCCAGCTCAGAGCCTGGAGCCTGTTTCAGAGTCTGTGACTCCCTCTCTCTCTGACCCTCCCCTGTTCACGCGGTCTCTCTCTCAGAAATAAATTTAAAAAATATTAAAAAAAAAAAAAAAGAAAAAGAAAAAGAAAAAAGAAATTAGGCCAAGGACCATAGCAATATTTAAAAAAAAAAAAAAAAAAAAGACCTCAAGATCAAGAGTCACATGCTCAACTGACTGAGCTAGCCAGGCACCAGTTTTTTTTTTTGGTTTTTTTTTTTTAGGTTTGTTGATTTTGAGAGAGAGAGAGAGAGAGATCATGAAGTGGGTAGGGGCAGAGAGAGAGGAAGACAGAATTCCAAGCAAGCTCTTCACTGTTAGTACAGAGCCTGATGCAGGGCTTGACCCACAAGCTATGGGATCATGACCTGAGCCGAAGTCACTCTACTAAGACAACCCTGTGCCCCTCTTTTTTTTTTTTTTGTTTATTTTTGAGAAAGAGAGAAAGCACCTGCAGGGGAGAAGGAGAAGGAGAAGGAGACAGGAGTATCTGAAATGTGCTTTGTGCAGAGTGCCCCAGGCAGGGCTTGAACTCACAAATTGTGAGAACATGACCTGAGCTGAAGCCACCCAGGCACTCCCTGTAAGATGTTTCCTAACTTCAAGGACAATGGAGAACTTTTTGGCATATTATGGGCAAACATAAACTGGACTGGGAACCTGAGTACGAAATACATTAAAAAACAAAAACAAAAACAAAAACACACAACCTTGGGGTGCCTACGTGGCTCAGATGGTTAAGCGTCAGGCTTGGGCTCAGTCATGATCTCACAGTTCACGGGTTCAAGCCACGCATGGGGCTGTCTGCTGTCAGCACAGAGCCTGCTTGGGATCCCCTGTCCCCCACTCTGCCCCTTCTCCGCTGGTTCTCTCTCTCAAAAATAAACTTAAAAAAAAAAAAAAAGAAAGACGCAATCTTATTTTCTAAAAGTCAATTTGCATGTTAAGTTGCTGGCACATAACCATTAAGTAAACTGGGTCCTGCCAGCTTTCACCTTCCTAGTCCCTGTTCAAAGCCTCAGGTACAGATGGCTGTGCTCTCTCTCCAATTCCTTATTCCATCCCCAAGTCTTATTAACCCTCTGGTATTTTTTAAAAATGTTTTTATTTATTTTTGAGAGAGATAGAGACAGCGTGAAGAGGGGAGGGTCAGAGAGAGAGGGAGTTACAGAATCGGAAGCAGGCTCCAGGCTCTGAGCTGTCAGCACAGAGCCCAATGTGGGGCTCGAACCCACGAACCGTGAGATCATGACCTGAGCTGAAGTCGGACGCTTAACCGACTGAGCCACCCAGGCGCCCCAATCCTCTAGTATTTTTACATGTTCTTTTTTTCTTTCCTCTCATCTTGTTCCCATCATTCTCTTTGTAGTCCCCCAAGTTTAATTTCTTAACACTTCCCTTCTGGAGTAATTAACCAACCTTCCAACCTGCCTCTTTTCCCCACTGAACCATCCCGAGTCACTAACAGGATCCTCCACTTCCAGTGGCCCCCACTGGTGCTACACCGTCTGAATCTTTCAAACTCAACTCAGGACCCTCCAAGGTGCCCAATCCAACTTCCTTCTGGCTTACAGTCATCTAAACACATGGCCACCATCTCCTCTGTGCCAACCAATGCGTTAGCTCCCTTCCTAAAATGAGCTCTTACAGTCTCTTCAAACTCAACACCCAATCTCCATTATACCTCTGCCACAAAACAAAATCTTCCCAGGCCATTTGAGTATAGGGAGATCTCCTCTTCCTCCAAAGTCATAACCCTAATTGTGAGTATCCCAATGTACTTTTTGCTGTACCTTCTATTACTACTTAAACCATGTGCTTGTCAAATTGTGTGATTATGGAAGGGGGAGCCAGGTAGTGTACCTCTTGTTCAAACCCACCACACACATGCAGTGTTATACACAGCACAGTAATGAAATAAATGTATAGAGTTAATTAATCCAAAGCATACAACATTTCAAACTATAAGAAAAAAAATTACTTCTAACTAGAACATTACATGATCTGAAGCTCCTAACTAGCTATATATTCAAGTTCAATCCTAAAATGGACACACTTATCAAATACTTTTGGTTAACTCCACATTGTCTCTCATCAGATGAGATTCACAATAGAAGGACGTGAGTCCTGCGTGTAATACTACATCCAATCAAATATCTAAGTTATAATCACCTTGCTCGGTATGTTAGTTTATTTCAGTGAGACTTAATGCTTATTCATTAGTTTATGCAGTTGAGTAGCTCCCCTTGCCCCAAAAAAGTTTTCTGAAAGTTGTTTTAGAGTACTTTTAGCCAAGTGTACTTCCATACCACCCAATACAGATACAGCTTTTGAAACTCACCATGGTTGGGGAAAAACTCCTCATTTTCATGTCGTTTATCCATATTCTTGCTACTTCTTTATTAGAAGACTCTTTCTTTACTGTGCCATTGCTTACATCAGCTGAGGGGGAGAGTCATTACGTTTTAGAACAAAATCTGAATTTCTTTTCCGACAGTTTTTCAAAAATTCAGTAGTTTACCCACTTCACAAAAGAATATCAATCTGCTTATCACTAACTTAAATTAAGTATAAGGATAAAAACATTCAAAGCAATGTGTTATCCTGAAAGTAGAAATTAACTTTAGAAAACAAGTACCTTAAATAGAAACGTGTGTACAGAAAACTTAAAAACTATCAAAAAGATACCTTAACCCCAGAAGTATTTGATAGCTTATTTCAACACAAATATCAAGAGTTAGCATTACTTTGGGACACTTCAGTTGGTTTATAAAAAAAACCCCACAAAACTTGGTGTTATCACCAAGACAGAATCAATCTCACCTGAGTTGAAACTTGCTTTCAAGGCAAAATAATTCTTTCTTGGAAGGGGAAAGAAAAACAATTTGGAAATTCTACATTCCTCCTTCCCTCAGAATAAAGATCCAAAAGATGAATCTTTTCTTCTTCTATACCAGTAGTTTGAAACTCTTTTTACATGCAGTAAGAGAACTGAATCCTTCAATTCAGAGGCTAGAGCCCCGTAATCAGCCTGCATCCCTGAAGTGCTCACTTCAGGTACCTGGGACCCTTGAGCTCACAGTGTGAAAATCATACCAGGAGGACTGACTGGATCTTATCTATCTACCAAATGATAGGGAGTGCTTGGGAGGCCTGTCACTTGGGACTCCGAAATAACAAAGTGTTAGCAAAATAAGGAGGCTAGAACAGAGATAATGAATTTACTTGTTTAATGTAACTGTGGGAGAGCCCTGTGAACAGTTCACAGATTTACAGGACTGAACCTCAAGTGAGAGCTCAAAACCCAAAGAGAGACCCAAAGGGCTCATGGCTCCAAAAGGGGCAATACCCATAGATAAGTGAGGGAGGAACATGCAAAATCTTGCTCTTTGCAGTTTCATACTTTTATTGTTCTTTTCCTTTAGTAAAAAGATGATCCTCTGCTAAAACACAAAAGTATGCTTATCTTCGGCATTCGCTTACATGTTTCTTTTTCAGCCCTGGACTAGTCTGACGGTTTCTCAGGCTTCCACACAAGGATGGCCTTGATTTGTACTCTTCTGTCTTTTTAAAATTACTCCACTGAGCATGGGAGATGTTACTGTACTTACTAAGCGTTACTCAATCGGCTCCAAATCTATCCGGTTTTGTTTTGCTTTCTAAACTTCCCTCACAATAACAGTCTTCTTTAAATTATGAGGACACATGCTGATCTGAGGAGTGGAATACTCAGAAAGCCACTCAAAATAGTAGTAGTATTTCTCCTCAAACCCAAAAACTTTTAATGAAAGCTGCTTCCACTAACTGCTGATCATCCCCCCCAAGTCTCCCAGGAGCCATTCCAGATGCTGCCTCGCACCCCAGCTAGGTCAGGGCCATGGTCCTGCTCTCCATGGCAGAAAATAAAAATCAATCCTAAGGCAGTTAAAATGATTTTTCAGTGGACATCTAGCTGCTAGGCTACAGTTAGTTTAGGACAATGACCTTGAGTAAACTATAACCATAAAGCTGCAATGGTAAGGACTCAAAGAAAAGATATAAAGAAAAATTAAATTATCTGATATTTTTAATTGCATGTCACTGGAGACAAAGTTAGTTCTACAACATGCTACAAACACTTTTTGACCACTGCTTTAGAACACTCCAGTCGTCGTCTTTATAAAAATAAGCACAGCTTTCAAGCAGTCAATTAGGCCACAAAATTATATATTGGTCTGTATCAGATATTAAAACTTATTTCCCACAAGTGTACAGAAATACAATGCAACTGTTTGGAAAAAGGAACGGTCCATACAATACCTATCACCTCATTCCAAAACCCTAATAAAATACTATTTATGTACTAGTTAAATCATCAGGAATCTCCATTCTATCTCCTTAATCCAAACATACGATAATCCCAAAGAAAATCTACTTTTTAAAAAAGGCACCAATTCCTATGCTAAAATCATAAAAGAGCAGTCAGCTCAGACTATAACTGAAGTCAGTTATCATTTCTAACAGTGCCTTGCCATAGTACTGTTACATAAAAGGCACTCAAATCTACTTCAGCTGAATGTAGAGGGAAGGAAAGAATATCCCTCTAAAGAGTTCACATTTTTCAGCATCTAAAACTCTACTAAAATATGATATAGCTAAGGTCTTTTAAAACACCAATTAATTCTATTTTACCCTTAAAAATTATCTTACTACACTTAACATGACGCTTCCTCTGAACAATCCACTTAAAACTATAACCTCTTCCTGGCCCACACCTCATTTTCTTTCCATAGTGCTTATCCACATCAGACACACTATATAACTTATTGTCTCTCTCCACTAGGATGCAAGCCCCATGACAGCAGAAATTTCAACAGTTTTCCTGCTAGCCATAGCCTCAAAATCCCAGAATAGTGATTGGCATACAGTTGGCACTTAATAATTATTTGCTGAATAAACGAGCAACAACAAACTCCAAAGAAAAACTATAAAATCTATATTCTTTATGCATAAATGAACTCTTTAAAAATGTAATCAAACCACTGTTGAACTTTTCCCCTTTAAGCCCTATCCTTAAGGTATTACGGATTAGCTACTGGTGATGGTTTAACAACTGAATCTACTAAAATCTACTCAACTGTATACTTTAAAAGGGAAAATTTTATGGTATGTACATTATACCTCAATAAAGCTTGTTTTTAAAAAAGAATTTATTAAATACACGATTACCCACAAGCAATGAAGCCAATGACAGTCAAAATCACAAAACTGTAAAAGTCACAGTTAAAAAGTAAAGTATCAGTTTAAACCCAGTTACCTCACAAATGGTTCAAAGACCACCAGCAATAGCATCTCCAAAAAGCTTGTTAGAAATGGAGAATCTTCGGCCCCACCCCAGACCTACTGAATCTGATTCTCGTTTTCAACAAGATGACATAAAGTTTAAGAAGCACAGATTTAAAAGACTGAGAAAGTGTTAACCAGTTATTCCCAGTATATAAAACCTGTATCTCATGGTGTTAATGAATGTAGCCACCTGGAAATTCCATACTTTACCTCAAAGTAAATGTTACGGCTCCTAAATTCCTTCTTCCTTTGAACTGTATAAATACTGTAATTTCAGAGAGTCATATAGACATCTGCTTCATGCCCAGTTCTTTTAAGATCCAAACAAACCCTTAAAAACACACTGACCTATCTTACCAAAGGGAGACAGATGACACTATTGAAAACAGAAACTTACTAGCTGCTGTTGCAACTGGCTGAGCAATATTAGCTGGTGGCTTCAGTTTCATGAGTTCGTTCAAACTATTATTTTTTAGTAGATCCTTCAGCTGAACCTGGTCTTTTGAGGGGGCAGAGGTCATGGCATTTCGTACTGCTGGTGCTGAGACTGAAGGGCGTGTGTTTGCAGTAGTCTGGATAAACTTTGTTAATGTGATGGTCTGCCTATTCGTTGTTACAGGCGGTGTTTTAGTCATTACAATTGTAGATCCCAAGGTCGGAAGCTGATTTATTTGATTCAGCACAAATGTTGTAGTAGATGGAGGCTGCTGCTATAAAAGAAAACCATAACACATCAGACCATTGAGAAGTACTTTACTCTCTAACACAGCCTAGATCCATAAATACGGAAGGCCATTTAAAAATCTAAAACCAGGGGCTCAGTTGAGTGTGTGACTCTTGATTTCGACTCCAGGTCATGTTCCCAGAGTCATGGGGTCGAGCCCAGTGTCAGCACGGAACCTGCTTAAGATTCTCTTTCTCCCTCTGCCCCCTCCCCGGGTCACTCCCACTCTATAAAATTAAAAACGAGGCAACTGAGTGGCTCACTCAGTTAAGCATCCAACACTTGGTTTGGCTCAGGTCATGCTCTCATGGTTTCTGGGTTCAAGTCCCACATGAGGCTCTGCAAGTCTGCTTGGGATTCTCACTCTCTGTGTCCCTTCACTACTCCTACATGAATACATGTACGCGCTTGCTCTCTCTCAAAATAAATAAACACTTAAAAGTTAATAAAAAAAAAAATCTAAAACTGACTTTAATTCTTACCTAACCTTGGTGCTGTATTTTAAATTAAATATGCCTAACTACAAACTACCAAGTTAAAACACACCACTTTGAGGGGGAAAATGGTATAGTAGTAGTGTGACATTTTCTATAAATGTCAGGGGCAGCAAGCATTAAATAAGACTATCCCAAGCCAAGCTGTGATGTATAGCAACCCTATATAATACAAAGACTAGGAAGAGAAAGAATTTCTAATCCCAGCACTGCCTCAACTAGGTCAATAACCTTCGGCAAATCACTCCACCCCTGGAGGCCCAGGCTCTCTGAAGTTCATTTTCCATTTCTAACATTCTGTGATTCTTATATGATGCTTTGTTTGCTATCATTCAGACTGTACCAATGTTTAGAACTTAAAAGATAAAACCGCCAAGCAGTGTTTTTTGTTGTTGTTGAAGATTTTATTTTTAAGTAATTTCTGCACCCAATGTGGGACTCAATCTTATGACTCTGAGATCAAGAGTCCCATACTCTAATGACTGAGCCACCCAGGCGCCCCTCCAAGCAGCATTTTAAATACCTATCTCTCAAGTATGATCCAGGGAATACACCAATATCAAATACTGATAATATAGGTACTACCTTTGAACCTAAGAAAAGCTATAAAGCATTTTATTTTTTATAGTTGGGGGCGGGAAGCATAGACAAAATGGAGGGGAAAAAAGGTCAAAGATTTGAGGATGATAAAATATCTGTGATCTTAAGCAACTGAAGTACAACTATTTTTTTTTAATTTTTTTTTTTAATGTTTTATTTATTTCTAGGAGAGAGAGAGACAGTGTGAGCAGGGGAGGGTCAGAGAGAGAGGGAGTCACAGACTGAAACAGGCTTCAGGCTCTGAGATGGCAGTCAGCATGGAGCCCGACGCGGGGCTCGAACCCACGAACTGCGAGATCATGACCTAAGCGAAAGTCGGACGCTTAACCGACTAAGCCACCCAGGCGCCCCATAACTGAGTATTTTTATAAATTTCAGTCTATTTCTACTTCCTTTCCTCTTCAAAGTATTTCTAATTTTTCATGACTCTTATAATAAGAATTTTGTAGATTACCACTTATCCTGCCTTTTTTAAAGCAACTTTCTTAATTGTTTAACATTTTTGTTTATTATTGACAGACCGAGAGAGACAGAGCATGAGCACGAAAGTGGAAGAGAGAGAGGGAGACACAGAATCTGAAAGAGGCTCCAGACTCTGAGCTGTCAGCACAGAGCCCGACGCAGGGTTCGAACTCACAAACCGCGAGATCATGACCTGAGCTGAAGTCGGATGCTTAACCAACTGAGCCACCCAGGTACCCCAAGCAAGAAAATTTTTAAAAATTTAGTTAAGTTAGGGGCGCCTGGGTGGCTCAGTTGGTTAAGCGTCCAACTTCGGCTCAGGTCATGATCTCATGGTTCGTGGGTTTGAGCCCCGCATCAGGCTCTGTGCTGACAGCTAGCTCAGAGTCTGGAGCCTGTTTTGGATTCTGTGTCTCCCTCTCTCTCTGACCCTCCCCTGTTCACACTGTCTCTCTCTCTCAGAAATAAATGAAACATTAAAAAAAAAATTTTAGTTAAGTAATGTCTATACAAAATACAGGGATCAAACTCACAATCCTCAGATCAAGAGTCACATGCTCTTCCAATTGAGCCAACCAGGCATCTCACCACTTACCACTTTCAAATAAAGCCCTCGACAATAATTTATCATAAATTATCAAATTTTTAACTAGGTTGTCCTTTACACCACTAGGCTTAGTTAATAACTGCTACATTTAAGATTAAATCAGAGGAACTCTATTTAAAGCACAATTACGATCACATAATGGACAAAAGCTGAAATCAACACAGAAGAATGAAAAGTGTAGTTGGGTTTATGTGTAGTTCATAAATTCTGTATCACTTACAAGAAGTTCAAAAAATTTTCTGTTTTGTCCTTTTGATCAAAATAACTACCAGAAGAATGAAAGAAATATTTTATCAAGTAGAAGGTGAGAGTAGTATATTGGAGAGAAGTACCGAAAAGCAGAACTAGTAAGATAAAAATTACTTCATATTACAGGTTATTTTCTGACTATAATCCTAAACCATTTTCATAATAATGCCAAATATAAATCGTTCTTACCCTAACATTTAACAGTGCTGGAGTAGGTACCGTTTCTTGTTCTGGTTTAACAGGAACTGCTGCTTCAGTCTCCAAACCTAGTTCTAATGCACTAAGTGGCACTGACTGGAGAGAAAATAACATCAGAGAAAGAAATAAAAAATGACGGCAGAGAACGATTTCAAGAACCAAAGGTGTATTCATTTCATTAAAACTAAAAATGTCAAGTTTTACACTCAAAAAAATCTGATACTAAGCATAAAGTAATAATCTTTCCAAGTACATCATCTTCACAAAACTATGCTAACACCATAATCTTATTTTAACTTTCAGAGAAAGTGTATAGTGAAACCTCAGAAGGTCCTCATAAAATACAAAGACAACTAGTAAAGCAATTAACAAACCTCCCCCAAGAGCTCTAAATAATAATACATCTGTTTTATATAAATATTTATCAAAGCAGAAAACATCTTAATTTTTCACTGCAAATATTTTCCATCTCATGAAGACTAATAACATAAAAATAACATGCACATGCATACTTAAAATTATGTCTTGGGGCGCCTGGGTGGCTCAGTCAGCTGAGCGTCATATTCTCATGGCTCAGTTGGTGGGTTTGATCCCCGCACCAGGCTCCCAGAACCCACTTAATATCCTCTGCCTCCCTTTCTCTCTGTCCCTCCCCCGCTTGCACATGTGTGCTCTCTCTCAAAAATAAACTTAAAAAAAAAATTTTTTTAAATGTCTTAATAATGCCTATTTCTAGACGTAGAAATCAAAATTAAGCAATCTACTTTTTACAGAGGCTTTGGAAAACTCTTACCTGCTGAACCGGAGTAGGAGGTGTTGGGGTTGCAAGCCCGGCATCTCCACCATCAATATCAAAGAGGTCATTCGGACTAATTCCACTCTCACTCAAAGCAGCAAGCAGTAAATCTTGCCCTGGCTCCACCATCTTTAGAACAAAATATTTAATGTTAACATAAAACAATTAAAATGGCAATTAACTCTCTTCTAAATATAAACCAACATTTTCTACCAGATCCATCCATTTGATATTTATGAAGAACTTACTACATATCAAGAAAGAAGGACTAAATGAGAAATAGTCTCTGATCCCAAGAAATTCACAGTAAGATGGAAAGGACAGAGAAATATGTAAAACAAAGCAAGAGTATTTGCGTACAAAATGCAGTGGGAATAGAAAAGGAATGCTAAACTTTTCCTAGGAAGAGAGGGGAGAAAGATGACTGGGAACTGGGTCTCAAGGAAGAAATCACCAGGTGGGTAAGCATCTTCTGGACAGGGCATTAAAATTTATGGAGGCGTGAAAGACATTAGTACTTTAAGAACAATGGTTAGAGTAATTTACCATTGGTATGGAAACTCAGAACAGAAATCCAAGGCTCAGATAGGTGATCACAAGAGCTGAGGAAAATGTCACCCACAACCTTCTATACCATGCCAGAGAGTTCACTAGGTGGTGGAGGTCACTGAAGAGTTTTTAGATAGAGGAATGCATGACACAGTCAGATTTGTAACTTAAAATACTCCACAGAAATATGAAAGTAAACTGAGAATGGGTAGACTAAGACCAGAAGCAGAGAGACAATTTAGGAAACTGCTACGACACACCAAGAGAGTTGATGTGCTATAATAACAGAGTGTGGAAAGAAGAGGGATAGATTCCAAGATATTTAGGAAGGACAATCCATAGGGCTAACTTTATATAGAAGTTCAAAATGAAGGAGAATATGAAATACACAAAAAGCATGAATTGATGGATGATTACAGATAAACCAACACAAAGTGAAAAAGATAAATGTTGAGCCTAGGACACACACAAAAAGAAAAAACCTATGGGTTATATAGGTTAGTAGGGGAAAATGAAGCAAGCAAATACATTTTAGGTTTGAGTTTTCCAACTGTACTCTAAGGAACCAAATGTACTTTGATCCAAAGTAATTTAGCACCAACACAGAGTTTTGTCCATTTTGTAGGGGGTGGGGGGGGGAAACAACTTTCTCAATTTTTAACTTTTGTCATTATCTGAAATAACTAATTTATATACATAAACACTGAAAAAATGACTGTACTTGTTTTTCTCAAAACACTAATTTCATGTTAAATAAATATACTTTCAGCTAGTTCATCTGTTATCAGGCTGTGTGACAGAATTAATGTTAGTGTCTTCCTACTTAAAGAAAGATGTTAGCCACCATGACTTATCACATATAAGAAGTAATGTTTCAAATGAAAGCAAGATACTTAACAGAGAAATCCTTTACTAGGTAGACCTATGTCACATGAGCCTAAGTATCAATGAGAAAGAAGTTCTAACAGAAACATGAATGAGTTTAAGATAGAAACCACAGATATCCAGGAATTAAACTAAAGGCAGACTGTTTAACAAGTTTTTATTGTTACTGTTGTTTTCCTGAGAGAAAGAGACAGACAGTGTGAGCAGGGGAGGGTCAGAAAGGGAGGGAGACACAGAATCCGAAACAGACTCCAGGCTCTGAGCTGTCAGCACAGAGCCTGACACAGGTCTTGAACCCACGAACTGTGAGATCATGACCTGAGCTGAAGTCGGATGCTCAACCAACTGAGCCACCCAGACGCCCCAAGGGCAGACTGTTTAAAGAGGGTCTTAAACAGCCCCAAGGAAGAAGAGATAAGCCAAATGAAATTTCCCCAAAAATTTTTCAGAAAAAGGAAGTCTATGGAATACATTTTGAGCAGGAAAGAGGACGGTAAGGAAACTGACAACTAATTATGTTTTCAAAGCTCACACAGTGTTTAGGCTCTTCACGTACACTATGAGCCCACAAAACCCCCGAAAAAGATAGGTATTACAATTTTAGAAATGAAACTGAAGCACAGAAAGCTTACATTACCTACACCTACCCAGATCTAGATTGTTCAAAATCCCAAAGCCCATGCATTCTCTTTCCAATGAATAGATCAATAAATCAATGTTGCTAACCTAAGAAGTTTCAATACTTAACTTTGGAATGCCAGTTTGAGATTAAAACAGCAAGGAAGACAGATTATTGGACAGCAAGATGGAAACGGTATGAAGAAAGTGAACAGAGGAGACAAATAAGAAAAATGTCCCAAAGGAGATGTAAAATAGCTAACAATACTTTACAAATTAATCTGAATATTACAAAGATGTACCAAGAGCTAATCCAATGCTTTAGAAACATTTTCAGGGCACTTGTGTGGCTCAGTTGGTTAAGCATCAGATTCTTGGTTTCAACTGAGGTCAGGATCTCATGATTCATGGGTTCAAGCCCCGCATCCAGCTCTATGCTGACAGCACATGACAGCACAGAGCCTACCTGAGATTCTGTCTCCTTCGCTCTGTACCTACCCTGCTCGCTCACTCTCTAATAAACATTTAAAAATGAAAAATAAATAAAAACATTTTCAAGCCACAAAATACTTCACTAAGTGACCTGGGAAAATGTAGGGTGGTCTTGGTCTGCCTGCTATGACTAATCCTGACCTAGACTGACAAAATTCCAGAGCCTATCAATGTCATCTTTTTAAAGTCGGTATTAGAAATAATTATTTACTTAAATCTGAAACAAAAACACACTGTTGTAAACCAGTGACTACTAAACTACAGACCAAAGAATGCTTAGGAGGCCAAGGGATCCATTAATCCATTAGATGCACACCAAGCCCTGCCTAATTATACTAAAAACTACAAAATCATTATTAATGAAAAAACTCATTGAAAAGCATTACTAAATTCATGAGAGGTTTTTGAAACATATTTTCTGAACAATGAGCACTGAAAGTACAAAAATATTATCATGGAAGGGAAAACCTTGATATTTTTACAAGACGTAGCAGCACGGTTGTAAATAACACTCTCAATGACCTACTGAAAATTCATTCACAAGAATCACAACTTGAGACCTCTAACCTCAGTAGTGACTTGGTAATGACAATGACTTTTACAAGCTATTAATGAAGAAGATTTTAGGTTTATATACATCTTAAACACAAAATCTAGGAATCCCTTTTTTAAAAAAATTTTAATGTTTATTTTTGAGAGAGACAGAGAAATGAATGGGGGAGGGGCATAAAGAGCCAGAGACACAGAATCCAAAGCAGGCTCCACGCTCCAAGCTGTCAGCACAGAGCCTAACGCAGGGCTCGAACCCAAGAACCATGAGATAATGACCTGAGCCCAAGTCGGACGCCCAACTGACTGAGCCACCTAGGCATCCCTAGGCATCCTTTTTTAGCCAACTGGGCACAAATTCTTTACTTGCACTTCTTAAAAAAAATTTTTTTTAATGTTTTATTTATTCCTGAGAGAGAGAGAGAGACGGCGTGAGCAGGGGATGGTCAGAGAGAGAGGGAGACACAGAATCTGAAACAGGCTCCAGGCTCTGAGCTAGCTGTCTGCAAAGAGCCTGATGCAGGGCTTAAACCCACAAACCATGAGATGACGACCTGAGCCGAAGTCGGCTGCCCAACCGACTGAGCCACCCAGACACTCCTTTACTTGCACTTTTTTGCAGTGAGAAAGGGGGAAAGGGATATGGAGGAACATCTCATGCCATTCTCTAATCCCATTAGGCAACACTCTTAATACTTAATTTTCCTATTCTGAAACTATTACAGACTCACAGAATTTCAGTGTTCAGGCTGAGAGAGCTCTTAAAAAGGTTGTATTATTCAATCTTCTCCTCACCTTACAAGTAAGATGTATTCTTCAGAGGAAAAACATTTTCATTTTGAACCCTCTAAATACAATATAAACGCAAATACTGTTAGATGTAAGAGAACTGTGTTACAGTGTATCTAACAAAGGATTTCATAGACCTTAGGTGACGCTTAACATGTAGCAATGTAACAAACCCAAAAATTACTAACCTCAGAGTGACTCTATCTCAAAACAATAAACAAAAGGTTCCATTTCTATCATAAACATTCAAAAATATCACGTATTTCAATATAGTACACCCATGAAAGTGTCTCCAATAAATAAGAAACAAGGACACAATAGTAGAGAGAAATGAAGAACCATCTTTGGCAGGAGGAGAATCCTGAGAAACAGCAGCCAATCAGAAGAATGCAAGGGTACAGTTCCCACTGAGAATACCAACACTGAAACCTATCAAGCAGGACAGGATTGCTCTTGTTGAGACCTAAGGCAGATCTTTACAGCTGGGGGCCGATACAAGGGGTCTATCTGCACCAGTGGCAGCGCAGACGATGGAATCAAACAGCATATCTGGGTTCAAATCCTGACTACATCATGCACTAATAGTATAACACGATCAAATAATAACTAAATGTGATCAAGCAGTAACTTGTTTCCTCATCGGAATAAAAACAGAACCTATTTTATAGGATTGCTGTTGCATAAATATTATATTACTATTAACTATCATTTTGATAAACATTAGTATCACGTCAAAAATACAGGTTTTCTTCCACATCACTGATGCAACACTTTATTTCCTAAACTACAAACTTTACTTGTTGGCAATCTATTCAATAATTTCCAAATTAGTTCTATAAAACACCAATTCCTAGGGTTCCTGGGTGGCTCAGTCAGTTAAGCGTCCAACTTTGGCTCAGGTCACGATCTCACGGTTCGTGGGTTCCAGCCCCGCGTCCAGCTCTGTGCTTGACAGCCTGGAGCCTGGAGCCTGTTTCAGATTCTGTGTCTCCCTCTCTCTCTGACTCCCCCACCCCCACCCCCGCTTATGCTCTTTCTCAGAAATAAATAAAAACACATTAAAAAAAATAAAAACATCAATTCCTTTTTACCTATAAGTGTCACACATTCAATTTGTCCAGCTAATCAGTTAGTTTGCCTAGAGGGGAGACTGGTAGACCTCTTTATGTAAAGATATCACTTAGCAAGTATCTCTCTTTGCCAGAACTAATAACAAGCAGGACCTCTCTTTAACAACACTAAGTATGTCTGACTTTTAAGTCCGCTTCAACTTTGCTTTTACAAAGCCCAGACATTAACAACTGACATTTAGTTTAAGAAGTTGAAGGATAATGACCCACTCAGAATTTAGCTAATATAGTCCATGAATAATGTATTTTAGTATCTACTGCATGCTGGTTCCTTAATTAAGAACATCAGGAGAGGGGCACCTGGGTGGGTTAAGCACCCAACTCTTGGTTTCAGCTCAGGTCATGATCTCACAGTTTATGAGTTCAAGCCCCATATCAGGCTCTGCAATGACAGTGTGGAGCCTACTTGGAATTCTCTCTTCCTCTCTCTCTCTGCCCCTCCTACGCATGCACACTCTCTTGTCCTCTCTTCCTTTCTCAAAATGAATAAATGAAATTTTTAAAAAAAGAACATCAGGAAATATAGAAAGTAATATTAAAAAGTTCATTAACAAGGATTTTCATTACCTCGAGGGACATAACTTGTATTTTTTTTAATAGCTATTTTTCAAGAGAGCAATTGCTCACTAAAGTTTGCCCCTTCCGGCTCTCACTACAAAACGTATAGGAAGAATGGCTTCACTAAGGAATTTGCAGATAACAAAATTTCAAATATGCTTTACAAAAAAGCGCATGAAAGAGTGGAGGGCATGAGACAACTTTCTTGATTACCACCATCAACTTCAGATGACTAGACATATCTCGAGATTTATTACAGTGCTGATTTTCTTTCTCTTCTAACCCTCCAGGTAACCCATGAATAAATATTACCCGTCATCTCTTTGTCACAGATAAAAACAGGCTGAGAGAGATGGACTGTAACAATGTAACAACAAAGCAAGCAGAGAGCAGAATTAGAAACCCAGGAGCTCTGACTCTACTTCCCCCTAAGATACAGTACTCTTAACCCTAGAACATATTTTTCAATCTGTTGGTCACACCACAGTGAGTTGTCAAGTCAATTCAGTGTATCATGATCAGCATTCTTAAATATTTCAGCATAGAAAACTAGTGCAGAGTGTACAGAGAGGCTAAATATTACTTCACGACAGGACTTTGTCAGTTCCAAGTGTATATTACTAGGTCACAATGTAAAACATGTCTTACAGAGGATGCAACAAAAAAGTTTTAAAATCCTTACTCTGTACTATATATTTCCTCCCAAGAATTAAGTACGCAAGTTAATTTGATGGGTTTTGTACCATACTCATAAAACCGGAGTTCCTGCTCTTCAAGAGCCTATCTTTCCATCTACACAAAATTTCAGTAGTATCCCAAGATGTCCTTACTAATAAGTTCAACTACAAAGTAGGAAAAAAAAAAAAAAAAAGAACTGCAACAACTTTAGGATATCATTTTGGTTACTAATTAGCTATTTAACGTGAAAGCAATTCTTCTCGGAAAGTATCTTTACACCAATTTTAGGCAGGCAAAGCATGGGAACCGAGAGACTCATGAAGTCAGGTTCCTTGGGGAGATCAGACTTCAGATGCAAGTGTTCAGGATCTTCACAGGCCACAAATCTCAAATCAAAGCTCAATTTAGAAACTAAGAAACGCCAAAGTATATCTGCACCTAGAGTCTCTGAGATGAATCATTTTAAAAAGCATGTAAAGAACCTCCATACTGTCAGTTTTTAAGCAGTGCATGATTTCAGCAAAGCCCTTAAGTAAAACTGCCTGACACTTCACAGCATTCAATGAATGAATGAATGGACTGTAAACCACCAACTAAGCCTCTCTTTCTAATACCAACCCACCAGGTAGAGTAAAAATTTACTTAAAATTCTATAGACAACTGTAATTAAGTTAGACTGGGAAATAAAAGAGCAGAAGCCAAAAGAATAAATAAAGGTGCTTTTTCAGATAATCTAAATTTTGGAAGCAGCTTCTTTAAACATGGAAATTAAAACGTTTTCTTGCTCGCAAAATAAATGTCCCATGCAAAATTCTTCATTTTATCCTAGAAATTCTAGACAAACTATCTTTCGGGGAATGATGCTGGCTTTCCCACAGCTTAGGAAAATATCCCTTCTGACTGCCGTAAATATAAGGGGGAAAACGAACCCCTTCGCCGGTTAGCTGCTTCGTGTCTCTAAGCGTTAAGTTCATCTGCTCTAGGACAACTCTGGATTTGACAGCTTTCTAGACAGACCTTCCGGGCCTAGTCTGTACAAGCCCTACTTCGTCCCTAATCACGGCTGTCTAGAAAGAAAGAAAAAAACATTTAGCCCAACATAAACTGCCAATAATCAACTTTCAAAGGTCAAAGGGGACCCAGTTTTTATCCTTCCCTCAGCAACACGTGTTTAGTACAAACTTCCGGGTGCGGTTACAATTGGCTGCGCAATTCAATGGATAAAAACGTCGTTTTATTCGACTCGCATTTTCTTGCCCGTTCTTTCCCCACGTTTCTCATCCAGCGACTCCCCAAAACAAAAGCTTCCTACAGTAAACGGAGCCCGCACATAAAAAGGGCTTCTCTGTGTGATGATCAAGTTAGGGTCCGCAAACATTAACCAAACAGCAGCACAAAGCCCGGGTGGAAAGGGGAGGAGCTGGGTGCCAGGGTCAGGAAAGAAACAATCACAAGGCTCCGGGCACATCCAAATCTCCTCCGCGGTTAAACCGATCCCAAACCACTTCAGGGAAACCACCAGCATACACTGGTTTGGGGAACTTTAGATGCTCGTTACGCCAAGCACTCTTACAGTAAGCAAATCCGCAACCGCCTTTCACTGCATACATGCTTAGAGTCTGGGAGGCGAGCGAGGTGGAGACAAAATTAACCTAATAACCCGGTGAGGCTTGAAGGTGGCCCCCACGTGTCCCACGTACCGCTTCGACGCGCTGAGAGCGAGGTAATCAGAAAACTGCAGCTGCGGGGTCCAGATTTGGGGCGCTCCTGTCGCCTCCCGCACTCGCCCTAAACCGGGGGCAATCTTCCGGCAGGAGGACTTTTGAAGGATTGCGGAGCTCACTTTCCTGCGGGTCCGGGACCTCGCAGTCCTCGAGTGGCGCGGGGAAGGCAAGGGGCGCGACCCAAGTAGAGTCGGAGCCAGCGTCCGCAGACCCTGCCTCCCCGCCCAAACTGGGTACCTCCGGCCCGGGACAGCGGGGCCCCCGGGGCCCGAGAGCCCCACGCGCATCGACCGCAGGGCCCGGCGCTGACGGGCGGAGGAAGCGAGCGCGTCGGGGCTGCCGCTAGGACCGTGGCCCCGAGAGCCCCCGGGCGCGCAGCTGAGGGGGCGGCGAGGGAGGCCCCAAGCCGGGGTGAGGTGGCTGCCCCCCCCAGCCCGGCCCCACACGGCCCCCTGAGGAGGGTGGGAGTGGGAGACTGGCTGTCCAGGAGGGGGAGTGTGGAAGCAGAAGAGGGCTAGGGGAAGGACTTACTTTCCCCGCGGGATCCGACGTCGGAACAGCTTCTCCCGGGCGGCGAGAGCTTGAAGAACTAGAGACGACTGGAGCGGAGGCGGCGGTGGCGGCGGCAGCAGCAGCGTCCGGCTCTGCCTACCTCCCCGCCGCCATCTTGACGCCCCTCCCCCCGGCCCCCCCGCCCCGCCGGAGGGGAGGGGGTGGGGCGACGGATGAGGCGCCGCGCGCACGCAGCGCGCGCCGCGCATCCCACGTGACTTCCTCCCTTCCCCCCCACCCTGCTCCCCAGCGCCCCCCTCCGCCCCGCCTCCCTCCTAGGTGAAGGAAGATGATTTCCCCCCCCATCTTGACCGCCCCCTGCCTTCACTGCCAAGCACGGACTCCGCCGGCCCCAGCGGACCCGGTACCAGTGGTTGGATCCAAGAGAATTCCGGAACCCAAACGGTCCATTACCGCGGCTCCGGGGTGGGCGAGGGGTGAGGGGGCCGGGTTTCCGAGAAGGGGGAGGGGGGGAAGGCGAAGGCCTCCTAGAAGAGTCACGTGTCTACTGCTTCCGCCGGCCCTCAAAGACCTCGCGAGAATTCCGTTCCCCCTCCCTTTCTGCCCCGCGGGCCGTCGGGAGGAAGGTCTGCGCTCTGGTCTTGCCACGAGGAGGTCAGCCGGTGGGCCGGGCGCATGCGTCCCATACCTGCTTTCAAAAGTCGGGTCAGGAGGGGCCCGAAGCTATTTTCAAAAGCCTTTTGGTGTCTGGCTTAGGCCCGGGAAGTTATCTAGTGGCGTCTGTGTCACGTTGGAAAGCTCTTCATTATACCCAGTCAATCCTAGAAAAAAATATTCGCGTATTCTTTGCTTGTTAGGCTCGCTCAAAGCACTTTATTCAACATGAAACCGCAGTATAACTCGGAGACCTTCGGCTGGTCCACGGTCATTATCAAACCCTACGGAGTGTGAGCCGTCAGCCCCACTTCTTTTTTCTGAACAAACTATTGCTCTTAATGATTGCTGCAGAAAAGGTTTGTCGCCACCACCTCTCGCTTCCTGATTTCCTTCTCTTTCTCCTTATTCTTACTACTACTATTGTTATTATTAAATGACCTAACAGAATAAACAAATTAACTTCTTGGTAACCCTTTTGTAAAGTCATTCTGAATGCTGTTTGACTCCGTTGCTTAGGTAATAGGCACGCTTGGGTGAGTCTTGCCCCCTACTGGCGGCGCATCCCGCTCGCCTTGTGTTGAAAGAATCCAAGTCCCCAAACATTTGGAGGTTAAGGTGTGATCTCCTCAGGAGAAAGTAGAGGGGAAGTGAGGAGGGAAAAATAAAAGTAGTCATGGCAAGATAATTATGCATCTTCCAACTTGGCGTTTATATACATAAGTATGTGGGGCGCCTGGGTGGCTCAGTCAGTTAAGCGTCCGACTTTGGTCATGACTTCAGGTCATGATCTCATGGTTCGTGGGTTCGGTCCCTGAGACGGGCTCTGTGCTGACAGCTAGCCCAGAGCCTGGAGACTGCTTCGGATTCTGTGTCTCCCCCTCTCTCTGACCCTCTCCTGCTCACACTGCCTCTCTCTCTCTCACTCAGAAATAAAACATTTAAAAAATTAAAAAATATATGTATACATAAGTATGTATTTTATATATATACTTACATATATGTTAGTGAACATTTTAAATTGCTAATTGCTCTCATTATTTCATTTCATCCTTGCAAAGAAACCTGGCAACAGTAAGAATGAAAAAACTAGTCTCATAAGAACAAGGCCCTGTTCACAGCTAGCCACTAGGCTAGTCCTAGTTTATTGGCTAGTGTAGATGACACCAAATAAGCTATTACAAATCTGTCACATTGTGGGGGCTCCCGGGTGGCTCAGTCAGTTAGGTGTCCCATTTCGGCTCAGATCATGATCTCAGTCCGTGGGTTCAAGCCCTGAATCAGGCTCTGTGCTGACAGCTCAGAGCCTGGAGCCTGCTTCAGATTCTGTGTCTCCCTCTCTCTCTGACCCTCTCCTGCTCGCTCTCTGTCTGTGTCTCTCAAAATAAAGAAATAAAAAAATATTTTTAATCTGTCACATTATGAAAGGAGAAAGGATGCAACAAAAAAATGTAACAACATTATATGTAATGCATCGCTGTCTTCTGAGCTCGGCTGGTACAATTTGGTTTCCAAGTGGCCCTCAAACTCTAGCTGCACACTAGGGCTAGGTAAATACTAGATTCCAAAAAGTGGAGATCTGGCCTAGAAACTCCCACTTTTACAGGTACTGAGCATCCAAACCAGATCCTTGCTGCTAGATCTGCATAATCTCCTTCTCTGGGACCAAAGTATAAGATGGTATTTCAGGAGATATTGCAACATAACTGCGTATTTGGACACAATGTCACACACAAGGTTATTCACTGCAGCATTATTTGAGGAATCAAAAGATAGGAAACGAACTAAATGTCTGAGGAAAGGACTGGTTAACTGAACTGTGGTACTTGCCTGCAGTGAAAAACAGTTGTTCAAGAGAATGAAGCACCTCTATCAGAACATATAATATATTTTGCTTGTGTGTACACTTAGAGTATCTCAGAATGACAATGCAAATAGCAGCGGTACCAGGGGACAGGAGTCAAGCTACTGAGGACAAGAAGCAGGAGGAAGATTTATTGGGTTCACCCAGGACAAAGATGCTATTGGAAGCAGCTAATTCAAAAACAAGACAAAACTCTGTTGCGGTGTTGAGGCGTGGTAATCACTTCCCCATGGCTGTT
Source organism: Hyaena hyaena (assembly GCF_003009895.1). Classification (NCBI taxonomy): domain Eukaryota; kingdom Metazoa; phylum Chordata; class Mammalia; order Carnivora; family Hyaenidae; genus Hyaena; species Hyaena hyaena. The sequence goes on along the minus strand of NW_024080632.1, from coordinate 2,690,027 downwards.
AAAACTGCACTTCTCACTCCATTCAACAGGTTATCTGTTGAGTCCTTACTATGGGCCAGGTACATTGTTAGACATTAGGGGCACAAAGAAAACCAGATGTACATAGATTCATGTCCTTACAGTGTTGGGGCACCTGGGTAGCTCAGTCGGTTAAGCCTCCGACTTTGGCTCAGGTCATGATCTCATGATCCCTGAGCCCCACGTTGGACTCTGTGCTGACAGCTCAGAGCCTGGAGCCTGTTTTGGATTCTGTGTCTCCCTCGCTCTGTCCCTCCCCTGCTCACACTCTGTCTCTCTAAAAAGTAAATATAGGGGCGGTGCCTGGGTGGCCCAGTGGTTAAGCAGTTGACTTCGGCTCATATCATGATCTCACAGTTTATGGGATCAAGCCCCGCTTTGGGCTCTGTGCTGACAGCTCAGAGCCTGGAGGCTGTTTCAGATTCTGTGTCTCTCTGTTCTCTCTCACTCTCTCTCAGAAATAAATTTTAAAAAAGTAAATTAACATAAAAAAATTGTTCAATATCCTTACATTGTAGCGGATGTTAATCCAAAAATTACACAAAATGTAAACTTGTAACTGTGACATTATTACAAAGAAGCTAACAGTCTATTACAGAGAGATTTGACCCCACCAGGGGACTCAAAGGCTTCCACGAGGAAGTGGGAAAAGTAGGTAGTAAGTAGGCAAAGAAAGAAGGAACTGCATTTCAAGAAGAGGAAACAGCACATGCAAATATCCTGAAACAGGTAGGAGCAAAGCAAAGTGACAGTAAGAAGGCAAGTGCATGGGTCGTTAAGACAGACAGTCTCTCAGCTCCAAACCCAGGCTTCTAGCCTGTACTGTGATGCGCTGCAAAACCACATTTCTGCTCTGCCAGCTGTTTCAGGTTTGTTTCTGCAACGGGGAGTGCCAGAGGGAGGCGAGGCTGGAGGAGGAAAAGTTTCCTGTGAACGTCATCCCAACAACACTCCTTCACCCTGGCGGCCTCGTCTCCTGCTGAATGTAGCAGCAGCCCTTCTCCGTCTCCCCCAGGCTTGCCAGACTGGCCTCCCCAAACCCTCCTCCCAGAGGGCGGGACCAGTGGGAACCTCCATAGGGCCACCCTGTAAGTACTGAGATGTGAGCACCAGCTGAGCAGAGGCCCCTCCTCGGAGTTGAGGTCTAAGCAACACGGGTCCCTCTTTTATGTTTCTATTTTTTTATTTCTTCTTTTAATGTTTTATTTATTTCTGAGAGACAGAGAGAGAGAGACAGTGTGAGCAGGGGAGGGTCAGAGAGAGAGGGAGATACAGAATCTGAACCAGGCTCCAGGCTCTGAGCTGGCTGTCAGCACAGAGCCCGACGCAGGGCTCGAACCCATGAACCGTATGATCATGACCTGAGCCGAAGTCGGACGCTTAACCTACTGAGCCACCCAGGTGCCCCCATCCCTCTTTCTTCAGATAGTGGCCCTTTAATTTTTATCTGTCTGTCTCCAAGTCTATGTGGTTTAGAAACCATGAATCATCCCCCATACACATTACTCCAGAGTTGAGCATATAATTCATATAATTCAGTTCTGGCAAATTGAAATGGTGGATGCACTTCCAGGCCACATTGATTGATAGATTCAGGGCCAAGCCAATGAGTTTCAGTTTCAGAACTTTATATTGAAAGTAGTAGGAAAAAGAGGTGCCTGGCTGGCTCAGTCAGTACAGCATGCAACTCTTGATCTCAGGGTTGTGAGTTCAAGCCCTATGTTGGGCCTAGAGCTTAAAAAAATAAATAAATAAATAATTGTAAAACACAAGACATGAACTGAAAGTAGTTGGGAAAAGACAGTTCCTTGCCAATGACATTGCTAAGATAGCATTGGGAAGTGGGGGCAGAGGCTGTGTTGAATGGGTAACCAGTCTGTCAGGCCAACCTAACAGCAGTAGGGCAAAGAGGTGGACAGGGAGGAGAGCGAGACACTAAATCCAGATGATACTCTGACTCCCTGGATCCTGTCCTGCCTGAAGTTACTTTTACCCTTGAACTTTTCTGTTACCAGCAATAATCCACTTCCTCATTTCCTTGAGCCAGGTTAAGCTGGGCTTCCTTCACTGACAATCCAAAAACAATCTTGATTAATACAGATACTAATTAAAATGAAAAGTTGAGAGGTTTAAACCTATATTTTAACTAATTTTTAAAAGTCTTCCCTTGCCTAAATCAAGAGTAAAAATGAACTATTGGGACCTCATCAAGATTAAAATCTACACGGCAAAGGAAACAATCCATAAAACTAATAGGCAACCGACAGAATGGGAAAAAAATAATTGCAAATGACATATCAGATAAAGGGCTAGTATCCAAAATCTATAAGGAACTCAACAAACTCCACACCCGAAAAACAAACAATCTAGTGAAGAAATGGGCAGAAGATATGAACAGACACTTCTCCAAAGAGGACATCCAGATGGCCAACAGACACATGAAACGATGCTCAGCGTCCCTCCTCATCAGGGAAATACAAATTAAAACCACACTGAGGTACCACTTCATGCTGGTCAGAGTGGCTAAAATGAGCAAATCAGAGGACTCTAGATGCTGGCGAGGATGTGGAGAAACGGGCACCTTCCTACACTGCTGGTGGGAGTGTAAACTGGTGCAGCCCCTCTGAAAAACAGTGTGGAGGTTCCTCAGGAAACTAACAATAGAACTCCCCTAGGACCCAGCAATAGCACTGCTAGGAATTTACCCAAGGGATACAGGAGTGCTGATGCATAGGGGCTCATGTACCCCAGTGTTCATAGCAGCACTCTCCACAATAGCCAAAACATGGAAAGAGCCTAAGTGTGTCAACAGACAAATGGATCGAGAAGATGTGGTTTATCTACACGATGGAATACTACATGGCAATGAGAAAGAATGAAATCTGGCCATGTGTAGCAACATGGATGGAACTCGAGGGTGTTATGCTGAGCAAAATAAGTCAGGCAGAGAAGGGCAGATACCGTATGTTTGCACGTACAGGAGGATTAGGAGGAACTTAACAGAGGACCACGGGGGAGGAGAAGGGGAAGAATAGTTGGGGAGAGGGAGGGAGGCAAACCATGAGAGACTCTTGAATACTGAGAACAAACTGAGGGCTGATGGGGGTGGGGGGGAGGTGGGAGATGGGCACGGAGGAGGGCACCTGTGGGGATGAGCACTGGGTGTTATATGGAAACCAACTTGACAATAAACTACTTAAAAAAAAAAAGTCTTCCCTGGCCTAAGTATCAAACTTTTTGGAGTTCAGACTGATATGGACTCAAACTGTCCCCAGAAAGTATGGACATTTTGGGGGGGAGGAGGGATGGGCATGGAGGAGGGCACTTGTGGGGATGAGCACTGAGTGTTATGTGGAAACTAATTTGACAATAAACTATTTGTAAAAAAAATAAAATAAAAAAAAAAGAAAGTATGGACATTTTTAATCCGTGTAGATTATCTCTTTAGGAAAAGGAAAATGGAGGAGCACCTGGGTGTCTCAGTCCGCTAAGCGTCCGACTTCGGCTCAGGTCATGATCTCACGGTTCGTGGGTTCGAGCCCCATGTCAGGCTCTGTGCTGACAACAGAGCCTGTTTCAGATTCTGTGTCTCCCTCTCTCTCTCTCTGATCCTCTCCTGCTCACGCTGTCTCTCTCTCAGAAATTAAAAAAAAAAAAATTAAAACCAACATTAAAAAAAAAAGGGAAAGGAAAATGGAATGGAAGAATGGCCAAAAAAAAAAAAAAAAAAAAAAAATCAAAGGCCAAGACTTCAGATACAGGTGCCCTGGCCAGGGTAACAAGGGTTGAGTTTCTTGTGGGGCTCTATGCCATGATGCTGGGATCATGATCTGAGCTAAAATCAAGAGTCAAAGGCTCAACCAAATGACTGAGTCACCTCAGTCCCTATTACCTGTTTCTTAATACAGATTTTCAGAATGTTCTGATGACTCTTCACACACAAAAAGTTTGATGGTCATTATTTGTTTGGATCGTTGCTATACCCTGTCTTTTCCTTCTCTAGAGTATTCCAGCAGCATATGCATAGAATGGTTCTGGAGCTGGGAGAACGAGATTAAGGATGAGAAGGGTTTCTGTTTAAAGTTTTCACCCCTTGTGTATATTCACTTAAAATGATCGTTTTAATCATTTTTTATGCTTTTATAATGGATGCCCTGCTATTCATTTTTGTGAGTTACACTTAAAAGCATCACATTTAAATTTTTTAAATGTTTATTTATTTTTGAGAGAGAGAGACAGAGTGCAAGTGGGAGAGGGGCAGAGAGAGAGGGAGACACAGAATCTGAAGCAGACTCCAGGCTCTGAGCTGTCAGCACAGAGCCTGACGCGGGGCTCAAACTCACTCACGGACCATGAGAACATGACCTGAGCTGAAGTCGGTTGCTTAACCAACTGAGCTACTCAGGTGCCCCAAAAGCATCACATTTAAATTAGACATAAGACACATCACATTAGACATAGATGTCTGAATTATTAAACTCAGACACACTATTGGAACGGGCTGAATTGTGTCCCCCACAAATTCACATATTGGAGTTCTGACCCCCAGCACCTCAGAATGTGACCTTGGAGATAGCGTCTTTACAGATCAAGTTCAAACAAGTTCATTAGTGTGATCCCAAATCCAACATGGCTGTGTCCTTTTGCAAGGGAAATTTAGAGGCACGTGTGGACAGGCAGAAGGCCATGTGAAGATAAAGGCAGAGGTCAGGGTGATGCTTCTATAAACCAAGGAACACCAAGCATTGTCATGATGCCACCAGAAAGCAGGGGCAGTCATGGAACAGACCCCTCCTCAGAGCCTTCCAAGGGAACCAGCCTTGCCAATATTTCAGGGTTTTTTTTAAGTTTTTTAAAAATTTTAAATGTTTATTTATTTTTTAGGGGGGAGGGGCAGAGAGAAAAAGAGACACAGAATGTGAAGCAGGCTCCAGGGTCCAAGCTGTCTGCACAGAGCCTGATGCAGGGCTCAAACCCATGAACTTCAAGATCATGACCTGAGCGGAAATCAGAAGCTCAAACGACTGAGCCACCCAGGCGCCCCTGCCAAATACTTCAGATTTTGGACTTCCAGCCTCCACAACTGTGAGACGAGATGTTTTTGTCATTTAAACCACTCGGTTTGTGGAGCTCTGTTACAGCAGCCCCAGCAAACTAATCCAGCTATTTCAAGTACATCTCTCAGAAAGAAAATGTTTATTCATCCCTTCAAACTTACAAAGTAAAGGGCTATCCAAAAAATAAAACAAAAGCCCATGCAGAAAAAAATTTAAAAATCACATTCTAAGGGCACCTGGGTGGTTCAGTCAGTTAAGCACCCAACTCTTGATTTTGGTGTAGGTGATGATCTTGCAGTTTGTGGGTTTGAGTGCTGTGCTGACAGCATGGAGCCTGTTTGGGATTCTCTCTGTCCCTCTCTCTCTCTCTCTCTTGTCCCTCCTCAATCTTCCTCTTTATCTCTCTCAAAAATTAAAAAAAAATTTTTTTAACATTTATTTATTTTTGAGAGACAGAGGGACAGAGCATGAGTAGGGGAGGGGCAGGGAGAGAGAGGGAGACACAGGATCCGAAGCAAGCTCAAAAATTTTTTTTAATCACAGTCTAAATTAAACAGTTTGACCTGTGCTGGTGCTGTTAAATCATCTTTAAGCTGACAAACACCCTTACTGATCAATATATACTTTCCCCATTGACTTTTTCAATATAATAATATTAAACCTTTAAGGAATTCTACCCAACTGAAAAACTGGTTTATTATAACTTTTCTTGGGGCGTCTGGGTGGCTCAGTTGGTTAAGTGTCTGACTTCAGCTCAGGTCATGATCTCACAGGGTTTGATCTCACATGATCTCACGTGGGGTTTGAGCCCTGCGTTGGGCTCTGTGCTGATACCTAGCTCAAAGCCTGCAGCCTGTCTTCAGATTCTGTGTCTCCCTCTCTTTCTGACTCTCCCCTGCTCATGCTGTCTCTCTCAAAAATAAATAAAAGATTTTAAAAATTTATAATACCTTTTCTTAAAAAAAAAAAGAGATGTAAGATGGAAAGAAGATACACCCATTTAAAGGATGAGAAAAAAGACTCAAGCATAGAAGCTACTGGCTGTATATCATCTGGTACCAAATATGCTATCAACATCATTTTTGTGTTTCGTCTCCATACTCAATAACCAGGAGCCTGACCACTGAGTCCTCTCTTGAAATGCTACTTAATAAACAGGTTTTGGCTTCCCTCTGAAGACACCAAGAAAAGAATGGAGACAGCAAGGAAACTGTTAATAACCCAAATTATAGCAATTCACTAAGATGCAATTTTGTAACTTTATTTTAGTCACTGCTAAATGGCTACCATTTCCAACTCCTACATCTCCATATGCTATATATTCAGGGTCCCATTTAAGCCTAACAATAAGCCTATGAGGTAAAGAGTATTGTTTTACTGTCACTTGTTTGCATTCCAAATATTATTATATAATACACATATTAATGTATTATGTGTATATGCATATAGAGGGGGAAGGTTTATATACTTATGTGTGTATCCATGCATCCTTACATATACATATAAACACACACACACATATATATATAACAGAAAAAATATATGTTTGTCTATATGTGTATTCACAGAGGATGGGATGGAGTTAGTAGATCCCAATGGCCACCAGCTATGAAACTTAGGGTACACATTCCTCATTTGATAGAACCTTACAAGGACTGATGCTAACATGAAATATTTAACAATAGCCAAAGCCTGGAGCAAATATGAAAGCAAAAATAACACCAGAGTATGGAAAGTAATCTTAGCATTGGTGTGATTTCACCCACATGATGTAACCATCTTAGGAAAGTGGGGATCATTAAGCAAACAGTCCAGAAACATGTCACATTATTCCAAGATTCCAAACCTCAAAATAGATTATTGTAATTTTTGTAACTCTTTGCAGTGAGTAACTGTTCAGGTTCACCTATCTCTCTATCCTTGGCTTGAGGCCATTTAGTGGCTTCCCATTAGACATGGAATAGAAGTCTGAGTCCTCGCTATGAGACCTTTGTGTCTGTCTGGGTCTGGTTGGGAAAATAGAATCTAAAATAGGAAAGTCAGAGGTGTCTGGGGGGCTCAGTTGGTTAAGCATCTGACTTTGGCTCAGGTCATGATCTCATGGTTTGTGGGTTTGACCCCCCCCCCCCATCGGCCTCTGAGTTGACAGCTTGGAGCCTGGAGCCTCCTTCAGATTCTCTCTCCTTCTCTCTCTGCCCCTATCCTGCTCGCAGTCTGTCTCTCTCTCTCTCAAAAATAAGTAAACATTAAAAATATTTTAAAATAAAATAGGAAATTCACTAAAGAGGTAGTGGGGCCACTAAGGTAACTTAACTGCAGGAAATGGCTCCTGTCTTGAGGGCTGGAGAACAAGTTGGGGAGATTAGAGCTAGAAAAATCAGAGGGGAAGCCTATAAGAACAGGGACACTGAACCAAATGCCACTGTTAGAAGCAAAATGTCACTACTTAGGTGGCCATGATGAGACTTGCAAGCAAGCAGGTATTAGCAAGTCCCTCCCCCGCCCCCCCTTCTAGATTCCCTCCTTCCTCTCTTGTTGACAGAACCTAACAGTGTCTGACAAAGGAGCAATATGCTTTACAGCCCTAATATTCCAGAAGGGTCTAGAAAACTGGATTTGGAGCTGAGAGGCCACCACAGCCTTCAAGGGCCTATGTGATCTAACACTTGTCTACTTCTCCAGCCTGATTCCCTCCATTCTCCCCACCACGTACTCAATTCCAATGACGTTGGGTGTCTTTTTCTTTCCCAAGCACACTAAGCTCATTCTTGCCTCCAGACATTCACACATGATATTCCCTCTACCAGAAGTACCTTTTCCCTTGTGTCCTATTTTTTTTTAAGTTTATTTATTCTTGAGAAAGAGAGAGAGAGACAGAGCATGAGCAGGGTAGGGGGCAAAGAGAGAGAGGAAGACAAAGAATCTGAAGCAGACTCCAGGCTTCAAGCTGTCAGCACAGAGCTGGATGTGGGGCTCGAACCACGAGATCATGAGCTGAGCCTAAGTCGGACACTTAACCAACTGAGCCACTCAGATGCCCCCCTTATGTCCTATTTATTTAGGTTATAACTTAAAGTTACTAATCAAAAGGATATATCTTGCTTCATCAAATCTATAGATGCAACCCTCTCCCCACTCATCTTTGGTAAAATTCTCCCTTTTCACTTTACTCATAGCATTCCTCACTATTCATCTTTTTATTTATTTTTATTTTTTTAAATGTTTTATTTATTTCTAGGAGAGAGAGAGAGACAGCGTGAGCAGGAGAGGGTCAGAGAGAGAGGGAGTCACAGACTCTGAAACAGGCTCCAGGCTCTGAGCTGGCAGTCAGCACAGAGCCCAACGCGGGGCTCGAACCCACGAACCGCGAGATCATGCCCTAAGCAAAAGTCGGACGCTTAACCGACTAAGCCACCCAGGCGCCCCACTATTCATCTTTTTAAAAAGTGGTTTCTTGTTTGTTTCTTCCCTAAAAAATATGATGAAAGATCTGTCTTATTCATCACTGTATCTTTAGGGTACCAGATGGTGCCAGGTATATAATTTAGTAGGTAGTGAATTAATGCATTTTAGAGAAAGTAAAAGCCTATGTACATTTGGTGACGCTGGAAGGAACCTTAAAGAGAACAGCCCTACTCCATCATTTGACAACTGGGGAAGTTGAGTTCAGAGAGATGAACCCATATACCCAAGCCACACAGAGAAATCGTGACAAAAGTGTTACTTTGTACTTTGCCTAGTGTTTTAACATGTATCACCGCATCACCTTAGTTTTCCTTTTTTTTTTTTTTTTTTTGGTGCAATGGTAGAGTCCTTGGGGTGATGTCATGGACTCCAAAACCTTCTTGGGGACCAAAGAAAGACAATGGATGAGTGACCTCTGCCTACATGCCCAGGAGGGGTCCCCAGAGAATAGGTGTAATTGGACACCTTCCCTGTGTTGGAAGAATATCCAAGACATATTGTGTTTCTCCCGAACGTAGGATCAAGGGCCCCCTGGGTGGCGCACAAGGCAAGGTTGTTTCCCTGGGATTAAGGTAGACCTCTAGTGACTCAAAGTCACAAAACCGATCCCGGCCCTGCAATAAAACTGCTGGGTGATCTTGGGCAGCAAGTTACCTGGTCCTTCTGGCCGTCTCTCTTTCTCCGTCTGTAAAATGGGTAGGTAGGTTGGGCTGGGATCTCTGAGGTTCTGGGAGATTCGCCCTCTGACCCATTGAGTTGGTAGGAGGTGTGCCACCTGGTTTTGAATACTGAATAGACTCCGTAAACCTTTCAAATTTAGGAATGAATGAATTAAACTGCTAGGGTGGGTCAAGGTGCTGGAGGCGTCAAACTGCTGGGAGAACCAGGCTTTGCAGGTCACAAGGGGAGACCGAGGGGTCAGAGGTCGGATTCCGGTCCAACCCGAGAAGAACCGGAAGTCCCAAATCCGGTCCACTCTGGGCCCGGGCCTCCAGCCGCGTGACTAAACCTCCCGAGGCGGAGCTTCAGCACCAGGAGCGGGCGGAGTTTGGAGCCTCCCAATGACAGCGCGGGTGTCCTCGCACTGCAGCCAATCAGCGCAGGACGACGGTAAATTTAAACCCCCCCCCCCCTCCCCCGCCGGGACCCGTCCCTAAAGCGCTCGTAGAAAGTGAGGCCGCTCGCCCCGCCCCGCCAGGGAGGCGGGAAGGAGGGCGGGCTTTCCCTCCGGCGTTCGCCTATCACGGTGCGCAGCCTCGGGAGAGGCGGGCGGCGGCACCAATCAGGGCAGCAGCCGTAGCTCCGCGGAGCAGTTGGCTACAGTTGTTGCAACTTTTTTCGAAAGCTGCGTTTCCCGGGAGATCCCAGGCGGTGACAGAGCCGGGCCATGGCTAGAGGTATTTGCCCGGGTGGCCAGCGCCGGGACGGCTCGGGGTGGGGAGGGTCATGTTGCGAGTGGGGGACCAGGGCGGCCGGCGCGGCAGCGGGGAAGCGCCCTGCCGAGGGCTGCTCGGACCCAGCGCGGAGACCCGGCGGCGCGGGGGGGTGCTGCGGAACCTTCTCTAACCAACCCCCCCAAGCCTCCAGAAGTCCCTCCCACTGCCATGCCCAGGTTTCCCCTTTCTAGAGTACGGGCACCCGCTGGCCGGCTTCTCCAGGGACAACAGATCCATATGTCAAAGCTCTTTGGAAACTAAAGCACAGGGCACCTCCAAGGGATGGTTGTTACTGATATGAGGAAGGGGGAGGGCGAGGTTTTGCCCGCTTCGGGTCTCTCTTTTGCTGGAAACGGAGGTGCCTTCCAGGCCAGGGCGCAGATGGGTACCCTCCATGGTGGGGAGCGCATCGGAGTGGACACCGCAGCAGCGCCTTCCCTCCCCACGCCCTGAGTCAGCTCTGCGCTGCAGGGGCGAGGACTGGGCCCCGCCGGCCCACTTTGGGGTGAGCTGACTCTCACCGCACCATCCCGGGCAGCCCTTCGTCCTGAGGCTGGTCAGGACTCATGCCCTCGGGAGACGGCTTGGGTGGGATTGTCCATCGCGGGAGGCGATGTCCCAGCCTTAAGTCCTTCTTTGCCGACTTAGTTCGCTGTCAGGGCACTAAGTCCCACGTTATGCGGCAAAGTGATTGCTTACCGCCAGTCATTTCCAGCCTCTGTGTCTCCTTCAATGCAAAAACTTGGAGCATGAAGGTTGAGTGGAATTATTATTTTAGAAAAATAAGTTGCGGTTTGACATTTTTCTCAAAATTCCATGGGACTACATGTTAGTAGGAATTTGCCTTCGTGCACTGTGCTCCCTTTGGCAGTAAAAATGAATAAAATAACGATTCATTTGGCAAATATTTATTGGGCACCTTTGTTTTCAGGCCCTGCACTCAGCTGCATCTTTTATTATCCCAGCGTCTGCTTAGGGTCTTTTGGGACAAACCAGATTCTGATTCAGAAAGGAGACAAACTGAATTTCAAGTTCTTACAAGAGCTTTGTAACCCAATCCACAGAGAAGGCCAAGAGGAATCTTTTTTCCTTGGAAAAGTGTTAAGCATCTAAAAATATATTTAATAGTATCTGACAAATCTTAATAAATCTCTGCTTCCCTGGTTCGTTTTGCCCATTAGAGCAAAAATCATTTAAGCTAACTGCTTCAACAGTAGTGCTTTTTTAAAAAACAAAATAACAACATGGCTTGCTTTAATTAATCTATGGGGAAAACAAAACTAAGCACTTTGCCATTGAAGTATTTAAGAACTTAATAGGGGCAGATAATAATTACCGGTAAGGGCCAGGCAACAATAACAAGTTGTTATTTCCGTTTTTCAGAGGTAGAAGCCGAAGTCCACAGTCAGAGTCTAGACGCTGGCCAGTCTGTGCCTTTGCATGTTGCACTCTACCTCCCTTAGCCAACGTGAACGCAAGTGTTCCCAGCTCCTACCACAGCAGGCTTATGAATTACCTTTGTAATTTATTGGTTAGAGATTCACACTTTTTCACTTGACCCCCAAATTAGTAGTTACTCTTTTTTTTTTTTTTTTAATGTTTGTTTATTTTTGAGAGAGAGACAGAAACAGCATGAGTCGGGGAGGGGCAGAGAGAGAGGGAGACACAGAATCTGAAGTAGGCTCCAGGCTCTGAGCTGTCAGCACAGACCCCCATGCGGGGCTCGAACTCACGACCTGAGCTGGGGTCTGATGCTTAACCTACTGAGCCACCCAGGGGTCCCATTAGTTGCTTATTTCCTAGGCTTTATTTCTCTTGTAGATTACTAAATTGGGCACTTGGTAGTGTAAATATCAAATCATTTATAGTACTTCAAATGAAGGGTCAATCTTTTTCTTCTAGAAAACTCTGTGTTGCAAACTTGTAGTTCACTTTGAGAACCTTGCTGGGTCACTTGAACGAAATGTTCAGGTACCAGGCATTTCCTCTCTGGTTCTGAAGTTTTACAATCATGTAGATATTTTCCACCCTCAGTATATTAGTTTGAGAAGGATCAGTCCATCTGCTTTTCTCCATTTCTGCTGCCACAGCCAGATGGCCTTCTATTTGGTCTCCCTCTTTCTACTTTTACCATTTCCAATTTATTATCCCCCCAGCAACTAGAGTGGTCCCCAAGAACACAGATTTTTATCATGTGAACTTCACTCCTCTTTCCTCCCCCACTGCTCTTAGGATCAAATCCACAATCCTCACTATGGCCTGTAGGGTCTTGCCTACCCCTCTGGCCTCAATTTGCCCCATCTGCCTCTACCTTTACTGTTGTGTCCTTAGCAAGGGCCTGATACAAAGTGGGTATTCAATAAATGTTTGTGGAGTGAATGGATTGCTGTTTTTGTGTCTGAGTTCAAGGGACGCGATATGCATTCTTTTTTTTTTTTTAATGTTTATTTATTTTGAGAGAGAGAGAGAAGAGAGCGAGCATGTGAGCAGGATAGGGGCAGAAAGAGAGGGAGAGAGAGAATCCTAAGCAGGCTCTGGACCATAAGCACAGAGCCCTTAAGATCATGACCTGAGCTGAAATCAAGAGTCAGACGCTTAACTGACTGAACCACCCAGGCACCCCAGCAATATACATTCTTTCTGATAAAGTACCCCCATATTGTAGCTCTGGGTTCTGCTCTCAGATCTATTACCACTTCAGTCATAGAATCCTTAGTCAAATGATTTATCTTCCCTGAGCTTCGATTTCTACTTCTGTGAAATAGGAATAGTACCCTCTCATAAAGGGTTAAAGGTTATAAAGTTTAAATTAAATAATGCATTATTATAGGGCCTAACACATAGTAAACATTGAATAAATGTTAGTTAGCTAATGGTATCATTCCTGTTGAATTCTATTTCTGTGCAATCCTGGGCAACAATATATATTTTTACACACACCTGAACACCTCATGTACAGAGAAAGACAGTTCTGAAGCTTACCTTGAATAGTTTGTATTATATCTTCTAGATACAATACAATACCAGAGCTGCAGTGTTGAGAAATGGGTGCTAGACTTGGACCTTAATGTATGTACCCCTGCATTTGAGGGCTGAAATGGAGAACGCTGCAGCCATGAGCATGTGTGTGTAGTTGAGGGTGGGGGTGGGGTGACCGTTGAAACAGATGCAGACAGGATAACCCGAGTGGCTGCTTCCTGTTCGCAAACCGCCATTCCCGTGATAGTTTAAAGACAAACTGCAAACCTCCGCCCTGGAGATGTAGCACACACTGTTTCAAACGGCTGGGCCTTGGTGTCAGAGTGTTATTCTAGAATCCCCTTTCACTCTCTGCGTAGTGTCTTGGGTATTCACGTGGTCAGTGGTCAGAGGACCCTAGCCGACTGGCGTTAGGGTTGGGTGGAGACTGGGGTCTGGTGGGGAGGAGGGTGCTCTCCAGCCCTGCCCAGGATGCTAAAGCATGAGCTGATTTGGGAGACATTGTCCTGAGCCTGTTCCTGCCACTTAATCCTACTTAGTCTTATCCCTTCTAAGGGGAGGCAGCTACTTAAAGCGACAGCCATTTGTTTATCTGTAGACGTTGAAAGGTGCCCTGGGTGCGTTCAGGAATTCAAGATTCTTGGTTTTGATTGATGAGGACGCTGAGGCCTAGTCCAGGGAAGTGACTTTGTGGGCACAGTCACAAAGCACCTCTGGGGCAGATGCGGGGAGAGAAACCCAATCCTTGCCTCCTGGGGCCATGACCCAAGCAGTAGGAGCTAGATGTCCCGAGGTGTCTTGTTTGCATCTATGACTTTGCACAAATACAGTGCAGTGACTCTTGGCTGTGGGCCCTAATGGCTTCAGCACAGTGGTGCAGGGCCATGAGCTGTGCCAACACAAGACACCTGAGTGTCTGGTGCCCCCCCCCCTCGCCTCCTTAGGATATTTTCTCAATGGGTGGCCAGGAGAACCGGTGACTTGCCAAAGGCTTCTGTCCCTCCCATCTTGAATTTCCTCATCTGTGTCTGGGAGTTCAGCCCCCGGGGTCAGTGGGCCCTTGGAAATCCATTTCTAGTGCTGAGAATTTGGCCAAAGCTCCTCACTTCTGAGCCTCAGTTTCTCCATCTGTGGAAAGGACGTAATACCTGTGTGTACCTTCACAGGCCTGTTGTGAGGTTTGGATGAGATCTTGTGGGCACGGGAAGCACCCCACCAACTTACCGTAATAACCACTGACTCTATTTCCCCAGGGTCTGAACGGATCTAGTGCAGACGCCTGGGTTTGACACTTGATCCCATGGCTTTTTAGTTCTGTGGCCTAAGGCAAGCCCCTGCACCTCCCCGGAGCCTCTGTAAGGGCTTTGACACAGGACCTGCCTCCCTCTCTCCACTCCCCGCCCCCGCGGGGACTTGCGTGGAGAATGAAATGCCCATATAATGCTCAGGGAGCCCCGGCTCGGGCACGCAGGAAGACTCCCGTCTGTCGCGCTCCCCGCTGCTGGCTGCGCCTGGCACCGACGGGTCTCCCAAAATATCCGCGGAGCCAGCCCGAGAAGGAGCCCGGCCGGCGAGAGCCCGGGCTGTCGTTATCTTGTTTCCCACCCCTTCCTCCCGGAGTGGCTGAGGACGCGCGAGAGGGGGCGCGCCCGAGTCGGGATTCGTCGCGGCCGCGCGGCCCGCCCAGCCCCCCTCCCTCCCGAGGAGCCTCGCAGCGCCGCCCCTGCCAGCCCCCCTCCCCGGGCCGGGAGCCGGACGGTGGGCGGCGGCGGCGGCGGCGAGCGGGCGGGCCGCGGAGGACGCGCCGCCAGCGCCCTCCCTCCCTGCGTCCTCGGTCCCGGGCCGGCCGGGGCTGCCGCGGCGCGCGGGTGCCGGGCCCTGCCTCGCAGGCCATGGGGGAAGGGGGCGCCGTGGGGCGCCGCCGGCCCTTCCCCGGGGCGCCGCGGCGGCGCTGGTGGCGGCGGCAGCAGCAGCAGCAGCGGCAGCGGCAGCGGTGGTGGCCGGGCCGCGGCGGCGAGGGCGCGGGGCGCGCCGCCATGGGCCTGGCCGGGCTGCAGGTGGGTGTGGCGGGCCCGGCCGCGCGGGGGGCGGGCGGTGCGCGGGGCCCGGCCGGGCCGGGCGGCGGGAGGGCGACGGGGGCCCCGGCCCGGCCCGGCCGGCCGGCCCCTGGCTCCCGGCGGCGCGGGCGGCCCACCACCGCCAGGCCCTCGGAACATGGCTGCGGCGGGAGGCGCCGCCGCGGCGCCCGGCCCGGGCGGCCCCGCTCCCCGCCCCGCCGCGCCCTGAGCGCCCCCTCCCCCGCTTCCCCCGGGTCCCCCTCTCCAGGCAGGAAGATGTCCAAGCCCCGCGCGGTGGAGGCGGCGGCGGCGGCGGCGGCGGTGGCAGCGACGGCCCCGGGCCCGGAGATGGTGGAGCGGAGGGGCCCGGGGAGGCCCCGCACCAACGGGGTAAGCAGGCACCCTCCCCGCACTCACTCAGCGCGCCCCGAGGGGCCGCGCGGCCGGCCGCCCCCGCCGGCCCCGCGCCGCGAGCACGTGCGCGCGCCCCGGGACCCCTCCTCCCCTTCCCGCCCGCGGCCCTGGGCCCTGCGGGCGGGGCGCCCGGCTCCGGCGGCTTCCTTTTCTGCTGCCTGCCTGGGAGTGGCGTCCACCCTGGCTCCGCCATGACCCTGGCAATATATGACCTCGGAAAAGTTTGTGTCTTTATGGGATTTCCGCACCCCGAGACCCAGCTCGCCCGGCGGTGGCTGCCTTCCCAGGGTGTACGGGGCCTGCCCGGGGCCCTCAGAGAGGTCACGGGTCTCACCGACTTGGTGTTTAAAGGGTCACCAGGCAGAAAGGCCCCAGCAGTGTTCTGGGGAAGTCCTCCCTCATTCCGTGCTTACTCAGAGGAGAGGCCCCACGCCCAGAGACGCCATCAGTGACCTATACCGCCCCACCCGCCGGCTCACCCTCCTACTATTGATGCCAAGACGCCGTCTGTAATAGAGTGACCGCCCTAAATGAGCTGGCCATAGGCTCTGGTTTTATTAAGCTCTCCACTCCCCACCTCACCCCTCAATTACCACTGCAGTCCAGTCCCGCAGTCCTGGGAGGCTGCTGGGCTGCATTGATTTGAAAGGGGCCAGGCTTGGGCACACAGAAGGCTCAGGCAGTGAGAAGTCCTATCCGCTGACTTAAGGACCAAGAAGTAGTTAATCAGATTCCTCGAGGCCTGTGTCAGCTCCTGCATGGAGGTCAGCCCTTCAGATTCCGCAGTTGTTTAGTCTGGGTCATTCTGACCTCTCTGCTACTGGTAGGTTGTCTGCTTCTGGACACCTTGGTACACAGCTGGCTTCCTGCTGGCCAGATGTGCCCTGAGCAACCAGAATCAGACCACCTGAGTTCAGGAAATGTCTAACTTGGACCTGGGAGATCCTAAACCTCGCCCTGATCTCCTGGGCCTGGCAACCCTGGGCTGGCTCGGCTTTTGAGAGATGGTGTCTGTTTCTGGTTTTCGTATTCTGATTGCTCTTCTCCGCCATTTGCCACGGGATCTTCTTCAAGCCTCTTTCAGGGCATGCATTTGTCGTTTTAGGAGAATGTATTTACCGGGCAATCAAAGATCTATTCCTACATGAGCCCCAACAAATGCTCTGGAATGCGTTCCCCCCTTCAGGAAGAGAACTCAGTTGCACATCACGAAGTCAAATGCCAGGGGAAGCCATTAGCCGGCCTCTACAGGAAACGAGAAGGTAAGGTTCTGATGTGGCCCTGTTCTGACCGCAGCTGGTTGGGTTGCAGAAAGCCCTTCTTTGCCCTTAATTATGCATATATACTAAATGTTTACCCAGCCTTTTCAAGCCTAAGTTCACAAGGTTGGATCCATGTTCTGTCTTGCTGCTAAGAAACAGGCACGGGGGGGGGGGGGGGGGGGGGGGGGGGGGGGGGGGGGCTGTCCTGTCCTAGGGTGTGGACCCTGTCGGTCTAACCGGTTTTCCCTGCTTTCACAAGAGTTTAGCAAGGCCTTCAAGCTTGATTGTGTTGCCAAGTTGCAAGAATAACATACCTGGTCTGTAGTTAAAGAGCCTCACATGAGCCCAAAGTACAGAAATTCCGAGTCTGAGTTGTACAGACCATGTGGCTGCAGTCCTGACTGTGTTGTGTAAACGTCGGGAACCGACTTCCTTCCCTCTTTTGAGCTGGCCTTGACCTCATTTCTGAGTTTCTTTCTACTCAAGTGTTCGGTGCAGCTCTCTGAAGCAGCATACTCTCTGATGAAATTTAGAGGTAAAATACTAAACAAGAAATATATGGTTGCTGAAAATCCTGTATGGCCTACAAAAGCAGCTGAAACCTTATGGAAATCTTGGTCTATTCCAAATATTTCCTTTTAGAGCTGCAGCGGGGAATATGAGCTTTCCCCAGTTCACCACGCTACCTTCTGATTAAAACTTGCCTTGAAGATCTAGAACTCTGACTAGCAGCAGCTTAATACAAGGAAGCCTTGTAATCCCTTTACTGAAAGCGCCATAAGTGATGTTTAGGCCAATGTCTGGGACCAGATCTGAGAAGCGGGGGTTGGGACACCCAGAACTAGGGGCAGGAGCCAGCCCTCTGCCCAATTCCCCTCCCCAGTGCAGTGGGTGATAACTCTTTTTCAGTCAGTCTTCCAATGGCTTGGGTTCAAATCCTAGCTCTACCACATATGCGAGGTTTGAGCAGGTTACTCCTATTTTCTGAGCCTCAGTTCTTCTGTCTCTGAAGTGGGAGGGAGGGTTCCTACCTCACAAGGCTATTCTGAAGATTGGCTAAAGCATGGATGCAAAAGGCTTTGTACAGTACTCCACATTGGCAGCCGGTTCCCCTGCCTCTCCCTGGATGGCCAGCACTTAGGATAGCACCTAGCAGGCAGGGACTGGGGAAAGGGCCCTCTCTCAGTGTGGGCAGCCAGTCTCCCATCCCTTCTGGGATGGGGTGGGATGTAAATCATCCTAAATGGTGACACGGCGCACGAGCTAGCTTATTTGGCCTGTAGTGTCACTACATGGCAACGATTAGAATTTGGGGCCAGATATACTTTGGGAGAGAGCCCAGGGGCGAGGCTTTTTGTCCTTGATTCTCAACCTTTTTTCTGCCTTGATGCAGACTGATGTGATAGCGGACGTTCACAGGCATCACACGCTCCTCGGGTTTATGTGTAATGTCCTGGACTTAACTCCCTCCGGTTCCACTTAAGGCATGTAAGGGAGTGAGAATGGTCTGGATGGACTTTGATGTATTTATTTTTCTCTTCAGCTGGTTGAGATACAGTTCACGTGTCAGAGCGTTCACCGTTTTCAAGTGTACAGTTCAGTGGGTTTTGGTCTGTTGACCCACAGGTGCAACCATCACCAAGCTGTCTAATACCAGAACATTTCCTCACCCCATAGAAGAAACCTCGTGTCCATTAGCGGTCATTCCCCATTCCCCTGCCGCCCCATCACCCCCCCCCACCCCCCCAGGCCTGGCCACTGCTAATTTACTTTCTGTCTCTGTGGATTTGCTGTATTGGACGTACCATGTGAGTGGATCCATACATAACATGTGCCCTTTCACGCCTGGCTTCTCTGACCCAGCACCATGTTGTCAAGGGCCATCCGTGTTGTAGCAGGTGCTCGGGCCTCCTTCCTTTCTGTGGCTGAATAATAGTCCATGGTGTGGAGAGATCCCATTTCACTTATCCCTCCATCAGCTGATGGCCATTTGGGTGGTTTCCGCTTTTTGGCTATTGTGAATAATGCTGCCACAAACTTTCCCATACAGGTCTTTGTGTGGACATATGTTTTTAATTCTCCTAATAGCCGCCTAGGCGTGGAATTGCCGGGTCATATGGTAACTCCATGTTGAACTCTTTGAACGGCTGCCAGACTCTTTTCTAAAGTGACTGCGCCATTTTACATTCCTACCAGCTATGTATTATTTACTTATTTTTTTAAAGTAAATCATTTTTTTAAAAAGATCGTTCACCCACACTGTGTTTCACAACTATTTTTCGTAAGAAATCATTTTTGACGTCCCTTAACGTGATTGGGTCACCATACTGAGAAGCACTGTGAGCATAGAGCCTTGACCCCGTTAGAAGAGGAAACTTCTGTTTTTAAGTTTATTTATTTTGAGAGAGGAGAGAGAGAGAGAACGTGAGTGGGAGAGAGGTGGAGAGGGAGAGAGAAAATACCAAACGGGCCCCACACTGTCAGCACAGAGCCCGGATGAAGGCCTCAAACTCATGAACCTCAAGATCATGACCTGAGCTGAAATCAACATCAGACACTTAACCCACTGAGACACCCAGGCACCTCAAAACTTTCTTTTCCTTGTTGTTTTTTTTTAAAGAGTCTGAAATGAAGCACTCTAGGCTTGGGGAGGAGGTCTTTGCTAGGGAAGAAGTCCTTCTTTATGACCTTATTCCTGTCCATCAATGCTGGCCCACTCGTTAGGAATTTAGCTCTTTCTCCAGGGTGTGCAGCCCAGTTCCCGAAAGCTACGGGCCGAGCACTTACGCTGCTCTTGCCGTCTGTGGCGGTCCTGCAAGGCCTCTCCCCGCCACGATGCAGGAGACCAGAGGCGTTCATGGTTAGATGGGATGGATGCTTCCACAATGTGTATCAAATCCTCATGAAGTACGCAGTCAGTATCTTGTGATTTTTGTCAGCTCTACCTTAATAAAGCTGGGAAAAAAATAAGAAAGATGCAGACCGGAAGCCCTGACTGATGCCTGGGTACAAAAGTAAGGCCCCATGCTTCTCCCAAGAAAGCCATTAACAGGCCAAGGGCAGTGCTGCCTGGCACACCCAGGACCCTCTTTCCTCTAAAAGCGTGTCTTAGGGGCGTCTGGGTGGCTCAGTCGGTTGAGCATCTGGCTTTAGGTCAGGGCATGATCTCACAGCTCATGGGTTCAAGCCCTGCATCAGGATGTGTGCTGACAACTGTCTCTCTCTCTGTCTCTCTGTCTCTCTCTCTCAAAATAAATAAACATTCAAAAAAAACTTAAAAGACACCAAAAAAGTAAAAAATGAAAGCCTGTTAGAATCAACTGTTAGAATGCAGTTGATGGTCTGGAAATGGAGAGACAGAGAGTCCAGACTAAAGTTCTCTCTCTCTCCACCCTCTGCCTGCAGAGAAAAGGAACGGTGGGAACGCAATCCGAAGCGCCATGAAGTCCGAGGAACAGAAGATCAAAGACGCCGGGAGAGGTCCCCTGGCACCTTTTCCAAACCAAAAATCCGAAGCAGCAGAACCTCCAAAAACTCCGACCTCGTCTTGTGACCCTCCCATTGCGGCCATCGCCAAGCAGGCCCTGAAAAAGCCCGTCAAGGGCAAACAGGCCCCGCGGAAGAAGTGAGTGCCCCCCGGAGCCCTTCCCCTAACTAATGCAGGGCAGTTTGGCTGTGACCCCTGCGGACCCCCTGCTCAGGTGCTAGCTGAGGGGGCGGGGGGCGCAGTGTCCCCGCTCGGCCTGGCTCTTATCAAGGCTCGGTCCCCCTGAGTGACTACCAGTGATGTCACTGTCTGCCTCTCAGTCTGGTATGAGTCCATACCTCTTCCCCCCTCGCACATGGAGAGTAGGCAGCCTGTCTTTGACCCTGGGAAGTCCCCTTGGGCACATGAGCCTATGTGGGCCCCAGTGGACAAAGGCGTTTAAGTGACCTCATTTCTTTTTTTTTTTTTTTTTTATGTTTTATTTATTTCTAGGAGAGAGAAACAGCGTGAGCAGGGGAGGGTCAGAGAGAGAGGGAGGCACAGAATCTGAAACAGGCTCCAGGCTCTGAGCTGGCAGTCAGCACAGAGCCCGATGCGGGGCTCGAACCCACGAACCGCGAGATCATGACCTAAGTGAAAGTCGGACGCTTAACCGACTAAGCCACCCAGGCGCCCCTAAGTGACCTCATTTCTGAGGAGCCACCTCCCGAGGGACCGGGTGCCTCCTAAGAGTGGCTTCAGTGCTAACACTTGGTTTTCTCCTCTTCCCTTCCCACCCAAGAGCTCAAGGGAAAACACAGCAGAATCGCAAACTCACGGATTTCTACCCCGTGCGCAGGAGCTCCAGGAAGAGCAAAGCCGAGCTGCAGGTAGAGTCGTGTGGCTTTCACGGTGGCTCCTGGAGGGGCAGGGCGGCTCCGCGGGCAGCGCGTGGAGGGCAGGACTTGAGCTTTCTCTCCGTCATCCTGGGGCAGCTCTGCTTCTGCGGCCTTGGCACTCTCCTTGGTCTCGTGGGGCTCATCCTAATGTTTGGGGGCGCTGTGAGGCTTGGTTAAGATGCGTCTGTGACGGAGCCTTGTAACTGGTAGCACGTAGTGTGGAAAGTCCTGTGTTCCCACAAAGGCGTCTTTTCCGGGACTTGTTGGTGGGACAGTCAGAGCGTGGAACCTCGGAGAAGGCTGTGCGTGCTTTCGGAGGCTCGTCTGTCTGTCCGTCCACCGGTTCCCATGTCGTGTCTCAAGATGGTAAAGAGCAGTGGCTTGGAGGCCACTTACTGGTTGTATGCCCAAGGGCCAGGTACTTAACTGCTCTGAGCCTCGGTTGCCCTGTTTCTAAAATGGGATAATAAGGTAGCATCTGTGGGGGTGTTGGGAGGATTAGATGAATCCGTGTACAGAGCACACTTGGAACCATGCCTGGCCCCCAGTTAAGCACTAGCTCACTTCTTATCGTCACCACGGCCTCCCCATCGTTGTCATTTCCGAGGCCCCTTCTCTCCTTCCCTCCCGGCTGTGGTCCCGGGACCACCGGAACAGTGGCGGGAAGGCCGGCCGCGCGGAGCAGGCCCCGCCCTGTGTTCGCGGAGTGCTGAGCTGTACTTGACACAGTGACGCGTGGTTATTGCTTTTCTGTTACGGAAACCCAGGGCGGGGTCTGGGCTCGCAGCCTGCCGCCCTCCCACGGCCCCTGGCCAGCCCCCCGGGTCCCCACACCCTCAGAGCCACCTCAGGGTGGAGGAGCGGTGTCAGGCTGGCCTGGCCGCCATGAGGTGTTAGCATTTCGGCCTGAACCCAGACCCCTTCAGCATTTCTTACGTAGATGTGGTGATTTAGCGTTCACTTCCTCTGCTTATTTGAATTGACGAGGTTTCGTTTGAAACTAACGAGAAAAGGGGTCCATTTTTCCCCTCAGAAGCTTTGGCTTTCTTTCCTCAGAAAGGTGGCGGCTTTCAGCCAACAGCAGGCTGTTGGGAGCTGTCTGCCTACAGGGGGAGGCCGTGCCGGGTCACTCTTGGAGACAGTGCTGCGGAGGGCGAGGCGGCCTCCCAGCCGAGGTCGGGCTGCCGTGGCTGCAGTGGGGCGCAGTGGAGGTTGCCTTTTTAATAAAGAACAAAAAGAAGGGCTTTCTGGCTGGAGGAGGGAAGGCCTCGCAGGAGGTGATGCAGGCCTGCTCAGTCTTGCAGCAGATGAGCAGAGGGGAGCCGATCCTTCCTCCCCCAGCTTGGTCCGCAGCACAGTGACGCTCTGTCACCGGACAGAGGGCCAGTTGCACGGGAGAGCCACGCTGTGCTCTCACTGTTGTGCTGGCTCTGGGCCAGGCGGCGAGGCGGCTGTGGCCGGGGTGAGGCGACTGCTAGCCGGAGCGAGGCGGCTGCTGGCTGGGGTGCTGCAGCCTCCCTCCTGGCTGTACAGGTCAAGATCAAGGCCGGGGCGGCTGGACCTCCCTCACCTGCCTGCTCTCCCGGGCCACGGAAACCAGGGCGCAGATCTGTGGGGCCTGAGAGAGGGGTGGGGGTGAGGCAGGAGAGGGACTAAAATGAAAAGCCTTGCAGACACTTGACTGAATTTGAAGACCCAGCAGGCAGGGCCAGGGCCGGGTCCAGGGCGAGAGGGTGGGCACGGCGCCTGGGGGAGAAGCCCTGATGCTTTGCTGCGGGGACCCCTTGGCTGGTTGGCCTGCTGGAGGGAGGGGTGACGGGCGGCACTGGGGCCGGGGCCGTACGCTGGCCTCTCCATCCCGGCCCAGCCCAGGCCTGGTGCGCAGAGCAGCTGGACCTCCTTCAGGCCTTGCTCGCGTCCCACTCGGTCTGCCTCTAGCCGCGCTCCACGCCCGTACGCTGCTGCCTGGATTCTCCTTTGGAAGCCTGGGGCTGGTTGACGCAGGCCCCTAAGCACTGAGGCTGCAGAGCAAAAGACTCGGAGGCTCCGTGTTCAGGCCATGCAGCCCGGTCCCCGCTGTCCCCAGCTCCGCTCCTCCCGGCACACGCGGTCCTGGCGGGAAGGTTCGCGGGTGCCTGGCTCACGACCACTCAGAGCTTCCTGTACTTCTCGCTGGTCTCTGCACGCCCATAATTAGTTATTTAGCAGGGTGGTTGTGTGTGCGCGCGCGTGTGTGTGATTGCTGCTGTTGCTTCAAGGGCTTACTACGTGCCAGGCCCAGTTCTAGGCCAGGAGATTCCATGGGAGAGCAGATCAGGCCCCTGCACTCAGGGAGCTTGTACTCCAGCGATTAGCAGTTAAGACAGCCATAGAACGAGAGAATTTCAGATCGTCTTTTAACATTAATAAGACAGTGGTTTGAAGGCATGGTGACACTTTAGGCTACCTTAGCTGCAGCAGTCAAGGAAGTTTCTCTGAGGAGGCGCCTTTAGAGCAGAGCTTGGAAGGAAGAGAGGACAGGAGCCAGGCGAGTGGATTAGGGAAAGGGTATTCTAGGCAGGGGCAATCCCAAGTGCAAAGGCCCTGGGGCAGGAACGAGCCTGGTCCTATAAGGGAGTCAGCCAGTGTGACCAGAATGTGGGAGCAGGGGTGAAGCCTGCAGATGAGGCTGCAGAGGCGGGGCCGGGGTCCTGCAGAGACTCACAGTGGGAAGGTACGGAAAAGCTTTTGCTTCTCTTTAAACAAACCTTTTATTTTGGAATAGTTTTAGATTTACAGAGGAGTGGCAAAGATAGTACAGAGTATTCCCATTGCCCCCTTTATCCAGCTTCCCCTGTCATTACCCCCATATACTATCCTGGTACATTTGTCACACTTAGGAACCAATGTTGGCACATTACTATGCAGTAAACTTCTTGCAAGACTTGAAACAGGGAAAAGATATGATCTTATTTACATTTTCTTTAAGTGTTTGCTTGTTTTTGAGAGAGAGAGAAAACACAAGAAGAGGAGGGGCGGGGCGGGTAGACAGAATTCAAGCAGGCTCCACACTGTCAGCGTGGAGCCCAAGTTGGGACTTGACCCCACAAACCATGAGATCATGACCTGAGCCGAAGTTGGATGCTCCACCGACTGACCCAGGCACCCCTTTATGTACATTTTAAACAATTTTTTTAATGTTTTATTTATTTCTAGGAGAGAGAGAAAGAGAGACAGCGTGAGCAGGGGAGGGTCAGAGAGAGAGGGAGTCACAGACTGAAACAGGCTCCAGGCTCTGAGCTGGCAGTCAGCACAGAGCCCGACGCGGGGCTCGAACCCACGAACCACGAGATCATGACCCAAGTGAAAGTCGGACGCTTAACCGACTAAGCCACCCAGGCGCCCCTATGTACATTTTAAAAAGACCCCTGTGGCTGCTGTGCGGGGAATAGAGTGGAAGCCAGGAGACCAGTGAGGTGGCCACAGCATGGCTGGCAGAAGAGCAGGGATGGCTGGACCCAGGGGTGACAGCGCAAACCTGCAGAGACCCGGTCACGCCTGTCATGCCGCGGGAGTGCAGTTCATCTGTGTGGAGAGGGACTGGGAAAGTGCACGCGGGCCGTCGGCCGTGTCCTGAGGCCTCTGTGCGGGCCGCTCAGTGCTCAGCTGTGGGCGTGGCCACCACATGTGCCAGCCAGGGCCGGGCCTGGGCTTCTGCTGGGTCCCTGGGTGGCTCTCTGCCGGCCTGCAGCCCTGTGTGTGGGTGGAGTGTGGGATCTGGGTCTGGGAGGGAGGCGGTGGCAGAAGGGGTGGCCCTGAGGGGCAGGCGAGACCAGGAGCGTCCACTCCTGTCTAACTTCCCTGTTCGGGGTGGTATCGCCTCCTTAGGGTGGGAGGCCCTCTTCGCATATGTGGCGGTGGCTTCCGGAGAGACCCAACTCCCAAGAGTTCTTCAACCAAGGTGCCCATCAGGGCCATCAGACAGGAGGAGCGTGGTGTGCGCGTGCCCCTTCGGAAGGGGGTGGCCTCTGATCTGCCTCTGTCGTGGTTACATGAAGTCAGAGTCCTGATTTGTAGATGTCGGCAATTTAGATCTTTTTAAAAACACCGCATGTGCCAAATGGAACATAGTCCCCCCAACCCAGCTCTGCCCTTGGGCCACCACTGTGACCCTCCTGGTCCGTTTGACCCCCAGGTGCCAAACTGTCCACAGCAGGTGGGCAGTGAGAGAAGGACAGGGGTGTGGGAGCTTGGATGGCCTTGGGGACCCATGTCGTCAAGGCCAAATGGGAGTCGCCCTGGGGGTGGCCTAGGCCACCAGGCTGCCCTGAATGGCCCAGGAGAGAATGCTCAAGTGCTTCTTGCTTTTCTTCCCTCTCCACCCAGTCTGAAGAGAGGAAAAGAATAGATGAGCTGATTGAAAGCGGGAAGGAAGAAGGAATGAAGGTAAGGGGCAGCGGGGCCCAGCGAACGGAGGTGAGCCCGGAGGGTGCCTAGAGAAACCAATAAATTTTTCCTAAACCGTTTTCCTGGGAAATGACAGTACCCAAGAAATTTGCTTTTCTTTTCACGTATTGCAAACACATTGGGTGGATGAGAGGGGCAGGACTCTACAGTGGCGGCCACGTGGGTCTGGGCTGGGACTCCAGAGTCATAATAAAGCTCCAGTTCCACGCACCATCTAGAAGGATCCAAACTTAAGTCTCCCCCTCAAGCGGTCACCCTGCAACCCCATTTATAACGAGTGAGCAGAAGCACAGGAGGGCACATTACAGGAAAGGGAGAGACGTGGAACATGGGGTCCCACTCCCACCCCTGTCTCCTCCAGAAGGGGCCACGTATGTGGATGCGAGCCAGACTTTTACCACTTCCCAGCCATGTGGCCTTGGACATAGATCTGCCTCTGAGCCTCTGTTTTCTCATCTGCAAAATGGGGCCACATCCACCCAGCAGATCCCTCGGGAGGATCAGGGGTAACACTGCTTGGCAAAGGGCACAAGGGAACTTTTTGGGGTGACGGATCATGGCGATAGTTGCACAGCTGAGTACGGTGAATAATACCAGTTGTGCTGCGCACGTAAAACGAGTGAGGGCTGGGCCATATCTCAGTAAAGCCGATGAAGGAAGGGGGGCAACCCCAGGCGCCGAGGAAGCCGGCCGTGCATGGTGTTGGGAAGCAATGCTCTCTCCTGGTCCCCCAACAGATTGACCTCATCGATGGCAAGGGCAGGGGCGTGATAGCCACCAAGCAGTTCTCCCGGGGCGAGTTCGTGGTCGAGTACCACGGGGACCTCATCGAGATCACCGATGCCAAGAAGCGGGAGGCTTTGTATGCACAAGACCCCTCCACGGGCTGCTACATGTACTATTTTCAGTATCTGAGCAAAACTTACTGGTAAGTCCGCTAGTGCTTCGAGTGGCGTTTCCGCGCCCTGGCAGAGAGGACAGGCCCGAGCGCCACAAGGCCACGACCGCCTCCTGAGTCTTTCTGTTGCTCCTGCTTCTTGCTTAGTTCTCGCGGTCTTTTTCCAAAGCCGTGAAGCGGCCCCACACACCCCCTTGCCATTTGAGTCTTTGGGGTCGGAGCTGTTCGGGCCGCTGTCTGGCCCAGTGAGAAGCGGAAGTGGACCCACCCATGCAGACCCGCCGCTCCCTCTCGTGGCATTTGGCTAGAGCAGCCCTGAAATCAGCGACTGCTCTGTCCCCATATGGCCGGTGTACTTGATTCGGTTTTGTTGTTGTAGTTTTTTAAATAAGGCTTTATTTTTCCGACCAGTTCTGGGTTCCCAGCAAAATTGAGCAGAAGGTACGGAGAGTTCCGATACTCCTGCCTCCTCCCAGCTCCCCCCACTCTCCGCAGAGTTGATTTCTATTCATTTATTTATTAGGCCCTTGCCTCACAGGACTCCACAAAGAGCCTTCTGCAGCCCCGTCTCCTCCCACCCCTCCGCGCTCTCACCCAGTGCCTCCCTTGGCTCTTAAAAAATGTTGTTTTGACTTGAATTGCTTTCCCCAAAACGTGGCTATAAATCGACGCCCCACCAGCGCCTCGAGCTGGCTGTGACTGGGATCAAAAGCCTCTTTATGAATTTGCACCCTCTGTTGCCCCCCCTCCCGCCAGCGTGGATGCGACCAGAGAGACGAACCGCCTGGGGAGACTGATCAACCACAGTAAGTGTGGGAACTGCCAAACCAAACTGCACGACATTGACGGCGTGCCTCACCTCATCCTCATCGCCTCCCGTGACATCGAGGCCGGGGAGGAGCTCCTGTACGACTACGGGGACCGCAGCCGGGCTTCCATCGAAGCCTACCCCTGGCTGAAGCATTAACCGCCCCGCCCGCCCCGCCCTCCCCCTTCTTCCATGGACAAAGTGCCCTCAAAGGGAATTGATTTTTTTTTTTACACACTTAAATCTTAGCGGATTACTTCAGATGTTTTTAAAAAGTATATTAAGATGCCTTTTCACTGTAGTATTTAAATATCTGTTACAGGTTTCCAAGGTGGACTTGAACAGATGGCCTTATATTACCAAAACTTTTATATTCTAGTTGTTTTTGTACCTTTTTTGCATACAAGTCAAACGTTTGTGCTTCCCGTGCATGCAGTCAAAGACGCAGCACAGGCTTTAGAGGAAAGAGTGAACATGAACTAGGAAGCTGGGCGACTCTCCAGCCGTAGAGCCAGGACTCTCTTCCCCACGCCCCCCCGACGGCCGTCGGCTGAGCGCAGGCCAGTCCCGGAGGAGCCGCCTCCCGAGGCCCGGACGGGGTGTTCCCAAGCTCTTGTTTTCCTGACGTCTGGACAGGCGCACAAGGAAGTGTATGAATATTTTTTAAAAAAGGTTTCGCAGTAAGCTAGTCTTCCCCTCTGCTTTCTCGAAAGCTTACTGACCCGGTGGCCCGCGAGCGCGGGTCACTCTTCCGCAGGCTGCCGCTCCTCGGGGCACCTCCACGCATCAGGGCGGGTAGTCAGAGTCGACGTGGGCAGGGAAAGGCATTGCTCGCCTAGCCCTGCCGGGGCAGGGTTTCCCAAAACTGGGTTGATTCTTTATAGAAATGTGAACACTGAGTTTATTTTAAAAAATAATAATAAAAATTTAAAAATTTAAAAATACAAAAAAAAAAAAGAAAAAAACCACAGAAAACAACTTACATGTATATAGGTCTTGAAGTGAGTGAAGTGGCTGCGATTTTTTTCCTTCTTCTTTCTCCTTTTTTTCTTTTTTTTTTTTTGGTTTTGTAGAAGAGATTTGAGATGGTACTCTATTCTAATCAAAAATAAGTTTTGTAGTGGGACCAGAAATTACTTACCCGCTATCCCACCCTCTTCCTCCCCCCCACCCCCCAAAACCGTGTCCCAATTCCAATGGGTTGAAAGTTCTAGACCTTCTGTCAGGCTTTCTGTTTGTCAGACCACCTGGTGTCCTTCCTGCAAAACTGAAGGTGCAGCCATGAACCGAAGGGGGAGCCTGCTCGCCCCGAAACGCGTGGCCCCCACCCCAGCCGCTGGTGCGCAGGGGAGTGGGCAGGCCCGGCAGCCCAGGGATCAAGGCTAAGGGTAAAGTTTTCACCTTGACTGTGATGCAGGAGGGTAGGTCGCTTCCTCCTCCCTCCTGAAGGGAGACCTATTCTCACTCTGTCAACCTGTAGTCCAGGGGCCCTGGCCCTGGAGCCATGACCTGGGGTCTCCTGGCCTCCCCTGGGCCTGGGTAAATGTGAATAGAGACAGGTATGACAGCCTGTCGTCAACCTTGATGTCCCTCCAGCCCTGGCCTCACCACGGTGCTACCTACGAAAGTCTCCCCCCCCCCACCGCCCCCCACTTGCCTGGTCAGTGGTCAGAGAATCGGAGGAGGATCCGACAGAGTGTGTAAATGTGAGATAAAATGTCTTGGTTGTACCTGTTTGTGGTTTAGCTTTGTATTTAAAAAAAAAAAAAAAAGGAAATAACTTGAAAATTATTTGTCATCATAAAAATGAAACAAAAATTAAAATATTTATTGCCAGGCGAGGCCACCTGTGTGTCTTTCTGGTTGGTTGGTTTGTTTGTTTTTTTACGAAGTGAAACTAGAAAGAGGGTTGGATTTCCTGCTTTGTCTTCCGGAAGGTCCCACAGCAGGGGCGCCTGGCCGGCTCAGTCGGTAAAGCACACAACTCTTGATCTCAGGGTTGTGGGTTCAAGCCCCATGTTGGGTGCAGACATTACTTAAAATTTTTTAAAAGAGGTTATGCAGCAGTATGTGTGTGTTTTGGTGAGTGTCCTAGTGGATAGGTTATTTGTGTGATCGGGGTCACGGGTGCTAGATAAGGTGAAGAGCGGATGCATGTCGAGTCCTCCCTTAGGCCGCCACCCAGCACACAGTCAGCACGGGTTTTTAGCGGCTGTGCTCACCATTGTGTTTCTAACGTAGGAGATTTGGTTCTCGGGCAGGAGTCTCAGTCGTCAGCTGTGCCCGTCTTGTGCTGGCAGTCACTCCTACCAGTCAGGTCGCCGTCCCCACCACACCCTCCACCGGCTGCCCTCAACCCGCTGCTTTGAGTGTCTGTCAGCCTGTCCCCTTGCACAAATCGCTTTCCTTCTCTGATGCTTGCGCATCAGCTGGGAACAGCCTCTGCCTCCATGACATGCAGCGGGGTCCTGAGGATTCAGCCGCCACAGATGACTACGTCTTCACCTCGGACGGGGACGGAGGGGCCTGGCGGCCAAGTGCCTGGAACAGAACCTCTATCTCCACCCACTTTGCAGCTATGTGTCCTCGGGCAGGTGACAGCTCTGTGCGCACGACACTTCCCTCCTCAGCAACACAGGGCAGTGCTGGCGCACAGGTGCCGGGGGTGGGTGGGGGTGCGGTTGAGTTAGTGCAGGAACAGCTCATGGAGCAGCACCTTGCCCACAGATTAATCCCCAGTCACTGATGTTTGCTGTCAGGATCAAAACTTGGCGTTTCTACCACTGGCTGTTTACAAGTTCCAGGGAATGATGGCGAAAAGCCTCCACTTGGATAGTTGCTGTATTGATTTATTTATTTTTTAAAAATATATTTTAAGTTTATTTGAGAGAGAGCAAGAGAGAGAGAGAGAGAGAGAGCACGGGCGGGGGAGGAACAGAGAGAGGGAGAGAGAATTCCCAAACGGGCTCCAAGCAGTCAGCAGAGCCTGTGCGGGGCTTGAACTCACAAACTGTGAGCTCATGACTTGAGCTGAAATCAAGAGTTGGACGCTAGCTGACTGAGCTACCCAGGCGCCCCATTCATTTTTTTTAAAGATGATTGCTACAGCAAACACTTCTTGTGCCTTGTGAAACCCCGACTTCTCAAGCCTGCTCCTCCCGGAGCTGGGTTTGGTGAAGAAAGCCCGCAGTGTGGGAGCAAAGGTAACTGTTTTCTGTGGTCACACCAGGCCCCACCTCCAAGAGAAATGCTCCCAGGACTTACCCTCCCACACCCCAGTGTGAGTCCACCAAGAGTTGGTAAGATCTGAGCACTCTTAACTGTCCCTTTCTTTTCTTCCTTCTCTCTCTCTCTTTCTTTCTTTCAATGTTTTATTTATTTCTGAGAGAGAAAGAGGCAGTGTGAGCAGGGGAGGGTCAGAGAGAGAGGGAGACACAGAATCAGAAGCAGGCTCCAGGCTCTGAGCTGTCAGCACAGAGGCCGATGCGGGGCTCGAACCCATGAGCTATGAGATCATGACCTGAGCCGAAGTCGGACGCTTAACCGACTGAGCCACCCAGGCGCCCCTAACTGTCACCTTTCTTATAGTCTCTCCCAGGATACATAGGAACCTCGGCTGTTTTTTCTTTTTTCTTTTTTTTTTTTAATGTTTTTTATTTATTTTTGAGAGAGAGAGACAGCATGAGCAGGGGAGGGTCAGAGAAAGAGAGAGACACAGAATCCAAAGACGCTCCAGGCTCTGAGCTAGCTGTCAGCACAGAGCCTGACACGGGGCTCAAACCCACGAACCGTGAGACCATGACCTGAGCCGAGGTCGGACACTTAACCGACTGAGCCACCCAGGCGCCCCTCTTTTTTTTTTTTTAATGTTTATTTTTGAGAGAGCTCGAACTGGGGATGGGGGGGAGAGAGAGAGGAACAGAGGATCCAAAGCGGACTCTCCACTGACAGCAGAGAGCTCAATGTGGGGCTTGATCTCACGAACCACAAGATCATGACCTGAGCTGAAGTCAGATGCTTAGCTGACTGAGCTACCCAGGTGCCCCGAAGGCTGTTTTAACTTGACATTTTTCTTTTTCCTTTTTTTAGATGTTCATTCCTTCATTTTTGAGGGAGGGGGAGGGGCAGAGAGAGGGAGACAGGATCAGAAGCAGGCTCTGCACTGACAGCACAGAGCCCAACTCAGGGCTCGAACTCACAAACTGTGAGATCATGACCAGAGCTGACGTTGGATGCTTAACTGACTGAACAGGTGCCCCGACATTTCTTTTCTGAGTGGGTTTTCTTGCCTTATCTATCCCTGTGCAGGAGAAAGGGGCAGCTAAGCACTTATATAGGGGTGCCCCCAAGTCTGGAAATGCAGGTGATATGTATAAGTGGCTTACTGACAGCGGCACACAGTGATCTTCTGTCTGCTTCTAGACTTTATGGCCATCCTGCAGCCTGGAGCTGGGGAAACCGAGGCAAGAATGAGTCAGGTGTAGGGGCCTGGCTGTCATAGCCGGGACTCTCGGATGTAAGACTGGTGCCTTGGAGGGTGGACTTTCAATGGCATTCCCAGGAGTGGAGCTTGCTCTCAGTCCTGCAAAAGACACAGCACTGTCCCCCCACCCCCGCCACACACATACACACACACACACACACTGTTGTATGATCTCCTTGCCTCTTTGTGCGGCCCCTGCACAGCCTCTGCATGGGGTTCGGAAGGCAGGATGCATGTTGTTTCCCCAGCCGGCTCTCACCTCCATCGTGCCAAAACCTTTCCCCTCCCCGCCTCCGTTAGGACAAGAGCACCCAGTGAGGGCGCCAGCACCTGGGGTTTGGAATCAGGAGCCCCTGTTGGAAGGAAGGCTCTGCCAAGATAACGTGCAGGATGGGACTCAGCGTGGCCGACATTTCTCGGGAGGCAGAGTGGCTGAAACCTGGCTTGCGGAGTTTGCATCTGGGTTCAGGTCTGACTTCTACCACTTTTGGGCTGGGGTTCTGGATGAGTCCCTCAGCCCCACTGCGCTGTAACCTTGGGTGTACCCGGGAATGACAACGCGCCTCCCACGGCGGGACAGTGAGGCAGCTTGCATAAGGTCCTCGGAGTGGTGCAGGCGACACATGCACTCATGCTTCATGTTACTGCCGCTCGGAGAAGCAGGGTACGTCGCACTTTGCGGGTCGGAACCCGGGCCTTAGAAACAGGCCTTCACATGCATCTGGGGCAGCCGCTTCCTAGCTCCGTGGCCTCGTGTAAGGTACTTTGACCTTTTGGAGTTTTCCCTGGACTGTATTTCACTGAATCCCACATGCATTCCCCCCATTTTAACATTTTTGAAATCAGGATGAGCCTTAAAATCAACAGCATCTAAATGTTAAGATTTGTCCAGTTTTCCCAGCAGCATTTGTTGAAGAGACTGTCTTTCCCACACTATATTGTTGCCTCCTTTGTCGCAGATCAATGGATCATAGATCAATAGAAGTTGTGAGTTTACTTCCGGGCTCTCTATTCCGTTCTGTCGATCCGTGGTCTGGTTTCCGTGCAGGCACCACACTGTTTTGATCACCGCAGCTTGGTGGTGTATCAAGAAATCTGGGACTGTGATACCTCCAGCTTTGCTCTTCTTTCTTTCTCAAGATGATTTGGTTACTTGGGAAACTTTTGTCAAAAAATAATGATAATTTGCAGCATACTTTTTCTCTCAGAACAACACACAAAATACTGGTGTGTCATTTAGAGTCCCTGCAACATATATGCACCGTATATATACCAGCGTCTGCATATGTGTATGTACGTACATACAATTTACAGATTTGGCACCGGAGGGTCTGAACGGTTAAAGCCCATCACATAAGGTCACATAATTCTAAGAGACCACTCTGAAGCACTCAGAGAAAGTATAAAAGTCATTTTACTTTGATACAAAACCATGTAAAATCATATAAAGTCTCGTGAAGCGAAATAGAATATTCCCTACATATCCGTGAGATCATCACTGGAATGGAATGTCAATAAACATTTTTTTCCCTGCGTTTTCTCCTCCCCTCGCCCTGTGGGCTCATGTATTTTTGCTGCTACTACGTGGGAGAGACCAGGTCACCTGTGGGACCAGACAAATGGAAGGCGCATCTGCACGCTGGAGGGCCCTCTGGGAGGCCCAAGTGGAGCAGGAAGTAGGTCTTGTTTCCCTTTCGCTTTCCTTCTCCTGTCTTGCCCTGGCCGAGCCTCCGGGGGTGTCCAGCTCTGCGGCCACACAGATAATGATCACGAGAGCCTCCCCTCCTTCCTCCTCGGTGGCTTTCAGGGGAAACAAATGAGCAAGGACAGTGCACACACGTGGCGCGGAGAGATGCGTTTGGAAGTCGTGGCGTTTTGCCTTCTTGAGTCCAAATTCCACTGCCTTCGTTGTGGCCTTAGGCCTGTGTCTACTTCCCGGATCGGAAAAAGAACCTGTGTGAGAAGACAGGGGTCAGAGGGCACCACGAATGAAATGAGGGGTGCAGAGCCCTGCAGAGTCCGTAAGAGGCTCTTGCAGGCCATGGACTCAAACGTTTGCTTAGGGCTCGTTATGGGCAGACACCATCTAGGGGCTTTCCATCCATCAGCTCATTTCACACTCATAACAGCTTGATGAGCCACGTACCGTCAACGTCCCTCTTTTACAGATTAGCACACGGGGGCCCTGCAAGGTTTAGTAACAGGCCCAAGGTCACACAGTAAGTTGTGGAACAGGAGGTGGAGGACCCCAGAGCCCATGTAAATCACGGTGTTGAAAGACGGTGTCCGACGCCTTTTTTAATTTCGGGAGGTTTTACTGTGGAGGAAGCGTGCATGTGACCTCCAATTGTAAGACAGAGCTTTGCCATGAGTAAAGATCGGCATGGAAATTCTCAGATCAAACATACAGATATCCCCTGAGACACGAATACCAAACGCTCAGCGTCTCCCTCCCCCCGCCCCATGCAAAGTTTTGAAAAGGAAGCGTGCTGCCTGGGGGTTGATGGTAACACTCAGGGTCAGCGCTTGTTACTTGCAGCTACAAGGAAGACTCAGCGCTGGCTGGTGGGCTGGAAAGCCCATGACAGGAAGGTGGCTTCGTGCTTCTTGTCAAAGACCACACGCTTGAGGACCGTGAGCGGCTCTGCTAGCAGTGGCTGCGGCGGGCGCTGGACTCATATTCGGATCCAGGCCATTCTCCCCTGAGCCTGTCCCTACTGCCTGCGCCCACCAGCACCCCATCTCAGGAAGTGACATCATCGCCCGCCTCGTCATTCGTGCCAGGAACCTGGGAGTTGTTCTCAGCTCCTCCCCCCCCATCTGCTACACGTTAGTCATCAGGCCCCAAATATCTTTCTAATCCCAACACTTTCATCTCCCCCCCCCCCCCCCCCCCCCCACGTCAACACAACAGCCTTCCTGCCACCCCCTAGAATCCACTCACGCAGCAGCCGGGATGACCATGTCACTCAGCAGAGCTAAGTCATTCCGCAGCTTAAGCCCTTCCATGGCTTCCCGTTGTCCTCAGGACACAGACAAATCTTCTTGGCATATGACCTACTTTCTCAGAAAGTCATTCATTCATTCACTCATTCATTCATTCACTCAATAAGCTGGTCTGACCATGAAATTGTGGCCTCTTGCTCATTAGATATATGACCTCAGGCTGGCTTTTTTATTCTGTTATTTTTTTTTTTTTTGCCATATCAGGCTCAAAATCTAAAGGGCCCAAAGAACTCTCCTAAGAGGAACAAAGTAACCAGTAATTTATGTCTTCTGGAAGCCTTATTTACAATGGGATGTCCAGCCAATAAAAGTGCTAAATAAACACCTTCAGAAATGACACCTGGTGTGGAATGGAGATACTCTTTCATTTTATTACTTTACCCCAGGAGAGGCTTCCTTGGGAAAGAAACACACCCCTGGGCCCTGCTGTGACTATGTCCCCACACCGCCTCCACAAAGCAGCCAGAGTGAGCTTTTACACGTAAATGTGGTCATGTGGCTCTCCTGCTTAAAACCTGATGTCTTCCCGAAGTTCTTTCAGAGTGAAATTCAAGCTCCTTAGTGGGACCCTCACCATCCCTCCCCTGCACTCCAGCCTCCCCTCCATTCACCTCCTGCCTCAGGCCTTTATACCTGCTATTCCCTCTGCCAAGAATGCCCTTCTCTCAGTCTTTATGGTCTTTCAGGGCCCAGTTTGAATGTCACCTCCTCATGGAAGCCTTCTAGGACTCCCCAGAGCGTAACCCCGACCACATCTGTAAGATGTCCCTTCTTTAAATCTTTTCAGTCGCCCCTTTTAAGTGTGTGATCTGTTTCTTGCCAGGACCCTGGCAAATGCCCCCCCACCCAACCCAACACCCCTATCACTCATCCATATTAAGTGCCTGGCCCCTGTAGGCATTTGAGTTTGAGATCCCTGACGGAGGCAGCTTCTCAGTTCTTGTGCAAGAGATCGGGGGCAGGTAGCTGTCTCCAGGCCAGAGCTTCCCGAAGCAGCCACGCCAAACGGGCTGGTTGCTTCAAGGAGGGTGGGAGAAAGGCGTGCCTCGTGTAAGGGCACCTGGTGACTGAGAAGGCACCTCTCAAAGTGTGGGCCAAGGGTTCTCCACATCAGAGTTGCCTGGGGGATTTATTAGAAATCCAGACTTCTGGGCTTCATCCGAGACTTGACTTCTGAGAATCTGAATTTTAAACACGTACTGCACAATCTACGGTTGGAGGCTTAGCACCCAGAGAAATGATGGATTAACGAGGGAGCATAAACATGGAGGGCGTAGTGAAAGGAAAGTGCATTGTATGCCCCAGTGCTGGGAGACACAGGGTCCTCCAAAGTTGGAAGGAAGAGAGGTCATAAATCAGGCAACCCTACATTTTTTAAGTAAACTCTACACTCAACATGGGGCTTGAATTCACATCCCCAAGAGCAAGAGTCAGTTGCATGCTCTACCAACTGAGCCAGCCAGGCACCCCATGAGTTCCCCTTAAATTCTAATAATAATAATTATTTTTCTTTTGGTTGTAGTATTATTAGATGATAGGGAAGCAGTAGTGTAGACTCTGAACTTCCTTGAGTTCAAATCCTGACTTTGCTCTTTACTGTCTGTGTCACCTCAGGCGAATGACTTTACCTCTCTGTATCTATTTTTCTACCTGCAGAACGGGGATAATGGCAGTTTCTGCCTCCTAGGGTCACTGTTGAGAGTCCATGACTCAAAGTATGTTAAGTGCTTAGACTGCTGTCTAACAGATATTGTAATACTCCAGCTCTGAATTTTCTTCTCAGCTGCTGCGTCCCTGGCCGGACAGTAGGGCCCCTCTACCCCGGGCAGCCGGCCAGCCTCCTCGGGCCCCCACTCCTCCCTTTAGCAATTATTCGGTGGTAGTGTGGCAGCAAGGTAACTTACAACTTCCTTATGATGGTCTTCTCTTCCTTGTTACTTCTGGCATTGCCGGGCCTGGCGACACGGGCATCGTTTTCTCTTCGTCCTCCTGAGCCTTCTCTTGGTGGAAGCAGACCACTGGGGAAAAGGGGACGGATAAATGGGTTGTTTTAGTGCAGGCCTTCTGCCTGTGCAGCTCTGAAAGTGAAGGGTCTTAAAAATTATTATTACGTTACTAATAACTGAACGCTAGAGTCAGAGAGATTCTGCTTCCAATAATGAGAATCTTCCTCCCACGTTTCCAGTGCTGATCCCTCTTCTTTCCTTTTCTTGTCTAACTGCATTGGCTAGTACTTCAACCTTCTCCACCTTCTAGGAATATGACCACATATCAGTTCTCTAACTGAGGCCGTGATTTTCTAACCAATAAAGGGAGGATCACACAAGTGACTGCCTTCTACGGTTGAGTGATTGAGATTTTACACAGCACCATTCACTCCACAAATATTTAGTAAGCCACATACCATGCCAAAGCACTGGAGCAGTGAACAAAACAGGCAAAATTACCTCCTATCATGCAGTTCATATGTTTCCACTAGGGAAGGAAGCAGTCAATAAATAAATAAATAAAGTGAAAAAAATATATAGTAAGTCATATGGTAATAAGAGCTAACTTGATACTGACTGATAACATATTGAGGTCAGTTGACTCAAAGAGGACCAGACTATTTCCCTGGGCTTGCTGTACAGAAGCTGGAAGAAAGCTGTTCGCTCTCACTTGGTCAACTGGGATCGCCAGCAGCCATGTTTCTAAGATTCCTAGCAGGTGTGTTTACAACACAGGATAATGGAGCCAACAAACAAAGAGAAGCAAGGAGGAAAGAAAGAGGCACCAAGTCTGTGGTTCTAATCCTGAGACCTTCACTGCAGTTTTTTCTTTATTTCTGAAGGCAATCCCAAGATCCTTCCCAACCACGTGGCTCAGTAAATTCCCTTTTGTACTTACGCTAGTTTGAATCAAGTTTCTGTCACTTGCAACAAAAAGAAACCTGACCACAAGGAAATATTTCACAAAATTTTTAATTTTAATTTTTTGAAGTTTGTTTATTTTGAGAGAGAGAAAGTGGGGGAAAAGGACAGAGAGAAGGAGGAAGAGAGAGAATCCCAAGCAGGTTCCGTGCTGTCGGCACAGAGCCAGACATGGGGCTCGATCTCACGAACTGTGAGATCATGACCTGAGCCAAAGTCAAGAGTCAAAGGCTTAACCAACCGAGCCACCCAGGCATCCCCCAAATTTAAAAAATTTTTTATGTTAGACAGAGAGGGTGCACATGTGTACATGCAAGCAGGGGAGGGGCGGGGGGAGGAGAGACTCTCAAGCAGTTTCCAGCCCAACATGGGGCTCAATCCCACAACCCTGGGATCATGACCTGAGCTGAAATCAAGAGTCAGACACCTAACTGACTAAGCCACCTAGGCGCCCCACCTATGTCCATGGTGTTTCCCCCTCCCTACAGGTTGAATAATGTCCCTGAGAATTCGTATGTTGAAGCCCTAAGCCCCAGTGTAATGATATTTGGAGATAGGACCTTTGGGAGACAATTAGATTTAGATGAGGTCATGGGAGGGGGGGAGTCATGGTTGGATCAGAGCCCTTGTAAGAGGAGATGGCTGAGGCCTTGCTCTCTCTGCCATGTGCAAGAAGCCAGGAAGAATCAGAACTGAGGATACTGGCACCCTGATCTTGGACTTTTACCTGCCAGAAGTATGAGAAAAAAATATTCCTGTCGGTTGAACCACCCAGTCTATGGTATTTAGTTATGGCAGCCCAGCTGACTAAGACACCTCTTTAGGTATGACTGTCACAGAGCAGGGTTCATTCTTCTCTCTCCTTTGCAAAGCGTGAGCTCTTATTATTCAATATTATTATTTATATATTTACTATAGCATTAATATTAATACGGTATTAATTGATTATTAATAAAACCCCCTTCATTATCTATTGTTGCATAACACCCTAAAACACAGTGATTTGAAACAAGGACGATTTTTGATTTCTCATGATGGCTCCATTTCCTAGGGTTGGCTTGGTGGGTGATCTGGACACAGCTGGGGCACCTCACTTCTCCTTCGTGTGACCTCTCCATGGGACCGCCTTGAGCTTCCTCACAAGCATTCCACAAGGATAAAAATGCAAGCTGCAAGGTCTCCCGGCACCCTCATCTCAGAAGCCACAGAGCATTGATTCCACTCCATTCTATTGGTTAAAGCAAGTCACTGGGCTGCCCAGACTCGAAGAGAGGGGAAAACAGACTCTACCTCTTGAGGTTGGAAAAGTCTCATTGCAAAAGGCACTCGGGATGGGAAAAATCATGGCCATCTTTGGAAGCAGCCTCCCACCTCTACCTCAAGTCAAAACCATCATTAGGGGCACCTGGGGTGCTCAGTGGGTTAAGCGTCTGACTCTCGGTCTCAGCTCAGGTCTTGATCTCAGGGTCGTGAGT
The DNA here is from genome assembly GCF_003009895.1 of Hyaena hyaena. Lineage (NCBI taxonomy): Eukaryota > Metazoa > Chordata > Mammalia > Carnivora > Hyaenidae > Hyaena > Hyaena hyaena. The sequence continues at coordinate 2,650,949 of NW_024080632.1, read as the reverse complement.
TCGAGCCCCCCACTGGGCTCCACACTGGTCATGGAGCCTACTTAAAACAAAACAAAGCAAAACAAACCAAGTACAGTAGAAATTGAACCTCCAAACTGCCGCAGTTGCTAGGAGAACACCTCAGCGGGCATGCTAGTTTCTCCAGAATGTAGAACCCACGTGAGTAAGCAGATTCCTGCTGTCTACTGGCCTGGCCTATACGAGACAGGACGTGCACGGCTGCTGTTCGCTGGGAATTCAGAACTAGAAATAAAGTGTGTCTCTTTATTTGCTAACGAGCTGCCCCAGCACCAGCCATCTAGCTGTTCCTGTGTTTAACCACCTGTGTCTGAAGTACTTCTTGAATGAGATACAGACAGGTCTTTCCATTAATGCAGTTCCAACCTCTGCAGATGGAAGACAATTAAGTTCCCGTCGGCAGGACTCGGGCCTTCTGAATGCGGTTTGCTAGAACTTTTTTTTTTTTTTTTTACTGTAGCGCTGCCTTCTTAATGATTCTACCTTGAGCGAATTTAAAGATAATGTCATGGGGCGGGGGCCGTTAAAGGAAAACAGTGGTATCATTTGGACTTTGCTTTGTTTTGAATCAGCCTAAGTTCTTACTTGTAAACATGGCCAATAATTAAAAGCACAGGCTCTGATAATCAGGCTGTCTGAGGTCATGACTCACTGTTGCCGCCATGAGCCGTGGGACTTTGGCAGGTCCTGACCTCACTAAACCTAAGAACACCTTGCAGGTAACGTTACCGTCACTCACCTTGCTGTGAGCACTAATGGAGATGATGCTTCGAATACACTTAGTAGAGTGCCTGGCATGTGATATACATTGAGACATATTAGCTGGCGCTCAGTTTTTTATTCTCTTGGTCTTTCCTTCTTCTGCCTTTAATGGAAACTGCTTTAACGCCACAGTTTCTCGAATTATTTAACCACAGAACCCCCTTTTCAAGAAGTGACAACATGAAAGAAAATATTTTGGGAAACAGGATGCAGATGGAGACAGCACAGTCCAAACCCAGCATGTCAACAGCTTCTTACTGCTTCTCTTGCTTGTCCTACAATCTTTTCCTTACACATGTTACTGTGATCTTTTTTCTTAAGGTTTTATTTTTAAGTAATCTCCATATCCAACATGGGACTTGAACTCACAACCTGAGATCAGGAGTCGCACAGTCTGTCGACTGAGCCAGCCAGGTGCCCCTATTGTGATCCTTTATAACTTAATTTTTATATAATTTGAAACTTACAGAAAACTTGTAAAATTAGTATGAAGGCTTCCTATGTACTCTTTAACGAAATCTCCCAATTGCTTGTCTCTGTATCTACCTACCTGCCTATCTATCCATCCATCTACTTACCCACCCATCCACCCATCTGTCTTCCTTCTGAACCACATCTTACCCCCTTATTCCTAAATATTTCAGTGTGTGTTTCTGAGAAACGAGGACATTCTCTGACATAACCAAGTAGTTCAGTTATCAAGTTACCATACTGCTATTTTATTTTATACTTTTTTTTTTTAATGTGAGCTCTATGCCCAACATGGGGCCTGAACTCACGATCCCGAGATCAAGACTTGCATGCTCTACGGACTGAGCCAGCCAGGTACTTCTCAAGTTGATCTTTTAAAACAGTAAACTGGGGGGCGCCTGGGTGGCTTAGTCGGTTAAGCGTCTGACTTTCGCTCAGGTCACGATCTCGCGGTTCGTGGGTTCGAGCCCCGCGTCGGGCTCTGTGCTGACTGCCAGCTCAGAGCCTGGAGCCTGTTTCAGAGTCTGCGACTCCCTCTCTCTCTGACCCTCCCCAGCTCACGCTGTCTCTCTCTCTCCTAGAAATAAATAAAACATTAAAACAGTAAACTGGATCTTGTCATTTCCTTGATTAAAACTTTCCAAAGACTTCTCATTACACTTACAATAAAATCAGAGCTCCTTCCTGTGGCCCACAAGGCACACTTCTACCCATGTTCCAACCTCCACCATGCTGGGTCTCTTAAATTGGCCAAGATCGTTCCCACGTCAGGTTCTTAGCACTTCTTGCTCCACTTTTGCCCTACCAATCCTTACACGGTTGGCTGCCTCTTGTCACTGACCTCAGAGGGGTCTCTGCTGACCGCTCCATGTAAAACAGGACCCCTCCACCTCCCAGCACTTTGCTGTCATATGTCACCTTGTTTGTTGGGGTTTTTAAAAGTTTTTTCATGTTTACTCATTTTTGAGAGACAGCAGCACGAGCAGGGCAGGGGCAGAGAGAGAGAGGGAGACACAGAATCTGAAGCAGGCTATCAGCACAGAGCCTGACACGGGGCTTGAACTCATAAACCAGATCATGACCCGAGCTGAAGTCAGATACTTAACTGACTGAGCCACCCAGATGCCCCTCACCTTGGTTTTAAAGATGTTGTGTTTTGTTCCTTAATTGATTTTGAGAGAAAGTGAGTGGGAGAGGGGCAGAGAGAGAGAGGGAGAGAGAGAGAGAATCCTAAGCAGCCTCTGCACTGTGAGCGGAGCGGGGCTCTATCTCACAAACCATGAGACCATGACCTGAGCTGAAATCAAGTCAGATGCTTAACCAACTGAGCCACCCAGGCACCCCATGTCACCTTGTTTTACATTCTCTAGACCACTTGTCGCCATTACCCTGCGTGTCCATTTCAGATTTCCTTGTTGATTGCTTGTCTTCCCCCTAGACTAGCATGGACTTCCTCTGTTTTGTTCCCTGCTATTCCCCAGGAATAGTGTCTGGCGTGTACTAGGTCTCCGATAAACTGGCCGAGTGGACATAAGAACAAACACATGGCACATCACGGAATTCCAGGTGGGGACTGACCCTGCGGCGCAGGGGTCCCCACGGCAGCAGAGCCCCACCTCTTATAGCACTGCAGCTCCTCCTGCACCAGCAGCAGCTGGGACTTGAGTTTGTTGCGCTCCTGGAGCACATCCCTTAGCTCCTGTAGAGTGAAGCGTGGCCGGTTGGGGTCTGTCAGGTCAACCACCATTTTGTCTGGTCCCAGGTTTACCTGTAAGAAAAGATGTTGGTCGCTTTTACAGGTTCCTCATGAAGATGGACTGTTGGGGCACCTGGGTGGCTCAGTCGGTTAAGCAGCGTCTGACTTCAACTCAGGTCATGATTTCACAGTCGTGGGTTCGAGCCCCACGCCTGGCTCTGTGCTGACAGAAACCTGCTTCAGATTCTGTCTCCCTCTCACTCTGCTCCTCCCCTACTCGCACCCTCTTTCTCTCAAAAAATAAACATTAAAATTCTTTTTATTTTTTAAAAAAATTTAAAAAAAATTTTTTTCCTGAGAAAGAGAGAGAGACAGCATGAGCAAGGGAGGGTCAGAGAGAGAGAGGGAGACACAGAATCTGAAACAGGCTCCAGGCTCTGAGCTGGCAGTCAGCACAAAGCCCAATGCAAGGCTTGAACCCATGGACCATGAGATGATGACCTGAGCCGAAGTCGGACGCTTAACTGACTGAGCCACTCAGGCGCCCCCAAAATTTTTTCTTTAAAAATACAAAAAACAAGAAACGAGGGACTGTATACTCCAGAAAGGAACATTCTGTTTTGTTTCTCTCAGGCACCCCACCGGATGGGATGCTGCCTGCTGGAAGTGTTTGGTTAATGATAAAAAAGCAAAAGTTCTAAGTACCATTCTCCAAGGAAACAGCCAAGGCTCCTTGGAGAATGGCTGATTCCAGGGCTGAAACAGGAAAACTCTAAGATGAGCCTGGGACGTTTCCTTGTGGAAGGGAACAGAATGTCAAAATGAGAGTTTGAAGGAGCTGCCACTGGCCAGACTGACAACAATTTGAGTATCAAAATAAATAATAACAGGGACGGACAATAACAGTTCACATAAAAAGAGAATTCAGGAGTTCATACTTCAAATCTAAATTAACTAATTAATGGGGATGTGATGGTTAATTTTATGTGTCTACTGGCTGGGCTAGGGGATGCCCAGATAGCTGGTTAAACATTTCTGGGTGTGTCTGTGAAGGTGTTTCTGGAAGATATTAGCATTTCGTTTGATGAGCTGAGTAAAGCAGATGGCCCTCCCTGGGGGGGGGGGGGGGGGGAGTGGGCATCATCAAATCCACTGAGGGCCCACATAGAAGGAAAGGGGGAAACAAGGTGAATTTGAGCTCTGTCAGTTTATACGGGGACGGGGGGTCCCTTCTACTCTTGCCCTCAAACGTCAACACTCCTGGTTCTCGGGGTTTTGAATCCAGAGCAGGATTTTCACCATCAGCCCTCCACCCCCAGTTCACAGGACTTACTGGTTCTCCAAGTTGCAAACTGCAGATTGTAAGTAAGATTTCTCAGCCTCCATAACTGCATGAGCCAATTCCTCAAATAACTATCCTCTTTATATTGGCAGCTATTTCCCTAATTGGTTCTGTGTCTCTGGAGAGATCTGATGAGTACAGGGGAGGAGGGGAATTCATACTTTACAGCAGAAGGCCAATTAATAAGTGCAGAAGATGACTGAGTAAAAAAAAAAAATCATTGTTTGCAACCAACTTAGTAATAATTGATTCAGGCAAGACTAAAGAATGGATCGAAAACTTCTGGGTGAGAATTTGTTAAGGAATAGACTGTTGTGCACAGTTTCAAAGCATTTTCCCATAACTACTTATAAATTACAGAGGGAATAAAGGCACTTTTACAGTGCAGAAATCTTGAAGACACCACGTTAATCAAGTGATGCAAGTTAACATCACTAATAATGACAAACTGAATCAGGTGCCTCCTGATACAATGCACTGAGAAGGACACAGCATCTCTTCCTGCTAAACGTGTATCACTTAAATCTAACCATGACACATCAAAACAAACCTAAGTTGAAGGACATTCTACAAACCAACTGATACATAATAAAAAATGTCAAGGTTTAAAACACAAGGAAAAGCTGAGGAACTCTTCCAGATTAAAGAGATGTGTCAACTAAAGGTACCGTGTAACCCTGGACTGGATCCTGCAGCAGAAAGAAGATGCCATAAAGGACATTATCATGAATTTTTGAATAGGGATAGTATCTTAGATCTTAGTATTCTATCACTTTTTTTCCCCTGAATTTGATCATTTACTGTGGTGATGCAATAGTACGTCTGGTGAGATTTTAGGGTAAAGGACCCTAATCTTCTACTAATCCTGCAACTAAAGTAATGTCTGCTCAAATAGTTGAGAAAAACTGAGTGAATAAATAATACACATAAATATTATTTTTCTATATGCATGTATACATATACGTATTTGTGTTTTGTGTGGGTATATAAATACTTTGACATATATCTTCTTTGTCATTTTTTTTTTTTGAGAGAGAATGAAAGCCAGGGAGAGGGGCAGAGGGAGAGAGAATCCTAAGCAGGATCCATACTCAGCAGGGAGCCTGAAGAAGGGCTCAAATCCCACAACCCTGGGATCATGTCCTGGGTTGAAATCAAGAGCTGGACACTCAACCGACTGAGTCACCCAGGCACCCCTATATCTGCTTCTTTATCAATTAAGGCGAGCTAGGGGCACCTGTGTGGCTCAGTTGGTTAAACATTGACTCTTGATTTTTGGCTCACGTCATGATCTCACGGTTCATGAGTTCAAGGCGCGCATCAGGCTCTGTGGTGACAGTGCGGAGACTGCTTGGGATTCTGTCTCCCTCTTTCTCTGCCCCTCCCCGGCTTGCTCCCTAGATCTCTCTCTCAAAATAAATAAACTTTAAAAAATAATAATGTGATCTAGATGCAGACTTGGTAAGATACTGAACAAAAACAAAGCTTTAAGATGGGAACTATTTAGTTACGGGGCATGAAAATACCTGTGGTTCCCATTGGTGATTTTGCCACAGGTATTGCTGATATTACTGTGGTTTGCTGTCTACATTCACAATTGAAGAAAATGACCCATTTCAGTTGGAGGTTAATGAAAGTATATTTTTTTCCCATGCAAGGGCACGGACCTCTTGGATTAGAATCACAATCCCCTTGGGCAACTAAGAACTTTGAGTTATGCGCTCTCAGGCAGAACAATTGAAAATGCTGTACAAGGGAAGTTTTCAAACCATTAAAAGATGAGGAAGCTCTTCACTCTGACTTAATTCAACTTTCATGCTGTGAACTGAAAATATGCAAAAGGCAGAACTGGGTATATGTTATAATACCATTTGTGGGAAAAAGGAAAAATATTTTCATATCTGCTTCCGTTCACATAAAGTATCTCTGGAAGGATACACAAGAAACTGATCATTTTAATTTTTTCCAGGGAGGCTAAGTGGGTGGCTGGGGGTGGAGAGAAGTGGGAAGGTAGAGTTTTCAAGGCAAACACGTTTTTACCTTTTGAACTTAAAATTTACTTATTTATTTATTTAAAATTTATTTCTTTATTTTGAGAAAGAGAGAGAGAGCAGGGGAGGGGCAGAAAGAGTGAGAGGGAGAGAGAGAGAATTCCAAGCAGGCTCGACATGGGGTTCAAAACCATTAACCGTGAAATCATGACCTAAAGCAAGAAACCAAGAGCCAGACACTTAACTGACTGAGCCACCCAGGTGCCCCTGAACTTAAATTTTTAAAAGAGAAAGGAAAAAACTACCTCACACCCATTAGGGTGGTTATTGTAAACAAACTAAACAGAAAAAAACAAGCATTGAAAGGAGGTTGAATTCTTGTACTGCTGTTGGGAATGTAAAATGGTGCAGTCACTATGGAAAACCATATGGCAGATCCTTAAAAAATTAAAAACAGAATTATCCCATAATCCAGCAAATACAGTTCTTTTTTTTTTTTAATTTTTTAAATTTATTTCTTTCTGACAGAGAGAGAAACAGAGTGTAAGCAGGGGAAGGCAGAGAGAGAGGAAAACACAGAATCCAAAGCTGTCCAGGCTCTGAGCTGTCAGCATGGGACTCGAACTCATGAATAGTGAGATCATGAACTGAGCCCAAGTCAGACACTTAACCAAATGAGCCACCCAGGTGCCCCCAGGAATTCCACTTCTAATTATATAGCAGTGAAAGCTATGAAAGCAGTGAAAACAGGGGCTTACAGAGATATCTATACCTCCACGTTCAGAGCAGCCTTCTTCACACTAGTCAAAAAGTAGAAGCAAGCCAGGCATCCACCCCAACAGATTCATGGACAAACGAAAGTGAGATCTCCACACAATGGACTATTATTCAACTGTTAAAAGGCAGGGGATTCTGCCACCTGCTACACCATGGATGATCCCTGAAGACACTGTGCTCAGTGAAATAAGCCAATGACAACAGGAAACACAATTCTCTCTTTTTAAAATTTTTTAAAAATGTTTTTATTTATTTCTGAGAGAGAGGGAGGCAGCGTGAGCAGGGGTGGGTCAGAGAGAGAGGGACATATAGAATCTGAGACAGGCTCCAGGCTCTGAGCTAGCTGTCAGCACAGAGCCCGACACGGGGCTCGAACCCACAAACATGAGATCACAACCTGAGCCAAAGTCGGATGCTTAACCGACCAAGCCAATCAGGTGCCCCACACACAATTCTCTTACACGAAGTAGCTGGAATAGGAGAATTCATGGAGACAGAAAGTAGACATGGGATGGGGCACCTGGGTGGCTCAGTTGGTTAAGCGTCCAACTTCGGCTCAGGTCATGATCTCACAGTTCTTAAATTCGAGCCCCACAATGGGCTCTGTGCTGACGGCTCAGAGCCTTGAGCCTGCTTGGGATTCTGTGTCTCCCTCTCTCTCCCCCTTCCCATCCACACTGTCTCTCTCTCTTTCAAAAATAAACATTAAAAATTAAAAAAGAAAGACAAGGGGAGGGGGAATAAGGAGCTGGTGTTTAATAGGGACAGAGTTTCAGTTTTGCGAGGTGAAAAGAATGCTGCAAGGCTAGTGGTGATGGCTGCACAGCAGTGTGGATGTACTTCAACGCCACTGCACTGCGCTGCGCACTTAAAAATGGTTAGGGTGGGGGCACCTAGGTGGCTCAGTTGATAAAGCGTCTGACTTCGTCTCAGGTCATGATCTCACGGTTCATGGGTTCAAGCCCCGTATCAGGCGCTGTGCTGACAGCTCAGAGCCTGGAGCCTACTTCAGATTCTGTGTCTCCCTCTCTCTCTCTGATCCTCCCCTGCTCACTCTGTCTGTCTGTCTGTCTGTCTCTCTCTCAGAAATAAATAAAACATTAAACAAATTTTAAAAAAATGGTTAGGGTGGTAAATTTTATGTGTACAATTAAAGTTAATTTAAAAAAGAAAGAAAAGAAGATGTATTTTTATGAACTGCCTAGTGGTGCTAAACATTCTTTCTCTTTGCCCTTTTCCCCACCCCTGTTCTTAAGGCTTATGGTTTGGGAGGGAAATGCCATCTCATCTGCCACCTGATAAAGCTTGTCCGCGGTGCCCCACTGCAGGAAACCCCCCGGGCCCTGGGCACAGCCTGTACATGGTCCGTGTGGGGCTCCCTCCGTATCCTTGTTCCTAGAGCCGGAGGTGGCAGGAAAGAGCTCAGAATGCGAGCTGAGCCGTCCTGACAAAGACATTCAACTTCTCTCGAGTCTCCAAAGCCAGGCTACGAATGATACTCATGACACTCAACCACCTCATATGATGGACACACTGAAGCAGAAATTTATCTACAAACACTGCTGTCATCATGACGTATGAGTGGGTGAAATAAAAGTGTGTCAAGGAAGCGACCAGAAAACTTCACTTTTTTCCCTGTGAATGTCAGCGGCCCTGTTCTGTTGTCCTTTCCCGGCACACTTCTTGGTTTGTGATGTGGTTACTGCAGTTCCGGAGGTGAGGGTGCTTAGCTCTCCCACTAGATGTGAGTTCTGTGGGCACAGGCTCCTGGCTAATTTAACCTCTGCAGCCCCACGATCCAGCCCTATGGAGTCCCCATCAAATGTCATTCCAACAAATAAGATCAAAAGTCTGCACTTACTGTGCAGAGGTTAAGACTAGTATCTCTGAGCTCAAATCCTGCCTTCTTCTCTTACTTGAAGTAAGTCTTCTGGCAAATTACTTAACTGTTCTATGCCTCCGTTTCTATAAAATGGATATGCTAACAGTAAGGATTCAGTGAGATGGTCCACTTAGAACAGCTTTTTTTTTTTTTTTAACTGTGGCTGGAGACCACTAGTAATTCATGATATTAACTCAATCAATTGCAACAAGAATTTTAAAACTCATAAAAATAGGGGTGCCTGGGTGGCTCAGTCGGTTAAGCAGCAGACTTTGGCTCAGGTCATGATCTCACACTTTGTGCGTTCGAGCCCCACATTGGGCTCTGTGCTGACAGCTCAGAGCCTGGAGCCTGCTTCCGATTCTGTGTCTCCCTCTCTGCCCCTTCCCCGCTTTCACTCTGTCTCTCTCTCTCTCTCAAAAATAAATAAAGATTAAAGAAAAAAAATTTAGATTAAAGAATACTTTTAAAAAATCATAAAAATGGAATAGGCAAGTGTGATTGTACATCATGTTTAATAAGGGTGAGTTAGGGTAAGTTGTTTCTTGAAATTTGTTTCATTAATATTGGGTAGTGATATAGTGGGTAATTCTGTAAAATAGAAATATACATACACTAATCTTGAGTTTATAGCTGGATGATTTTTTTAAAAACTTATTTATTTTAAGTAATCTCTACCCCCAAGTAGGGCTTGAACTCATGACCTCGGAGATCAAGAGTCACACGCTGCTCTGACTGGGCCAGCCAGGTGCCCCTAGCTCGATAATTATTAACATAGGTATACACCCATGTAACCACGCCCGGATGAGCTCCCCATGTACCTCCCCCCTGCTCCCTCCCCCAACTCTCCCCTCCCTGGGGTTATCACCAATCTGTCTTCTATGGAAACAGGTTACTTTGCCTGTGCTGCAGTTTCACATAAACGCACAGCGGACTCTCTTGCGCGTGTAACACGGGTGAGGTGGTGTCCACAGTGGCTCTTCTCCCCTGGTGTGCACTATTCCACTGTGCGACTATACCGCAAATGTAAAATCCATTCTTCTGCTGTGTTTGCTCCGGTTTGGCACAATTCTGAAGAAAAGCCCTCTAGACATTCTTGTAGGTGGTCTCGGCACTGGTTTCTCTCCCCTAGAATTTATTACTTACTCTAGGTCGAGGTTTTCACAATGTTGATGGAACCTGGTGGAAATGTAGATTCCCAGGTCCCACTCCAGACCTGTCGGATCGGAAACTCTGGGGCAGGGGCCCAGCGACGTGTGTTTTAACCAACACCCCAGATTCCGCTCACGCTAAAGCTGGAGAGCCTCTGCTCTAGGTCACGTCAAAAATGCTGGAAGGCCCAGATTCAGAACAACACTCGGCCCAGGGCCCAGCACCTAGTAAGTGCTCAATAAATGTACCTCTCCGAATGCTTCTATCTGCGGATTGGCTAGGCGCTGTGGTTGTGTCCAGGGGCTGCAGGCCCGTGGGTACTCACCTCCCCGCCGGCCGCCGGGCCCTCGGTCCGCAGCCCCTCCACCTCCTTCTTGAGGCTGTCCCTCTCCATTCTCAGCTCCTCCACCGTCAGGTTGCCCTCATTCACCAGCGTCTCCAGCATCTCCAGGACGCGGACGATCTTGAACTGCAGCTGTGTCACCCGGGGGTCGCTGCCCAGGGCCATCAGCTCGCGGCCCATCACGTAGGAGATGTCATACACGTCCTCGGCGGTCAGCTGGAAGGGGCTCTTGCCCAAAGCCCCCTCGGGCCCAGCCTCGTCTCCTTCCTCCTCTTCTTCCTCCTCCTCCTCCTCTTCTCGCAAAGGGGGCTCCTCCATGGCCGCCCAGAGCCCGGCAGCCACAGGAGCCGCTTTCTCACAACCCCCTCAAGTCTAACTTCCTCCCGGCGCAGAAAACTTCCCGCAGGCGGAGACCCTGCCCGCCCCGGGCCCGGGGGTGGCCCAGGAGCGGCCAATGAGCGCGGCCGGGGGGGGGGGGGCGGCACAGAGGCGGGGCGCCGCGGCTCGGGGCCGGGACGCCGGGGGCACGCGCCCCGCCGAGGACCGTGCAGGAGGCCGGCCCCCAGGATGTGGTTTGGGGCCAGAAAAGACAACAGAAGGGGAGGGCAGGCGAGAAGAGGAACGCAGAGGTCGAGGGGTGACCGCGATCGCTCCTGGCTGGGGGGGGGGAGGGGGTGCAAACCGGGAAGGGGGAGGGGCCGCCGCCTGAGCCCCACCCCCGGGGCCGGCCGCCGCCGCTGCCGGGTTTCCATGGAGACGCGGCGGAGTTTCCACCGCCGGTTAAAGGGAGGTGAAAAGCCCAGCACTTTTTCTTCTGTGCTCACGCTTTCCAGCCATAGAATTTGCATCGTACGTGGGGGAAGATCCGGCTCTCTGTGGGGGTGGGGGTACTCTTCGGAAGCCCGTCGCACAACGGAGGACTGCGGCGGGCGGCTCGCGCGGGAGTCGGGAGCCCCGGGGGGCGCGCAGCTCCGGGGCCGGATGTCGCCAAGACCCGCGTGTGGCATCCGACTCTCCGCGGAAGGGAGACTCCCTGCGCTGTGCCCTTGGCCGATTCCGGGCTCCTCCCCTTCGGCAGGGTCGCCGAGTGGCGATTACTTAACCCTCAGCTTCCTGCTCGCGCAGTCAGAGCACTTAGTGGTGAGGTGGCCGCAGGAACGTACGCGGTGAGGTCGTGAGATACTGCATGACAGAAGCACGTCGGAGGCACGCAGAAAGCGTTAGCGGCTGTTCGTCATTCTGTGCAACAAACAGCAAACTTGTGTGGGAGACACTGGCACGCGGGCTGGGGTCTTAGAGGTAATAAGACCACAATCACTGTGCTAGGAAAAGTAGAAAGCATTCTACAGACTGGGCCTTAGTAAGAATATTAGCAGTGTGGATTACAAAACGAGTGTTGAGGTTTGATTAGAAATCTGTAAGAGTCATAGGCAGAAAACTCCGCAATGCTGCTTGGCTTTCCCAGGAATATATTGCTAGCTTTCTTGGGGGTAGTTGTACCTGATTTTCTCCACACTGAGGTTCTAGCATCACAATGGTGAATGGCCACGGGTAAAACAAGCAAAAAGCAAAGCAAACAGAATAGACACTATTTTCAGGGGACAATGTTCTAAAGACTGGAGCCAGGCTCCTGGGCAAGGACTCAGTAATCCATAAATCACAGAGGTGACAACGTCCAGTGATTAAATAAGGAGATAAAACGTTGGACTTGCCATAAATAAAATATGGTATATCCAAACAATGGAATATTATTCCACCATAAAGAGGAATGAAGGAATAAAATAGAGTGCCCAGAAATAAACTCCTGCAAATATGGTCCAATAATTTTCAATAAGGGTGCCAAGACCATTCTTGAGGGGGAAAGGACAGTCTTCTCAACAAATGTTGTTGGAAAAATTGGATAGCTACATGCAAAAGTATGAAGATGGACCCTTGCCTTACACGATATATAAACATTAACTCAAAATAAATAAAAAGCATAAAACTATAAAACTCTTAGAAGAAAACATAGAGGAAAAGCTTCATGTCACTGGATTTAGCAATGATTTCTTCAAAAGCACAGGCAACGAAAGAACGAATACATAAACAGGACTACATCAACACTCAAAACTTGTGCATCCAGGGCACCTGGGTGGCTCAGTAGGTTGAGCATCTGACTTCGGCTCAGGTCACAATCTTAGAGTTCATGAGTTCGAGCTCCACATGGAGCCCAATTATAATCCTCTCTCTCCAGCTCTCTCTCTCTCTCTGTCCCTCCCCCACTCACATTCTTTCTCAAAATTAAAAAAAAAAAAAAAAGAACAGGGGCACCTGGGTGGCTCAGTTGGTTAAGCAGCCGACTTCGGCTTAGATCATGATCTCATGGCTCTCGAGTTCGAGCCCCTCGACAGGCTCTGTGCTGACAGCTCAGAGCCTGAAGCCTGCTTCGGATTCTGTGTTTCCCTCTCTCTCTGCCCCTGAACTGCTCACACTCTGCCTTTCTCTCTCTCTCTCTCTCTCAAAACTAAAATAAAAACATTAAAAAAATTAAAAACCCAAGATTAAACAAAAAAACCTTGTGTGTCCTAAAGTATTTATAAAAATAAGAAAATAAGACTTGTGCATCCAAGACCACAATTAAGTGAAAAAGCAGCCTACAGAATGAGTAAATATATTTGCAAGTCAAATCTGATACGGGGTTATTAGAGGTTATTATCCAGATTATATAAAGAACTCCTACAATGCAGTAATGAAAAAAAACCTAGGAGCACTTGGGTGGCTCAGTTGGTTAAGTGTCCTACTCTTGATTTAGGCTCAGGTTATAGAGCTTACTTTTTTTTTGTTTTTAGTTCATTTAATTTACTTTGAGAGAGAGAGAGAGCACATGAGCATGAGTGGGGGAAGGGCAGAGAGCAAGGAAAGAGAATCCCAAGCAGGCTCCATGCTGTCAGTGTGGAGCCCAATGTGGGACTGGATCTCATGAACAGAACTGTGAGATCACGACCTGAGCTGAAACCAAGAGTTGGCCACCCAGGCACCTCTGGAGCCTACTTAAAAACAAACAACCTAGATAAAAAATAGGTAAACTAAAAATAGGTACAAAATCTTAAAAAAAAAAAAAATTTTAATGTTTATTTATCTTTGAGAGAGGGGGTGGGGAGGGAGGGAGAGAGACAGAGTGTGAGCAGGGGAGGGGCAGAGAGAGAGGGAGACACAGAATCTGAAGCAGGCTCCAGGCTCTGAGCTGTCAGTACAGAGCCTGATGTGGGGCTTGAACTCACAAACTGTGAGATCATGACCTGAGCCGAAGTCAGAAGTGAAACTGAGCCATCCAGGTGCTCTAGAAAAATAGATGCAAAATCTTTAGCAAGATATTAGCAAACAGAAGTTAGTATTACATAAAAATTATTATATGCCATGACCAAGTAGGGTTTGTTCCAGGGATGCAAGGCTGGTTCAGAAAAAATAATCTGTGCAATCCACCGTAGTGACAGGCTAAAGATTACACACACACATATACACACACACACACACACACAACTTCTATTAGAGCTAATAAACAGCTCAAGATTCCAGGATACACGATCAATATACAAAAACCAATTGCATTTCTATACGCTTGCAAGGAATAATCTGAAAATGAAATTAAGAAAACAATTCCACTTAACAATGGCATCAAAAAGAATAAAATACTTAGAAATAAATTTAACAAGGGGCGCCTGGGTGGCTTAGTCGGTTAAGCGTCCGACTTTCGCTTAGGTCATGATCTCGCGGTTCGTGGGTTCGAGCCCCGTGTCGGGCTCTGTGCTGACTGCCGGCTCGGAGCCTGGAGCCTGTTTCAGTCTGTGACTCCCTCTCTCTCTGACCCTCCCCTGCTCACGCTGTCTCTCTCTCTCTCTCTCTTAGAAATAAATAAAAATATTTAAAAAAAAAAAAGAAATAAATTTAACAAATGAAGAAGACTTGCACGCTGAAAACTACAAAATGGCATTCAAAGGAATTAAGATGTAAATAAATGGAAAGACATCACGTGTTATAAATTCTAACAAGATGGTTGAGATGGCAATATTCTCCATCTTACATTTCCAATTAATCTCCAGAATCAACACAGTCCCTATGGAAATCTGTGCAGAAAACAGTGACTATAGCAGGCCCGAGAAGGCTCTCATTGGGAAATCCTTCTTTCAAGGTTGGCCTTGGTTAGGATCTGGGAACTTGCGTTTGTGGAAGGTTCCTGTCACTCCATCTGGAAAGAATAGTTCAATGTGCCTTAATTGTTCATGCAAACAGCATAGTTTACCGGCTTCTTCCTGGGGGGTATGGAAGTTTGGTGTGTGCTAGGCAGAAGGTACCCGCATGTTGAGCCCCCTTAAAAACTTTTGGCACGGTCTCTAATGAGCTTCTCTCACAGACAACATTTCACACATGTCATAACTCATTACTGGAAAGTTACACCAAGTCAAGCCAGGCACAAAAGACCTCCTATTGTATGGCTCCATTTGTATGAAATGTCCAGAAGAGGTGAACCCACAGAGACAGAGCAACTACTGCATGTGAAGCCTGTAGTGGCATAGTCAACTGGGCTCTGGAGTTGAGCAGTTTGACTTGAACCTCACAACTGCTAACTTGCTGGTACGTAAATTTGATCAAGTTCCCTAATCTCTCCAAATCCACATTTCTTCACTGTAAACTGGAAAAAATAAAAGTATTCCCCAAGACTGGCGTGAAGGTTAGATGAGAAAATGCATGAACAGTGTTAGAGTCCAGGGTCTAGCACATCATATGCATCGATGGATGCTGGCTATTATTGCCTATTATTATAAAGCATTCATGATCTTAACTCTTAGATCCCTCATAGAATTTCACAGTCAAGACCCTTCTGTCTCCACTGGAAAGTTATGAAAACAGTTATGAATTACAACAGAGGTTCTTTTTAAAAAAAATTTTTTTTTTAAGGTTTGCTTATTTTGAGAGAGAGAGACAGAACGTGAGCAGGGGAGGGGCAGAGACAGAGGAAGACACAGAATCCGAATCAGGCTCCAGGCTCTGTGCTGACAGCCTCGATGCGGGGCTCGATCCCATGAGGGAGATCATGACCTGAGCTGAAGTCGGATGCTCAGCTCAACCGACTGAGCCACCCAGGTGCCCCACAACAGAGGTTTTTAAAGTGTGCTCCCCACTGGAAAGCACCAGCATTGGGGTAACATGGGAACTTGTCAGCAATGCAAATTCTTGATCCACTGAATCAGAAACTTTGGGAATGGGCCTCGGTAATCTGTGTTTCCACAGCCCTCCACGTAATTCTAATGCATGCTCAAGTTCGAAAGACAATACATGATAGCACAGTGTTCAAAAGGGTGGGTTCTAGACCAGACCACAAGTTTTTAAATCTTGAACACTTGAATCTGCTGCTGGCAAGCTGTGTGATGTTAGGTAAGTAAATCATGCCTCTACTCTGAGGCTTCGTTTCCCCATCTTTAATATGGGGGTAAGGATAAAATCTAGTTCGTGGGGCATCTGGGTGGCTCTCTCAGTTGAGTGTTCAACTTTGGCTCAGGTCATGATTTCGTATCAGGTTCAGAGGCTCAGGTTCAAGCCCTGTATTGGGCTTGCTGCTGTCAGTTCAGAGCCTGGATCCTGCTTCCGATTCTGTGTCTCCCTCTCTCTCTGCCCCTCCCATACTCATGCTCTCTCTCTCGCTCTCTCGCTCTCTCCCTCTCTCTTTCAAAAACAAACAAACATTTAAAAAATCTAGTTCGTAAGATTGTTGAGAAGTGCTTTAGAACAGCGATTGGCACACAGTAAGTGCTCAATAGATGTCAGCTATAGCTGCTTATCACTCAAATATGAGAAATAAGAAATTTCCCAAGTTCATATAATTATTGGGGAATGAGATATGGAAAGTTGGATTAGTACCACACGTAGAATATGTTCACAACAAAGTTTTTTTAAAGTCACAAGGATAGGGGTGACTGGATGGCTAGTCAGTTAAGTGTCTGACCCTTGACTTGGGCTCAGGTCCTGAGCTCACAGTTTGTGAGTTTGAGTCCCGAGTAAGGCTCTGTGCTGACAGCACAGAACTTGTCTCTCTCTCCCTCTCTGTCTGCCTCTCCCCTGCTCTCCCTTTCTCTCTCTCAAGTAAATACATAAACTTAAAAAAAAACTTTAAAAAAAGCCACAAGGATATCTAATTATACAAAGTTTTAAAAAGAATTTAAGAGGGGCGCCTGGGTGGCTCAGTCAGTTAAGCATCGGACTTCATCTCAGGTCCTGATCTCACAGCTCATGAGTTCAAGCCCTGCATCACGCTCTGTGCTGACAGCTCAGAGCCTGGAGCCTGCTTTGGATTCTGTGTCTCCCTCTCTCTCTCTCTACCCCTCCCCAGCTCACACTATGTCTGTCTCTATCCTTCAAAAATAAGTCAACATTTAAAATTTTTTTTAAAAAAGACTGTATATAGCAGTGCTACCCACCCCACTCCCCTTCCTCTCCTCCTCCCCCCGGAAACCAAAGTGATTGCAAAAGGGATCCTAGAGTTAGGTATTGCCTTATGGTTAACCAAAGGAAAAAATGACATGGAAAACAAAAGTTGTGGGTGGGTCACACTTGAACTATAAATGTTTGCAGGCTAATGCCCACCAACAGGAAAGTTCCATTAGCAAACACCTGTGGTCCTATTTTGGTATATTAAGCAGAGTTAAGTCTTAACGCTCCTGTGATTTCCTATGGCAGTATTTATTTCCTGAGCAGTACACTCAGTATGGCTTTCTTCATGTTCTTTAAATTATTTTTAGGTCTTCTTACCCATAAATCATGCATGGAAATAGCAAGGATTTTGAAGACTTCCCAGTTTGGCTTAAATGCCTGCAATCCCAGGTCAGTGACTTCATGTCTAGGAGTTGAAGGTCTTTAGAAAAGAACTGGAGGCAGGAAGGGTGGTGCCAAGCACACTCATTTTGAATCCGTTTGCACAAAAGCATACTGTGCTTTTCTTTTCTTTCTTTCTTTCTTTCTTTCTTTTTTTAACTTAGGTGAATTATTTATTCAGGGTCCTGAGTGCGTGGGGAAGCATGAAAGGAAATTTTGGCAGAAGGGAATCAACTTCTCCTCCCCACTCTCCGGGCCAGCTCTTGCTCCACCCTGGAATGTAAAAATGTGTTCCTCAGGGGCGCCTGGGTGGCTTAGTCGGTTAAGCGTCCGACTTTCGCTTGGGTCATGATCTCGCGGTTCGTGGGTTCGAGCCCTGCGTCGGGCTCTGTGCTGACTGCCAGCTCAGAGCCTGGAGCCTGTTTCAGAGTCTGTGATTCCCTCTCTCTCTGACCCTCCCCTGCTCATGCTGTCTCTATCTCTCTCCTAGAAATAAATAAAACATAAAAAAAAAAAAAATTAAAAAAAAAAATGTGTTCCTCAAAAGGCTGTTGAGAGAAAGAAATGATCCTAGCCTGGTGCTGGGCAGGTTTGCCTAAGATTCTATCAGTGTGCACCAATCTCAGCTAGGGTAGTTCGTGCTGCCCTCCAGGTCTTCTGCTGGCTTTGTAGAATATTTTGTCATTAATTTAATTACACCTGACCCTTGAACAACACGAAGGGTAGGGACTCTGACCCCCCCCACCCCCCGCCGTGCAGTCAGAAATCCATGTATGACTTCTGATTCTCCCAAAACTTAACTACTAATAGCCTATTGTTGCCTGGAAGCCTTACCAATAATGTAGTCAATTAACACATATTTTATATGTTATATATATTACATACTGTATTCTCACAATAAAGCTAGAGAAAATAAAGGTTATTGAAGAACATAAGGAAAGTACATTTATAGGATTGTACTTATCAAAACAAATCCGCGTGGACCCGCCTCTTTTTTTTTTTTTAAGGTTTTATTTTTAAGTAATCTCTACACCCAGCGTGGGGCTCAAACTTACAACCCTGAGACCAAGAGTTGCATGCTCCACCGACTGAACCAGCCAGGGGCTTGGACTGCGCAGTTTAAATCCATGTTATTTAAGAGTCGGCCGTCACTAGACATGGCAGTCACAGAGATGCCTTTCAGATGACCCTTCAAGAGGCCAAGAAGCATATGAAAAGACACCCAACATCACTGATTGGAGAACTGCAGATCAAACCACAAGGGGAGAACACTTTGCACAGCCATTATGACGCTATTCTCCAAACAAAAACAAAACCCAGGAAATAACAAGTGTTGCTGAGAATGCGGACAATTGGAACTCTCGTGCTTTGCTGGTAGGAATGCAAAACGGTGCAGCCCGCGTGCAAAACAGTGCGAGGTTCCTCAAAAAATTGAAAATACAATAACCCACATTATCCTACAATTCCACTTTCGGGCATATAGCCAAAAGGACTGACAGCAGGATCTGGAAAGATATCTGTATACCCATGTTCCTAGGAGTGTTATTGACGCTAGCCAAAAGGTGGAAGCCACCCAAATGTTCACCCACAGGTGGGCGGATAAGCAAAATGTGGCCTAGGCCTACAGTGGCATGACTTTCTGACAGTTGCTACAACCTGCCTGAATCTGAGAACGTGATGCTAAGTGAAAGAAGCCAATCACAAAAAGACAAATGCTCTATGATTCCGCTTACACAAGGTTCTTGGAATAGTCTAATTCATAGAGACAGAGGCAGGGGGCTGGGGCAGGGGAGGGGGGAGGGGGAGTTTTATTTAATGGAGACAGAGTTTTAGTTTTGCAAGATAAAAAAAAAGTTCTGGTGGTTTGGTGCACAACAATGTGAATATACTTAACACTAGGGAACTGTGCGCTCAGAAATTAAATGGCAATCAGAATTTAAATGGTCATTTTATGTTTGACCACAATTAACAATAAAAGACAAAAAGGAAAGAACTTGCTGGTCTGCACGAGGGCTGTGGTCTGCTGACCGCCTCTAGCTTTAGCAACCCTTTGATTCCGCACAGCGTTCCCAAGACACACTTCCTGGGGGCTCTCGGCTGGTGACCGGGCACAAGAGAGAGATAAGGACCACGCTATTTGTGTCCAACATGAGACAGCTCTAAGGGCAATCTGCTCTGGGAGCCGCCCCCTGACCCCACACCGTGGTCAAGTCCATACTGCAGTCTGAGAGTCTAAGGCTCTCACTTCCTGTTTCTTTCCTTTCCTTTCTAAGACGTCAAACCTGCATCCTGGTCTGAAGGCTGGTTTCCCTGCAGGGTGCTGCTTCCTCCTTCTCTGTGACTCACAGGTGTGTCTCCACTAACCCTCTTGTGCTCCTAAGCTGGTCTGACCCTTTGCTCACTGGAGGGCTTAACTAACACAAGAAACCTGTGAATATGTGTTCACTGTGAAAACGTTTAAATGTTACTTGAGTAGCAATAAAAGGTGAGAGATCCTCCTCCACAATCCGGCCATTATCCCCAGAAACAGCTACTGCTTGATGTCACCCACCTACACCTGCGCTCACCTAGTAGCCACCAGTCTGTGAGGAGCAGGTGCTGGAAATGTGGCTAGTCCTTTTGTTAAATTAACAAATGTTTTTAAAAAATGTTTATTTAATTTTTTTTTATGTTTTATTTATTTCTAGGAGAGAGAGAGAGAGAGACAGCGTGAGCAGGGGAGGGTCAGAGAGAGAGGGAGTCACAGACTGAAACAGGCTCCAGGCTCTGAGCTGGCAGTCAGCACAGAGCCCGACGCGGGACTCGAACCCACGAACCATGAGATCATGACCTAAGCGAAAGTCGGACGCTTAACCGACTAAGCCACCCAGGCGCCCCAAAAATGTTTATTTAATTTTGAGAGAGAGACAGAGGTAAGCAGGGGAGGGGCAGAGAAAGGGAGACACAGAATCTGAAGCAGGCTCCAGGCTCTGAGCTGTCAGTGTAGAACCTGACGTGGGGCTCGAACTCACAAATGGTTGAGATCATGACCTGAGCCGAAGCCGGTCACCTAACTGAGGCCCCCAGGTTGCCCAATTGAGCCACCCAGGCGCCCCAGAAATGTGGCTAGTCCTAACAGCCCTGTGTTGGGCTCTGTGCTGACAGCTCAGAGCCTGGAGCCTGCTTCGGATTCTGTGTCTCCCTCTGTCTCTGCCCTTCCCCTGCTTGCACTTTCTCTCTTTCTTTCAAAAATAAATAAACATTAAAAATAATTTTAGATTTACAGAAAAATTAGAATGCTAGTACAGAAAGTGGGACTCCTGTACACATACCTAGTTTCCCCTATGATTAACATCTTAACACTAATATGGTACATTTGTTACAGTTAATTAACCAATATCAGCACATTAACTAAAGTCTATACTTTATTCAGATTTTCTCAGGTTTTTTTTTCCCCTAATGTCCTTTTTCTGTTTCAGAATTCCATCCAGGAAACCATATTACATTAGCTGCCATATCTCCTTAGGCTCCTCTTGGCCCTGACAATTTCTTTTTTCCTTGTTTCTCATGATCTTGACAATTTTGAGGACTACTGGTTAGGCATTTTGTAGAATGTTCCCTGGGATCTGTCTGACATTTTTCTCAAGATTAGACAGGGGTTATGGATTTTGGGGAGGAAGACTACATCTGTAAAGTGCCTTTTTCTGGGGCGCTTGGGTGTGCTGACAGCTCAGAGCCTAGAGCCTGCTTTGGATTCTGTGTTCCCCTCCATCTTTGCTCTTTCCCCACTCTTGCTCTCTTGCTCTCTCTCTCTCTTGCTCTCTGTTACTCTCTCTTTCAACAATAAACACTAAAAAAATTTTTTAAGTGCCATTTTCTGCACATCATGTCAAAGGTATATACTATCAACATGACTTATCATGGTGGATGTTGACCGTGACCACCTACTGAGGTAGTGTTAGATTTTTCCAGTGCAAAATTACCTCTCCCTACTCCCCTTTCCATACTGTCCTCTTTGGAAAGAAGCCACTAACTAAGCCAGTGCACACATATGAGGTGCAGACTTATGACTTACCTTTGTAAGAGAGGAGTTACCTGCATGAATTATTTGGAATTCTGCATGGGAGATTTGTCTCGTCTCTCCAGTTTATTTATTTAATCTTTTATTTATATCGGTATAGACTCATGGATATTTATTTTATTTTTTTGTTTAAAATCTAACACTACTTTATCTGCTTTGGCCACTGGGAGCCTTTAGGTGTCTCCAGTGTCCCTGTGACATCATCATCTTTAATTTTTTTGTTTTTATAATCTTTTTAAAAAAATATTTTTATTTATTTCTAGGAGAGAGAGCATGAGCAGGGGAGGGTCAGAGAGAGAGGGAATCACAGACTCTGAAACAGGCTCCAGGCTCTGAGCTGGCAGTCAGCACAGAGCCCGAAGCAGGGCTCGAACCCACGAACCGCGAGATCATGACCTAAGCGAAAGTCGGACGCTTAACCGACTAAGCCACCCAGGCGCCCCTGATTTTTTTGTTTTTAGCCCTTCCTTACTTTCTGGCACTACAAGTTGCTCCAAGCTCACCCTGTGTATTTCTCACCCCAGTGCTAGAATTGCCATTTCTCCAATGAGCACTGGTTACTTTTTTTTTAATGTCTATTTATTTTTGAGAGAGAGAGAGAGAGAGCACACAAGAGCACAAGTGGGGGAGGGGCACAGAGAGAGGGGGACTGAGGATCCGAAGCCAGGCTCTGCTCTGACAGCAGAGAGCCCCATGAGGGACTCAAACTCACGAACCCTGAGATCATGACCTGAGCTGAAGTCGGATGTTTAACTGACTGAGCCACTCAGATGCCCCTGCACTGGTTACTCTTACTGGAGAATGATACCCTAAAACAAGATCTGGGTGCTAGGGTGTGCTGGTTGCTATTGAGGTGCACATGAATATTTAACAAAACTTTTCTTAACGTGCAAAAATACACATGCAAATTTACAATTTTAAGCCCTCTTAAGTGTGCAGTGCAGGGGCACTAGGTGCATCCACAATGTTGTGGAATCATCACCCTCCTTCTCTAGAACATGTTCATCCTCCCGAATGGAGCTGCTGCACCCATTAAACACTAACATGACACCCCCAATGTTCTACTTTCAGTCCCTGTGAACTTGACTGTTCTTGGTCCCTCGTATAAGTAAATGGAATCAGACAATACTTGTTCTTTTGTGCCAGCTTATTTTACTTAGCATAATGTCTCCTAGGTTAACCCATGTTATTGCGATGATCAGAATTTCCTTCCCTTTTTTTATTTTTGGTTTTTAAATTTTAAGTGGGCTTCATGCCCAGCATGGAACCCAATGTGGGGCTTAAACTCATGACCCTGAAGTCAAGATGTGAGCTGAAATCAAGAATCAGACACTTAACCGACTGAGCAACACAGGTGCCCCATCAATACTTTAAGAGAGAAAGGGAGAGCACATGCAAGTTGGGGAGGAGCGGAGAGAGGGAGAGACAGAATCTCAAGCAGCCTCTGTGCTGTCAGAGCAGAGCCCAATCCCACAACCTGAGCTAAAATCAAGAATTGGATGCTCACCTGACTGGGCCCCCCCGAGGTGCTCCCGTACATTTTTATTAAATATATTTTCAGAAAATGTACTATTAAGAAAGCTGTAGATATTTAGAAACTATGTTCACCTACCAAATAAAGATTCAATAAAGGAGCGCCTGGATGGCTCAGTTAGTTAAGCATCCAACTCTTAATTTCCGCTAAGGTCATGATCTCATGGTTCACAGGATCAAGCCCTGCGTCGGGCTCCTTGCTCACAGCACAGAGCCTGCTTGGGATTCTCTCTCTCCCTCTCTCTTTGCCCTATCCCACTCATACACCCTCTCTTTCTCAAAATAAATAAAAACTTAAATTCAATGAAGACTAGTTAAAAGTAATACCATACTTAGTAATTACAGATAAACTCACCTTCTTAGGATCACATTACATTGAAGACACCAGTTGCAGAAATCATCCACTTGTAAGGATTAATCAGAAAATGAGTGGCTCAAGAAAACCACCAGACACCCACCATCAAATTTAAGCATAATTGTATCGAAGAATTTCAAGGTGTAACACCATCAAGTTGTAATCTACTGGAATATAAGCACCTATCAAAAAAGAAACACACCATAATCAGAATGCATACATCTGTTCTACAAATATTCATTGACCATCTGGTTCTCTCTTCTCTCCCATGCCCAAGTTTTAAATCTGGGTTCTTAACCATGACTCTAAGGGCAGGAGTCTTTCAGTATGCTTCAAGAATCATTTGGGAACTAGGAAAAAATGCAAATTTCCTGAGATTCTGAGCTCACAGATCCCAGCGGGGCCCAGAAAATGGCATTTTAACAAGCTCCTACGTGATTCTAAAGTCAAAGGCCCCAAGCACAATTTGAAAAGCTATTTTGCTTGTGCCAAAAGTGAATTTATTAAATTTAGGGGTTGGGAAAATGTACAAAATTTCACGTTGTTAAAGAAAAAGTTCAGGAGTAAGCCTATGAGCAAGTACAAATCTTTATTTAGGTTTGCAAATCCAGGACAATCCAACTCAGTTGGTGTGCCTGTTCAAAGAAGACAAGGAGAGGTGGTTATTTTTAAAGCTTATTTTATTTTTAAGACTTAAAACTACAGCAAGGGAGAAATTTCAGTTGGTATGGGTCACTCAGTGACTGGCTGACTGGTTTTGCTCAGTATTGTGAGACAGGTGGAACTTTCCAGGTGCCTAAACACTGAGACGTTTATCATGATTCCAGGAAGTGGCTGCTCTTTGGAGAATTCCACAAAATGGCAGCCGTTGCAAGATGGAGTCAGGGTTGTCAACCCTTCCCTGGCCCCTTCTCTTCTTCATTTCCCACTGATCGGTTATAGTGGAGGAAATTCATTACAATGGAGTCCTTTGTTGCCTGAGTCCTTCCTTCCCCTGCCCACACTCTGTCTCTTAAAATAAAAATTTATTTAAAAAAATTTTTTTAATGTTTATTTTTGAGAGAGAAACAGACTGAGCACACAAGCAGGGGAGGGGCAGAGAGAGGGAGACAGAATCCAAAGCAGGTTCCAGACTCCAAGCTGTCAGCACAGAGCCCGACACAGGGCTTCAACTCATGAACCCATGAGATCATGACCTGAGCTTAACTTGAACACTTAACCGACTGAGCCACCCAGGCGCCCCAAGTAAAATAAATAAATACTAAAAAAGGGGTGCCTGGGTGGCTCAGTCAGTTAAGCCTCTGACTTCAGCTCAGGTCATGATCTCACAGTTCGTGGGTTCGAGCCCCGTGTCGGGCTCTGTGCTGACAGCTCAGAGCCTGGAGCTGCTTCAGATTCTGTGTCTCCCTCTCTCTGCCCCTCCCTGCTCACGCTGTCTCTCTCTCTCTCTCTCTCAAAAATAAATAAAACATTAAAAATAAAAAAAGAGTTACTTGCTCTTCCTACTGAGCCAGCCAGGCGCCTGCCTTTATATCTTTAAAAACCAGCTGCAGTTTGACAAGATTACAGCAATCAGCTAATACAAAGGTGAGATTTATGTCTGTAGAGACCACACTAGGTCCCAGGTGGACATATCTTACACAGGAAATGAAATTAGGGATAGGAATAATGGCAAAACAGGGAAAGGAGGTTAAAGGAAATGGGGTTAGGATGCCTCTGGGGCAGAGGAGGAATGGTATTTGATTAGAGGCACTGCACGTGATCTTAATCTGTGGGGCATTTTTATTGAACAGAGGAGTTAAAAGGGAGCATTTTGTATTTGGTTGGGATGTCTGCTGTGGGTTTATGAGGACACACACAACAATTCTTTGGTCACAGGGAGGTCCCCTGGGTTATGGTTGGGAGAGCTTAACAATGGAGTCAGTATTCCAATCAGAGGCGGTTCTCTCTTTGGTGGCACTTGGTAGTAACAATATTGTTAACTGGTTTTTCATCTTGAATTTGTATAGGAGTTAAGAACCAAGGGTAGAGACTACAGGGTGTCAAGTCTTATTATTATTTTAAAAAATTGTTTAATTTTTTAAAGTAATCTCTATCCCCAATGTGAGGCTTGAATTCACAACCCTGCGGTCAAGAGTTGCATACTGTACCGACTGAGCCAGCCAGGTGCCCCAGTGGCAAGTCTTCTTAAAGCCTAAGCGTTAGTAAGGAAGTCTTCAGTTAAGAACTTGAACCAAGGGAGCAGGCAGAAGTCATGAATAACTTCAGGCCTATCTTGGGTGGTGGAAATGAGACAAAAGGAAAAAAATGAGAATTCAAGTAAAAGGAGGGTTCTGGCTTGGTCCTAAATTTTGGGTATCAGCTTTTGGGATCAGATATTGTCTACTTCAGTTCTGGGTCCGAAAGTTGTTTTCAGGATCTGGAGCCCTTTTCAAATGAGAAACACGAATCTACCTGTGAGTCATCCCCCTGGTAGCTTTGCTGCACGCACAGTGCTTAACAACACCTGGTAGAGCCCTTTCCATCTCGGCTGCAAAGAATCTTTAAGTTGATGTGTCCTCCAATATATTTGGTCTCCAGGCTTAAGGGTGTGAGTATTTTCTTTGTCTCCTGGGAGCACTCTTGAGAATGAATCTTTAGGGGCGCCTGGGGGGCTCAGTTGTTTAAGCATCCGACTTCGGCTCAGGTCATGATCTCACAGTTTGTGGGTTCGAGCCCTGTGTTGGGTTCTGTTCTGACAGCTCAGAGACTGGAGCCTGTTTCATATTCTGTGTCTCCTTCTCTCTCTGACCCTCCCCTGCTCATGCTGTCTCTCTCTCTCTCAGAAATAAATAAAACAACAAAAAATGAAATGAAATGAATCTTTAGGGGCGCCTGGGTGGCTCAGTCGGTTAAGCGTCCAACTTCGGTTCAGGTCATGATCTCACGGTTCGTGAGTTCGAGCCTGCGTTGGGCTCTGTGCTGACAGCCAGCTCAGAGCCTGGAGCCTGCTTCAGATTGTGTCTCCCCCTCTCACTGCCCCTCCCATGCTCATGCTCTGTCTCTCAATAATAAATAAAAACGTTAAATTTTTTTTAAATGAATCTTTAACAAATTTGGCCTTCCATATATATTCTGTACTGAAGAATTTCTCCTTATAACAAAGTAGAGGTAAAAGGATCCTCAACTATGTTCATAAGGCACTCGGTGATGATTCTGAATGGAATCATCTTCTAGTAGGGGTAGATCTTAGATTTAAAAGAACAAGAGACAAGCGTTTAGGCTGTGGTAGATCAAAGGCAGAGGTTGGTTCGGCCAACTGAGTCTTGATTGTGCTTAGAGTGTTCAACTGCTCCTCTGAATATCGAGGATGGTAGGAGCGATGACAATGTTGAAAGATGGCCAGATTTGACAGATCTCTCAGACAATTTGACCAGAAAAAATGTATTCCTTAATCACCGTGTAGCTGTCAAGGAATACACCAATTGGGAATGATTTTTTTCTAATGGGTTTTTGGCCACTGTTTTTGCAATTGCTTGGTTGCAAGGAAATGCCTCGGTCCAGTGAGAAACATACAGATCATTACCATTGAGAAAACTGGATGAAATCAATTTGCCAGATGTCAAAAGGCCCACTGAGAAGAGGAACTTGACCCAATGCAGTGTGATATGGTTTCCTAGGATTGTGCAAGGGGCTAAATTGTACATTTTGAAATACCTGTTGGGCAATAGTTGGAGTTGGCTGTCAATAGTATTGTGCCCATAGGACCATTTTATTTGTGTCCTATGTGTCATACAGATGGACATTTGTGAGTCAGAAGTTTAAAGTGTCACATCTTTGGTGGCCGGGTCAGCATCATGATCGCCCTTGGCTTCAGAGGTATCTAGCTTGAAATGGGCTTGAAGTTTTATAATAGCTAAGCTGGAGGGAAGGAGAATGGTATCAAGTAGTTTTAATACGTATTTTTTAAAAGATTTTATTTATTATTAAGAGAGGGAAGAGAGTGCTACATGTGCGGACACAAGCAAATAGGGGAGGAGAGAGAGAGGGAGAGAGAGAATCCCGAAATCTGTATTTGGGAAGGGAACTTCATGAAGTTCTAATCAAGGGGTAAGTAATGAGTCAGTTACAAGGATGCAGCTGTGTTCAGTTGAGTTTTTGAGGGGTAAAGGACATAAGATAGAAGGATTGAGAGGGGGACAGTGAAACTAAAACGTTTGAAGACGCAAGAAACCAGGGTTCAAATTTTCTAAGTCAACTGGCAGATACGGGTTGTGTGTGGTGCGGGTCTAAGAGAGTTTTAATTGTATGTGGGCCTAATACCTGTAGGGGGAGAATCTAGTATTCAGTTTTTGGTGGCAGTAATGAGTATAGAGGGGGGTTGTTAAGGCACAGAGGCAGGGAAGTGAACCTTTGGCCACAGGGTCTAACTGAAGACGATAATATCCAAGGGGGCATTGTAGGCCTCCATGCTTTTGGGAAAGGATGTTCATATGGACAAAAAGGAAAAAAGGCACTTGGTAATCAGGGTGTCCTAGAGTTGGAGAAGAGATGAGCTTTTTTTGTTGTTGCTGTTTTAAGTCTATGTATTTGTTTTTCAGAAAGAGAGGGAGACAGGGGCAACTGGGTGGCTTCGTCGGTTGAGCGTCCGACTTCGGCTCAGGTCATGATCTCACGGTTCGTGGGTTCGAGCCCCGTATCGGGCTCTGTGCTGACAGCCAGCTTGGAGCCTGGAGCCTGCTTCAGATTCTGTGTCTCCCTCTCTCTCTGACCCTCCCCTGCTCACGCTGTCTCTCTCTCTCTCAGAAATAAATAAAACATTAAAAAATTAAAAAAAAAAAAGAAAAAGAAAGAGAGGGAGACAAAGCGTGAGCGAGGAAGAGACAGAGAGAATCCCAAGCAGGCTCTGGACTGACAGTGCAGAGTCAATGTGTGGCTTGAACCCATGAACAGTGAGATCATGACCTGAGCCATAGTCAGACACTTAACTGACTAAGCCACCCAGGCGTCCCTGTTTTTTAAAGATATAAAGGCAGGTGTCTGGTTGCCTCAGTCGGAAGAGCATGCAACTTTTTTTTTCTTTTTTTATATTTATTTTGAGAGAGAGACAGAGCACAAGCAGGGGAGGGGCAGAGAGAGAGAGGGAGACACAGAATCCAAAGCAGGTTCCAGGCTCTGAGCTGTCAGCACAGAGCCTGACACAGGGCTCAAACTCACTAACTGCAAGATCATGACCTGAGCCACCCAGGTGCCCCAAGAGCATGCAACTCTTGATCTCAGGTCAAGTTCAAGCACCCACATTGGGTATAGAGATTACTTAAATAAACAAACTTAAAAAAAATGGGGGGGCCTCTTAAGAAGATGGGATCGAGTCTGGAGTGGTAGAAGTATCAAAGCCTTATTATAAGGGTTGAGCTGAGAGAATAAAAGGGAATCTAAGGGCAACAGTATCTAGCAAGACCCAGGAAACCGTGTAATTGTCTTTTGGTCTGGGGTTGAGAGAACTGGGTGAAGGTAGTAATTCTGTCTGGTTCTATTTTTAGCCCACCTGGCAGAAAGGTGGCCTAGGAATTTGACTGAGGCAGAACAGAGTTGCCATTTATCTTTAGCTACTTTGTGTCCTTTGCTGGCTAATTGTTTCAGAAGGCATTTAGGGTCAGTACCACAGGCCTTTAGGGTAGAACATAATAATAAATTGTCTATATATTGTAAAGTGTAGATATCCCAGGGAAATCAAGATCTTGTAGGTCAGCATAGAGGGTCTGAGAGAAATAGGTAGGGCTTTCAGTATATCCCTGGGGTAGGATTATCCAAGTGGGTTGTTGACTGTTCCATGTAAAAGTAGAAAGACACTGACTTTGGGGGTCGACAGGGATGCTGAAAAAGGCACTGCACAAGGGCAACGACAGAAAAAGTAGTGGCTGCAGCTGGTGTAATAGAGAGGAGGGTGTGGGAGTCAGAAGCAATGTGTGTCAGGGTGTGACTGTATTGATAATTGCCCTAAAGTCTTGCACAAGATACCTTCTTCTATTATGGGGCTTTTTAACTAGAAAAATGGGGGTACAAGGACTAGTAATGGAGATGATCAATCCTTTGTTGATAAAGTCTTGAATAGCAGGAGTTATTCTTATAATGGCCATAAGGCTTAACGGGTACTGCTTAATATTGGGTAAGGCCTTTAATGGATCAATTTGAATAGTTATTGGGGAACCAAGGTTATATGTCCTATATCAGGGGAAGAGGTGGCCCACAATTGATCAGGGAGTGCATTTAGGAATGGGGCGGGCAGCAGACTGACTGGAGGGCAGTCCTGAGCAGATCGGTAGAATTAGGAATTCTGAAGATTGAGAAGGCAGATCTAATAGCATTCTATTTTCTTGGTCAAAGGAAATATGGGTCTGGTGAGCCTGCAAAAAATTTCTTCCTAAGAAAAGTGGTGGTGTGCCTAGCTGGTTCAGTCCGTAGAGCAAGTGACTCTTGATCTCGGAGTCCAGAGTTCAAGCCCCAAATTGGACATGGAACCTACTTAAAAAAAAAAAAAGGAAGTGCTGAGGATGAGGGCACCAATAAAAAGGAATGGTTGCCTTGCTGAGTGCCAAGAATAAACTCTAGGGGTTGAGATAATGTGGATAGTTGGTGGCTGATTAATGACCCTGATCATGGTTAAATGTATTCTTGAGGCAGGGGACTGGAAAACAGATTGGGATTGAGGCCTGAATAAGGTGCTCTAGTGTCTGTAAGAATAAAACCATCTTCATTCTGACGTGTTATAAGTGTTTGCTAAGAGAAAGGGAAAATTCCCCTTTTTGTCCTTGGCACATCTCTAATCTGATAAAGGATTTGTTTTTGAGATTTTTGTTCTTTTGGAGCCATCATTTATATGTTACCTTTTTGAAATGTCCAAGGTTTTATTTATCTATTTGTACTGCTTTCTAATTTATTTTGAGCTCTCCAGATATGGAGGATCATTTTGACTAAATGTGCAGTTGTATCAGAGGTTTTTTTTTTTTTTTTTTCCTGGGGCCTCATTATGTGGAAATTTAAAATCCTATAGGGGGTCTTCCCGTGCAGCCTTATTCGTCCATTCTGGGGCCTGTATAGGTCCAACAAGCATGCGTACTAGTTGGTAAAGGTCAGAAGGGCCTGGATTATAGGCACTGATAGTCCAAATAAGTTGTGACGTGAACTCTTCTGGATTTTCTTTTGGATCAGGAAAGTCTTGCAAGATTTAGAAGTTCATCAGAGGATGAAAGAAAGGACCAGATTATTGGGATTAGGGCTAGTAACTTTGACTTTGCTATGATGTTAGTTTTGGGAGTGTAGATGGAGGCAGGGCTGGGGAAGGAGACATTTCAGAGGAGAATAAGTCAGTCTGGAAAGACCTGCATACACAGCGGAGGAAATAGAAGGCATGCAGTGGGGGGCAGCAAACTGGATGGAAGATGAGTGGGTCATTTTTGATTTGGGATTGAGTTGTTCTCATCGTTTTAATCTTTCTTTGATTTTTGAGGGTTTTTTTTTGTTTTTGTTTTTTTTTCCCTTTTGCAGAGGCTATACTGAGTCTGTTCTTTAGGGGACTACTTCCAAAAGTACCCATAGAAACAGGTTTCCATTGATTTTGTAAAGTATGATAGTTTCACCTTTCCAACTGTGCTCTTAAATACACGAATTTAGGGATATCAAAGGTGCCCCCAAAGGGACCGGTGAAGTTTTAAATAAATGACCTTTAGTGATTTGTGCCCAGGTGGAGGAAACTCCCTGGGCCCTAGTTTCTATATATACAACCAGATGGCTGATCCCCACGAGCTCTTTCTGCAAGATTGGTACCTATTCTGTATTGAAGGGATCTTTCCCTGAGTTGCTAGCAGAAAAGTCTCCCAAATTCTACCAAAGTGGGTGGTTGGGGATGTGAATGGAACGTACCTGTCATCCCCCACTCCCAGTCCGGGATTATAGGAGCCACCGGAAGAGATACAACACTGGGCTGTGGGCCTCGTTTAGGCAGGTCCAGAGATTTGCAGGAGGTGCCAAGGTCCCTTCATATTCCATCTTCGGCTCCAAGCTGTTAAGCGAAAACCTCAGGAGCGAGCCTATAAGCGATGAAAAAGGAGTCAAATATTTCTTTGGGTTTGCAAACTGGGAAAGGCGTCTAAGTTAGTCGGTGTGCCCGTCTGCAGAGGTGTTTTTTTTTAAAAAAAAATTTTTTTTTAATGTTTATTTTTGAGACAGAGAGAGACAGAGCATGAATGGGAGAGGGGCAGAGAGAGGGAAACACAGAATCCAAAGCAGGATCCAGGCTCTGAGCTGTCGGCACAGAGCCCGACGCGGGGCTCGAACTCGTCTATCGCGACATCCTGACCAGAGAGGAAGTCTGGTGCTCAATCGACCGAGTGACTCAGGTGCCCCCGCAGAGGTGTTTTTAAAGCTTAAAACCCCAGCAAGGGAGAAATTTCAGTTGGTATGGGTTACCCAGTGATCGGTTGACTCTTTTGCTCAGTATTGTGAGACGAGGGTAACTTTCCGGTGTTCAAACCTCGGAATGTTTATCATGATTCCAAGAGGTGGCTGCTCCTCGAGGAACTCCACAAAATGGTGGCTGTCGCAAGATGGAGTCAGGGTTGTCAACCCTTCCGTGACCCCTTTTCTTCTTTGGCGTGAACCAGCACACGCATCTTTTGAAGACACTACAATATAAGCCAATTCCTAACGTGCGTCTGAGACTTGACACTCCCGCTGCGCGGACAGATCCCTTCGCGGCGGAGGGCGATTCGGCCACGCCCAGACAACTAACTGCACTTTCGATACTCTTTCAACTTAAGTGTTCAATTTAGTAGTTTCTATCTTCGTGCAAAACAATCAGAAAAATGGAAAGCTCATTCTCTTCGGGGATGATGTACAGTCGACTCTCAATACACGTGGACTAAGTTTTTTGGGGGAAAAAAAAAAAAAATCACTGCCCGTGGCGAATCTGCTTCTTCGAATATAAAGCTCCGCTCAGACGGGCGAGAGGAATCTACCGGCGCTTCGAGTCTGGTGCTAACTTCGGTGGGAAGGGAGTCTCACGCCTTTCTGAGGTGAGTGGGAGCGGCTTGGTGGCAGCAGGGCCCACTCCGGCGGGAAGGACGAGGGAATTCGGCCCGGACAGTGCGTCCGCTCCTGTAAGGGCCGCCATGTTGAAGCCTGGCAAACGGGGAGCCCTTTTTGGCTTGTGTTGCGGAGAGCGAGAGCTACAGCTTGGGTGGAAGAAGGGCCCCTTGTCCCCTTCGCCCACTGAAAACGTGAGAGGTCGGGGAGGGCCCGCTGTCAAGGCGAAGGCACTCCGGGTTTTGGGGGGTGTGGGCTTTTCCACCCAGACTTCCGCCTTAGCGTCCACGGCGCCACCGCGCATGCTCGGGAGGGTTCCGTGGGTCTGGCTTGAGTTTTATTTCCCACCTGAATGCAAAGCGCGCGAATATTCGAACTCTGCGGACACAGTAAGGAGAGGCACCCTTTGTTCGGTGTTTTCTTACTTAACGGACCTATAATGTATAATTATAGGGCACCTTCACGGACACTGTTCTATCTAATCTTCACAAAAACGTAGTCGAGTGGCATGTAGCCACCTTTTACAGATGATTAAATTTTCCCCACGGTGGGCCTTGGTCTTAAACCTGGTGTTTTGTCTCCGATCCAACGTTCTCGTTCACTTTCCACACTTTGGTCTTTAATGATTAATTGTCCCCATCCCCCTCCATCCCCCACCACTCATCTTTCACAGCTCATCCCTGTTTATGAAATAATGACTGAATCTAAAAATCCATGGGGCGCCCGGGTGGCTCAGTTGGTTAAGCGGCTGACTCTGGCTCAGGTCATGATCTTTCGATTCGTGGGTTCGAGCCCCGCGTCGGGCTCTGTGCTGACAGCTCAGAGCCTGGAGCCTGCTTCAGATTCTGTATCTCCCTCTCTCTCTGACCCTCCCCTGCTCACGCTCTCTCTCTCTCTCTCTCTGGCTTAGAAATAAATAAAACGTAAAAATTTCTTTTTTTTTTTTTTTAATAAAAATGCAAAGAAATTGTGGGAAATCTCAACATAATGCTGCAAAGGAGCGAATACTCCCAGGTAGACGAGTGAGTAGCCATGAAGCCTGCTGGTTTCTAGGCATTTAGTACTTAAAAAAAAAAAAAAGAAAAGAAAAGAAAAAAATTTATTTATTTAGAGAGAGCTCACAAACAAGAGTGGGGCAGAGAGAGAGAGAGAGAGGGAATCCCAAGCAGGTTCCGCACTGTCAGCACAGAGCCTGATGTGGGGTCCCAACTCAGGAACCACAAGATCATGAAGCTAGCTGAAACCAGGAGCAGCTGCTTAACGACTGAGCCATCCAGGTGCCCTTTTGTAGTATTGACAGACGTACACAGATGAGGGAGTATCAGGAAATTCAGATTATCCCTTTGTTATTCTCTTCAGATTTTAACTTGAAGAATTTTTTTTCTTTTTTAATGTTTTTTTTTTTTTTCTTTTCCCCTGAAAGATAGAGACAGCGTGAGCAGGGGAGGGTCAGAGAGAGAGGGGAGACACAGAATCCAAAGACAGGCTCTAGGCTCTGAGCTGTCAGCACAGAGCCCAACGTGAAGCTTGAACCCACAAACCATGAGATCAGGACCTGAGCTGAAGTCGGATGCTTAACCGACTGAGCCACCCAGGCGCCCCTAATTTGAAGAATTCTTAAGGCTTTGAACAGGAACTCTGGTGTAGAATAATATCAGTTTCATTTGGTGGATATTTATGACCTTTTCTTGATTGGGAAAAGGATTCTTTCCCACTGGTGGTGGGGTGGGGGTCCTTCTTAGCCTTGTGATTTGGGGCAAAAGAAAGCCTTTTTTTTTTTTTTTTTCACTTTCTTTAATGTTTATTTTTGAGAGAGACAGAGAGAGAGAGAGCACCCGCGTGCACTTGAGCAGGGTAGGGGCTGAAAGAGGTTGGACAGAGGATCCAAAGCCGGCTCTGTGCGGACAGAAGGGTGAGATCATGACCTGAGCCAAAGTGAGACGCTCAACCGACTGAGCCGTCCAAGCGCCCCCCAAAAGAAAGCCTTTTTTGTGTTTCTCATTCTTCATTGGAAATGGCATTCATAAATATGGAGAAATTACAGCCACGAGAGAGAAGAGACACAAGACTTAGAGGCAGCGCCCCGAGGGGCCTGAAATCCTCTCATGTCTCATTGCTCCAGCTGTTTATCATTCTTTTAGCAAAGCCTCGTCCACAGGTGCCAGTCAGCGAGGACAGGCATGTATACCCTCCTTTCACAGTCTGGTGGCAGACAGTATAAAGTTGTTTTGCTTCTCAGTTCGCAGTGAAGTCATCCTTTTTGTCTGATTTGGACAAAAGAAAAACTTCACTGAATTTTGATTGGAGTTAATTCAGTTCCCCAGTGTTTATCAGGCAGTGGCCTAGAATCTGGAGAGAAAGTGAAGCAGACACTAGACCGAAGAGTGTTTACTGTGTGTTGGGGAAAACAGACTGAGCCACTCAGGTGCCCCATGTTTTAATGAGTAATATCATGAAAGGATGTTGTTATGGATGAGGGTTACTATATGAATTTGACAGAGTCCCAGTTTTAAAATGTTTAAATTTTTATTATTAAAAATTTTTTTTAAATGTTTATTTTTGAGAGAATAACAGAGTGTGAGCAGGGGAGGGGCAGAGACACAGGGAGACACAGAATCTGAGGCAGGCTCCAGGCTCTGAGCTGTCAGCACAGAGCCTGATGTGGGGCTCAAACTGACGAACTGTGAGATTGTGACCTGAGCTGAAGTTGGACACTCAACCGACTGAGACACCCAGGGACCCCTAAATTTGTATTTATTTATGTAATTAATTTATTTCCCCCCCACCCCAAATTTTTATTATTAAAGCAAGCTCTACACCCAGACTGGGGCTTGAACTCACAACATGTAGATCAAGAATCATGTGCTCTACTGACTGAGTCAGCCAGGTGCCTGGCGTCCTGGTTTTTTGTTTTTGTTTTTATAAATTTACTCATTTATTATTTCTCAGAGAGAGATCAGGGGGAGGGGCAGGGAAAGAGGCAGACACAGAATCTGAAGCAGGCTCCAGGGTCTAAGCTGTCGGCACAGAACCGAAAGCGGGGCCCGAATTCACAGACTGTGAAATCATGACCTGAGCCACCCAGGCACCCCTGGAGTCCTGGTTTTAAGGAAACATATTTCAGTATTGGCTCTAAAGTTTTACAGAGGTGGTCACATGAGTGGTAGCAGTGTTTGAAATGTTGGCAAGTGTGGATTATTCCAGCAGATTCACCAGAATGTGAATCAATTACCATGTATTAGCCTCTCCTCTGAACTTAAACTTTCCACCCTCTTTCAAAAAAAATTATCATGTATCA
The DNA here is from genome assembly GCF_003009895.1 of Hyaena hyaena. Lineage (NCBI taxonomy): Eukaryota > Metazoa > Chordata > Mammalia > Carnivora > Hyaenidae > Hyaena > Hyaena hyaena. Next base: position 2,615,360 of record NW_024080632.1, on the reverse strand, counting down.
GAAAGACAATTGCACTATGCTTTTGGCTAAGATTATCATTGCAATTAGTTCCCATGCTTAGAGACATAAACAGATTATCAGCCAAGGAATTGGGAAGAAATCCCATATTCCTTTTTGAACCAAGGAGCCTGTTGCTGCTGAGTCACTGTAGCTTTTTGGCTTTGCTACCTGTTGCAAAATACTACATTAAAAGCACCATTTTCCCTTGTAGTTTTTTTTTTTAAGTCCTTATCTTTCTATTCTTTTAATGATGCATACCAAAGCATTTACAGATGAGCGATGTAATATCTAGACTTTCCTTCAGAGTAATCTAGGCGTGGGGATGTGAGTTGCCGCACAGGTGAAACAAGACTGGGCACGTGTTGGTCAGAGTCAGGTGATGAGTTTGTGGAGGGTTATACCATTCTCTCTACATGTTTGAAATTCTTGGTAGAAAAGTTTTTAAAAACACCATTTTCCATAGCAGTTTCCAGGCTAGTTTTCCTGTGACCATTTTTTTTTTTTTTAAATATTTGTTTATGTTGGGAGTGGGGAGGGGCAGAGAGAGAGAAAGAGAACAGAGGACCCAAAGTGAGCTCTGCGTTGACAGCAGAGGGCCTGATGCCGGGCTCAAACTCATGAACCGAACCATGAGATCATGCCCTGAGCTGAAGTTGGATGCTTAACCCACTGAGCCACCCAGGCACCCAGGTGCCCCGTCTTAGGGCCATTTAAAGAAAAAAAAATTTTTAACATTTATTTATTGTTGAGAGACAGAGAGAGACAGAGCACCAGCAGGGGAGGGAGGGGAGAGGGGCAAAGAAAGAGAGGGAGACACAGAATCTGAAGCAGGTTCCAGGCTCTGAGCTGTCAGCACAGAGCCCAAGGTGGGGCTCGAACTCAACAAAAGGTGAGATCATGACCTTAGACGAGGTTGGACGCTTAACTGACTGAGCCACCCAGGTGCCCCTTCTCAGGGCCATTTTAAAGTCGGAAAGGCAAGCGTGGATGTTGATCCACATTTCCACGTTATAATGTAGTTGGTAGGTGTCCTGAGGTGACTAAACTGGTTGATAATGCAGGTGGATCACACTCAAGCACGCTGCCTTCTGCTTCTTCCCGGAAGGGACGGAGGAGCAGTGGGTGAGAGCATCCTGGAGTCCCACTGTCTGGCTTTGATCCCCATTCTACCCACTTTCTAGCCGGGAGGCCTCAGGTCCTGGGAATCCTGCTTCCTTCCCTATTGAAGGAAGGGGTGAATAGTTGTATCTGCTTCACAGGGTTGTTGTAAGGATTAAATGGCTGGCTCGCAGTAGGTGCTCCCTAAAGGCTTGCTGTGATCCCTCCTAGAACATGAACGATTGGATGCCCATTGCCAAGGAGTATGACCCGCTCAAAGCTGGCAGCATTGACGGCACCGATGAGGACCCACACGACCGCGCCGTCTGGAGGGCAATGTTGGCACGGTACACCCCCAACAAAGGGGTCATGGGAGACCCCCTCCTCACCCTGTTTGTGGCAAGATTGAACTTGCAGACCAAAGAGGAGAAGTTAAAGGAAGTATTTTCCCGCTACGGGGACATCCGGCGGCTTCGGCTGGTGAGGGACTTGGTCACGGGCTTTTCGAAGGGCTATGCCTTCATCGAATACAAAGAGGAGCGTTCTCTGATCAAAGCTTACCGAGACGCAGACGGCCTGGTTATCGACCAGCACGAGATATTTGTGGACTACGAACTGGAAAGGACCCTCAAAGGGTGGATCCCTCGGCGCCTTGGGGGAGGCCTGGGGGGGAAAAAGGAATCCGGGCAACTGAGATTTGGGGGGCGTGATCGGCCTTTTCGAAAACCCATTAATTTGCCGGTTGTTAAAAACGACCAGTACAGAGAGCTAAAAAGGGAAAAGCGGGAGCGATCTCGGTCCCGAGAAAGACACTGGGACTCTCGGACAAGGGATCGAGACCACGACCGTGGCCGGGAGAAGAGATGGCAGGAGAGAGAGCCCAGGGTGTGGCCAGAAAGTGACTGGGAGAGAGAGAGGGACTTCAGAGATGACAGAGCCAAGGGGAGGGAGAAGAGGGACCGAAGTAAGTAGAGGCCCACCAGCGCCCCCAGCTCACCAGCGCCCCCAGGGCCCAGACAGAAACACCACAGAGGCTCAGAGAGATGCGTGGCTTTTATGCAAAGTGTACGTCCAGTGCTTGAATAAAACTTGCTGGTGGTGATGGGGTCTGGAGTTAAGTTTTCTTTCCAGTCTGGAACCCAGATATAAGCTGAACACGCTGATACTACAGTTTCTCCTCTTTGTCTTGTAGTTCTAAGGACCCATTATGTACGGAGCTCGAGAAATAGTCACGTCCTCGCCAGCAGCCATACAGGAGGGCGCGTGTACGGAGCCACCACTCTCTTTTAATTGGCAGTAGAGAACTTGTTTTGCGATTCTCATTTTCTCCCGTCTATTGGGATTGACCATTGTGAGGGGTTGGCAAAAAAGAAGTGGTGACCAACAGTCATTTGCATTGCTCTGACTCCTGGGAACCCGAATCTGGCCAGGTTGTTGGGAAAGTCGTATCTTTCCCATCTGTATATCTATAGCATAAGGGGCCTGCCAAATGGAAAGAAAAATGGGATAGAAAAGTGAATTCAGGGAGCATGTCCAGAACTTCATACCAAAGCCAGTGTGAGCAGTGGTCTAGGTCAGCAGCCAGCTACCCTTGAACAAATGGAGATCCATTCCTGAGCCAAATGCTGACTGCCTTTTTTCCTCCTCCCTGTTTTTGGCAGGGAGGCTGGTATTTAAAGCGAAGAACCAAAGTTGTAGGGCTATGGGGTTCTGGTTTATGGCAGCCTTCCAGCCCTTTGAAAGGATGAAGCTCCAAAGAGAGTGAAATGAAAATGAAGAAAAGTCCATGCAAAGGTTTCTGTCTGGTTCTGATGGACTGATTTGTCTTCTCCCTCTTAGACATCTGGCCTCCCGTTTATAGGAGGGCTGCATGGATCATATCGACTCTAACTTCTTCCTAGGGCGTTGAATAAGTACCAGGCTGGTCACATGGTTTTCAAAAAAGTGACAGTTAACATTTTTATCACTGGCTGTATCTTTGGAAGTTCAGGGTCTTAAAATTCAGGACATTTCGTGCAAAGCAAACAATTTAGTACCAAGACTCAACACATTCGTGACCAGGTTTTTGCATTGCGAGTATGAATCTCTTTGTCAGGTAGGAAACTGGCCCTATATTAAAACTGCTGTCAGCTATTAGAACAGTTCTAGAAAAATAGGCTCTTTGCTTTGTAAATTTCCAGCGCAGAATCTTACCATGTCCCACGTCTCAGAAAATAGCCGTGTAGGAGCACCCTTCTGATTTCACTCAGCGTGCACAAAGGGCTCCTCTCACGGCACCAAAAGGGTGTTAGGGGTTTGAGCTGGTGGGTCCTTCAGCTAAGCAAGCCCTCCACCCTAGGGCTGTGTCGTTAGACGGCATCGGAAGAAAAAAATCAGTCCCGGTGCTTATGTCGTCCGAGCCAGCGCTGTCAACTCCGGGTCCCAGAACATGGATGATAAAGGCACTGTGGATTAGACTCCGCAGACCCCATCCTTGATATTCTGGCTTCGTCTTGTATGGGCGGGCCCTGGTAACTAAACGAAAACCAGAAAATTGGTAGAACCGCCCCCCTCCCGCCCCCAGCAGAGACCCTAGCAGTAGCCACAGGATGAAGGCCTACGTTGCCTCGCCTCGCAATTTTCTAGTTTATTTTGCAGGCCAGGAGTCCCCCACCTTGCACTATTGTATGACATCTGCCGCTGGAAGAGCCTGTGCTGTGGGGCGCTGTCCTGGGCATTGTGGGATGGGGAGCACTGTCCCTGGAGCCTCCCCAGCAGATGCCAGTAGTAGTTGTGACAACCAAAACACCAAAAATGTCTCCAGACGTTGCCAAATGCTGTGGGGGGCGTTAAGACCCATACTGTCTTTTGTGCTGCCGTGGAGTCATTTCCAGGGTATTCTAAGAAAAGGAAGGTACAGAATGGCACATAGATAGTATGCTGCCATTTATGTTAAAAAAAAAAAAAGGAAAAAAATATATTTTGTTACGTAACTGCATGTATATTTATAAACTCTTTCAGGAAGGACACCCAAGAAACTGGCAACACTGGTTGGTCCTGAGGAAGGGGCAACCACAGGTGACCAGGGGACGGGAGGGGAGTCCCTCAGTAAACCTGCTTTTATATGCTGAGACTAAACCAGCGGGCAGGCAGTTTTGAGAGCCAGTGCACGAAAGCAACATTATCTTGTCTGCTCATTATTTCAGCAATCTGGAAACAGAGTCCCTGTGGACTGTGTAAAGCAACCTGATGGTTTCTTAGCAAACCAGAGTGGAACGTGTAGAGAGTGGGCCCGTCCGATGTACTTGAGTGCTCCGCTAGCACATGCTGCCTCCCAATCTGTCAGCATCCAGTCTGTGCCCTGGGTCCCCCGTGGGTAGACAGAAAGACAGGGGTTTTTGGGCAAAACCCCAACTCAGCAGGTGCAGGCTTCTGGCTCTCCGTCTGCCACCACAGCCCCGTGAGTCAGCCAGACATGGAGTCCCCGAGCCACCCCTCCACCCACTGCCCTCACCCTGGTACTGGCAAGTCTACACCCCAGCCCCATCCTGTACATCTGAGGCTGCCCGACCCCATTCCGAATCTGCTCTAGGACACTTGTCTTCTTTATAGGAGACTAAGCGTTTGATAGATTGAAGGCTAAAAGGAAAAAAGAAGTGGGGCTGCGGGGGGGTGGTGGTGGAATACGAACGAGAAATGAGGAAGGTTGCCATGTCTCATCCTTAGCAACTTCGGTTAGTGCTGCATAACTCAATTCCAAGGCACTCGCTACATGCTCTGGGCAGTATCAGCAACAAGGTGTGAAGGACAGCCACCAGCTCTCGCAGAGTCGTCTCCGGTTTCTGGGTGGGAGGACTACTGTCCTTAGTTTCTGTTGCTTTGCATCGAAGTGAGGCCAGCCCGTCCGGTGACTTTGGGGGACCTGCTTATCTAATGGATGCATCCTATATGTGATGCTACCACTGTTGACCATTCCATGAATGAGCTCATGAAAATCTACCACCTCCCTGCCTCCCACCAAAGTATGACACACAGGTGAACAAAACCGCTACACACAGAATTCATAAAAAGCAAATCAAACAGCAGTTAGAGTGGCATGTGATGTATTTGGCTTAAAGAAGCTTGTGTTACTGAAGTTAATGCAAAAGTCTGGCCTCTGCTCATGGTTATTATTAAATATATATTCTAAGGGATCAGTCATCTATTATAAACGGTGATAGCCCTGGGTATAAATAAACATTTCTTTATAGAGTTTGGCATCAGTTTTTCAGTGTGCTTCCTCAAAGGAGACAGTTTGTCTGAGGGATCAGTCTTGAGGGTGCCAGGTAGTGACCCCTGCGGCTGCCAGGTTCCGCTGCTGACGGTGGACAGTTCAGGTCCAAGGGCAGAGGCGGGCTGCGGTCACAGGTGCTGCAGCGCTTCCTGTCCTTGCTCCGTGTAACCGTCGTCACGGTGTGAGTTGACCCACTGGCCAAAGGACTCCTGGATGTGCACGCTTCTCTGCGTGTTGGGCAGACGCTTCTTATCTCGGGAGAAGAAGCTAAACCTTTTGGAAGGGAAAGAAAGGAAGAAATGAGAGCCTGTCTTTGCTGTGCACGTCAGCGTTTTTGCAATGCCGGGACATACAACGGCAGATGTGGAAGGAAGCAAATCAATCCGAGGTGTGAAAGGAAGGGTAGGGGTGCGGGTCAAAGCTATTTCAGAAAGCAGCAGGGGATTCTGCATGTCATTGTCACCCTACCTTGGAGGTGACACAGTGTGAACGGGGCATGCACGTACGTGATGTGTGATGTATCTCATCTCTTACTTAAGCACTGCGGAAGGACTCTTCTCATTATCAGTGGGCATAAAAAAATCGACCAGAAACATAGGTCTGGAATTCCTTTACCCTAACGATGCAGAGAAAGTAATGACTGAAAGCCTCCTAGAATTTAAGATGATTCCGACATAAAGAGACGAGTGTTTTTCCTTTAGGTAGTTACGTAACAGGAATCAGGAAACTACCTATGTGGCACATCAGAGCCCAGATTTCCTGGATGTTACTGCTAGGGAGGAGTCGGAAGTAGTTATTTTAGAAAAATGAGACGACCAAAAAATAAGTAGCAGTGCTCACGGTTCTGTGATTAAGCACTGTGAACGCTGCCTGCGAATGAGATTGGGGAAACCATCGGTTTACAGTGTTGAAAACTGATTTAAGGGTGAAAGCCGTTAGACATTAGCACAGAGACTTGCTGCCTGATGGTGGCTTGTGGAGACCAAGGGATCTTTTCAAAACAGATGTGACTGCTCATCACTGATCAAAGTGAACCGTCTGATGCCTAAAAGATGAAGGTAGAAATTACAGGCAAAAAGCTTATAAACACACCCATGAATTTTTTTAACTTTTATTTTAAGTAGGCTCCACACTCAACATGGGGCTCCTTCTCATGACCCCGAGATCAAGAGTCACACGCTCCACCGACTGAGCCAGCCAGACACCCCTGAACTGGCCCATTTAAAACAAGGTCTGCCTTAGCTCCACCTCCACAAAGACCAGGACCCTGGCCAGGAGACTTGAGGTGGCCCACCTCGAATTTCTCCCAAAAGCCTTTCCTAAGCTGCTCCCTGTCATTCGATACTCCTACTTTCTAATGAGCTTCATTCTTTTCTCACCAAGTTCTGCTACTCTTGAATTGTGGATTCTGAACTTGGTAAGAGAGATAATAGCTACGTTATGCTTCCCGGGGGCAGGAATAGGAATGCACCGCTGAGAAACAGAAGCTTCAGATCGACTATTTTTAGTTCCCTCTGTCTGTTCACCTATTAGCTCCCCCCCCCCCCACCGCCCCCTTGTAAGTGCTGTGGCCTGTGAAGCTCAGTTTTAATCACATCTGGGTGAAAATGACTTTACTATTCTGTGCTTACTGGACCCTACAATCACCTCCTACTGGGAATTAAGTGGTCTTTCATTGTAAAGCTGGGGCAAGCCAAATATATCTGGAGAGATTCTCCCTACCAGCTAAAGTCTCTTTCCTCTACAACAGATATGTGTCCTGACAAATGAAGGCACAGTTTTCATACTGGGTTATTTGCGAGCTCTTTCCATAGTGTAATCAGGGCAATTAGCTGGCCAAAAATACAGCAGCAACACACCACTGCCACATGTCACCTCTACCTGACTCAAGCAGGAAAGCCAGGTGCCACTTCCTGTCCGAGGGGACGCAGGCACAAAGCATTGGTCCCCTCCTCTGCTCTTCCTTTTTTGAACAGGATCAAATGGCTTTCTGACGACGGGATCGGCAAAACAAAGCGGTTTAGAAAGCTAGGGCGTGAAGGTCAAAAACACAGCGTTAGTGTCACTCGGGGGCTGGAAGGGGGAGGTGGTCACAGTGGGCGTTGATTACTGACCCGTCACTTAAAGCACCTTCTTTACTGGATCATGGACAAGGTGGTTTTTAGAACGGAAACAAGAAAAGACAAAAAGAATTATCGGTGACAGAGCCGAGAATTCCGCGGTCTCACTCGTGCAGGTCGAGACTCACACTCGGCACCCACTTCAAACGGGAACACGCAGCTGGTGGAGCTGGTGGCCATGCAGCTAGAGTGGCCAAGGAAGCCAGGCCAGCCTCGGCAGAGCCGCAGCACGCATTCCAAAGGCGCAGCTCAAAACGCAACCGGAAACACACACAGTGCCTACAGGGGAGACAAGTCGTCCGATGGGCTGCAGTGAGGGGTCATCTATTATCAGTCCCGCGGCTACCATGGGCATTATGGCTGTAAAGATCCTGGTTAGAAAGGTACAGATAGACACAGAGAAGATAAAAACAGAGGAGGCATGAAAAATAAACACATTCCACGCACAGACCAGCTGAAGGGTTCGCTTATCGTAGGTGTTATGGAGGGAACTCTGTCTCCCTGTAAAACTAACTCCCAGGACCTCAGAAAGCGACCTTATTTGGAGGAGGTAACAAGATAAAGTTACACTAGAGAAGAGTGGATCTTTTTTTTTTTAATGTGTTTTTTTTTTTTTAAAGATTTTTATTTATTTCTAGGAGAGAGAGAGAGAGAGACAGCGTGAGCAGGGGAGGGTCAGAGAGAGAGGGAGTCACAGACTGAAACAGGCTCCAGGCTCTGAGCTGGCAGTCAGCACAGAGCCCGACGCGGGGCTCGAACCCACGAACCGCGAGATCATGACCCAAGCGAAAGTCGGACGCTTAACCGACTAAGCCACCGAGGCGCCCCTTTTAATGTTTGTTTTTGAGAGACAGCATGACCAAGGGAAGGGCAGAGAGAGGGGGAGACACAGAATCTGAAGGAGGCTCCAGGCTCTGAGCTGTCAGCACAGAGCCTGATGCGGGGCTGGAACCCACGAATCATGAGATCATGACCTGAGCCGAAGTCAGATGCTCAACCGACTGAGCTGCCCAGGTGCCCAGAGAAGAGTGGATCTTTATAAAAGGGGGAAATCTGGACACAGACATACACACGTGGGGCCTGTTCTGTGAAGATGAAGGCAGCGATCCACGCGATGCTTCTAAGGCCAGCAAAGCCTTGAAGCTAGGAGTGGCACGGAACATTCTCTCTCAGCCCGCAGGAGGAACTGGCCCTGGCCACACCTGTTCGGGACTCCTAGCCTCCAGGAGGGTGAGACAAAGCATTTCTGCCGTCGAAGGCTCCCCGTTGGGCGGTACCTTGTCACAGCAGCCCTGGCAAACTAACGTAGCACCGAGGGAAGACGGGGCGGGCCTCGGGGCTCAACAGCAGGCCTGGGTTTGGGAAAGGAGTCAAAACCCGCTGTGGGTGAGCAGGGACACCCTCAGGGTCTTCCAGCACATCTCCCCCAACTACCATTCCCCCCAGGCTCCATGCCCCAAAGAAGGCAGCGGGGGGGGGGGGGGGGAAGGGGTCCGGGAGAGAAGATGAGGTGGCCACGGTGGGCCGGCCAAGTGAACGGAGGCAGAGAACCTGCGTGGGCCACCCCCCTGCTAAGTCCGAACTGGCAGTGAGTCCTCGTCCGTCCCCTGTCTTGGCAAGGAAAATGAAGAAGTAATTCCACTCAAGTCACCAGAGCTTATTCTGAACAATTTTGCTTTTTTTTTTTTTTTTTTAAGACGCTGGGTGGGGCAGAGAGAGAAAATGACAGTCTCAGGTGAGGCTTGGGATTATCTGTGTTTGCATTGACCTCTGATACCCTTCAAACAGTGGCTGGGGGTTGGCATCTTGGCAGTACCACGTGGATGTACACTCACGGTGATGAGACAGGGGGATACTGTTTGTCATCTGATGTGCCCAGTCCCCAGAGGCCAGGCTGTGTGGCACTGTCGGCTTTCCAGGGGCTCGACCCCGGCCAGGACCTCTCTCGGCATAACAGGGAGCCCCCAAAGACACAGTCATTGGCCCCAGAGGCGGGGTGAGGCGTTTGCCCCCCCTGGGAATGCTGGACTTCACTGGGGCCCAGGGTCAGACTGGTGCACGGGGGCCTTGGGACGCCTGGAAGGTTCCAGTCGAGTAACTGTATGTTTCACTGGATGGATGGCCCCTTCCTTCCCAGGTGCTTCCCTGCATTAACCACCTCCTCTGGAGGGACAGTCACTTCCTGCGAAAAGACTGGCTTGGGCGCCTGGGGGGCTCAGTAGGTTAAGCATCTGATTTTGGCTCAGGTCGTGATCTCACGGTTTGTGGGTTCAAACCCCGTGTCGGGCTCTGTGCTGACTGTTCAGAGCTTGGAGCCTGTTTCAGATTCTGTGTCTCCCCCTCTCTCTGCCCCTCCCCTGCTAGTGCTCTTCTCTTAAAAATAAATAAGCATTTAAAAAAAAGAGAGAGAGAGACTGGCTTTCTTCGGTCAAAAGTTTACGTCCTGGGTATGGTGAGGCTGGTTTTGCCCTCTCCCTCCCCGCCGATTATTTCTGGAAGATGTAAACCAAATGCAGCTCTAACAGTGGCATTTCAGGCAGTGCAATGGGCGGCTGTGAGGAAGCTATTTCTGGGCTGAAGCGAGGAGGGTGGTGGGTAGGAGGACAGGGACAGAATGCACTGTTGCAACCAGTGTCTGATGCTTGGGTGGCCGCCTCCTCTGAGGCCGGCCTTTCTGGTGCATGAGACCCGTTGCCTGTTCCCTGCCTCCCTGGCCGTCCCCTCCACCCCTGCTCAGCAGACAGCTGCGTGCCGTGCACACGGCTGTGGGACTGTAACTGAGAGACAGAGGCCACACAAAGGGGGCGCTGGTGCCTGGCGGCTGCTGGGAACAAAACTGGAGTCACTCAGTGCTCCCTCGTGACCTTCCCAGGCAGTGCCAACCTGGACCCTCCGGCCGGCAGCTGCTCAGTCACAAGCTATTCTTGGACTGTCTTCTGGGCACAGTTTTAAGTGGTGGCAGGAGTTTCTGGTTCCCTTCGTCGGCGCAGCCCAGAAACACAGAGACGGATGTCCCTGGCTTGTGGCGCACTTGAGAGAGAAGGGAACTGGGCAGTCTGCCCACAGCTGGTGACTCAGGAGTAGGGCAAGAAGACAGGGCAGGGGGGCGGGAGGTACACAGGAGGCATGGTTCAAACCCCCAACTCTGACCCTTCTCACGGTATGATCTAAATTTGGGGGGCGGGGGGAAAGAAAGGGAGAGAGAGAATTAATCCCAAGCAGGCTCCATCTCAGCGCAGAGCCCGACACAGGGCTCGATCCCATGACCTTGGGATCATGACCTGAGCCAAAATCAAGAGTCAGACGTTCAACCGACTGGGCCACCCAGGCGTCCCGGCCAGCGGTGTGACCTAAATGAAGTCCGTGGGCTTCTCTGGGCCTGATACTCATCGGAGAAGTGGCGCTACGTCTCCCAGCTCTGAGCCTCTGACGGGGGGGAAGATACCTGAGTGCAGGTGGTGCAAGGCCATGAAGCCCCTGCAGACCTCCATGGTAGTTACTGCTCACTCGTTGGTGGATGGAAGAAACTGGTCAAGGGCACAAGGCTGAGCTACGAAGCAGCCAGAACCTGTACTAACGAGGCTGTGTGACTCGTATTCCGCAAAAGCAAGGACAAAGGGACGAGTGGACCCCAATAGGCGCCAGAGGTGTGAGGGATGGGAAGAGAGGTGTGACACCGTCTTACGAACCACCAGTCCCTGCCCAGGCCCAGGAAAGATTCGTCCCCGCCCCTGGCTCTGGGCTCGTGGCCGCACTGACACAGCTCCCAGTCAGCAGCCGAGGTGGACAAAGGCGACCAGTGTCCTGGCAGGGCTGGTCAAAAGCCTTTTGTGCCAGCCTGCTCTGCCAGTCGTCCCCTAGAAGGCCGGCGTGGCCACGGGCCTGGCCACCTGCACCGGGGGCACGGGGGCATTCTAGCTTCTCTCTCCCCTTCTGTATTTGCATGCTATATGTGCCACGTACGTGAAGATGCTAAAAACATCTGATTTTTTAAAAATTAAAAAAAATTTTTTAGTTTATTTTGAGAGAGAGACAGAGAGGTTGAGTCAGGGCGGGACAGAGAGAGAGGGAGAGAGAGAGAATCCAAAGCAGACTCTGCACTGTCAGCGCGGAGCCTGATGCGGGGCTCAAACTCATGAACAGTGAGATCATGACCTGAGCTGAAACCAAGAGTCAGACATTTAACCAACTGAGCCACCCAGGCGCCTCTAGAAAGGTCCGATTTTAAAGACCTGGCAGTGAACCGCTGAAGGAGGCACAGGACTGGTGACTTGGACCTGCCCCTCCTCTGCCCTGGGGCGGATTATGTGCGCTCATGAACTTTGTCTCAGCTTCCCCAGGTTGTAACCCAAAGTCGTAGCTGTCAAAGCACAAGACTGATGATGCGCATTCTTACACATGTGTGGGGCTAGCAGGTGGCTCGGGGTTTAAGAAAAGTCGATCCCATTTCTTAGCACTGGATGAGAAAACCTAACCAAGGATGAAGGTGTCCCTGCGTACTGAGTAGATCACAGACTTGATGCTGAAGGGCTCCCTCACCCCCTTGATGAGGCTACAACGGACACCCATGCCTTCTGTCTGTCGCCTAGCCCTGTGACCTCCGTGGCACCCGCCCTTACCCTTCTTCCAGTCCATCCGAACCAGACGTGTCTGAGCCATCCCAGCCTCAGGCATGAGGAGGAGACCCAGACCTGGCTGATGGCTGCACTGTCCTGTGATTGGCTTAGAGGCCACATGACCCAGTCTGAGCCAATGGGACTTGGCTGCGTGACTCCTGTGGAAGATTCTCTTCCCGCTGGAGTCTCAGACACAAGAGCAGAAGAAGGCTGAGCTGATGTCTGCCATGCTGCCACCCTCAGGGACAGTGTGCCCGACATAAAGGAAAACTAAGCCAGAGGTGGAGGGAATGAGGCAAAGCCCCGACGACAAGACCTGGATCCACCTGAGCCTGAAGCCAGTACGACCTGAGAATTTTTGGTCCCCGAGCCACCAGTCTTTCTTAAGTTACTCTGAGTTGAGTTTCAACTGCCAATGTTATTACTAATCAATACACAGCCAAATGGTGTTGGGATTCAGAGGAAGCCTTTCTGCTTCCAAGTTTCACCCCTGAGTAAGTATTTACTGCTAACTAGTAAGTGGGGACTCCGCACAGGGACTGAGGGCCAAGCAATAAGCAGCGCGGGGCTGGCAAGAGCGGCTTGGGAGGGAGCCCCGCGTTCACGCGCACACTCTCGAGGGCGGCCAGCCCTTCCCAGGAGCGGTCACAAGGCTGCACGTGTCCTGGCTTCGCCTTCCCGGCCACCAGTGCTGAGCCTTCAGGCGCCTCGCAGGGAGAGTCTCCCGCGGTAACTGCTTGTGGAGGTGGAGGTCCCTCGAGGCCCCCCCCAGGGCCCCTCCCCACACACCCGCGCCACCTGCTTTCACAGAGCTTCTGCCAGAGTTTGAGAGAAAGAGAGGAGGAGGGTACAGCCAGAAGGCCTAGAGGGAGGAAGGCCCTGGGGGGGGGGGCTGGGGGCGGGTAACCACGGCTACAAGACAACCATGTGAGCACGCGCACCCTGCAAACAGTTTGAAACGTGGGCTCTGGCTGCCTAGGTCTGAACCCTGGCTCTGCACCTTAATAACCGAATGTCCTTAGGCAGCTGCCTTAGTTTCTTTAACTGTAAAATGGGAATGACAGTGTCTCTACCTCCCAGGGGTACAGTGGGGACTCAACGAGGTCATCTGGCTGCAGGAAAGTACCTGGTGCATAGCAGGCTCTTAGCGGACGTGAGCCAACTAGACCAGAAGCCTTAACCCTTTACCTAAAGGGCTGCAGGCGAAGTCTTCCTCCGCCCCCAGGGAGAGGGTCTACAGACTCTCAGAATCTCAAAGGAGTCTTTTGATGTAAAGAACCACTCAAGTAGTTAAAAGTCTGGTGGAGGGGCAAGGCTGAGTTGTGTCTTCCCTGTGCGCCCCCACAGCAAACAGGGCGTGACTCTCTGCATGTAGAACGTGGCAATAAACACTTAATGGAGGGAGGGGGAGGGTGTGGGAGCCTGCACGAAACGCACTGGTGGGTGAACCAGGCCCATCCCTCCAGATGCATGAGTCTGTCCCACTGGCCTTATCTGCTGCTCAGAGACAGGCCCCCGCTGACACACTCAGGCCCTGAGCCTTAGCCACAGGCCCCACCCACTTTCCGCCCTCTCAGCCTCACCCAAACCCCTCTGCCCGGGGACCCCGAGAAGGAGCTCAGCATTCAGGTACAGAGGGCCAGGCCCATCGTGCCCCGGGGGTTAGGCCCGTCCCAGCAGGAGGTGGTTAGTGACAAGCCCGGCCTTGGAGCAGGTGCCCAGAAGTGAGAGGCTGTGTGAACCACCGGGTCAGCCGAGAGCGAGCAGCCCCACACTCAAGAAGCACGGCACTTACAGTCGCTTGATCCCAGACTCCGGCTGGGGGGACATTCTCGGGTGGGCGACCGGTGGAGGCTGGGGTATTCGATTTTCCTCTTCTATTTCTTCACTGGAAGGAGGTGAGAGGTGTGAGATAAGAGAGTCAAAACTTCTGTAAGAGCTGGAATATTCTAGAAGGGTAGAGTCTGATGGTCTGGGAGGGCTTCTACTGGGAACAGGGGGACCTAGGAAGACGGCATTAGTGCCCTGTGCCCCAACAGTGTCTTTGCCTGGGGGGCTGGCCTCTTAGCAGCGGGCACAGCCAGTTAGGAGGGAGGCCGGCCCTGGAGGCAGTAGACATGGGTGCCTGTGGTCTTTTTGGCCCAACTGGTCAAATGTGAAGAATTTCAGGAAAGGAAGCCACATCTCAAAAAGGCAATCTTCAGTTTCCTCTGAAGAGTCTTGCCACACAGAACCTGTCCTTGCCAGATGCTGTCTCCATACCTCTGTGGTTGTTTCTTCCATCTGGAATGTGGCACCCACCCCTCAACATCTCCCATAGGTGAAAAGTACCCTATCCTTTAGGGAAGGGCGCAGTTCAAATGCCACCTCTTCCATGAAGCCTTCCTGGTTTCTCCCCCATCCCTGAGAAGTGATCGCTCCCTTTGAACAGCCAGTGCACACACAGCATCAGTAAAACGTTCTTATGTGCCGGGCCTACAGTGGGTTTTCAATAAAAATACATGGCACCGTATTTTCTGTGCCTCTCATTTTCCCTACATCTGGTGCATCTGTTCCTCCTTCTGGCTTTCCATTCAAGAAGTATTTGCTGCAAACCTACTCTGTGCTAAGCTCTATCCTAAGTCTTGGGAACTTAATGAGTAGGACAAACATGGTTCTGGTCTCATGTTGTTACAGTCTGGAATATGTTTCTGCATGGAAACATACAATAAACTAAGCACATTAAGAAATGGGGTTTTAAATAAGATGGTAAAGGACCGTGAACCCAGTAAAGGGATAGTGACTGGGACAGGGCACTTCTTTGAATGGGTGGTATTGTGGAAGGAAGGCCTCTCTGTGGAGGTGACCCTTGACCTGAATCCTGGGTGACCAGGAGTCAACCAAGGGAAGAGCCAAAGAGAATGTTTCCCCAGCTACAGGGCCAGCATGTGCAAAGGTCCTGAGGTAGAAACACATGTGGTATGCTTTGAGAAACTAATAGAGGAGTAGTGTGTATAAAGCTGAACTCGTATGTACAACTGAGGAACAAGATTTTCAGTTTTATTTTAACTTAACTCATTTAAATAGCCACCCAGCTGGTGGCTATCGTCGGAGACAGCGCAGCTCTAATATATGCAAAGAATTCACTGGCCAAGGACCGAATGAACAAATATGTAGGCTGTGCGGCTGTATCATCTCTTATCTGCAGTTCTAAAATCCAAAAAGCTCTAAAAATGAAAATTCTTTTTTTCTGGTCATTCACTTGGTGGCAACCCCTGAAAAACTCTCATGAGGCTGATCACAGTGATTCTTTATCCCACGTTGTATGACTATTCACATGTTTCGCCACAGAAGTATTAACAGGGCTGGTTCTGGGGCGCTGCCGGGGGTGCTGCCGGGTGGGGACGCTACGTATTCCTTTCTAACAGCTGGGAAGGGCTGAAGTATGAAACGCACCCCACCCGAGAGTTTCAGAAAGGGATCGTGAACTCGCGCCCACGTGCTTCCAGACAGGGACCCCGGGAGGGAGACAGATGCCAGCCGTGTGTCGCCCAAGCTGCGCACAGCCCCAGCAAGGGGCCGGCCGGGCGCTCACCTCTTGTAATACGCCAGCTCCTCCTGCAACAAAAACACCTTGGACTTGAGTTCGTTCCGCTCGTGCAGCACGTCCCGCAGCTCCTGCAAGGTGAACCGGGGGCGGTTGGGGTCCTTGAGGTCCATGGCCATCTTCTCCGCCTCCGAGACGCACTCCTCTCCGCCCGGCTCCGCCTGGAGGAGGCAGAGATGCCGGTAATGGATTCGGGGCGCCCACTCCGCACCCTCTGCCGGCGCCCGGATCCCCACCCTCCCGGGCCTCGCAGCTCTGCCAACGGCGCTATTTCAGGCACCCGCAGGCGGCCTCTCTCACGCTCCGTGCAGTGAGCAGCGCTCTGGGGACGGAAGCCGTGGCCACCTGTTCACTGTTCGCCTTCTCAACAGCCAGACCTGCCCGCCCGGCGCCGCCTGCCCGACTCCGGGTTTTATTACGAACACCGTTAAAAGGTGTCCAAGGGGAAGAAACAGCACACCCCCAATGCTGCTGCCCTCATAAACTGCTTTCCTTTTCCCACCTTCTCTCCTCATAGTCTTTATTTTTTTTAATGCTTTATTTATTTCTGAGAGAGAGAGAGAGAGGCAGCATGAGCAGGGGAGGGTCAGAGAGAGATGGAGACACAGAAGCTGAAACAGGCTCCAGGCTCTGAGCTGTCAGCACAGAGCCCGACGCGGGGCTCGAACCCACGAACCGTGAGATCATGACCTGAGCTGAAGTCGGACACTTTACCGACTGAGCCACCCAGGTGCCCCTTCTCTCCTCACATTCTCACTAAGACCACTGCTAATAAGACCATTGCTAATTTGGCCAAAGTTGTTAAAATCGGAGCTTGTGAACAATTTTCTCTTCCCTTTTCATTTAACATTATGTCCTACACGTTTTCGCATCGGTTACTGGACTTCCAGTTGAGCCCTGTCCTCCCCATGGCTGAGGGGTGAGTGGGGGCCCCCGGGGGTGGGCAGGTAACATCACGGCAGGTGTGCACACGTGGGCATTTCTGTCACGCAGGCCACTCAGACGGACCCGAACATGTTAAGTGTCACCTGCTCCAGGCCAGACCCTAACCCCGGCCTCCCTCCCTTTCTCACAGCAAGAGGGTTTTTAAAACAAAACAAAAAACCTGTGGAAATACACACTTAATGTAAAATTGGCCTACACAATTCGGTGGCATTCAGTACAGTCGCGGTGTTGTGCAATCGCCACCTGTCTAGTTGCACAACATCTTCATCGCCCCAAAGGAAACTCCATACCCACTAGCAGTCGCTCCCCAGCCCCCTCCCCCAGCCCCTGGCAGCCACCATCTGCTTTCTGTCTCCATGGACTTGCCTTTTCTGGACACTTCGAATAAATGGAATCAAACAGTATGTTTCCTTTTGTGTCCGGCTTCTTTCAGTTAGCACCGTGTTTTCAAGGTTCATCCAGGCTGTAGAAAGTCAGTGCTTCATTCCTTTTTTTTTAATGTTTTAATTTTTTTTTGAGAGAGTGAGCGAGCGAGCACAAGCAGAGGAGGGGCAGAGAGAGAGGGAGACACAGAATCTGAAGCAGCTCCAGGCTCTGAGCTGTCAGCACAGAGCCCGACGCGGGGCTTGAGCTCATGAACCGTGAGATCATGACCTGAGCCGAAGTCGGATGCCTAACCGACTGAGCCCCCCGGGCTCCTCTGCTTCATTCCTTTTTATGGCTGCATACTATTCCGTGCATGGATATGCCACGTTTTATTTATCCTGTTATCCACCGACGGGCATTTCGATTGTTTCTACCTTTGGGCTAATGTGAACAGGGCTGCCCCGAACGTCTGTGTACAAGGGTTTGTCTGAGCCCGTTTTCAATTCCTCTGGGTGTACACGCAGGGAGGAGCTGCTGGGTCACGGGGTCTCTCTGTGTTTAACTGTTTCCTACAGTAGCTGCCCCACTTGACGTTCGGCCAGCAGCGTAGGAGGCTCCGCATGCCCCACAGCCTCGCCGCCACGCGCGTGTTTTCTGTTTTCTAGAGCAAGGAAGGTCTTGTGAGCCGCCTGCGAGTCGTCTGGCCAAACCTGCAGATGCTTCATGCACCCCTGAACCGCCAGTCTCCCATCATCAAGTAGGAGTGGATGGACGCTCAGGACAACGGGGAAACTCTGCAACAGCGGGGAGTGGGACTGAAACAGAGACCTACCCCCCCCCCCCAAGCCCCACAGCAGCACAGGGACACATGCCCGCCGAGCCAGCCAGCAACAGAGGCCAGGATGTTGAAGGACCCTGGGAGGCAGAGCCGAGATGCCTCTGTCCCGGGGCCGTCAGCACAGGCTGTTCTGGGAAAGGACACTTGAAAGGAGACACCACTCAGGAGGGCAGATCAGGTGACAGCAGAGTCACCCAGCGGGCCCAGGCGGGGGAAGTGGGTCTGACCAGGAGTCAGCACGGAGCAGGGGAGGCGCCTGGCTGCGGCAGAAAATGGAAAGCTGACATATGCCGTCCCCAAGCCACCTGGGCAATGGAGTGGGGCCTCTGCCCACCCAGGAAGTAGGGGGAAATGTTGGAGGATCTGACTTCCCAAGAAGGCACTCTAGGTATCTGCTGATGCCACACCTTCCAGTGGGCTGTGTCCCCAGGGGACATCTTCAGCGTCCACCTCCTATAGAGCCACACAGTTGGACGGTGTCCTCTACACAAGACCAAGCATAGCAAGTGCCTTGTATACAGCAGGCACTCGCCAGTGCCAGTCCCTTTCTCCTCCCCTGCCCAGGTTAACCACGGAGCATCCTTGGATGTCTGTAATAAACATTCAAGAGATAACTGGTGATCTCGATAAATACTGGATGTCTCAATAAACATTCAATATTTATTGAGCATCACCTGTGTGCCTGCTGGGCACTGAGCTAGTGAGATGAATCATCTGGGGGTGGAGGGAAGATACACACAGATAGAAACTTGTAAGGTCGTATAATAAGAGGTGCAAGGACATCAAACTCTAACTGGGAAGGATAGCAGAAGACATTGCAGATGTAGCCTCTGTGCATGGGGTCTTGACGAATGTGTAGGAGTTTGCCAGGAAGTCTGGGCCCACCCCAGCCCCTACACACATTGTATTTGGCCTTCACTGTGCTCTAAAACTCTTTGGAATTGGCTCCCAACAGTTTTTTCTTAATTAAAAAAAATGTTTTTAATGTTTATTTCTTTTTAAGAGAAAGGGACAGAGTGTGAGTGGGGGAGGGGCAGAGAGAGAGGGAGACACAGAATCTGAAGCAGGTTGCAGGTTCCGAGCTGTCAGCACAGAGCCGAACGTGGGGCTTGAACCCACAAACAGCAAGATCATGACCTGAGCCCAAGTTGGATGCTCAACCAACTGAGCCCCCAGGCGCCCCTCCCAACTGTTGTCTATTAGGAGATTTCACACTGAAGTTTGTGTCTTGCGCTTCCTTTTGGAAAAAATATTGGAAGACTGGGTCACCCTGGGTCCACACGGCAACACTGGGCCGGCACTACATAGCAGCTAGTGCCTTTTTTTATGTTCCTTCTGTGTCTGCTCCCCCCCACCCCCTGTTCCTCCGGGCCTGGCGTGTTCCTCCCCCCCACCCCCACCGTGGGTTGTAAGCACCCAAGAAACGGAAAGGCTTCCTCAGATCTGACTTCTTTCTCTCTGGAGAAGGGGCAGCTCTTTCATCAGGGTGGCAACCTCGCGTCCTAGAGTTCGGGGGACTCCCAGACAGGTTTGCAAAAAAGCCAGAGCGCAGAGGAGGGAAAGCGGGGGGCTCCGGCTCTCCCTCTGTCCTGGGAGGCACCGCAAAGGCTCTTCCCAGCCTGGGAATCAGGCCCATCGGCTATGGGGCTTCTAAGCTTACTCCACGAGGGACCGCGGAGGTGGCCGGGGTTATCGGGGACTGTCCGCCAGTCCCCGGAGGTGCTCTGGGCGCAGCTCGAGGGAGATGCCCTGAGGCCCCGGCCGCTCCCCAGGGAGGCGCAGGAGGCCCGCTGACACGCAGTGGGGCCAGGCTGGCCTAAGGGAGGCCACATCCTCCACCGCGTCCTGAGGCGCCGCCCCCTGGGCCCTCTCCCTCTCCCCCTCCCCCCCTCCATCAAGGCCACTATGCTCCTTCAAGACCCTGGCCCAGCCATGGGGGGTGGGGACGACTGTGCCCTCGTCACCTCATCACCTCGTAACGAGGCCCACCTCGCATACATTCAGCCGGCAAACCTGGCTCCGCTCGCCGGCCAGCAGGCCCCTGTCTGCTTTCCCTGAGCACTTAAATAAACCAACGTTTCTTAAGACGTCAGAATTTGCAAGGCAGAGACATCAAGTAGGTAACTATTAGCTTCACGGTTTTCTTACTGACTTTAGATGAAATCCTTTAGATAGGGAGCCCACCAAATCATTTTCTAGGGGATTCTATGTCCACCCGTGAAAGGGAGGAAAGCCTCCAGTGAAAACATGAGGAACTGGACGAGCTAGAAAACACGGCGAGTGAAGGAGCCAGTCAGGACCACATGTTACATACGTGACCCGCGTCCCTGAGATGTCCGCAAACAGCCAGACCCGCAGGGACGGAAAACAGCTTCACTGTGGCCGGGGGCTGGGGGACGGAGAGAAGGGGAGTGGCTGCTAATGCGTACGGGGTTTCTTTGGGGAGTGACGGGAATGTTCTAGATCGTGGTGATGGATGTACAACATAGTGAACACACTAAACCCCGCTGACTTGCATACCTTAAGTAGCTGAATTGTATGTGAATGTCTCAGCAACTATACTGTAAAATATATAAGGAGGCTTGTTTACTGGAGGCCACAGTGGAAGACAGTGATGGAGCTCAGAAAGGATCACACGAATCGAGGGGGAGAACCAGGGTAGCCAAGGCATTGATGAGAACTGATTCCTCCCCACCCCTGGATCCCTCCATAGCTCCCATCTCCTCTCGCCAATCCTGTGCCAGGACCAGCCCACCCCCCCCGCTGCACCCGCTCATTCTCCAGGCCGGCGCGCGCTCTCCCTCCTGCCCGGAGTGGCCTGCCCCACACTCCTCCCCAGGCATCCCAGCCACCCCACACCGTGCCCGCCTCCGATGCCACGGCCCTCCATCCCTGCCACACCAACTAGCTGACCTACGGAACCAACTCAAGCTCACTCCCCCCACGTGTCAGATGGGAGACTGAGCACCGACGGGATGGATGAGCCCCAGCCCCGCGGCAGCAGGTGGAAAGCCACCACTCGCAGCCTCCCCGTCCGAGTGACAAGCATCTTGAACCCTACCCAGCTCCGAGGGAGGGGGTCAGACTCAGCCAGGACGCCCCGAGTTTGGGAAGAGACTCTGCAAAGCAGTTCGGCGGGTTAGTCGTAACTGCTACCTGGTTTCACTCCCCCATTTCTGCCCCACCCACTAGGTGCCAGCAGGGGAAACTGTTAAATGGGTGGGGCAGTCGGGCCATGGGGACGTGGCGTGTCCCTGTCCTTGCCGCTAAATAGATCTGGAGCAGGGCTCGGAGTCTCGTGGCTGGGGTGGTGTCCTCGGGACCTGGGTTTGCAGCGAGCTCCGCCTTCCCAGGAGGGGACAGGCCTGAGTTCTCGAGGGGCACAGGGGGCTGGAAGAGGGACACTGGGGAGGAGGGGGTGACTGCCCTCAGCTGCGCCTATGGGTTGTTTTGGCCTCTGTCTCATCCCCTCCGTCCCATCGCCATAGATCTGACGCAGAGCTCGCCTTTCTTGCCTGGATTTCTGCAAAGGGCTCCCAACAGCCACATCTGCCTTCAGCTCCTTCCCCGCCCAAGTGCCCTCCCAGCTCATCCCACTCCTCCCCCGCTGAACCCTGTGGGGGACCCCACAGTCCTCACTGCTCAGAGTCTTGTGGGTGGCATTCTGGGCCCCCACTTCCTGGCGCTGCAGACAACAGCTGCCATCTCTGTCCTGCAACCATTTCCATACTTGTCCGGGCTGTGTCCTTGCAGCGTCCCCTGGAGAAACTCCCTGCCCACTTCCGGTGCATGCGGCATGGATGGGCACCACACGGCGCAGCCATGTGACTCGGGATCGGACACCCCATGCATACTCCAGACCTCAGGCCACAGCGATTGGTTCAGCGATGGGCCGAGAGGGTTCCCTGAGACTTGCTGGGAATTTGGGAAAGAGGCCATTTCTTTTCACCGGGGCTGCTATGCTGGTAGAGTAACCAGGGGCCACTATATGGCAAGAGCCAGCTTGAGAACGACACCGACACAGAGGAAAGCAAAGCTGCGAGATCTGATAGCATCCTCTGGGCCCCTGAAACCAGCTATGCCTGAAGCCATCATGAACTCAAAGCTTTTAGCTTTACAACCAAAAATTCCTCTTTTTGTTTTTTTTATTCCTTAAACCATTTTAATTTAGGCTTCTGTCACTTTTAGCCAAAAGCAAGCCTGAACCTCTCCCTTTTAAGACTTCTTTCCCTTATCTCCCTAACTGTATCCCAGGTACCTGTCCTTCAGAGAACATGAAGTGTCTGGACTGAACTCACAAGATACCTAAGAACCGTGCCGGCATTTGAGCCAACCTGATGGAGGGCGCATCTGTCTTCCCTCCCCTACCTGGAACCCAGGAACCTAGCATAGTGTCTGCAAACCTAAAACAGTCAGTAAGTATTTGCTGGAAGAAAGAGTAAGCCCCGAGCCCTTCCCGAACAGCCCACTGTGTTTTTCGGAAGCAGCACATCCGCCCTCTACAACTACCTATCAGAATCTTAGCATTGGTTTTTTTTTTTTTTAATTTTTTAAAATGTCTTATTTATTTTTAAGAAGAGAGAGACAGCATGAACAGGGACGGAGCAGAGAGAGAAGGAGACACAGAATCCAAAGCAGGTTCCAGGCTCTGAGCTGTCAGCACAGAGCCCGACGTAGGGCTTGAACCCATGAGCGGTGAGATCATGACCTGAGCTGAAGTCAGATGCTCAACCGACTGAGCCACCCAGGAGCCCCAAGAATCTTAGCATTGCTAACACTGACATCCAGCTGAAGGGACACTTCCTCCTTGAAACCACGCGCCACCCCCATCAGGATGAACTGCCTCCTCTCTGTGTTCCCGGTACCGCCCCTCCTGGGGGCACTTCTATGGGGCAGACCCCTCTGGTGCCCTGTGTCACAGCCCTGGGCCTATCTGGATTTTAGGTGCAGCTGTGGTGTAGTTCCAGACATGTAGACGGCTCCCCCCCTCCTGCCCCCAGGCACACACCGCATATCTTTCATTTCTGCCCGGAGATCTGCTCCATGAGTTCTGCCCAGGAATGTCAGGGAGATAACACTCCCCCCCCCACCCCCACCCCCACCGGCCATGATTAGCCAACTGGGGGTGGGTGCCTGTGGATAAACGGTCCAAGCCTTTCTCCTCCAAAAGACACTTCTGGAGGATTCTCAGAGGTCCCAGCAGGACTGAGCTCCCACTGCATTAACACCCTCGAATTCACTTTTCCTTCTCCCCTGTCTCATGCCCCTGATCTCTGGGATCACCTCCCAAGTAAACCTCATGCCCATTTTCCTTAAGGGAACCCAGAAGACAGTCTCTTACCACTGAGATAATCCCCTCCCGCCTTAGGTGGCTGTGGGTGTCGGAGCCTGTCTCCTGCACTGGACTGTAAGCTCTTTGAACCTCCGTAGCACTTAGCACAGTGCTCTCTGGTAGAAGATGAAACTCGGCTCTGTGGCCTGCCTGGCCCGTGCCCCTCTCTCTGACCTCACTCAGACCTTCCTCCTCCCCCTCACAAGGCATCCCAGGCACCCTTGTCTCCTGATGCTCCCTTGATTGCACTGGCATTTTTCCTGCCACAGGGCCTTTGTGTGTGCCACTCCCCTGCCTGGAATTCACTCCTTGGGTTGTTTACTCTCTCATTCTTTTGATAACCTCTTTTTTAAAAATGCTTATTTATCTTGAGAGAGAAAGAGAGAACGATTGGGGGAGGGGTAGAGAGAGAGGGAGAAAGAGAATCCCAAGCAGGCTCTGAGCTGTCAGCACCGAGGCCAACTCGGGGCTCGATCTCACAAACCATGAAATCACGACCTGAGCAGAAATCAAGAGTCGGATGCCTCACCGACTGAGCCCCCTAGGTGCCCCTTGATCACCTCCTTAGAAAAAGCGTTTTTGACTCCTCCAGACGATCATGGTAATAACAACAACAGCTAACGCCGTAATTGAACTAACTCACTTAATTCTCATAATGATCTGGGGCTAAGGACTGTTATTATTCCCATTTTAGACAAGAGGAAACTGAGGCACAGAAAGTCTAAATGATTTATCCAAGGTCAGGGAGGTAGTAACAGGCTAGATACGAACCAAGGCCGACCAGCTCCAGAGTCCATGAGTTACACACTATCGCTCCTCCCTCAGGCTGCTCCCACTTCCCCTAAGTGTACCCGGAGAAACAAGCCACCACCTTGAGCTTGCCCACCTCGAGCCAGCTCACGGACCGGCCTTCCCACTTGGCTTCAGTGGCCAGCTTCCCACTTACCTCAGGCTCCTCCTCTCCGTTCTGGCTGAGTTCACCCTGCAGCCTCTCCCGCAGCTTCCCAAGCTCCGCCCGCAGGCTGCCCATCTCCTGTTCCTTGGTTTGCAGATCGGCCTCTAGTTCTACCTTCTGTTCGATCAGGGCCTTCCCCTGGGCCTCCACCACTGTGACGCGGTGCCGGAGGTCGTGGTTGATCTTCATCAGCCGGGTCTGCTGTTGCTGCAGCTGGAGAAAGAGGAAGGCCATTTATGGGGCTGCCATGTGTAGTAGCTCATGTTGTACACTGCACAAGGGCAAATCATCTACAAGCGTGCCATTCACACCGGAGATATATTGATTTGCTTGAAGTTTGGTCACATTCTTAGAACTGTTGATGCCAGAAATGGGCAATTTGGATATTTACTGTGATACTTTTACAACAGTTGGAAGATAAGTGTTTTTTGTCCGTATATTATAACGATTTCCCAACAGACAGAAGTAATGCGCCTTGAGAATGGGGTGTCTTTTTCTATATCAGGTGGAGATGCTGTATGGGTCTCTAGAGCAGCCTGGACCACGCTGGCCTGCTCACAGAGGCCACGAAGAAGGTGGGCTGACGGAAGTGTCTGGGTCAGAACAAAGGCTGACGGAGCCTCAGTACCTCCCTGGGTGTGGAAGGAGCAGATCACTGGGCAGAGAGGGCCATGTCCTCTCCTGCTGCTGTGCACACTTGGCTGAGGGTCCTCCCCGAGGCTGCTGCTTCCGGGACCCCCCCCACCACCAGAGCCCATGAGGGGAGACGGAGGGACAGAAGGGGACCGCTTGCCGGGAGGGTGGGCGTGGGGTCGGGGCCCGTCACTCACAGCCTCCACATCTTCGTTCTTCAGGCCGAGCTCCCGGTCCTTCGCACGAATCTCGTCTCGCTGCTTGTCCACCACCTCCTTCAGCTTCTTCATCACTTGCCGCTCGCGCTCCGACATGCCTGTGGGGGGGTGAGCATGGGCAGCAGGTGAGCCCCCTCCTCCCCTGCCCCGGGTCCCCTCTGAGCTCATCCCGACCTCCGGTCCCCCGCGCTGGTTCCCCTCGTTTTTCAGGCCTCAGCTCAACCGTCACCTCTTCACAGAGGCCCTTCCTTCCCTGGTCCCCGAAAGTGACCCCTGACCCTGTCTCTTACCTTCATGCCGCCCCCCCCACTTTTTTTTTTTTTTTTTTTTTTTTTACCATTTCCTAGGTCTTTTCGTCTAACAAAAGATGATTCAGAGCATAAGTCTCGGAGCACAAGCACCTGCTCTCTCGTTTATGATCTGTGTGGCTTCGAGCTAGCCTCTCTGTGCCTCAGTTTCCACATCTACAAAATGGGAATAACAGCCCTACCCCCTTGGCTCCTGTTAAGGACTGATTTAGTTAATACACAGGAAGCATGGGAGACAAAGCCAAGGCGTGGTGTCTGTTACTTTATTGTCCGTTCCTCCCGTCCCCGGCCCCCAAAGTATACTGTAGGTCCCAGGAGGCAGGGCCTCGCCTGACCTGTTTACCATGTACTCCCTCGGCTAGCACAGCGCAGTGCCTGGCACGCCGCAGGTGCTCGCTAAGTGCGTTAATGAACTGTGGGGACAGATGGCTGCTATAACACAAGTGACAAAATCTGACAGCTTAAAACGTCAGAAATTAATTGTCTCCTAGTTTAGAAGCCAGAAGTTGTTTTATTTTTTAAATATTTATTTATTTCTGAGAGAGAGAGAGAGACAGTGCGAGCAGGGGAGGGGCAGAGAGAGAGGGAGACACAGAATCTGAAGCAGCTCCAGGCTCTGAGCTGTCAGCACAGAGCCCGACGCGGGGCTTGAACCCACGAACCGTGAGATCATGACCTGAGCCGAAGTCGGACACTTAACCGACTGAGCCACCCAGGTGCCCCTAGAAGCCAGAAGTTTAAAATCAGTCCAAAGTCAAGATGTGGCCAGGGCTGTGCTCCCTCCGGAGACTCTGGGGGGGAACGGGTCCCTTCCTTCTTCTAGCTTCTGGGGGCTCCCAGCGCTCCTCAGCTTATGGCCACACCACTCTGGCCTCTGCCTCCGTGGTCACGGGGCTTCCTCCTCTTCTGTCTGTGTCAGACCTCTCTCTGCCTCGCTCTTCTAATAAGGATACTCTGATCGCATTTAGGGGCCCCCCGAATAAGTCAGGAAACTTCCCCTCTCAAGGTCTTAAGGAAATTATTTATTTTCTAGAGAGAGAGCGGAGCAGGGGCAGAGAGAGAGGGGGACAGAGGATCTGACCTGGGCCCTGCACTGACAGCAGACAGACTGATGTGGGGCTCGAACTCACGAACCATGAGATCATGACCTGAGCCCAAGGCAGCCGCTTACCCCACTGAGCCAGCCCGGCACCCCACATCGGTAAAGATTTTACCATACCAGGTAACATCCAGGGGCCAAGGATCAGCACCTGATATTCTGGAGGCCCATCACTCAGCCTCCTACAAGCGCCAGGCTGACAGCTAATCCTTGCTTCCTGGGAGTAGTGGCTCGACCACAGACTAACAAGAGAGAAACATTCTCACTCTCCCTCCCCGTTGGCTCCCCCGTGCCCGGGACACATGTGGCGCCCGAGAGGAACAGCTGTGTGTGGGACTCAGCCATTCTCCCTGCTGAGTCCCCCGCCCCCCCCCCCCAAGCCCGCTCCATTCCGTCTGGTCTTTCCCGCTGAGAATCCCGCCTTCCCCTGTCCTCCGTATTCCCGAGCAGGCGGTCGCCGCCGCGAACAAGCACGTGTGCGTCTAGAACTGGGTGGGACATTGCCGGGGCCACGAACCCAGATAGGAGCTGGGCCCTGCCCCCAAAGAGCTTGAGGCTCAATGGAAGAGCTTGAGGCTCAATGGAACAGTGACAGCGCGGACGTCCTGGAGGGCAGCCATCCTGCCTCAACCGTCTGTCTTCTAGGGCTTCCCACGCGGCAGACGCTCCAGGCTGATGCTACAGGGGCCCCTCCCCCGCCGCCCCCCTCGTCCATGAAGCACAACTCACTCCCGCCAAACCCATGGAGGACAAGCTGCTTTATATCCTTGACCCGTTTCAGGGTCACTTCCAGCCACTGGAAGTATTATTACTGTTTTTAACATCATTCCCATCTTACAGATACGGAAAACTGAGGCCTAGAGACAGACATGTTCGGTGTCGCACAGCCAAGCACTGGCAGAGCCACGGCTCCAACCCCAGTTTTCTGACCCCAAGTCCCATGTCCTCTCCACGCCGCCGCGCTGCCTTCCTCCTGAAGGACAAGCTCTGAGGCTCTGTTAAGGTCACTACAAAGCGGCACCACAGGGCAGACTAGTCCATACCTGCTCTGACAGGGCCACCTACTTGGAGTACCCTCACATCTTCTTGCACGTACACATGCACACACACACACACACGCACCGGCTGTTTATCGAGCATCTGCTGTGAACCTGACACTGAGCCAGCAGTCACGAGGGTCGTGATGGTCAATAAATGAAATACAATTTTACTCTCACTGACTTACGGACATGAGACAGAGATGGGGTCATTACACACCACAGTCAGTGCCGCAGCAGATGCCCTGGGGGCTGACAGAATGCCAAGGGGACCCGATGCAGACTGTGGGGGCAGAAAGCCCTTACGAGAGCCAGGTATGCCGGGACCCGCAGGAGGAGAGGCAGCCAGGTGACGAGGTCACGCATTCCAGGTAAGCAGCGGCAGGTGCAAAGGCCCTGGGGAAGAGACTACACGTCTGCAGAGCTGAAGGGCAACGCTGGTGGCCAAAGCTCGGGGACCAAGGGGCAGCAGGAGCTTGAGCTGCGAGCAAGCCTAGGCCACGCGGGGTCTCGACGGCCAGGAGGGAGGCTGGGTTTCCCTCTAAAGGGGCAACAGGAGCGTCAGGGTGTCTGTATGTAGGGCGTGCGTGGAGCAGGAGGGTCAGGCCAAGGAGACGAGGAAGGAGAAGCCGGGGAGGAAAGCTCGCAGGGGGGCAGGTGCGCACTATGCAAACAAGACAGGCCGGAGGGGAAGGAATTAGAACGAAACTGACCGCCGAGTGAGCGGGAGGCTCCAGACAGGAACAGAAACATGAACCTGACTGTCTAGGTTCTTTCACGGCCCAGAGCTTAGGGCTTGCGGAGCGACGTTGGCCTCTCGGAGCCCCCACGTGCTCACCTGCGTGTCTTCTCCGAGCCTACGTCTCTAACAAGGCTGGGCGCACGAAGCTCAGGAGCAAATCACACAAGCCCACGAAACGAGCCTGTCCTATGGGCGGAAAGAGCAATCCGCTTCCTGCTTCCTCCGTGCACCTGCTGGGGCGTCTGAGGAGCCGAGGCCGAGACATGCCAGCCTGGGGGGCGAGGCGGGGAGAGAAGGGGCGTGCATCCTGACTGGGACGGCCAGAATGAAACGGACTGAGGATGCCAAGTGCTGGGGAGAAGGCGGGGCTGCGGGAACGCGCGTGCCTGCCACTCGGAGCGCTGCGCCGGGCAGCTGGTGTCACCCACCAATGCGGACACGTACTCTACACACCTGCAGCCACATCCCGGGTCTAGCCCCAAATCCCCGACAGGTGTGTGCGCCCGGGCTGGTCAGGAGGAGGGTGGCTCAACCAACTGCGGTACAGCCTGATGCCACCCGGCTGTTTAAGAGGCTCAGACGAGGGGCGCCTGGGTGACCCGGTTGGTTGAGCATCCCACTCTTGATCTCGGTTTAGGTCATGATCTCGTGGCTCGTGAGTTTGAGCCCCAAGCTGGGCTCCTCACTGGAGGCACAGAGCCTGCTTGCGATTCTCTCTCTCCCTCTCTCTGCCCTCCTCTGCTCTCTCTCCCTCAAATAAATAAACTAAAATAAAGGTGACTCAGACATACTGGTGAGTGAATGAGGAAAGTGACAATCTGTATGGAACAAGACACATACAAGAACATTCTGGGCGCCTGGGTGGCTCAGTTGGTTAGGCTCTTGGTTTCGGCTCAGGTCATGACCCAGGTTTCATGGGTTCGAGCCTCATGTTGGGCTCTGTGCTGGCAGCACGCAGCCTGCTTGGTTTTCTCTCTCTTTCCCTCTCTCTCTGCCCCTCCCCTCTCAAAATGAATAAATAACATTTTTTAAAAAATAATGGAATAGGGGCGCCTGGGTGGCTTAGTGGGTTAAGCATCCAACTTTGGCTCAGGTCATGATCTGACAGTTCATGGGTTCAGGCTCTGTGTCGGGCTCTGTTCTGACAGCTCGGAGCCTGGAGCCTGCCTCAGATTCTGTGTCTCCGGCTCCTTCTGCCCCTCCCCCACTCATGCGCGCGCGCGCACTCTCTCTCTCTCTCTCTGTCCCTCTGTCTCTCTCTCGAAAAAAAATCTTAAAATTTAAAAAAATAATAAAGTGGGGGCGGGGCGGGGGTGCCTGGGTGGCTCAGTCAGTTAAGCGTCCAACTGCAGTTCAGGTCATGATCTCGCGGTTCATGAATTCAAGCCCCGCATCGGGCTCTGCACTCACAGGACAGAGCCTGTTTGAGTTTCTCTCTCTCTCTCTCTCTCTCTCTCTCTCTCTCTCTGCCCCTTCCCCACTTGCACTCTATCTCTAAATAAATAAATAGATAAATAAAAGTGTTGGGGTGCCTGGGTGGCTCAGTCAGCTAAGCATCTGACTTCAGCTCACGTCTCGATCTCACAGTTCATGGGTTGGAGACCTGCGTGGCGCTCTCTGCTGTCAGCATGGAGCTTGCTTCCCTCTGCTCCCCTCTCTCTGCCCCTCCCCCCCACACTCCTTCTCTCTCTCTCAAAACCAAAGTACTCGGGGCGCCTGGGTGGCTCAGTCGGTTAAGCATCCGACTTTGGCTCAGGTTCGTAAGTTCAAGCCCCGCGTCCGGCTCTGTGCTGACAGCTCAGAGGCTGGAGCCTGCTTCAGATTCTGTGTCTCCCTTTCCCTCTGCCTCTCCCCAGATCGCCTCTGTCTCTCTTTTGCAAAAATAAATAAGCATTAAATCAATCAATCATTAAAAATAATAATAAACAAACATTAAAAAACACTGTTATAAATACTAGAATAAAGAGAGGAACCACGCACTGGCACGCGACACTACACGCAGGGAAGAACGAGCTACAGGCTCCGCCTGGAACTCACAAAGCTCGTGATTCCTCTACACATCCCGGCTCTCCTCCTGGCCCAGTGCAGGTCAACCTGGAGACTGAGGGGGACCCACACCTCTGAGGGGGAATCACAAGGCCGCCTGGAGGTCCCGGGTGCGGGGAGCCCCCCTCTGAACATCGCTCAGCCAGCGCCGCAAGGCAGGGCCTGGGCTCAGGTGGGGAGACGAGAGGAACCACTACCGTCTCCCGACACGGTGTTCCTCAGACATGGTGCTCGCACACATGTGTGCATATGTGTGTGTGCGTGTGTGTGTGCATTGCGTGTGCACGCATGTGGATGTGTGTGCGCATGCATGCTGGGGCTGAAATCAGATGGAAGAGAGATGTGTGAAAAAGGCACACATAATGTGCTGTTTGCTCTCTGAGCACCTGCCCTGCTACAGGCTCTGGGCCAGGGCGTCAGGAGCTGAGCCCATTTAATCCTTGGTGGTGGGGGTGGGGGTACAGATTCTGCTCCCAGAGAAATCAGGCAGGAGGAACAGTGTGGAGGGCGGGGGGGACTGTGAATGTGGACAAAGGAGACCTGGATCCATAACCCAGCGACATTGTTCACCTTCACCTTCTGGGGGCCCCAGGCTTTAACACCAGGCTGGAGAACAAAGTGGTAAAGAGCCTGGGGTCTGAGGCTGCATTTCCTGGACTTCTCCACATTGCTGCTTATCTGTCCTTGAACTTGGGCCTGGTTTCTCACTTGCAAAGGAGCATCATGTGGACACTGCCCGCCCCCCCAGCATGGGGGACTCTTGTGAGGTTAGAGGGGTGAATCTCGGCGAAGTGCTCACAACAGGCCTGGCCCACATAGAGTCTCTCCGTGTTAGCTGCCATTTCATCCACAAAATGGAAATGCTAGTCCTCGTTCCAAAGGTCGCTGCGAAGATCAAGTCCAAGAGCAGTTTGAGAAGTGCTTGGAGAAGTTAAAGGAAGGTGGCATGTTTTAACAGACTCACAGGCCTTGTTAAAAGCTGAAAGAGTTCTGCGCAACCATTTAGCCACCTGGCAATTCGAGACCCTTGGATCTAGACTTACAGGTACATTCAGGCAAGTGCAGGAAGAAACAAGTCCAAGGTCAGTCACAGAAGCAAAGACGCGCGTCAAGAGACAAGGACCTTCACACCATGGGAAACCATCCGTGGGCAGCCAAAAGGCTGAGATACACTGCTAAGTCAAAAAGGCAAGTGACAGGGGCACCTGGGTGGCTCAGTCAGTTGGGAGTCCCACTTCGGCTCAGGTCATGATCCTGCGTGGTCCATGAGTCTGAACCCCACATTGGGCTCTGTGCTCACAGCTCAGAGCCTGGGGCCTGCTTCAGATTCTTCGTCACCCTCTCTCTCTGTGCCCCTCCCTCGCTCGTGCTCTGTCTCTCTCTGTCTCTCAAAAATAACTAAACACTTAAAAAATAAATAAATAAATCACCTGCACAGGAATTCTCACCTCAGAGTCTCCTTCTGGAGACTTATCGAAACTGTACTTAGAACTCATTTTATCCTCAGAAAACCTTATGAAGTAGAATTCCTGTTCTGTTCTCCCCATTGTTACAGCGGAAGAAACCTGAAGTATACAATAGCTACTTAACTTATGCAAGGCCACGCAGCTGGGTAGTGGCTCTTGGTAGTGGCTCCTGGTAGTGGCTCCTGGTAGACTCACTCTCAGGCGACCTTGGCTGCAAAGCCCACACTCTTGCCATCCTGGCCCCCTCCTGTGGCCCGGCTCCTGACGTTACTGCAAGTGTACTGGCTAGAACAGCACCCCCCCCCCCCCGCAACCTCCATCCACCTGGAACCTCAGAACGTGATCTCACGTGAAAACAGAGTCTCTGCAACACAATTGGTGAAGATGGGGTCACGCCGCATGAGGGTGGGCCCTAAATCCTAACACTGGTATCCTTATAAGGGAAAGGAGAGGGGGCTGCAGACACAGACACACAAACAAGACCACGTGACGGAGAGGCTAGAGGGGCCAGGCCCCAAGCCCGGAAGCACTGGCGGCCTCCAGCAGCTGAACGAGGCTCCCACAGGGCTGCTGACACCTTGACTTTGGACTCCTTGCCTATATCTGTGAGAGGACACATTTCTGTCGATCTAAGCCCCCCAGTTTACGGTGCTTTGTTATAGTACCTCTGGGAAACAAAACTACCCCAGCAAGCTTCCGCGGGAAGGCACAGACAGGGTGCATAGCTGAGTGTTTACTGAGCCAAGATTCACTCCAGTCACTCTCGGCTTCCACATATAAGGTTCGACTGGTAGGACAAAATCAACGTAATTGCCCTCAGGGACATCTTTTTTTTTTTTTTTTAATTTTTTTTTTTAATGTTTTATTTATTTCTAGGAGAGAGAGAGAGAGAGAGACAGCGTGAGCAGGGAAGGGTCAGAGAGAGAGGGAGTCACAGACTGAAACAGGCTCCAGGCTCCGAGCTGGCAGTCAGCACAGAGCCCGACGCGGGGCTCGAACCCACGAACCGCGAGATCATGACCTAAGCGAAAGTCGGAAGCTTAACTTAACCGACTAAGCCACCCAGGCGCCCCCTTCAGGGACATCTACCGGGCGGCTCCAAGTCTGATGCTCCGCACACTTTGTGCTCAACGATCCTGGGAGTGGAAGTTGCTGTTCCCATTTCACAGGTATGGAATCTGAGGGTGGGAACGTCAGTCCCCTTCCCCAGGCGACCAGGGTCGTAGGGGTGGGGCTGGACTTTGAACTCTACCCGGCGGTCTCTGAGAACACAATGCCTTATATTTTGGGGGGCACTGCTGTTCTAGGCCGCCCTTGAAGGAGTTGTTTGGCCAGAGCCCAAGCATTTTTTCCAGACTGTTATGTACATCCCTACCCCTCCATCTCCCTAGTCCACTGGCTTTGAGACCTGCAATTCACCTCCGCATATGTTAACGCGTAGTTTTTCTTTTTAAAAATATTTTTTAATGTTTATTTATTTTTGAGAGAGAGAAAGAGTGTGAGCAGGTGAGGGGCAGAGAGAGAGGGAGACACAGAATCTGAAGCAGGTTCCAGGCTCTGAGCTGGCTGTCAGCACAGAGCCCGACGCGGGGCTTGAACCCACAGACCATGAGATCATGACCTGAACTAAAGTCGGAGGCTTAATCGACTGAGCCACCAGGCACCTCCAACAACTGGTTCTCGCTGCCCTCCTGCCAACAAAAAGGATTTCCAAAAGCAAGGGGCAGGGACGTGTTTTTTAATCTGGAGATTTCCAGGGAGCAGGAGGCAGCAGACAGCACTAGGAGACACTGCTGCAAGCGCTGGGCGAGCCCCTGTGCACGGCTCCCATGCCCCACGCCGGCGCCCCGAAATCCTCAGCCAGCCCCGAGGCCTGGCCCCACAGCTCAGGGAGGTGCCGGGCACACAGTGTCACTCGGCGGGCTCCACCTCCCACAGGGACCCCCCCGGCCCCCCGCCTGAGGTCTGCTCCTCTCACAGGTGGCAGAAACGCTTCTGTCCGCGTGTGTTCCCATGGTTTCCCATGCACAATAAAAATAACCGTGAAAGGCAGGCCTGGCATCCACCTGGTCGCTCCACTGGGTGGGGGCTGGTCTGAGCGGAAAGCGCACACCTCCCCGGGCTAACCCTCCGGGGCCCGGGCCCACACTAGATGCCAGTGTAGTGTGTGTGTGGCAGACGGTGCCCGTGGGCAAAGCCCCGCCCCCAGCACGGAGCAGCTGCACGCGCCCAGATGTGCGAAGGAGCGGCGGCCGCAGTGTTCACGGCCATGGCCTGCGGCCCCAGGCGCCTCCGTAGCATCACAGGGACAAGCCCGGGAGCTCCCAGCTCCCCCCCAACCCCCGCAGGGGTCTCAGACAGAAAGGTGGCCGTGGGTTCCTCAATAACGTCAACGCGGTTATCCCAGCCCAGGGTGTGCACCCCAAAGCCCCCAAAACACACGTCTGGAATGTTCACAGCAGCCCCAAGTTGGAAACAGCCCAAGTGTCCATCGACAGATGAATGGATAAGCAGAAAGCGTGGCCCCGGGGTATCACTCAGCTCTAAAAAGGAGCGAGGCTCGGACACCGCTACTCCGCGGATGAACCTCGTGGGGTGAAAGAAGCCGGACCCAAGAGACCAGCCATTAATCAATTCCATTTATACGAACTGCTCAGAAAAGGCAAATCTACAGGCAGAAGGCAGACCAGTGGTTGCTTGTGGCTGCGAGTGGGCTGGCAGTGGGAAGGATTGGGTAATGGCAGATAAGGGGGCTGGTGTTTCTAAGGTGATGAAAATGTTCTAAATTGTAGTGATGGCTGCACAACTTTGAATATACTCAGGGCCGCTGGCCTGTACATCCTAAATGGGTGAATTGGTATCTCAAGAATGCGGTTAGAAAACAAACAACAGCAAATGTTGATCTGGTGCTTACTATGTGCCAAGCAATTTACGTGCATCAACTCATTTAATCCTTATAGTAATATTCACACTTTACAAATGAGGAAGTTGATTTGTGTAAAGGTAAATAATCTGGCCACAGGTAAAATCTGGTGGAGCTCAGATTTAGACTCAGGCAGTTTGGCTTCTGAGTTCATGGTCTTAACTCCTATGCTCTACTGCTTTGCCGTTCTTAAAAAAGAAAGGAGGAGGGGCGCCTGGGTGGCTCAGTCGGTGAAGCATCTGACTCCGGCTCAGGTCATGGTCTTACGGTTTGTGAGTTCGAGCCCCGCGTCGGGGTCTCTGCTGACAGCTAGCTCAGAGCCTGGAGCCTGCTTCAGATCCTGTATCTCCCTCTCTCTCTGACCCTCCTCTGATCACACTCTCTCTCTCTCCCTTAAATGAAACACTTAAAAAATATATTTAAAAATTTAAAAAAAGGAAAGGAGGCGATCTGTGCAGATACGGAAATTCTGCAAGATACAGTAAGGGAAAAAATCAAGGAGGACTATATCCAGTGCGGTATCCTGGACTGGGTGCTGGAGCCACAACAGGACATTAATCTAAAACCTGGTGAAATCCAGATAAAGTCTGTGGGATACTTAATAGTAACGCACCAGCGTGGGTTTCTTAGTTGTCACCAATGACCGTGGCAACACAGGACGTCACTATCAGGGGGTACTGTAAGCAGTATCATGGGAACTCTCTGTACCATCTTTGCCCAACTTTTCTGTAAATCTAAAATTATTCCAAAATTAAAAAGTAAAATAAAAACAAAAAACCCAACAACCAAGGTGCCGAACATTCTAGAGTATGTTGCCATTCGTGAGGGGTGGAAGGGGAGATCTTCCTTCTGCATTTGTGTAAATGTGTACATTTGAACGTGCACAGAAAATCTGCAGAAAGAGTGTAAGGAGCTTCCAGGGCTTCCTCTAGGCAGACTGCTTGGGAACAGGAATTGGGAGTGGAAGGGAGATCAAGTTTTCACCATAAACAGTTTTGCATTGTTTGATTTAAAAAAAAAATAACATGCATGCATTTTATTTTTACTTGGATAAATCATTTTTCAGTACTTTTTTTCCGTGAAAGTAAAACATTGGAAAAAACTCCACCAATGTCCTCAAAGTCTTGAGTTGGACACAGGGCTTCAGCGGTAGAACCGCTCAGGCTCAGGTCTCCTTTGATGGAAAATGTGAACCGAGAGGCCCAAGCAAATTTCCCGCTGTTCAGCTCTTGGACTGCATGCAATTTTTTGAGGGAAGAAAGTGAAGTTTTGCCCCCACAGGGGTCCAGTCCTGTGACCCTGGGATCATGACCCGAACTGAAATCAAGAGTCAGACACTCAACTGATTGAGCCACCCAGGTGTCCCTACTGTTTTGGTTGTTTTTCTGCTTACTTTGTCACTTAAAAGAGGCATGTTAAAATCTCCTACTATGGTTGTGGATGTATTTTTTAAAATTTCTGTCCACTTTTGGGGCACCTGGGTGGCTCAGTCAGTAAAGCATCCGACTTCAACTCAGGTCATGATCTCACAGTTCCTGGGTTCGAGCCCCCCGTAGGGCTCTGTGCTAACAGCTTGGAGCCTGGAGCTGCTTCAGATTCTGTGTCTCCCTCTCTCTGCCCCTCCCCCACTCACACTCTGTGTCTCTCTCTCTCTCGCTCAAAAATAAACATTAAAATGTTTTAAATAAATTTGTTCACCTTTCAAATTATTATATATTTAAAGTGTACAATTTAGTGGTTTTTAATATGTTCACAAAGTGGTGCAATCATTACCACTCTGCTTTTATCCCTCCTCTAAAGAAACCTCATTCGCCTTAGCAGTCACCCCCCACTCACCCTTTCCTGACCTCCCTGCAGCCCCTGGCAACCACTAATCTACATTGTGCTTATAGATTTGCCTCTTCTGGACATATTTCTGTTCATTTTTGTTTTGTTTCTTTTTAATTTATGTATTTATTTTCAGAGAGAGAGAGAGAGAGAGAGTGCACAAGTGTGGAAGGGGCAGAGAGAGAGAGGGAGATGGAGAATCCCAGGAAGGCTCCTCGCCACCAGTGCAGAGCCCAAGGTGGGGCTCAAACCCAATGAGATCATGACCTGAACTGAAGTCAGGCACTTAGCCCACTGAGCTACCCAGGCGCCCCTCCCTTTTGCTTTATATACTTTGAGGCTAAGTTACTAGGTATGCACAAATTGAAAATCACATTTTCTTGGTGAACTGAACTTTTTATCATCACGGAGTGATCTCTGCCTTGAAGTCTATTTTATCTTACATTCGTATAACTACACCAGCTTTCCTTTGGTTAGTGTTTGCACAGTACATCGTTTCTCAGCCTTTTACTTTCGACTTTTCCCAGAGAGGTCTCTTAGAAACAACATACAGTTGAACTTTTCAAATCCTTTTTGAGAGTCTTTATCTAGAACTTTTAGTCCATTTACATTTAATGTAACCTCCAGTATAACTGGTTTAAATCTCCTATCCTATAATCTACTCCTTTTCTGCTTTGTGCGTTACACTTGCTCAGTTTGTTTTTCATTCAAAGGAATGAGTGTGTACTATTGTGCCACTGTGATATTGTAATATGATAAGAAAAAATATATTTACACATACAATGTAATTATAATATAATATATGTAATGTAATTATAACATTATATATTCTATATAACTTATGAATATAAGTGCTAAGCACTCTACATATATACATATGATGTACATATGCCACATATATATGATATATGTATACATGATATATATATATTTGGTCTTTGACCCTAGTTCTTGGCACAGAGTTCCTAAAACTTGTGAATTCCTGAAAGAGGGGAGAGGAGTGTCTTTCCTTGTCATAAGCCCTTTCCACCATATCTGAGTTTATGACAAGAGGTGACTCTTGGTGACCCCCCCTAGATGGTTTCAGGATGGAATCTGGTTGCCAGAGGAACCAACTATGTAATTAGTGATTAGGAAGGAGAAGAGCTGGTGACAGACCTAATCACAAAGCGAATCACCAATGGCCGATGATTTAATCACGCATCCCTACCTAACGGCACCTCCGTCAGTCGCTGGTGCTGAGAAAGCTTCCGGTTGATGAATATATCCACGTGCACGAACGGTGATGCACCCCAACTCCACTGGGACAGAACTCTGAGCCTGGAACCCTTCCACACCTCACCCTAGGTACCCTTCTTCATCTGGCTATTCATCTGTGTTCTTTATAATATCCTTTGTATCCTTTACAAACCAGTAATAGTGTGTCTCTGTCTCCACTCTGTGGAGTCTGATGCTAACTCCGGGGTACCTAGTGCCACAACTAAATTAGATCACAGGACACACAACTGGTGCCTGGAAAATTGGTGGCTGTGGGGAAAAACACCCCACACACCTGGGTCAGAGTGTTGTATGTAGAATACATGAGTTTACAAAGGGTCAGTGAATGAGCAGTGTTCTGTCTGGAACTGTTAGTGCCTCGGCACTAGAATATCACAGTGGCCCAATCTCTGGGGCTGGGCAGGATCCCTATTTGGTGGCCTGAGATCAAGGGGTCCTAGGGAGGTACGAGCCTTCTTTCCGGGGGGACTGATTTCAGCAGACTCAGGCTCCAGTCCTGACTCTGCCACTAACCTGCTGCACGGCCCCTCTCTCAGCCTCAATTTTTCTCATTTGTTCACTAAGGATGTTGGACTAGATAAGACAGATTCAGTAGTAACCGCTAACACTTGCCGTGTTTATGTACCAGATACTATTCTAAACAAACTACAGATATTAATTCATTGAATCCTCACAACAACCTGACGAGTGACAGACAGTAGTTCACATGGAGAGCAGCTTAGGCACACGAAGGTGAAGTGACTTGATCAAAGTCACTCAGGAGGTAAGTATTGGGTTAGGATTCACACCTGGACAGTCTGGCTCTGGAGCCAATCCTTAGAACCATGAAGACTTTTGCTTTCATTGCACAAAACGCATGTCAACACGGGAAACCCAAAGAAAACAGAATTTCAGCACGTGGACCAAAACGTCCTCTTTTCTCACCCCCTGCGGTCCTTATCAGGGTGCTGTGGCTGTAATCTCACAGAGGTGTGACTACGGTTCTGAACTTGCAGCCCCCATGCAAGCCCATCTCTCACCCCACCAGCAGGGGCAGGCAGGGGGCTTGTGTGGGTCCCCAGGGAGTTTTCTTCAAGCAGAAGAGAGAGTCTGCGATTCTGGGGACAACAGACAGCCTCTGATCAGGAAGGAGGATGCTGGGGAGAATCGAGCTCATGCAGCCCACGGGGGCCCAGACCAAATCCCATGTCTGTCTTTGTGGCCCCGAAAGCAGCAGGGGCCTGGAGTGAAGGTTCTAGATCACTGCTTGCAGGATGAGTGACACAGTTCAGGGGCTCCAGTGCCATTCAGATCTGGTTCACCATCCTCAGTTGCTCATTGTTCAATGTGTGCCCGTGGTTAAGAGTCCAATCTCTTCCCCGCACAATTTTCTAAAACCCAAACTGCTGGGAGCCGCACTGGCCTCTATGGATGGCAGTCACAGCAAGGAAATGGCAGTGTTTGCACAGCTACTGCCATGAGAAATGAAAACTGGTATCTCCTGCTACTACTGGCTCTTGTTGTGCTGGTATTGACCAGGCCTCACAATATTCCATATCAGATCTATATTCTGAACACAGATACCTCATAAGGAAAAGCATATTCCTGCCTTTACAAGAGAGATTTTAGATGAAAGCTCTGTGGATGATTGTCAAAAGGCTCTTCCTAAGGGCCTTGCAGATCCAAGACTTAGGGGGTTAAGAACACAAGAGTTACAACTGAGCCTGGCCCCGAGACGAAGAGCCTAATTTAGAGTTAAGGTACAGATAAGGGCAGAACTTAAGTTAATACACCTTCTAATTGGTGATGGATGGCAGTCCCTTCCCCAAGGCCTGCTTTCTGCAAACACCCTCCCTTACAGGTAGCTGGGATGAGGATGGATAAGAGTAGCTAAAGCATTACCCACAAACAAAAGGCTGACACTTTTAGGGCCTGCATGGTGTTCACACATTCAGCATCAAATAGGTTTCCACAAACAACTTATTAACCAACTCAAAAACATACATTTGAGAATCAGACAGAATGACTCTTAGCCCATCTATACACTTAACCTATGACCTAACCTTAGCGTTATTAACTTAGAACAAATATGTATCCTGTCTTTTACTAAGAATACCCTAATTCTCTAGTTATAAGATTTACTTAACCTCACTATAATTGCAATAGTTCTGCAAGAATATTTCTGTAAAACCTGCTTCTGTACACTTTCCAAAGCATCTTATCACAAAGATTTATCCATTGTAAAAATTCCTTTTTCTGATGTCATGTTATCATTTAACCTGTAAATAAAGACACCAAAACCGACAGGACAGAGATGCCTGCCTGGTGATCAGAAAGGATCTCGGGGCTCTCTCATTCTCTTTCGCCGACACCGTCCATCCTTCAGGGACCCCTGGACCTGTCGGAGCCGGCGCGGCCTCCGGCACCAAACCTTGGTCTCTAAGGGGCTATGCGATCTGACCCCTGCTGACCCCTCTGACCTCGTCTTTAACCACCTTTGTTCTCCATCATCTTCTCCCTTGACAATGGCCCTCCGGGTTTTATAGAACTCATACCCCAGGACCTTTGAACTTGCTTCTCTCCCAAGATATTTGCATTGCTCACTCTATCCCTTCGTTACGGCTCCAGTGTCACCTTGCCAGAGGCCTTCCTTGGCCACTGCATATAAAGAAGCCCCCCACCGAGGGTACCTCTATCACACCCCCTGGGTTCTTCCAGAGGACTGGTCACCACCTGGAACCACAGAAATCATCCAGCGTCTCTGCCCTAGAACACAAGCTTCACAAGGCAAGGGCTTTGTCTTGTCCACTGCGCGTCCCCCATGCCGAGAACGGAGCCCCCAGAGGGAGGAACCCATGACATTCCGCTGAACGAGCCTCAGTTTCACCTTCTGTAAAGTAGGCCTACGCGCCCTCTCCCAGGCAGTGACAGGAACCACACGAGACGAAAGGCCCCGGGACCTAGCACGTGCCCGCCCTCGCTCAGGGACGGTCACCGCGAGTGTTCAGGAGGAGGACGGCGATCACGGTGGGAGCAGCCTTCCCGACCCCCCCCCCCCCCCGCCGGGCCCCCTCCTACCTTCGTGCTTCTGGAACTCCTCCTCTGAGAAGCCGGCGTCTTTGTGCGAGAGGTTGGTCAGCAGCTGCTTGTTTTCCTCCTGCAGCTGGGCGATCTGAGACAGCAGGTCCTGCGCCTCCCCCCGCCACACGTCCTCCACCAGCTCCAGCTCCTGCAAAGGCGACGGGCCCGGCGCTGGATCACAGCCTGCCCGGGGCGGCGGCCTCACCCCACGTCCCCGGCCCCGTGAGGGCTGGCGCACCACGAACGAAGGCGGCCACTAGTCCACGTGGCGACTTCGCAACAGACAGAAGGTGCCCTCCCCCCAGCAAGGCCCGCATTTGTGCTGTTAGGACCCAGCCGGCCACAACTATACTTCGTAACTATCTAGACAGACGGGGAGCACATGAGCAGCCCCGGGGCCATGGGGGCCTATCACCCTCAACCTCCCTGGGGAGCGCACGGCCCTGACCTGTGGGCGGACCCTGTGTGAGGACTCCCCTCTCTCCAAGGGAGAAAGAGGCTGCGAAGACCCCTGGGGACGCCCCCTGGCCCCAGCGCTCCTTGTATATCTGATACAGGCGTCTCTTCAAGCTGTCTTGGGCACCAAACTTGGTCTGAGCCTCAGTTTCCCTTACTGGGGGAGCCATATAAAGACTTGCAGGGTTGACTTGAGGATAACTACGATCAGTCTATTAACGTTATTTTGGGGGGGGGCTGTAATCAAAGAAACAGATGATCAGCGTTGACAAGGATGTGAGAAAGCTGGAGGCCTCGGCCTTGCTGGTGAGCATGGAGACGGTGCGGTCACTGTCGGAAACCGTCCAACCGCCCCGAGGAAGTGACACAGGTACCATGTGACCAGCAACTCCAATCCAAGGATCTGCCCAAGAGAAATGAAAACCAGGAGGCGCCTGAGGGGCTCAGTCGGTTGAACATCAAACTTCAGCTCAGGTCATGATCTCGTGGTTCGTGGGTTCAAACCCCACGTCGGGCTCTGTGCTGACAGCTCAGAGCCTGGAGCTGCTTCAGATCCTGTGTCTCCATCTCTCTGCTCCTCCCCTGCTTGCCCTCCGTCTCTCTCTCTCTCTTGAAAATAAACAAATATTTAAAAAGAGAGAGAGAAATGAACACCTGTGTCCACACAAAGAGCTGCATGTGAATATTCACAGCAGCATCCTCCACAAGGGCCAATGGGCGGAAACAACCGAAAAGTCCATCAGTTGAAGAAAACATGCAGGACCTTGAAAACACGCCGCTAAGTGAAGGGGGTCAGGTCCCACAGGGTACAATTCCACTGATGGGAAGCACCCAGAAGAGGTAAATCCACAGAGACGGAAAGCAGACTGGCACTTGGCTGCAGGGCCTGTGCAGAAACGAGGAGTGACTGACCACACGTGGGTATGGGTTTTCTTCTTTTTTTAAAAAATTTTAAATGTTTTATTTATTTCTGAGAGAGAGAGAGAGAGAGAGAGCGTGAGCAGGGGAGGGTCAGAGAGAGAGGGAGTCACAGAATCCAAATCAGGCTCCAGGCTCTGAGCTGTCAGCACAGAGCCCGACGCGGGCCTCGAACCCACGAACCGTGAGATCATGACCTGAGCAGAAGTCGGACTCTTAACCGACTGAGCCACCCAGGCGCCCTGGGGTTTTCTTTTCAAAGTAATGAAAATGTTCTAAAATTGACTCAGTGCCAGTCACATAGTTCTGTGAATAGACCCAAGACCACAGAATTATACACTTTAAATAGGTGAACTAGGGGCGCCTGGGTGCCTCAGTCAGTTGAGCATCCGACTCAGGATGCTCGAGAAGTTACTGCATCTTCGGGTGCCTTGGAAATGCGGAAACTAGTGTCGTATCTACCTCCGAGGGCTGTCCTGAGGATGATGTCAATGGTTGGAACGGTGCCCAGGTCCCAGAAAATGCTAAAGATGTGTTTGCCAGTGTCTGTCCCTCCTACAGCCTGTCACAAGCCGGCCCAGGTGGCCGGATAAACACGGCCTCCGTTCATCTTTTAAATACATTCCTAAATCCCCGTCTCCTTTGTCAGGAAGCCCGCTGCACTGGGGAAACGAGAGGTAATAACTAAGTATTCGCACAGCTGGTTCAAGGTCGCCAGGGGGGTGAAGGGCAGGGCCAGAGGGGGGAGGCAGTGGTGGGATGATGGAGCGCTCATGGCCTTCCCACGCGCAGGTGTGGGCTGGAAACAGAGGCAGCTGCTTCTGGCTGTTTCTTCTCTGCTCCCATCTGGCCCCGGCGAGCACAGAGGGTCCCGGTTGGCAACGGTCAAGTGTAAGTGACTGCGGTGGGCAGAACAGTGGTCCCCAAAGACGTGCGCATCCCAGTCCCTGGAACCTAAGACGATGTCCTCAGGTAGCAAAGGACTTGGGCAGGTGTTATTCAGTTAAGGACTCTGTGACGGGGACTCTCCTGGGTTACCGCGGTGGGCCCAATGCGATCAGAGCATCCTCATGAGCGAAAGAGGGAGACAGGGGAGGGTCAGAGTCAGAGATGATGTGGCGACAGAAGTCAGAGCTAGAGATTTGAAAATAGTACTCTGTTGGCTGTGAAGATGAAGGAAGGAGCCAAAAACGAAGAAATACGGGTGGCCTCCAGCTAGAAGTGGATTCTCCCTCAGAGTTGCCAGAAGGAATGAATTTCCTGACACCGTGACGTTAACGCCGCGAAACCCATGTCTGATTTCTGACCTCCAGAGTTTTATCCAGTATTATCCACATTGATATGACCGGAGCAGATCTG
Source organism: Hyaena hyaena (assembly GCF_003009895.1). NCBI lineage: Eukaryota > Metazoa > Chordata > Mammalia > Carnivora > Hyaenidae > Hyaena > Hyaena hyaena. The sequence continues at coordinate 2,571,882 of NW_024080632.1, read as the reverse complement.
TGGTGCCTCGAGCCAGTAAGTTTGTGGTAATTTGTTATAGCAGCAATAGGAGATGAATACAGACTTTAAGCTTCAGGGATTTTTTTTCCCTTCCCTCAAAGGGGGGGTAGGGTGGGACGTGGTTCTTGCCGCTGAGCTGATCGCAGCAAATTTAATCTTGCCTCCATACCAGCTAAAAGGCTCTTCCAGGGAGTTACCCCTGATTAATTACCCTCTTTGCCTTCTCAGCACTAACAGTCTTCAGACTCCTTATGTGGGCCTATGAAGCCCAGCATAATCCCTGACCTCATCTCCCACCCGTATTCCTTACTCACTCTGTTCTAACCATACTGGCCTTCTTTGTGTTCCGTAAGCACACCAAGCCCATTCCTACCACAGTGCCTTTGCACTTGTGGTGTCTGCCTAGAATGCCCCTCCCCCAGCTCTCTCTGTGGAGGGTACCCACACTTTATTCAGATCTCAGCTCAGAGGCCACCTCCTCAGGGAAGCCTTCCTGACGGCCCCATCCTAGCCAGTCTCTTTCATATCTCTCTGTTTTATTTTCTTCATGGCACTTATCATAAGCTGAAATTTTTTAAACTTTAAAAAATATCTATCTCCTTACTCTAGAATTGCACCATCCAATAGCGTAGCCACAAGCCACATGAAGCTGCGGAGCACTTGATCTGTGGCTGGTCTGAACTAGCACATGCAGTAGGCTTCAACATACGCCACACTTCAAAGACATAGGGGGAAAAATGCAAAATATCCATTTAGTAATTTTTTTGGGTAACTGGAGGTTACCCAAAAGGATGGATGATGTGAGGTGATGGAAGGTAAATTTCACAATATTCGTAAATATCAAATCGTGATGCTGTACACCTGGGAGTGCCTGGGGGGCTCCGTTGGTTGGGCGTCCAACTCTTGATTTCGGCTCAGGTCGTGATCTGGCATTTGGCGGGATCGAGCCCTGCATCAGGCTCTGCATCTGCACTCAGGAGCCTGCTCTGGATTCTCTCTCTCTCTCCTTCTCTCTAGGCCCTGTCCCTGCTCTCTTTTCTCTCTCAAAATAAACATTTAAAAAAATTATGCTGTAACCTGATACTAATACCATGTTATATGTCAACTAGATCCCAATAAAAAAATAATTTTTATGTTGATTACATTTGGAAATAATATTTTGCATAGACTGGGTTTGACAAGATATTATTAAAATTTTTAACTTCATTTGTGTCTTTTTAAAAAAATGTTTTTAACGTTTATTCATTTTTGAGAGACAGAAAGAGACAGAGCGTGAGCAGGGAGAAGGAGGGAGGGAGACACAGAACCTGAAGCAGCTCCAGGCTCTGAGCTGTCAGCACAGAGCCTGACACGGAGCTCAAACTCACAAACCATGAGATCAGGATCCGAGCTGAAGTTGGACGCTTAACTGACTGAGCCACCCAGGCGTCCCTGTCTTTTATTAATGTGACAAGTCATATAATATTCCTTTTTTTTTTTAAGTTTATTTATTTTGAGACAGAGAGTGAGTGTGTGCACATGAGTTGGGGAGGGGCAGAGAGAGAGGGAGACAGAGAATCCCAAGCAGGCTCCACACTGTCAGCACAGAGGCCAACGTGGAGCTTGATTTCATGAACCATGAGATCATGACCTAAGCTGAAAGCAATAATTAGTCACTTAATGCACTGAGCCACTTAGGCGCCCCACCACATAATATTTCCTTTTTTTTTTTTAAGTGTTTATTTATTTTGAGAGAGAGAGAGAGAATGAACAGGAGAGGGTCAGAAAGAGAAGAAGAGAGAATCTAAGCAGGCTCCTTGCTGTCAGCACAGAGTCCAATATGGGGCTCAAACTCAAGAACTATGAAATCATGACCTGAGCCGAAATCAAGAATCAGTCGCGTAACCAACTGAGCCACCCAGGCTCAGTTTATATTCAATAAATGTATTTGTTGAAAGAGTAAATGAATGACATATGCTGTTAACATTACAGACAACCGTATCTGCACAGCCACCACTTTCTAAGCCTGTTTGTATCTTTCCTGTCTTCCCAGTTACCCACCCGCCGCCTGAGATGAGGATCCAGCCTGCCTTGTCTCTGCACTGCTTACGTCACCTAGGAGGGCACTTTGCACGCTGTGGTCCATCAACGGGGTTGCAGACTGAGTAACCAGATAGAAAGGACACGTTAAGACTGTGGCCTGAGTCTGCGTGATGAGCAGAACTGACGGATTCGGGGGTGGGGGGCAGGTGCTCAGGGGAAGAGTTGGTGGAAGATGAGGTGCATGCTTTATGGAGCCTGTGAGAGAGAGAGAGAGAGAGAGGGAGAGAAGTAGGGGGAGGCAGAGAAGGGAGGGAGGAATGAACATACTGATAAGACCAAGAACATGCTGAGATTTTTGTGGAAATAACACCTTGAAGAGCCTTTGAGACTCAAGAAGACAAAACAAAAAGCCAGAGAAGTCTCTCTTGATGCCAAGAATACAAAGCAAAGGGGACAAGGGGCGGAGATGGGGAAAGAATTGTGTCCTCTGATTTAGGAGCGATCATCCTCTGTATTTACAAACAAGCCTCAGCTCTGAGCGCGCTGGGGTTTACTTCCTGGCTGACTGCGTTCCAGAAGTAACAAGTGCAGCTGGCTGGGAATTCCACCGGACTCCAGGCCTAGTGGCCGCCAATGGCTCCCAAGGGTGTCCCCCAGCCCAGCCGCTGCAGAATTCAAACGTCAAGGGTGGGAACGCAGGGCCCGGGACTTCTGTGTGACCCGGGCTAAGCCCCTGGCCCCTGTTAATAAGAGGCAGCCACATGAGAGGATTCCAAAATCCTACCCGACTCTCTAAAAGAGATGGGGGGTGGGGTCCCCAGTATCAGCCCACGAACACCTCACTGACAGCCTATCCAGGCCTCAAGACAACAGTTAACACTTGTAAGGCCCTCACAGCGGGCCAGGCTCGGTCCCAAACACTTTATGTAAGTTAACCAACCCCTTCAATTCTCACCACAACCCTATGAGACGAGTGCTATTATCCCCATTGTACAGCTGAGGAAACTGAGGCACAGAGAGGCGAGGTGACTGGCCTAAGATCCCACAGTGGCAGGGTTTGAAACCAGGCTGACTGGCTCCAAAGTCCCTGGGAACTTGACGTTAATTACAGGACTGGGGCATTTCCCAGCTCCCAGCGTGATCTTGGAAACGTTGCCTAACCCTTGAGAGCTTGAGTTTCCTTCCTGACCTCAGGGCATAGGGAGCTATTAGGACAAACACTGTCAAACCTCCCAAACACCAGTGCTCAGAGCCACTGGCAGCTCTGCCCCCAGGTTAAGACTACAGACGCAGCCGGGGCTATTTTCCTTGAAACACAATAGGTTAAGGCCTGCCAGGGAGGTTCAGAGACGCCAAGTACATTTCCTGAGGCCACACAGCAAGCCAGAGCCCCCTCAGGCACCCAGATGGCTCCTAGGAAAGGCGTTTCCTCCTATTCTCTATCCAGAGCGTCTGACAGAAGCTTCCCTGGGTTGAGGTTGGGGCAGGAAACCACACATCTCCCACTTCCTTTTCCCCAGGCACCTTGTCTAGACTTCCAGCCCAGCAGGCAGGCCCTGATTCTCGCCCTCCGCACGGAGGGATCCTTGGTCACAGGGCTTAGCTTAAAGCTGCCCTAAATCATGTCCTTTCCCCAAATCAAACAGGGTGGGGAAGAGGCAGCAGAGTTACCTCCACTGGGGCTGGGACTGTCTCAGCACTAATTTGGGACAAGTTCCCCCACTCCTCCCCCCGCCTCAATTTTCTTCATTTGTAAAATGATGATAATCCCTGCCTCAGAGAGTTCTGTGAAGATTAAGGGTAAAGTCAAGGAGGGGAAAGCACTTCCGTTTAATAAATTAGACGGAATCCTGGGAACAATTTGCAAATAGAAACCCATAGTCTGGGGGGTTGGTGAGCTGAGTGGCTGGAGGTCACATCCCCTTTGCTCTGGAGGGGTTCTGGGGTGAGAAGAAGGGGGCTGGCCACATATCTTCTTGAGTCACACTGAGGGCAGAGGGCTTATTTCATTTCTGGAAAATAATATTATCTAAGCACTTTAGATATATCACACTTAATTCTTATAAGCTGGGTCTTATTACTATCCCCATTTGACATGCGAGGAACTAAAGCACAGAGAGGTTAAGTAACTTTCCCAAGGTCACACAGCTATTAAATGGTAAAGGTGGGACTGGAACTCAGGGCTGGCTCCAAAGGGCTGCTCTTAATCTCTGAGGCTGGTATAGGCCAGGTGGCGCTGGCTGGACAAAAAAGAGCCAGGGGCCTCCCTCCCTCCCTCCCTCTCTCATCCAGGGAGAGTCTCTCCTAGTCTGGTCCCTGAATACACAAACGTGCGCGCCTACAGCTGCGGGATGCTGTCCCAGCGGCCCCATTCCCCGGATGGGCAGACTGGGGCCGCTGCCCACCTTCTGGTGCTTGCGCTCCTTCTCGATGCGGTCCATCCTCTCCAGGCGCAGACGGTCCAGCTCCAGGCGCAGCTCGTCCAGCTCCGGCGCGACGTGGTGCCGGCTGACCAGCACCTCCAGGATCTCCAGGACACGCACGACCTTGGGCATGAGGCGCGCGATGGCCTCGCAGCCGTGCTGGTCGATGACCCGCTCGAACTCGTGGCCCACGAGCGACGCGATGTCGTACACGTCCATGACGGTCAGCTCCGCCACGTTCTTCTCCAGCGCCGACTCGGCCGCCAGCGCCGACCCCCGCTCCTCCTCCATGGCCCCCCGCCCGGCCTCGCCCCCACCCCGCAAACTAGTGCAACTCCCAAACTTGCCGCTGTCGAGGGCAGCGCCGGGCCGGGCCCCCCTCGCGCCGCCGCGGGCGGTGCGCGCTCAGCGGGCCCTCGGGCGAGGGCGCACCGGGCGGCCGGCGGGCGCTCGCGCGGGCGGGGGCGGCGGACCGCGAGCCCGAGGGCGGCGCGCGGGGGGCGAGTCTCGGCGCGCGGCTCGGCCCGGAGCCTGCGCCCCGGCGGGAGGCGGCGGCGGCGGCGGGGAAGGCGCGCGTGCGCAGGCCCGCGGCGCCTCCCAAGTTGGGAATCCGAGTTGGGCGCAATGGAGGCGCGGGGTCTAGCTGGAGCGGGGGCCCGGTCGCCCTCGGAAACAGTTCCCGCCCGAGGGTCGCCCCCACGCCCGGGGCCGGGGAAGGGAGGGCGGCGGCGGCTCCTCCGGGAAACTTTGGTGGCGGCGAGACCCGGTGACCGGCTCCCCGCCCCCCCCCCCCGCGGGGATGCCGCGCGCCCCGCCCCGATCCCGGCCTGGCGAGGGGCGCGCCCGGCTTCCGCCGCCCGAGGGCGCCCGGGTGTCCGCGGGCCCGGTTCCGCGACCCCCCGACTAGGCAGCGCCCCCGCCCCCGCGGGACCTTCCTCCCCCGCGCCCCCCGAGCGTCCGGGCGCGCCGCCCCCTCCTCCGGCCCGGGCCTGGCTCCTCCTCTCCCAGTGCCGCCGGGGAGGGGTCGAGGCTCGCCCGGAGGAGAGGGGGCGGGGGCGGCGGGGACGCCTGTCTGGGGACGAGTCGCCGCGCCGGGCGGGGAACGGAGGGGTCGCGAGGCGGATTCCGGGATGGGGCGCATCGTGGGGAGGGAGCGGGGACCATCCCCACCCCCGCAGACCCGGTTACAGGCGGACCTGGCGGCGCCGGGCCCTGCGCTCCCGCACAGGCGCCCGAGGGGGGGGGGGCGAAGGAAGGGTGGAGGGGTCCCCTGCCCCCGAAGCCGCCCGGCTGCCCCGCCCGCAGAGCCAGGTCCATTAGCCGTTCCTCGTGACCTCAACACCGCTTCACAGAGGAGGTGACGCCGGGGTTTGGATCTCAGCACCGCGGGGTTTTCTTGTCCAAGCCCCCTGTCCTTTTTGACCTGGCTAAATCCCCTGGTCCCTCGGACACCCCGCCCCCGGCCCTCGCATTCTTCCCGTCCGCCCCGCGTGGCTTAGGGACCCTCCTCTGCATGCCCACAGCCCGCTGCCTTCTGTACGATTGCTCCGCACATGCTGAGTTTTAACCGTGTGGTTACACATACGCCTCCCTCAGGAGACTGTGAGCTCCTAGGAGGCATTTACATTAAAAAAAAAAAAAAAAAAAGCAAACCATTTTAACACCCTTATAGCCCTTAAAGTCTAAAACCCACACCAAACCACCAAACTGGCACATTATTTATTAAAAATCTTTTTTAAGTTGAAAGTGCACTGGACACCAGCTTTAAATTTTAAGGGCTTTAGGAATAAATATTCTATCACCCCATTTAATCCATACTCCATGGGGTTCTCAGAGTGCGGCCTGATGACCACCGGGGCTCTCCAGTAGCCAGCGGGTCTCCGGGAGGTTGTCCCTTTTGCCAGTTTTCTATCACTGTGAGGCACGATGTTTCTTGGTATATTTAACACAAAACAGCGCATCACAATTGATTGAACATGCAGAAGCAGATGTGAGGATCTGGCTCTCTTATAATCAGCTAGATATTAAGGAGATTTACAAAAATACAAAGCAGTGTCACTGCTCTCAGTATTTTTTTGTTTTGGAGCATAGTTCTTTTTTATTAAAAATATATATGTTAAGGGGATCCCGGGTGGCTCAGTGGGTTAAGTGTCCCACCTGGACTCAGGACGTGATCTCACGGTTTGTAGGTTCAGGCCCCGCGTCGGGCTCTGTGCTGACAGCTCAGAGCCAGGAGCCTGCTTTGGATTCTGTGTCTCCTTCTCTCTCTGCCCCTCCCCCGTTTGCACTCTCTCTGTCTCTTTCAAAAATAAATAGACGTTGAAAAGAATGTATGCATGTTAAAATATAATGCATCTGCTTTTGAATTCATCAATATTTGTAAAAACATCAGTTTAAATTTCCAATTACAGTAGCTGTGCACAGATATAACCCATGTAATGAAATCTCTTTAGGGTCTTCAGTAGTTTTTAAGAGTGCCCTTGGAAAAGGGTCTCTGAGACCAGAAAGTTTGAGAACTGCTTCCTCACAGCATCCTAGGAAGTATTCATTATCCTTATTTTTACAAATGAGGAAACGGGGGCACAGAGAAGTCCAATAATTTGCCCAAGGCCCAGCAGCTGGTAGGTGCTCAAACCAGAGGTCAGATCTGTGCGCAGCAAGCCAGTGAGGTGGACATGTGATTATCCCCATCCGAAATCAAGGACAGTGAGAAACAGGGAGTGGCATTAGCTTCTTGTAGCTGATGTAACAAATTGCCACAAACTTGGTAGCTTAAAACAATAGAAACTTATTCTCTGATAGTTCTGGAGGCCAGATGTCTGAAGTCAAGGTGTTGGCAGCATCATGCTCACTCTGAAGGCTCTCCGGAGGACCCTCTCTTGTCTCTCCAGCCTCTGGGATCCTTAGTTTGTAGCCACGTCCCTCCGGACTCTGCCTCTGTCTTCACGTGGTGGGTCCATGCGTGTCTCTCTTCTCTTCTGTGTTTCTTAAAAGAATACCTGTCATTGGATTTAGAGCCCAGCGGCACAGTCCAGGATGAGCTAATCTCAAGATTCTTTATTCAAAATAAGGTCTCCACTTTCAGGATCGGGACATGGAAGTGTCTTCTGGGGCAGGATGGCAGCATTCAACCCACTTCCTTAAGGTCCCACAGCTGGGAGGGATGGAGCCAAACCCAGTGGGTGCCCATGTTGAAGGAAGGAATAAATAATGAATGCCCAGATTGCGGCAGTTTTCCCCTCAAGGAAGCAAAGATGTACTGAGAGTCAACTGGGAGGGAACCAGGATCGAAGAACTGGGGGGAAAGCCTGGGGGGGCTCGGTCGGTTAAGTGACTGACTTCGGCTCAGGTCATGATCTTGTGGTTCGTGGGCTCAAGCCTCGGGCCGGGCCCTGTGCTGACAGCTCGGAGCCTGGAGCCTGCTTGGGATTCTGTGTCTCCCTCTCTCTCTGCCCCTCCCCCACTTGCAGTCTGTCTCTCTCAAAAATAAATAAACGTTAAAAAAAATAAAAAAAGAAGAAGAACGGGAGGGCCAGCCTGCAGCCTGAACTTAAGATCGAAGCAGGAAAGGAGTGGGGAGGGAGGAGGGGAAGCAGAAGTCAGAGATGACCCCAAATGATGAGCCTGAGTGCTTAGTAGAATGGCTACAGTTTTAAGCAAGGAGAGGCAGTCAAGCCTGGTGGTTAAGCTTCCAGAGCCTCTCTGCATTTTAATCCTGGTGTAGGTGCTGACCAGGTGTCTGGCTTCTGGGGCCTCAGCTTCCCACTCTGTGAAATGGGATTACGGAGGGTAATTATGATCGTTAAACAAATCAACATATGTGCTGGCCTCCCCCAGTGCCTCTAAGCTTCTAGCATCATCACCATCATCATTAAAGGTATCTGGAGGAGATGTCTAGTCTGAGTGTAGATAGAGATGTCTAGCTGACAGCTGGAAATGGAGACCTGAAACTCAGGACCAGAGCGGTGATAAGAGCTATATTGACATTCATTTATTCAATAGGTATTTAGCTCTTAATGTATGCCAGGGACTATGCTAACTCTGTGAGATGTGATGATATGAGAGAGACAGGATTGCTGCTCTTGTAGGAAACAGATAGGAAACATGTGAAACCAAAAATAAACTAATTTCAGATGGAGCAAGAGACGGTTGAAAAAGGGGAGGAGAATCAAGAAATCAGTGTGTCCCAGAAACTAGGTGTGTTAGCACAATTTGATTCGAAAAAGAGCCCCACACACTGTATTTTTCAGCTATGAATATTTTATAACAACTCTCTTTTTAAAATTTTAGTGTTTATTTTTTGAGAGAGGGAGAGCCAGTGTGTGAGCGGAGGAGGGGCAGAGAGAGACACACACACACAGAATCCAGAGCAGGCTCGATACTCCGAGATGTCAGCACAGAGCCTGTTGCAGGGCTCGAACTCATGAACTGCGAGATCATGACGAGAGCTGAAGTCAGACACTTAACCAACTGAGCCACCCAGGCGCCCCATAATAGCTTTTCTTTAATGCCTATTTATTTATTTTTGAGAGAGAAAGAGAGAGTGGGGGAGGGGCATACGAGGGGTAGAGAGACTCCCAAGCTTCTCTGAGCCATCAATGCAGAGCCCAGTGTGGGGCTCGATCTCACCAACCGTGGGATCATGACCTGAGGTGAAACCAAGAGTTGGACACTTAAACAGTTGAGCCATGCAGGCGCCCCTCAACTATGAATATTTTATTTTATTTTTTAATATTTTTATTTATTTCTAGGAGAGAGAGAGACAGCGTGAGCAGGGGAGGGTCAGAGAGAGAGGGAGACACAGACTGTGAAACAGGCTCCAGGCTCTGAGCTGGCAGTCAGCACAGAGCCCGACGCGGGGCTCGAACCCACAAACCGCGAGATCATGACCTGAGCGAAAGTCGGACGCTTAACCGACTAAGCCACCCAGGCGCCCCTGAAATTTATTTCTTGATGAAACAGGATTGTCTGTCATCCAAATAGACATGCTGTGTGGATTTTGCTACTTTCACCACCATAAAATCCTTTAACATGTGTGTTCCTGATTCTTTAAAATTTTTTTTTTTAATGTTTTATTTATTTCTAGGAGAGAGAGAGAGACAACGTGAGCAGGGGAGGGTCAGAGAGAGAGGGAGTCACAGACTGAAACAGGCTCCAGGCTCTGAGCTGGCAGTCAGCACAGAGCCCGACGCGGGGCTCGAACCCACAAACCGTGAGATCATGACCGAAGCGAAAGTCGGACGCTTAACCGACTAAGCCACCCAGGCGCCCCGTGTTCCTGATTCTTTAGACTGGTAGTTGGATCAACAGGTTTGATCTGATTTGGGTTCAATTTATTCACTAGTGGTGTGTTGCGCATTTCTTTTTGCTTTTTCGTGGAAGGGGCAAGATTCATTTTTACATGTTTTTTAAGATATAAATCACATGCGGTAATGTTCACCTTTTTGATTCAGTGGTTCTTAGTATATTTACGAGGCTTGTAGCCATCACCCATCCCCACCCTCTAATTTCAGAACATTTTCTTTTTTTCTTTAAGACAAAATTTTTTTTCATGTCTTTATTTTATTTTGAGAGACAGAGACAGAGAGCAAGCAGGGGAGGGACAGAGAGAGGAGACACGGAATTGGAAGCAGGCTCCAGGCTCCGAGCGGTCAGCACAGAGCCCGACGTGGGGCTCGAACCCACCTACTGCGAGATCATGACCTGAGCCCTACTGACTGAGCTACCCAGGTGCCCCCAGAACATTTTCAACAACCTCTCCCCAAAACCTTGTACCCATTAGCAGTCTCTCTCCATCCTCTCCTGCCCCCAGCCCCTGGCAAACACTCTTCTGCTTTCTGGGTCCCTGGATGTGTCTATCTGAGCATTTCATATACCGGGTGGCCTTTTGTGCCGGGCTTCTTCCACTCAGCATAATGTTTTTAAGGTTTATCCATGCGGTGGCACCACGTAATTCCTCTTCATTGCCTAATAATCTCCCATTGTATGGATGGACTACATTCTGTTTATCCATCCATCCACAGACTTTTGGATTGTTTCTAGCTTCCCTGCAGTTTTTCCAGGGCTGAGGCACTAATTTCCTTCTGGAAGCTCAGATCGCTTGGTAGACATGTTTCCTCCTCACAGAACTCCTTGTTTCCAGGCTCCAGAAGAGGCTCCAGAAGAGGAAGGAAAAGGGGAGGGGGCTTTATCCAGCCAGAAGCTCACAGCCGTTGGTACTTACTTGTGCAGGTGAGGCAGGCAGTCCCCGTGAGCCCCAGCCTGCTTTCTGTCCACGGACTTACTTATTCTGTACATTTCAGATGAGCGGAATTACACGCTCTGCGAGGGAAGAGGAGAGAGCCGCGAGCCGTGTGTGTGAGGCCCAGGGGAAGGAAGCGCTGCGTTTGTGTGTGAGTCAGCACACTGACAGGGCACTGCTTGGGGCGAGATGGGGAACCGTGTGAAGTGAAGTTGAAGACGGGGGCAGAGATTGACTGTGGGGTCAAGTTCGTATATGACGTAGGAGGGAGGATGGTATGTGGCATCTGACAAGTCACTGAATCTTTGTCTTACGTTTTTCATCTGTAAAATGGGAATAATCTCAGTGGAGATTAAATGCGTTAAAATGTGTAAAATGTTTAGAACAGAGGGTGGCACACAGTAGGAGCTACATGAATGTTAGCTGTTGCTGTTCTTGTCGTGTGAGTGGGGTTACTATTACATGTGCTGTTGTTGTTGCCATGGAAGCATCCCGTTTGGAGCGATGACATCATGAAACGAACGCTGACTTCTGACTGTGACATGAGGGGCTATTAGAAGAATTAGGGATTAGGGCAGCCCCTCAATTCTACCTCCAAAATCTCTCCCAAACTGGTCCACTCTGCCCCACCTCCCTGCTACCACCCTGGCCCCGCATACTGTCCCTTCCCCTTCTGGAAGAAGCCCACCGTGGGCTTCTCACTGATTTGTCCTTCATCTCTTCTTCCTACTAATCTGTTTTCTGTGCAGCAGAAATTTTGCACAGCCAGTGGTTTTGATAAGCACATGCGTTTTATCTCTCCCGGGTCGATGCCAGGTTACAATAAAACGCAGAGCCCTTACTGTGGCCGACACAGACTTGCATAGTCTGGTCTGTGTCTCCTTCTCTGGCTTCGTCTCACACCTAAGCACCAGCCACCTGCTATTTTTTGGGTCTTCCGTGTGCCGCGGTGCCCCTCCAAACTCAAATCCCTGGTGAGAGCATCCACACGAAGGACCTGGTGTGACAGCTCGTGCCTGCGATCAGGGAGAGAGCAAGAATTTAGCTTTTTCAGCTACCGTAGGAGGAACAGAATTCCGCTTTCACCTGGAGTCACACGGAGATGGACGGCCCTGCCCGAGCTGAATGGCTGGGAAACGGGGTGGGGGTGGGGGAACGGTTTCAGGTCACTCTAGGGCCCTTTCCTCTGACCACCTGTTCAGGACCCAACTCCCCTCTCAATAACTCGGAATGTAGTAAAAATGATGGGCTTGTTGTACAATCTGTGAATAAAGTGATAGAATGTTGGGCGCCTGGGTGGCTCAGTCCATTGAGCGTCTGACTTGATTTCAGCTCAGCTCATGATCTCACGGTTTGTGAGTCTGAGCCCCCCGGGCAGGCTCTGCACTGACAGCTCAGAGCCTGCCTGGGATTTTCTCTCTTCCCCCTTCTCTGCAACCTCCCTTGCTGGCACGCTCTCTCTCTGTCTCTCAAAAATAAATAAATAAACTTAAAAAAAAAAAAAGAAGAAATCCTACACCCCAAGGTGATGGTATCAGGAGATATTATTAGTGCCCTTATAAAAGAGCCCTCCAGGGGCGCCTGGGTGGCTCAGTTGGTTAAGCGTCTGACTTTGGCTCAGGTCATGATCTCACGGTTTGTGGGTTCGAGCCCCACATCAGGCTCTGTGCTGACAGCTCAGAGCCTGGGGCCTGTTTCAGATTCTGTGTCTCCCTTTCTCTCTGACACAACCCTGCTCATGCTGTCTCCTTCTCTCTCTCTCTCTCAGAAATAAATAAAACATTAAAAAATTAAAAATAAAATAAAATAAAAGGGCCTCCGCGCTCTCTTGCCTTGTGAGGACTCAGCAAGAAGGTGGCATCTATGTGCCAGGGAACCTGGTTCTTGCCTCACACCACGTATGCAGTGTCTTAATCTTGGACTTCCAGACTTCAGAACTGTGAGAAATACATTTCTGTTGTTTGTAAAGAACCCAGTCTGTGGTATTTTTGTCATAACAACCCAAGCTGACTAAGACAGGCTACTATTTTCTGAGCATTCTTATTTTTCGGGAGTCCAAGGGGTCTCCCACACAGCTCTGCCTTTGCCCTGTGCCTTGAGCTCCATCCCAAAGGACTGACAACCCGAAATAGCCTCACAGCCCCTTTCCACCTCCCCACCCCCCGACTTCCTACGGTTGCTGTTCTGGTTTCTCAGCCGCCCCTCTCCTCCTCCTCCTCCTCCTTTGACAGACTTGAGATGATCATGGACAATTCTGATGTCGCCATCGCATCTAAGCACTGACAACGTCACGTGAGACTCATGGCCTGTTCTGCATTGATTCTGCTTGGTAGTCGACCTCCCTTCAAGGACACTGTGCAGGAGATTCCACTCAGGCTCCCCAAATCCATCTCGGAAAACAGGATGATCAAACCCTAGCAACGAGATTCTTTACAGTGCATTGAGCACACGCTCTCTGAATGTCAATGCCTGTTTCCACCTGAAGGGAGGTTGCCCGGAAATGCTAGTCTGTGTCGATTTTCTCTCATGTTGCAATGATCTGGTAAAAGCTTGTCTGGTTTGAGAGTCCCATCCACTTCAGTGCTTGGGCTCTTTTTTTTTTAAATGTTTTATTTATTTCTAGGAGAGCGAGACAGCGTGAGCAGGGGAGGGTCAGAGAGAGAGGGAGTCACAGACTGAAACAGGCTCTAGGCTCTGAGCTGGCAGTCAGCACAGAGCCCGACNCAGGCTCTAGGCTCTGAGCTGGCAGTCAGCACAGAGCCCGACGCGGGGCTCGAACCCACGAACCGCAAGATCATGACCTAAGCGAAAGTCGGACGCTTAACCGACTAAGCCACCCAGGCGCCCCAAGTGCCTGGGCTCTTAATTAAAGAAAATGTTGAATGAAAAAATATTAGCAAAGCAGAAAAGCACCTCCTTGCCTTTGTATGGGTTCCTTAGAAATGGGGCTTGAGGCAAAGTTTATGAGCTAATGCTTTATTGGAGGGTGCGGTACCAGGAATTCAAGAGTGAGGGAAGAGAAGAAAGGCAGAAAAGGAGAGAGAGCAGATTCAAGGTCGAATAATACCGAGGTTGGCCCAGCATCACAAGAACACTTGACTGCTTGCTCTGTCTTCTGGGATGTCCCTGGGCAGAGGCTGAATCTCAGCTTCCGTCCATCACAGAGCGTGGGACTAGGCGAGTGGGGTTGGGGGTACATGGGGGAAGTGAGCCATTCACCTGCCCGTCTCTCTTGAGTTCTTCCCTTGGGGCATTAACCTGCCCCTATTGCCAAGCTGACCCCCTATAATCAGGTGGGTCCTGGGTGCTGAGGCGACCGCAGCCTCTGCCGCTGTGGGCATCTGAGGCCATCTGAATGCTGGGAGCTCAGGGACTGTGGCACTGTGGGCACTGTGGGCACTGTGGATGGCTTTGCAACCACGGGCACAGCGTGAGCAGGGGCTGATGCTGTTGGTGCTGGGAAACAGGCGAATATCCCGGGTGGGACGAACAGCTTCTGGGTCTGCCACCCCCGTGGTTCCGCCACTGACAAAATTATGTACCTAGTAAACTTCCCCCCATTCCATTCTATTCCAGGTAACTACAGTTGACGCCTTGCTCCATGCTCTTCCGGATTTTTTCTCCCCGAGAAGACGCACATTATATTTTTCTAAACACACATTTACTTTTATTAGTTTTTCTTCCCAACGTGCATTTACTTTATTTTTTTTTTTTAATTTTTATGTTTTTTCTTATTGAGACAGAGAGAAACAGAGCATGAGTGGGGGAGGGGCAGAGAGAGAGGGAGACATAGAATCCAAAGAAGGCTCCAAGAATCCCCACAAAGCCCAAGGTTGGGATTGAACCCACGGACTGTGAGATCATGACCTGAGCTGAAGTCGGACGCCCAACCGACTGAGCCACGCAGGCGCCCCAGTAGCTCCTTTTTATTACTGGCCAGTAGCCCACCGTACGGCCACACTACATTTGTTTATCCATTCACCTGTTGGTGGGCCTTTCAGTCATTTCCAGTTTTTGCCTCATTCAAATACTATGTCTGTTCATGTGCAAGTCTTTCTGGACCTGTGTGTTCCTTTCTTTGGGGTAAACATCTAGAAGTGTGCTATCTGGGCTGCGATAAGTGTACGTTTAACTTTTCAAGAAACGTGCTTGGGGCGCGTGGGTGGCTGAGTTGGTTAAGCATCTAACTTCGGCTCAGATCATGATCTCACATCAGGCTCTGTGCTGACAGCTCGGAGCCTGGAGCTGCTTCAGATTCTCTGTCTCCCTCTCTCTCTGCCCCTCCCCTACTCTTGCTCTGTTTCTCTCCGTCTCAAAAGTAAATAAACATTAAAAAAAAGAGAACTCATCACCCTTTTCCCAAATGGTCGTGCCGTTTTACGTTCCCACTGGGCAGTGATGAAACAGAACAGGCTGAGCCTCTGTTACGAATGTCCCTGGGGGATTCTGCAGCTCACCCAAGTTCAGAACCACTGGCTTAAAGAACGATGGATTGGGGTCCAATCCAGCGCAAGTGGGTCTGTGCACTTGACTGGCTCTGCAAGAGGAAATACCATAACAGATGGCCAGAGCGGAGGGTGGGGTCCCCAGGGAAGCATACGCTGTGTGGACTCAATTCTGGATGATGCTGGGAGCCACTGTCGGGTTTTTGAGCAGAAGCATGACATGATTTTGTAGCTTAGGAAACTGAAGCTCAGAAAGGTGAATGAACTTGCCATCGGGTCACACAGGAAGTGGCTGAGCTGAGATTCAAGCCTGGTCTGTCCACAGCCAGAGCACGTGTTATTGACCTCTGTGTTCCTTTGAGCTGTCTTTGGTATCAAGTAAATACATAAACAGCAGATGTTTGGAAGTGGAAGCTGTCTGCCAACGACCACCGGGACACACTAGTAGTTGAGCCAGTTGGATTTATTACTCATTGCAGCGCAGGAGACCGTCCACCGTGCAGAGCTGTGGGGGCATCTCAGTAAAGGAAGTCAGGCTGTTAGAAGGAACTGATTATAGGACTCGGGCTTGGGTTGGGTGATTCTGGGTAGAGTTTAAGAATGTCGGAGTTTTGCTCTGGAGTGGTGCTGGTAGGAAGCAGGGATAATTCTAGGACTGGGCTCTTAAATCTTATTTATTTATTTATAAGAGAGAGAGAGAGTGCGCACAAGCAGGTGAGAGGGGTAGAGGGAGAGAGACAATCAATTCGACTCCACGACCCTGGGATCATGACCTGAGCCCAAACCAAGAGCTGGACACTCAACCCCCTGAGCCACGCATGCGCCCTGGGGCTCTCAAATCTTACCCAGACAGAGGACGGGCTAGAGCCAGGCTGAGGCTGTAATTGGTAAAGAAGCAGCCATTGCTTCTGTTAACTAAGAAGGGGAGATGTTTGGTATTTCGTGGCCTGGATCGTGTCCGTGGCCTGTCTTGTTTTATTGTGGTTCTAAGGTGGACTTGTCTGATGTTGATGTTCTGTGAAATTGTTATTTTCAGCGGGAGAACACAGGGCCCAGCTGCCAGTACCGGGCCAGCTCCTGGACATTAGGCGCTGCTCTCCTCTCCCTCAAAGCCTCGACAGGTGTTTGACACTCATGGTGGAAATCCGGTCTAGGGAAAAACTAGCTTTGGGACATGATCCTATCATGAAGACACAGCTTCTGGCTGCCCTTTTCGCCATCTCATTCAGCTGTGCTGGCCCAGCTGTTTCTCGACCATATCTCGGAGGGCTGAAAACTTCCCCTGCGTGCTTGTTTTATTTTTTTTTAAGTTTATTTGTTTATTTTGAGAGAGAGTGTGTGTGAGAGAGACAGCACAAGCCAGTAGGGGCAAAGAGAGAGGAAGAGAGAGAATCCCAGGCAGGCTCTGAGATGTCAGTGCAGAGCCCGATGTGGGGCTTGATCCCAAGAATGGTGAGATCATGACCTGAGCCAAAGTCAAGAGCCAGATGGTTCACCAAATGAGCCACCCAGGTGCCCCTGTTTTCTTTTATTTATTTAATTTTTAAAAATTTTTAAAAATGTTTATTTATTTTTGAGAAACAGAGACAGAGCATGAGCGGGGGGTGGGGGTGGGGAGGCAGAGAGAGAGAGGGAGACACAGAATCTTAAACAGGCTCCAGGCTCCGAGCTGTCAGCACAGAGCCCGACGTGGGGCTCGAACCCACGAACCATGAGATCATGACCTGAGTCAAAATCGGACGCTCAATTGACTGAGCCACCCAGGTGCCCCTGTTTTAAATAACTTTATTGAAATATAGTTCACATATCATAAAATCCACACATTTAAAGGTACAATTCAGTGATTTTCAGTATATTCACAGATACATGCTACCATCATCCTGTCTAGTTCCAGAACGTTTTCACTGTTCTAACAGAAAGCCTATTAGCAGTGACTCCCCGTTTCCTCCCTACTCGGCATCACAGCCCGAGGAAACCTCTGATCTCCTCTCTGTCTCTAAGGATTTACCTACTGCGAGCATTACGTAACTGGAATCACATCATATCTGGTCTCCTGTGACCGACTTCCTTCACGAAGCAAAATGTCTTCCAGGTCCAAGTGCATTATGGTGTGTGGATCACTGCTTCTTCCTTTTTGTGACTGGACCATATTCCATTGTATGGACAGACCACCTTTTGCTTATCCATTCATTAATCGAGGAACTTTCGAGTTATTTCCTCCTTCTTGTTGTGCGGTGGTGAAAACATTACTTTCCTCTGAAACCTGAATCACTTCAGAGCAACCTGTATCTCCTCACAGAACTTCTTGTTTCTGGGAGATGAACCAGACTCCAGGAGAGCGGGACGGAAAAGGGCAAAGGGCAAAGGGCTTCATCCAGTAGGGAAGCTCACAGCCACTGAGTGCCTTCTGTCTCCCGGGAGGGGCGCTGGGAGTGCAAAGATAACTTAAGGCAGAAGTCCCTGGGGCGCCTGGGTGGCTTAGTCGGTTAAGCATCCGACTTTCGCTTAGGTCATGATCTCGCGGTTCGTGGGTTCGAGCCCCGCGTCGGGCTCTGTGCTGACTGCCAGCTCAGGGCCTGGAGCCTGTTTCGGAGTCTGTGTCTCCCTCTCTCTCTGACCCTTCCCTGCTCATGCTGTCTCTCTCTCGCGCCTAGAAATAAATAAAACATTAAAAAAAAAAAAGAAAAAAAAGAAGTCCCTGCCCCGAGGGGCTCACAGTGCAGTGACTGGAGAGGGCACAAGTACTGTTTCTCACGCTAGGATCCGTCCCGTGTTTCTGGTCTACTTCGGGGTAACCACCCCTCCCCCCGCTCCCTGGTTCCTGGGAAAGAGAAGCCCAGTCTTGACCGACCTGCATTATCCAACCCGTGGGCCTAGTGGCTGTCTCAGGAATTGCCATTGACTTCAGACAGTCCAGTGAGATTCCGTGACACTTTTCCTGGACCTCTTTTTTTTTTTAATGTTTATTTTTGAGAGAGAGAGAGAGATAGGGAGAGCATGGGTGAGGAGGAGCAGAGAGAGAGAGGGAGACACAGACTCTGAAGCAGGTTCCAGGCTCTGAGCTGTCAGCACAGAGCCCGATGTGGGGCTCGAACCCACGAACCGTGAAATCATGACCTGAGCCGAAGTTGGATGCCTCACCGACTGAGCCACCTGGGTGCTCCCCCTGGACCTCTTAGAAAAGGTAATTTTTCATTTGGTTCGCTGTTTTTCCCGTGGGTTGATGCAAAAATTGGCTGGAAGCCTGGGGCTGCTGGTGGCCATCTCGCAGTGGTCTGGGGACAGCCAGCCGGAGCCAGGAGGTGACAGAAGGAAAGCAGGGCTCAGACTTGGGAGAGCAAACCGCGTCCTGGTGATGTAACTTGAGCGACTGGACCAAGCGCCGGCTGATGTTTTGCTACCTTTACACTTTTCAGCTGCGCAAACTCTTCATCTTTAAAAATTAGAAAACTTTTCGGGGCGCCTGGGTGGCTCAGTCAGTAAAGTGTCCCCGACTCTTGATTTTGGCTCAGGTCGTGATTTCGCGGTCCTGAGAGCAAGCCCCGAGTCAGACTCTGCTGACAGTGCAGAGCCTGCTTGGGATTGTCTGTCTCCCTCTCTCTGCCCTTCCCCCCCGCTGTGCACACTCCCTCTCTCACTCAAAAGAAATAAATACACATTAAAAAAAGAATTAAAAATTATTCGTGATAATCGTTGCACAACCTGTGAATATAATTAAAACCACTGGATGGTACACTTTAAATGGCTCAGTTGTGTGGCATGTAAATTATACTCCAATACTGAAGAATAACACCAGGTAAGGGCGGTGATGGAAACACACAGGAATGGTATGAGACCCAGGAAAAGACCCAGGCTCGCTCCGCCTGCAGAGCAGACTGCACACAGCCTTCCTGAGATGTTACTCCATTTTACAGGTGAGGAAGCAAAGACACTCCCAGAAAGGAGTTGAGTATGAACCTCTTAATGAGCGACAGGGCTAAGAATTCTATTTCTAGGGGCGCCTCCTTGCCTCAGTCTGTAGAGCACGTGACTCTTGATCTTGGGGTTGTAAGTATGAGCTCCACCATGTTGGGTGTAGAGACTACTTAAAAATAAAACCTAAAGGAAAAAGAAAATTTCTAGCCCACAGTCTTTCCTTAGGTACCGTCAAAATGTCTAAACCATGCCGCTAATTAATTGACCTCAATTATTTTAAAGCATTTACAGCATCGAGCCTGCGTATCATGAGCGTCTCCAAATAGACATGAGGAAAATCTCTGTAGTTCTAAGGCCTCATGTTTCGGATTTCCAGAGCTTGTCAAAAACCACTCCACATTTCAAAGTGGCTTACGTGAAAAAGTTATGTAAATACGAAATCTGGGATGTGAACGTCAGGCATAGCTGGATCCGGGGGCTGACTGATAGCAATAGCATCAGATTTCTATTCTCGGCTCCTCTGCTTGGGATTTGCATAATGTGGACGTCACTTTCATGCAGGCTGTCCACGCGTGGTGGCAAAGCTGGTCTCCAGGGCCTCTAGGGTTAAATCCTGCCCATAGCTTCAGAAAGTTCAATGACTTATCATTGCATGTCATTGGCTCTGCTTGGGCCACAGACCCATCCCTGGACCAATCCCTGTGTTTATGGACATGAAAAGTGCTGATCGATCAAGCATAGAGCCAGAGGGTGGGGATAGTCTACCGAGTGGTGTTGGATAAGAAAGGAGGTAAAGGAATCCTCAGTGGACAAGTGAGGTGCTCTTACAGAGGGGAGAATGGATGTTGAATAGACCAAATAAATAAATAAATAAATAAATAAATAAACTGATGTTTAGTTTGGGAAGTCGGTAGTGGTAGTACTCCCTCACACTGTAGAAATGTAGTCATGTAATAGCGTTGATATTAAAAATGTTCTCTTTTGAATACTTCAATCTCATTTTTATGGTCTGGACTATCCTTTCGTTTTCACTTAATTTCCCAAATCTTTAAGTATTATTCTTCCTCACCACTGGATCCTGTCGTCAAGAATGTCCCCCCTTCTGTTCTCTGGTAGCATTTTCTATGTGGCTTCCCCTCTTCACCTCTAATTAATTACTTCCAGGTATTGTTCCCATGTGCTCACGGAGCCTATCACAGGGGCTCAGGGTCATGTGACCAAGCCTTCACATTCCCTGGCAGACTCCAATTTACACATTTCCTTTTCTCTTTGTTTCTTTCTCTCTTTCACTTTCTCTCTCTCTCTTTCTTTCTTTCTCCATGCCCAACGTGGGGCTCCAACTTACAACCCCAGAATCAGAAGTCACATGCTCTACTGACTGAGCCAGCCAGGTGCCCCTAGAGTTTTCATTTTTACAGATGTTAACTTTACATTTGTTTTATAATTCAGGACAGGAGTTTGTATCAGTCAGAAAACAGAACCCATTCTAGATCTTTCCAACAAGAAGTTTTGGGGTTTTTTTAAAGATTTTATTTTTAAGTAATCTCTACACCAAATGTGGGGGTCGAATTCACATCCCAAGATCAAGAGTTGCCTGCTGTACTGACTGAGCCAGCCAGGGGCCACTCCAGTGGATGGTTTTAATGTTGGAAATTGGTTAAACATATGCATTAGTTCTCTGCTGCTGTGCATCAAGACACCCCAAAATTTAGTGGCTTAAAACAACAATCATCAGGGGCGCCTGGGTGGCTTAGTCGGTTAGGCGTCCGACTTTCGCTTGGGTCATGATCTCGCGGTTCGTGGGTTCGAGCCCCGCGTCGGGCTCTGTGCTGACTGCCGGCTCGGAGCCTGGAGCCTGTTCCAGTCTGTGTCTCCCTCTCTCTCTGACCCTCCCCTGTTCACGCTGTCTCTCTCTCTCTCCTAGAAATGAATAAAACATTAAAAAAAAAAAAACAAAACAAAACAACAATCATCATTATCTTTCATAGTTTCTGCAGATCTGGGATTTGGGAACAGCTCGGCTGAGCAGTTCTGATGCAGGGTCTCTGACGAGGTTGTGGTCAAGATGTTGGCAATGGCTGCTCTCATCTGAGGGCTTCACTGGGGCCGGAGGCACCACTTCCAGATGGGGCGCTTGATGGCTGCTGGCGGGAGGCATGTAGGTCCCTCCCAGAGTGGCTTGAGCGTCCTTATGACATGAGGACTGGTTTCCTCAGAGGAAGTGAGTCAGGAGAACAGGGTAGGGGCGCCTGGGTGGCTCAGTGAGTTGAGCTCTTGATTTCAGCTCAGGTCATGATCCCAGGGTCGTGGGATCAAGCCCTGCGTCAGGCTCTGTGCTCAATGTGGAGTCTGCTTAATATTCCCTCTTTCTCTCTATCTGCTCCACTGCCCATCTTCCCCTCTGGCCCTCTCCCCAGCTCATGTGTGCACACATACTCTCTCCTTCTCTCAAAACAAAAATAGAACAAGGTAGAATCTACAGTACCTTTTATGACTTAGCATCAGAAGTTATACACACTGTCACATCTGCCACATTCTCCTAGACAGCGATGAGTCACAAAGTCAGGAGAGGAGATTTAGGCTCCACCCGTTGAAGGGAGGGGGGTCAAAGAGTTTGAAGATATGTTTTGAAATCGTCACAACAGGTGATGATAGAGCTGAGGAGCCAAGCAAGGGATGGTGGGACGAGCCACAGATGAGCAATGGCAGAAGGACATTACCCAGTTAGGACTGGAGGGGTTAAAGGGAAGTGCGGAATTACCAGAGTCCAGGAGCCAGGACCACCCAGCAGAAAGTGGAACTTCCGAGGGGCTGGAGACTTGAAGATAAGCAGAGTCGCTTGGGAGACAGATGCTGTGGCTTCTTCCTTCCTCCACCTTCCAACCTTCTGTCAGTGTTTGCAACTGGCCCAACTTACCAGGAAGCAGGCTGCAAGGGAGCCTGGGAGATGTAGTTCCCTGTGATTCCGGGGTGAGCGGAGAGGACTGCTTGGGTCTGAGATCAAATGCGCAGAAGCCTAACACGGAGCTCCCTCCCCTCTCCCCCCTCAACAGCTGATCTGATTAGGTGGTGATATTGTGGTTATTTTTATCTTCAATTCTGATTATTTCAATATATTCAAAGTGTTCTCAATGAAGTGACATTTCATTTTATTTTTAAAAACATTTTTAAATGTTTTTTTTGTTTTGTTTTGTTTTTGTTTTATTTCTGAGAGAGAGACAATGTGAGCAGGGGAAGGTCAGAGAGAGAGGGAGGCATTGAATCTGAAACAGGCTCCAGGCTGTGAGCTAGCTGTCAGCACAGAGCCCGACACGGGGCTTGAACCCATGAACCGTGAGATCATGACCTGAGCTGAAGTCAGACGCTTAACCGACTGAGCCACCCAGGCGCCCCTAAAGTGACATTTTAAAACTGAAAATGAAAAAAAAGTACTAATGAAAGAAAATCCCTTAGTCTCCTTTACTGTTCCCTAATTTTATTTTTTAAATTTATTTTTATTTATTTCTGAGAGAGAGAGAGAGAGAGAGAGAGAGCGAGCGAGCGAGCAAGTAGGAGAGGGACAGAAAGAGAGGGAGACACAGAATCGGAAGACAGGCTCCAGGCTCTGAGCTGTCAACACAGAGGCCGACGCACGAACCGTGAGATCATGACCTGAGCCGAAGCCGGATGCTTAACCGACTGAGCCCCCCAGGGACCCTTACCCCTCCCTAATTTTAAAACAGACTTTCGTGGGACCAGAAGGGAAACGGAGTGTTCATACCCAGAAAGCAGAAAGCTGATCTAGCCTTTCTGTGGAAACAGCCTTTTGTTATTTGGTTTAAAACTGGCCAGCGTTTGAGAACTGATGGATACAACTGATGTTAAGCCCCTCTTCAATTTCTACTCTGGCTTCCCAGTCCCTGGCTCAACAAGTTTCTGATTCCAAGCAGAAAGAATTTATTTTGTCTGCTCTGGGTATATACCCCAGAGAATTGAAAACCTACGTCCATCCACAAGTGTGTGTGTGTCAACATTCACAGTAGGCATTATTCCCCCGAGCCCAAAAGTGGAGACTCAAATGTCCATCAAATGACAAACAAAATGTGGTTCGTGGATACAATGCAGTATTATTTATTATTCAGCGCTTTTTTCTCCCTGGCTGCTTGGAGCTCAGCCACCGCTGTGAATGACACAGTGACTATCCGGGCCAGAAAGTTCATGACTGACTGACTGACTGACTGCTTTACGGAAACAAGTGGTCATAGACGTTCTTCACTCTGGAAAGAGAACTGTACCTACGACATTCAGGAAAAACTAGCCAAAACGTATAAGACCACATCAGATGTCATCTTTGTATTCGGATTCAGAATGAATTTTGGTAGTGTTGTTGCAGGATCATTGAGAGGGGCAGTCAAAAAAGAATTCTTGAGACGTTTTGCAGGGAACTTAGTTTAAGTTTATTTAAGCAGCAAGGAGACAGGAGCCTTGGGCAGAAAAACCTGCACTTTTGCTGTATGAAGCTGGTGCTTCTATGCTTAGTGCTCAAGGGGGAGGGGACGTACAGGGACTAGCGGGTCACACATCTTCTTTGAATTTCTACTCGTAAAACTACTTTTGCAAGATTTCTCTGGTGTTATCATTCAGCTCGATATGAACTATCAATGAGATGTACAGGCCGTCACGAGACCCTTTAAGAGTGTAGCAAGCAGCACTTATTTGATGCTTATCAAAACCACGCAGGCTATAGGTCACCCTTCTGGGCTAAAGGTGTACATTTTTCTGCTTTTGTCCCTCACCAGTGGCAAGACAACTGGCTTTGGCATGATTTATGATTTCTTGGGTTATGCAAAGAAAAATCAAGCCAAACAGACTTGCAAGAGATGGCCTGTATGAGAACAAGAAGACCTCAAGAAAATGACGAAAGGAATGCAAGAACAGAATGAAGTCGGTGCTGGCGAACAGTGACGTGGAGACTGAACAACAGAAGGAATAAGAATTCTGGGGTGCTCGGGCAGCTCAGGCAATTAAGCATCTGACTTCGGCTCAGGGCATGATCTCACGGTTCGTGGGTTCGAGCCCCGCGTGGGGCTCTGTGCTGACGGCTCAGAGCCTGGAGCCTGCTTCAGATTCTGTGTCTCCCTCTCTCTTTCTCTGCCCCTCCCCTGCTCACGCTATGTCTGCCTGTCTCTCTCAAAAAGAAACATTAAAGAAATTTTTTTAAAAAGGAGTAAAGATTCTGCAGTGACTTTATCTGTGGCGATTGTGCAGATTTTTCATCAGAGGGTTAATAACTTAAGAACTTCTATGTGGAGGGGCGCCTGGGTGGCTTAGTCGGTTAAGCATCCGACTTTCGCTCAGGTCATGATCTCGTGGTTCGTGGGTTCGAGCCCCGCGTCGGGCTATGTGCTGACTGCCAGCTCAGAGCCTGGAGCCTATTTCAGAGTCTGTATCTCCCTCTCTCCCTCTGACCCTCCCCTGCTCATGCTGTCTCTCTCTCTCTCTCCTAGAAATAAATTAAAAAAAAAAAAAAAAAAAAAGAACTTCTATGTGGAAAAAAACAGGGTGATTTCATGGCATGGGAATTATATCTCTATTCCTCAATAAAGCTGGAAAGAAGGGAATAAAGAAGAGAGGACTCATTTTCTGTTGCACCTCACTGATTGCTGAGAACCCTCTGGTAGGTTCTGGGCCAGACCTCAGTTGAGAGGTTCATTCATCATTCATCATATATTACTAAGTACCCACTATGAGCCATCTGTTTGTTGTGTTGAATACAGTTACGCACACACACACCAGGCTGTGCCGAGGACCATGAAAGTGTACATTTACAGTGGGTGGGCCTGGCAAGTCCTGAGAACCCATCTTCAGATCCCGAAATAATGGTGAAAGACACTTGATGAGTCATCTATGGCAATGCCGCAACCTGTACAAAGAAGAAACGATGCCAAGTAGTGCATAAGCGATTCGTTTACGGTACTGTGATTGGAGTTACTTTTGTCTCTTTTCTGATGTTTAGACAGCACAGTTTAATCACTTTTATAATATAAAAAAAATAAATTCACAGATGATTTCTGGCTGCATTTTTGGTTTGGCCACCACCGTGTTTTCAAACACTGGCATTAACTGTATTTCGATATAGCATCTGTGCTCCAATTCGCCACACTCCTCCCTACTCCCTATTGCCTTAAGCTGGTGCCATCTCTCATTCACGTAAACTGCCTGATCCCTGAAGGCCTTTGAATTTGGGTCCTCTGATTTACATAATAAAATCTCCACAATATACAATTCAGGACGGTCCACCGAGATGATAAATGTCCACACTTTGAGTCCCTGATAAGTGGAGTTAGAATATTTAATCAGTTTGAAAATGAAAGTTAAAGTATTTAATTTCTAGACAACACCAGAATTGTTCTTGGCACTTTTCTAGAGTTCGGTTGCTTGGGAAGTCAAAAACCTGTCTCAACACTTAAATTCATTAAAAATATTTTTTTTTAGTGTTTATTTATTTTTAAAGGAGAGACAGACAGAACATGAGCAGGGGAGGGGGAAAGAAAGAGGGAGACACAGAATCCGAAATGGGCTCGAGGCTCTGAGATGTCAGCATAGAGCCTGACACGGGGCTCGAACTCATGAACTGCAAGATCATGCCCTGAGCCCAAGCTGGTCACTTAACTGACTGAGCCACCCAGGCGTACCAGTTTAATTCATTTTAATAGGAAACTGCTGTAGGTATTATAAGCGGGAAGAGATTTAATACAGCGAAATAAAGGCATATGAGTGGGTTAGTGAGGCTGGAGGGACAGGCTCTGGGCTCTCAGAACTCACTACAGAACTGACGTGGCAGTACAAGCAGGGCCTTCGCCACAGTCCGGAGAGGGGGGAGTCAGGACATTACTAGCGCCCTGGAGTTCAGCCACACACTGTCATTCACAGCAAGGAAGCTCAGCACCTGTGTCTGGACACCTGAAGCCGGGACACTGGATATTGAGCCACTACTGCCCCCTATTGCCTGATGGTCTTTCAAGAAATAATCTTAAAAACCACAAACAAACCACAACAAACAAAAACAAAAACAAAGAAAGAAAAAGAAAAAGGAAAAAAATCCCTCAAATTTGCACAGCACATTCATATACAGGGATGTAATCTGATCCTCATAGTAACTTTACTAGATGCACAAGGCACATGGTGCACGTGGTGACATCCCCCTTTTACAGGTGAGGAAACTGAAGCTCAAAGTTGATGGAACATGGGGCACCCGCGTGGTTCAGTTGGTTAAGCGTCCGACTTCGGCTCAGGTCATGATCTCACGGTTTGTGGGTTTGAGCCCCGCATCGGGCTCTGTGCTGTCAGCTCAGAGCCTGGAGCCTGCTTTGGATTTCGTGTCGCCCTCTCTCTCTCTGCCCCTTCCTCCACTCATGCTCTGTCTCTCTGTCTCAAAAAATGAATAAACATTGAAAAAATTTTCTAAAAAGTTGATAGAACATAATGAAGGTCACCTAGCTGCAAAACTGGAGTAATCAGCCAGGTCTCCCCATCGCCAGGCAATGTCAATGAGCTCCACTAAATGGCAAGAATGGGCTCTTCTGTGGCCCTGCGGTAGGCTCTGGGAGCGCAGTATGCACATGCCAAGACTGTGCCTCAGGGGTGACCCAGGCTGGTACATAACCATAGGCCGTGGCACAAATCTGCATCTCCGACACAGAGGACGGGGCTGCTATGTGGCAGAGGTTATGTCTAGGGACATTTGAGAGAAGGAAAGAGGCAACATTTGAGTTGGGTTTTGAGGGGTGAGTAGAAGTATGTCTGGAAGCGAAGTGCAGGAAATTACCCTGGCAGCTCGCAGGGGTGAGGGGGCATGGCGTGGGAGTAACTCCTGGGGAACTGAGACAAATCCTCCTCTAATTTTGGAGGATTTGAACCAGGTAAAAAATATTTTCGTAGTTGAAGTATTATATACATACAGTAAAATAAGGTGCATTAGTCTTTTTTGTTTATTATTATTTTTAATGTTTATTTATGTTAGAGAGAGAGAGAGAGCCAGCAGGGGAGGAGCTGAGAGAGAGGGGGACACAGAATCCAAAGCTCCAAGCTCTGAGCTGTCAGCACAGAGCCTCAGGCGAGGTTCAAACTCACCAACTGCCAGATCAGGACCTGAGCTGCAGTCGGAAGCTTAACCAACGGAGCCACCCAGGCGCCCCAAGGTGTATTAGTCTTAAGTATACATTTTCTTGATTAAAAAATCCTATGTAAACACTAGGTGAAGATATAAAACTTTCCCAAACCCCAGGAAGTTTCCTTGGGCCCTTTCCCACTATACACCCATCTCCATCCTTCCCAGTAGCTTTCTGTGGAATGAGGGGGTTTGCCAAGTGGTAAGTGCTTTCCCTGCTCAATTCCGTTGGCTAAGACAGTATTTGATGACAGGCAGGCAGGTAATTCATTTAATGGCCAGAGAGCGGAGAAGGGGGACTCAGGCTCTGAAGGCACCTTCTCCCCATTAGAACTCAGGCCAGGGTTTCTGGGGTTAGGCTAAAAGGGGCTGGTATGCAAGCTGCCGCGGGGTTTTGGGGGGAAAAGAGGGAGGAGGCTTCTCCGAATCAGAGGGTATCATTTCTTCCCTTAAATGGGAGCAATCGCGCGGTCAGTGCGCTGGTAGGTGTGTTTTTTGTTTTAACAATTAGGTGGTGGGGCGCCTGGCTGGCCCCGTCCGAAGAGCCACTCTTGATCTCCGGGTGGTGAGTTCGGCCCCATGGTGGGTGTAGAGCTTACTTACAAATAAAATCTTGGGGGCGCCTGGGTGGCTCAGTCGGTTAAGCATCCAACTTCAGCTCAGGTCATGATCTCAGTTTGTGGGTTCAAGCCCCACATCAGGCTTTGTGCTGATGGCTCAGCCTGTTTCAGATTCTGTGTCTCCCTCTCTCTCTGGCCCTTCCCCACTCATTCTCTGTCTCTCAAAACTAAATAAATGCTAAAAAATTAAAAAAAAATAAAATAAAATCTTGCACACCTGGGTGGCTCAGCCGGTTAAGCCCCCGACTTGGGCTCAGGTCATGATCTCTCGTGAGTTCCAGCCCGGCCTTGGGCTCGGTGCTGACCTCTAAGAGCCTGGAGCCTGCTTTGGATTCTGTGTCCCTCTCTCTCTGCCCCTTCCCCATTCGTGCTCTCTCTCTCTCTCTCAAAAATAAAAAATAAACATTAAAAAGAATTTTAAAAAATCTTAACAAAACAATGAGATAGCAATGATCCCGAGGTCATCTGGGGGGTTAATAGTCATCTGGACTGGGTCGAACTGGTGGAAAAGTGGGTAACTGGGGGCTCGTTTGGAGCTTGTTGGCGACTCCCTGGTGGCCAGGGGAAGCCAAGAGAGAATCTCAAAGCCCTTGGCATCAGCCCCCATCTCTCCTTACTTCTTACTCCTATTGCTGCCTCCAAACTTTTTGCCATCTCTTTAGTCAATCTTAGAGCGTCGCACTGGGCGCGGGAGGTTTCTTGATACCGTCGCTTTCTACTGTGCTCCACGAGAAGCTTAGGCTGCGCGCAAAAGGCAGTTGAGGTGGGGACAACGAAATTTGGCCTTTCAGAGCCACCGTCCAGGCTCGGAGTGCGCGGAGACCTCGTGTCCCTCCGCGGCCGCCGTGCGTCCGTTACGTGGCAGCTGCCGGCGCCTGCCAATCCCCGGCGCCCGCATCAGCCCCCTCGGGTGGCGCAGCCGGAAGGGGCGGAGCTGAGGCGGCGGCGGCCGAGGAGGCAGGGGTGGCGGCGGCGGCGGCGGCGGCTCTGGAGGCCGCGGTCCCGGTCCTGGCTTCGGCCCCAGCCCCACCATGGTGACGCTCGCTGAGCTGCTGGTGCTCCTGGCCGCTCTTCTGGCCACGGCTTCGGGCTACTTCGTCAGCATCGACGCGCATGCCGAGGAGTGCTTCTTCGAGCGGGTCACCTCGGGCACCAAGATGGGCCTCATCTTCGAGGTGGCCGAGGGCGGCTTTCTGGACATCGACGTGGAGGTGCGGGCACGCTGCCCGCGGCCGAGTCGCACGGCAGTTCGGGGTGTGGCGGCGCTGGGGCCCCTGCGTGGGTCTGCGGGGCCGCGGGACGTGGAGGCCGCTGTCCGAGCGCTGGGAGGGGCCCGGGCCGCCGTCTGGTCCCGGCCCGGGCGACCCCCTAACCGCCCTTTTTCCCGCGGCCCGCCGGGATGTGCCCCGGGATGCCCTCCGGATACCGAACCGTTGCTTAGTTGCTGTGGGTTTTCAGCGTGGACGGCGGGTTCCCCGTGGAACCTGTCGCCGAGCTTCGCCGACAGGCGCCGCGTGTCAGCTCCGGGCCCAGAAGACGCTTACTCTGTCGCGGCTAGCCGCGGGCGGGTCTCGTTGGGTGTGCAGCTGCCTTCCGTCGTGTTAGGGATTAGTGCTGGAAAAAGTAAAGCGAAAGCCACTGATGGAGGCGACGCAGACATTTGCATTGTGCTTTTCTTTATTTTTTTTCATGGAAACGGCCTGAGCGTTTAACCTGTTTTTATGCAAACCTCCAGATAATCCCTTCAGCCTTCTCTGACTAGGGGAAAGCTGGAGTTGGGTCTTTCGTTTTAGGCGTAATGATTACAGATCAAGTATCTGGAGAAAACAGGAAATTATTTTAAGAAACTAGCGGTCCCTGAATTTCCTCCTATATCTTATTTTATAACCGGAAGAATGATTTTCTTTTATTTTATTTTTTAGGAAACTAGAAGTAATTAACACTTAAGTTCACTGTTTGCGTGGTTTAATTGGGTTCAAGGATTTTCCATTTGGTAGGTGAACAGCGGAGTTGGGCACAAATTAGTTCAAGTGAAGTCCAAAAATAAGGGAATGGTGGAAAGAGTGACTGATAAAATTAGTTAAGACCTTAGAGGTCCATGACTCCAGTCTCCACATTTGTCGAGTTTTCTTAGAGGAACTAGGGTGACCAGAGCCTCAGCGCTGATGTGTCACAGATGGAGGAGAGCATGGGTCCCTTAATTTATAGTTTCGTCTTTTTCTTAAGCCTTCTAGTGTCTCAGATAAAGCAGATTCCTACACTGATTTGCAGCAATCAATCAGGAAAACCTAGAAATGTAGCTTGCTCAGATTTCTTAAAGATATTTTCTCACGTCTTGATATTAGTAGTTCAGTTTGCGTGTTGTGTTGGTGATAGAAGGCCAGACGGAGACCACGTGGAAGGTGCTCTTTCTGTTTCTGAGAGGTTGATGTGTAAGTTGGACAAATGAAACTTGCGTACTCAGAACTGAGAGGTGCTTTCGAGAGCCTTGGAGTCCAGCCTTGTTTCGTAAGTGCGAGACCGCAGCCCAGAGAGGTTACTGTCACTAAGTGAAAGTTTTCTTAGCGAATGTCCTACTGTCCGTGTCCACTTAACGGAGATGTGTGGTTTTAAATCTTGTGCGTTTCTTCCCTGCCTCCAGATTACAGGGCCTGATAACAAAGGAATTTATAAAGGAGACCGGGAGTCCAGTGGGAAGTACACGTTTGCAGCCCACATGGATGGAACATACAAGTTTTGTTTCAGCAATAGGATGTCTACTATGACTCCAAAGATAGTGATGTTCACCATTGACATTGGGGAGGCCCCCAAAGGACAAGACATGGAAACAGAAGGTGAGCTGAACGTTCAGAAGACTTCCGTCGCATCCTGAGAACTAATATTGTGTACGTTTTTATTCGTCTGAATGGAGTGTTTATTTTCATTTCCTATTCTAGGTTTATTCATCGTCTTTAAAACCAAAACCTTTTGTGATACATACTTTGTATTTCTCCAGGACTCCTAATTAACAAAAATAATTTTCTGGGAACTATATATTTCTATTTCAGTTCTTTACGATGGTCTCTTGCAATTTAGTCCTTCTGCGCTCTCGTAAACACGTAGGTCATGTGTGTTTTAGATTGGTGGTTGTGTGGATTTGCTAATCCTGGTATATATGTTATCGTTTATCATGTGTTCATGTACACATGACTAGTTTGGTTAAATTTTGTTGTTTTATTTTTGTATGTGTTTATATTTTATACTTTTCTTTAGGTGGTGGAGACACCTGGGATGGTAGGTGGATTGTTTTTTGACAGCATCCTGTCTTTTTGTGTATTTTTGTTTGCTGCTAATTTCTGCTTTCCTTCTTTCTAACCTGTTTGTTCGCATGGGAGTGATTTTTCTCTTAATTAGAAAACCCATACAACTAATTAGAGCTTTAGAGTGCTTGTTTTCTGTGGTTTTTATTTGGATGATGGGAGGTACAGGTTAGGTCATTTTAAACTAAGGGCATTGGAAATACAGGGATTGACATTTTAGTAGTAACATCGTACTTTCTTTTAGATGAATGCTGATGGTGGAAAGATTCAGCTGTAACTGGAGGGATCAGAGTCTTAATTAAACATAGCTAATGGCACATGGTGCTCTTGACTTTGTAGGGAGTACTTCGTTGACTTGTTTTTACCATTATTACAGTTTTCTAACTTAAAATTTGGTTGGACGTGAATTCCAGTTCTAGAAGCTCTGTCTTGATAGCGTGAGAAAGGCTCTTTGGGCCGTACGTTGCGTTTAGATGACCAGCAACAAACCCTGAATTGAGTCTTCTGGATAAATTGGTTACCAAGAGCCAGCACATTTGGATTTTTGGAGAGGAGGGGGCATGGTGTACATCAGGATTTGTGGAAACTATCAGTTCAGCACATTTCATAGTGTTAACGTGATAATGTTTGTCTTCGATATTAACTAGTTAGTAGAGTATAGTAGTAGAGTTATAAAGAAGTATTTGTTGGGGCACCTGGGTGGCTCAGTCGGTTAAGTGTCCGACTTTGGCTCAGGTCATGATCTCGCGGTTTGTGACTTCGAGCCCCACGTCAGGCTGTATGCTGACCGCTCGGAGCCTGGACCCTGCTTCAGATTCTGTCTGTCTGTCTCTCTGTCTCTCCTCCGCTCATGTTCTCTGTCTCAAAAAATAAGTAAACATTTAAAAAAAGTATTTGTTAGGTTTTGAAATCTGTAGAATTTATATATAGAGAATCTCACTACCTAGTAATTCTTGTGCTTGCTTTTCTCGGCCATTTACAGTGTAGAACTTGGCTAACACAAGGAAAACTAGGAGTTTTGAAGGGGTTTGTGCTTGTTCATTTTCTGGAAATTGGTCCTTTCTAAATAGTTAGAAAATGTTGGTTGAGGAATGTGACTATTGAATTATTCTTAAGTAATCCTTTAACATAATATTAAAAATTCTTGCTTTGTTTGTTACTCTCAACGAATGGAAGCTGTGAAATTAAGCCTTACTCAAAAGGAACGGTCCTCAGGTGAGGACAGTTTTTGCCCCCAAGGGAACATTTGGCCAATATCTAGAGACTTTTTTTTTTAAAAGTATGCTCCATGCGCAGCGTGGGGCTTGAACTCCCTACTCTGAGATTAAGGGTCACATATGCTAACAACTGAGCCAGTCAGGTGCCCTTATCTGGAGACATTTTTGATTCTCATGGCTGGATGGAAGATCCTACAATGCACTGGACAGCCCCCCACAACAAAGAATTTTCTGGTCCAAAATGTCATCAATGCCATTCCTGAGAAACCCTGCTCCTGAGGTTTCACATCGTGCTTGGGGCTTCCAAAGTGAGTTAGTGAGGAATTACCTTAGTACTGGACGTGGCCTCTGCTGGGAATCTTCTCTTGTGGTACATACTTTCCTAACTGCTCATTGTCGTAACGCAACACTGCCTAGAAGCATACGCTTACTCTTCAGAACTGTCACTTCACCTTGTATTCATTTTTGGCTAAAAAGAATACCTGATTTTAAACCTTGTGCAGCTGTGAGCTTGAATTTTCACTTACAATGCCTGCCATTCCCCACTGTAGTGAAATGACTGCTTTGAGTTTCAAAGAAGAACTTTTGGGTTTTGGTGTGGATTTTTTCAAGAATGTCTTAAGGTTTTTCTCCATTCAGCTTCATTGAGATTAAAAGTCTGTTTTGTTGCTGCTTTTAAATTAACATTAGAGTTATATGATTCTGATGATCTTGCTCTTAAGTTAACATTAGAGTTATGATTCTAAAGCATAGGTTTTGATTTTAGTTTAAATGTTGTTATTTGTAGGATTATTAGGAATTTTGTTTGTTTTATATTTTGTGTTCCCCCACTCCAGTTCCCCCCCCCCTTCAGTTAGCAGTCAGTATAGTGAACTTAGCAACAGTTCACTAGAGGAGATTCCTTAGGGTTGATTGTTTTCCTTTAGTTCTAGGAAGTATTACGTACTATGTTTGCCACCCTGACAGAGGTTTCTGTACTGGGAGTGAACTTTAAGAAAATGCTCTGAGAATTAACTTGTCATCAGTAGCCCAAGATGATGTCGGAGCCATTTCTAAACAGCTTCCTTTATGTGCCTTCTCTGAGGAATATTTTGAGGACGAGTGCTTTAAAAGTGTTTTCAAAAGGAGATTGCCAAATATGTGCTAATCCGTGTTCAAATTTTGCTGTAGCTCACCAGAACAAGCTGGAGGAGATGATTAACGAGCTGGCGGTGGCGATGACCGCTGTGAAGCATGAGCAGGAGTACATGGAAGTCCGGGAGAGGATACACAGAGCGAGTAAGTGGACGCTGTCACCGTGCGGCAGGGGCCGGTGGCCGTGGAACTGTGATGGCGTATTACTCAACAGCTCGCTTATGTTTTCCTCATGTGAACATTTTACAGACATTATCCTACTAAAGCCTTGACTTAAAAAAAAGCACTTATGCAAAGATATTTTTTGAGTACATGTTTGTAGAGCTTTGTTTATTATTGGGACACTAATTCTGAACTGAAAAATGCTGTGAAGATTTAGCACAAGCTTTTAAGAGTTTAAAAAAAACTATGGTCAGCCGGGGAATAAAGTGATTGTTTTCCTAAAGCAGGAAGGAAAACTGTGAAGTGGTTGGTTTTTAATCACATATTTTGAAATTTCTGGGCCAATGTTAATATTATATGCTGAGAGTTAGCTTTTTTCCCCTAACATGGAATTTTAATTTAGAGAAAATAGCACTAAAATATGAATCTAGGCAGTCACTAGGTGAAGCTCAGTTTAGGTTCCTAATTTGTAAACTGGGAACGGGGAGTAGGTTTGTCTGTGGGAGCAGTGATGGCTGGAAACCCCACGTTTGGTCACAAAAGCCTATTTAGGCCATGATGTAGCCTTAAGTACTGTGCTTTTGGACGTAAAATTAAGAGGTACCATACTGACACACAGACCAGACACTGTATCTTAGATCCAGGTCCACATCTACGGTTCAGTGTTTTTTTTATCCTCCAAATAGTTCTTGGAGGTAGATCGCACGGGAGCAAGCTTGTCTGTGAATGCAGAGTGGTTTATATCAGGGGTCTGTTCTGAGCTTGGGGTAGGGAGCGGAGAGAAGAGGGACTCAAAGGGACAGCGGGCACAGGCTAAACCTCTTCAGGGTGTGGTTTGTGTTCCCTCTTCCCTCTACGTCTCTTCTTGTCACATATGGAAATGAGCCATCAGGACTTGGAGCGCACACTTTGCCTTTCTGTGGGAGAGGAACGAGTAACCACAGCAGGCTGGAAAGTGAGAGCCCCTGTTCTCACTGATTTGGAGCGGTTCGGGGCGTCAGGTGGGCCGAGGCATGTGTACATGCTCTCCTGCCTCTTCCACCGGGATTCCTTCTCTTTGCCTCCACTCGTAATCTGCTCGCTCCCTGGGATCACCACCTTCTCTCCCTCACTTGGCGGGGACACATTTGCTGAGTACCTTGCTGACTGCCGGGGGCCGGCCCATTCTGGGATGAGAAGGGCACTGAGCGGTGTCTGAGGGCCAAGGGCTTTCATTGCTTTTCATTTTAACCAGTTCAGACCTGATGGCTTCAGAGATATGGGAAGTTGTTGGGAACACGGCAGCCAGAGAAAGCACCTGTCTTCTGGTCTGTGGAAGACATCCAGCCTTCTTCTTTCACACCTTATTTGAGCGGAGATGCTCCCGCATTTGTTTGACAAATAGAATTTTAGGCATTGTGTTTATTTTTGCAAATCAAATAGTTCCCACGGTGTTGTTTGTTTTTTTGTACATCTTCCTATAGCACTTAACTCCTTAGAAATGAACATAATTTTTTTTTTACTGCAGTGTTGTGATAATAGCTGTGTGTGTTACTTCTAGATCTGGCAGGTGTGTGAGTAGTGTGAGGACAGTGTCTTATATACATACTTTTCTGAGTGAAGTGAAGGGAGAGATAAATACTTCTTTTTACATGATTGCTTAATATTTTGAAGTGTTGACTTAGCCATTTCTGTTTAGACACAAATCTTAGAAAGCTAAGATTTCACACTTAGGCTAGATATTGATTACTAAGTCTTCGTCAGAAGTAAACTTCATTGGTGATTTTTTTTAGAGTTCTAGTTAATAATATTTTTGGGTGTGTGTCTTTTCTTACTCTGGGGAAAAAAGCCCACTTTTTAGTAACTAAGTTACCTTTTTGGGAACATGTTCATTGCTTTTCACTTCTTTTTGAGTGATTATCAGTCCACTAGCTATTATAAGTTTAGTCAGTGTTTTACAAATGTTACACAGATATCTAAAAATATGTACTCCCTCAGCTGTTTTATGTTGTTACTATCTTGCTAATTATAATTGTTTTTAATATTGGTCATTTGTAGAAAAATCAGAAACTGCCTAGTAATTAAAAACACGTCTCTAGAATTTGATGGGAAATGTGAAAGAATATGACATAGATTGAGCAGAATAAATTATTAAAGAGTGGTCATGGCTGTTACTGTAAAGTTCAGATCCTTAGCTTACGAGTGGGATAAATCATGAGACTGGTTCCAGTTGGGAGTAGCAGCTAGTGGTCCATGAAACTGGGAAGCCTTCTCGAACAGCCACCAAGTGCATAGTTGATGCTTAATATGTGCTGAATAAGTGTTCAAGGAAAAAGCCACTTTGACACATTTTGACTTGATAGGTTGTGCTTTTTGGGTAGCTATATGATCTTGAAACGATTTCTTAGTTTTTTTAAGTCCATTTTTTGATTCAGCAAAAAGGATTATAATGTAGGACTATTTTAATGGAAGGGAGAAAGAAGGTTGTATTGGGTTTTTAGCTCTAGCGGTTAAAGTCACTTGGGTGTCACTTTTCCTCTCCGCTCCCTGTAGATAAGTGGCATAGGCTTGACCATACCCCATGAATCTTTAAGATCCAATTTAAATCTAAAATTTTCTGCTTCTGAGTTTGTTGAGTTGCTTGGGGACAAAAGACAAAAAATATTTAGACTACTGGGAATGGTGTGCAAAATATGACTTCCCGAGAGTAAAACTAGGATGATTGATGATGCTTATGCTTTTTTTCTTTTTTTTGGTTAAATTTTGTTTGTTTGTTTGTCCTCACAGTCAACGACAACACAAACAGCAGAGTGGTCCTTTGGTCCTTCTTTGAAGCTCTTGTTCTAGTTGCCATGACATTGGGACAGATCTACTACCTGAAGAGATTTTTTGAAGTCCGGAGGGTTGTTTAAAAAGCCTTTTCCTGATGATCTCAAAATCATAATTCACTGTTTACCAAACATCTTGGTCATAATAATGTCATTAGTTTCTACATTTTTATTTTCAGAACTGTACATTCACAGCTTATGTTTTTTTGTGATTAATAGATATTGGGGGAAAACACCTTTTTAGGAAAGTTATAGTGAAAATTGGACACTTGATTGGCATAGTTTCTTATTTGAATTCTGCCTCCATTATATAGGCCTTTCAGAACTCAAACACTGTAAATGAAATACAGGCATAGAGTCCCTGTTATATCTATTTTCCTTTTGTTTTCATGATAAAATGCAGTTTGTTCAGAAAAGTACTTTACGGATAGTACTTCACTAAAATGACCACATTCTTTGGATCCCTTCCCCTGCAGTTTAAGTCATTAAAGATTCATTTTGTTGAGTCCTTATGAGAAACAACAGTCTGAATCTTGACGTTCTCCACCCAGCCTGTGGGCCACTCTCTGACTGGAGTATGTTACCAGGTTGGTACTTTTACACTTGTCTGTCTTGTTTCTGCTTTGAAGATAAGACTTCCCCCAACAACATTTCTCCCCCTAAATTGTATTTTGAACCTAAGACTCAATCACCTCCAATCAGATTGATGACATAGCAGCTAATAACCATTTCTGGTTTCTGCCTAACCTTGTAAGAAGCCTCTACTAAAGCCAGTGTCCTGGGTGTCACAGCAAATGGTAGCTCTTTGTCTTTCTGTGCTGGCACATCCACTTTCTCCACTCATGGCATGTAGGGAGTGTGCATTCATGCAATTGGAAAGATCTGGGTTTCTGATGCCAAAGGGTTAAAGCCTCTTGGATTTCATTGCAGTGATATACAGCCACTATTTTATTTTTGATCAGTGGCATTTTGGCCACTGTTTAATTAGGGTACTGAACATCACTGTCAGTACTAGGATTTTGTTTTTCTTTTTCTTGGGTCTCTCTCTTTCGGCACATGTGAATTTTGTTTTGTATAAAATGAAATGACTTTCTCTTGGTCTCTGATTATGGGTTTAAAATTAAAGGCGCATCTGGTGGTGTGGGGGCGATCCAGGATTATGTTGTGACTGATGTATATTAGTTACTTGTACATTGTTTTTGGATCTTTGCAAGGGGAAAACTACAAGTAACGAGTTTTATATAATTAATTTAAATTTGTTACAGGTTTTCATGTTCAGGATAAACAATTTTTCAACCTTGGGTGAAAATACTTGCAACAGTTTAGGGTGACTGTATTTTACCTTAAGATAGCTGTTGCAATGCCAATTTTTTTTTTTTGGGTGTGTGTGAAAACACTTCAAAATTGAATTAAAAGATGTACATTTAAAATTGGTTGTGTATCTAATCTGCCCCAGGTTCAGTAAATAAACAATTCTTTTTAAAAACAGTCTTAGTATTCTGTGTTTCATATTAATGCTTAAATAACATTTGTTAAAGTACCAGCTTTCTGTTCACGTTTCAAATGACACATGTTCATGTTTTCTGAGTTATTATGCATGATAAATGTCTGTCACTGTTTTAAAAAAATAGTTATTTATTTTGAGAGAGCTCTAGTGATTACATGAGTGAATGGGGGAGGGACAGAGATAGAGGGAGAGAATCCCAAGCAGGCTCCATGCTGTCAGCCAGGACCCCGATGTGAGGCTTGAACTCTCGAACCATGTGAGATCATGACCTGAGCTGAAATCAAAGGTCAGATGTTTAACCGACTGAGCCACCCAGGAACCCCACATGGTCACTTTTTAGGTCTCTAAACTTGAGGACAGTAAGTAGGAACCCGGTATTAGCTTTCCTTGTGTGGTTTTCTTTGATGATTTGTTGTTAACATTTTAAGTAGTTTTTTTTTTCATTTTGAAAGAACTGAGCTTTTTTCACCCAAGAATGTGGTTTATGGATGTGGGAAATAAATTTAGGAAGGATTAAGTGATTTGTGCAAGACCCTCATTGGTGGAATCAGAAACTAGATCACTGCATTTAGAAACTCTTCCTGTTCCTCTGTTACACTAAGGGCCTGCTTATGATAAAAGAAACTACTATTTGTTGAATGCTGGCACTCTGCTAAGCCCTGTATGTGGTCTATCTCATCTGTTCTTCAAAACAGCCCTTACTTTTGGTGTTACCCTAATCCTCATTTTGGAAATAGGGAAACAGGCTTGGAAAGCAGCCAAGGATCTGAAAATTAGTAAGTGGAGCCCCAAATGCAAATGCAAGAATGCTCTTTCCCTCAGCGTTGGTTTTCAGAACTGTGGAAGTCCCAATTTATTGTTATTTTAATGTTTATTTTTTATTAAAAAATTTTTTTTTGTTTTTTAAAAATTTATTTCTGAGAGAGAGAGACCGCATGAACAGGGGAGGGTCAGAGAGAGAGGGAGACACAGAATCTGAAACAGGTCCAGGCTCTGAGCTGGCTGTCAGCACAGAGCCCCACGCAGGGCTCGAACCCACGAACCGTGAGATCATGACCTGAGCCAAAGTTGGACGCTTAACCAACTGAGCCACCCAGGTGCCCCTGGAAATCCCATTTTATAAAACAGTTGTCAAAGGTATTTTGTTTGAGATGTGATCCTATTTCTGTGGAGACGTTGCCTCAAGCTTTTTATCTTTCACTTCATTTAGTTTGAGATGACTGCAGTCTGTGGGAGCACTGTTCCCATTTAACCCAAAAATATTTGACTGACTGCTTTGTGCTATCATTTGTAGCCACTGGATTAAATAAAGAAAAATTCCCAATGTCGTGGGACTTACCTTTTAGTGGAGAAGACGAACCTAATATGTAAATTAATTGGCACATAAATGGCAAGTGCCATGGAGGAAAAAACTAAAGCAGGGTGAGCTGTTGTAGTGGTTAGGAAGGAAAGGAATCGCCGAGAGGACATTTATTTGTAAAGACCTGCTGGGTGTGAGGGAGCAAGCCGCGCACGGAGCAGGGAAAGCGCTGTGCTGAGGGGCCCAGCCTGTAATCGGTGACTGATAAAAGCTTGACAAATGAATGTGCGTGGACGATCGAGTGGCCGCCGCCAGTGCTGAGCCCAGGATGGGGAGACTGTTCTCCTTTGGGGGTTTCCCCTTCTCGGAAGTGAGCCACGTTTATTGTAGCAGGCAGGCTTCGGGGCCCCATCATCAACCCTGTCTCGCATGCCTGTTACCCTGGGGCTCCGGGGCTGGGATGCACTTCTGTCCAGTCCCTCCAGACCCAGTTGTCCTTCGGCCAGGACGCGGTGTTGTGCTGCCACCTGCCTCTGACGGGCGCAGAGGGTGAGCGTGCCGGAGACCCTGCCGTAGGAACGGTGGGACGGCGCCCGAGCCAGGTGGCCGCGCAGGACGGACAGCACCGCTCGGGGCCCCGCCGCGCCCCGCCGCCCGCTTCCACGCTCCGCGGTCACTTCGCAGCAGCCCGTCGTGCGGCGCTTTCCCCGCCCTCCGGAACTTTGCTGCCGGAGCTCGGTTCCCGGCAGTGTCCGGGCGGCCGGAAGCGGAAGTGCTCGCCGGCGGCGCCCAGGCGGCATCCAGGTGGCGGCGGCGGAGGCTGCGGGGAGCGCTATGGAGCACGTGACGGAGGGCTCCTGGGAGTCGCTGCCGCTGCGGCTGCACCCGCGGGTGCTGGGTGCGCTGCGGGAGCTGGGCTTCCCGTACATGACGCCGGTGCAGGTACCCGGTGCTGCCGGGCGGAGGAGGGTCCCCGTGTGCGAGAGGCATGCGGGCAAAGGGAGGCTCCGAGCGGGCCAGGCCCCCAATCGTCGGACGCGGCCGGTGGATGGCAGCTTTAGGTCTCGCGTCCTGGACCTGTCACCCCTCCGGCCGGGACTTTTTGCCACGTCTCAGGCGGTCCGCACTCGGGGGCTGCCCAGCTGGTTATCGACCCCGGCAGGGAGGAGCGGCAGCGCACCGGTGCCGGGGCCCCAACCTTCCTCGATCCCTCCTTTGAGTGCTTGAGTGCCGGGGCCCAGGTGCCTGCCGCATCCCGCTCCCGCCCCCTCTAGCTGTGCGATCCGAGGCAGGTGACTTAACCTCTTTATGCTTTTGTGCTGTTTTCCTACTCTGTAAAATGAGGAAAGTAACTACCTGTCTCATACGGTTGTCGCGGGACTTAACACAGGACGGCGTTGGGCACATTATGGGAGCTCAGTAAATATCACCTGCAGTTGTTATTTTGTGGACTAAGTGAAGGGTCCTGGTGCAATTTCTTTACTCGAAGAGATACTTACTGATGAATACTATGTATCAGGTACTTTTCTAGGCTCTGCGGATGTTGCAGTGTTAGTCCCCAGTCAAGGGCCTTATTTTCTAATGCACAGGAGGGAGAAAGAAGTAGAAGAATAAGGTTATCTGAACTGGTGGTAAGTGTTACTAAGGAACTAAAACACACTGCTGTAACAGACAATGACAGTAATGTACAGGATAGGAGGAAAGGTGGAGTGTGAGAGAGGGCCTCTCTGAGGGTGTCGCTGAGCTAACACCTG
Organism: Hyaena hyaena; assembly: GCF_003009895.1. Classification (NCBI taxonomy): domain Eukaryota; kingdom Metazoa; phylum Chordata; class Mammalia; order Carnivora; family Hyaenidae; genus Hyaena; species Hyaena hyaena. The sequence goes on along the minus strand of NW_024080632.1, from coordinate 2,530,887 downwards.
AGTGATTGAGGGGGAGCTGACTGTGGGCCGATTGGGGGCAGTGAGAAATGCCAGTGCAAATGCCCTGGGGCTAGAGATGACCTGGGAGGAACCGAAAGAAGGTATTTGGCTGGAGCATTGGGAGTAGTATAAGAGATGAACAAAGCAGGGTCCACATTGTGCAGGGTCCTGGGAGTCTGTATTATATTTAAATGCAGTAGGAAGCCATATTAATGGAAGGCTAGGTACGAAGGGAAGGGAGGTGACTGATGTGTAGGAAGTGGACTTCAGATTCGAAGAGGCCAGAGGGCCAGTGTCCTGTGAGAGATGACGGTGGCTTGGCATGGAGAGAAGCAGTGGATGTTGAGAAGTGAAATTTGAGATAGCTTTGGGGTTGTTGAGGGACTAGATAATAGGGGTTACAAAAGACAGGAATCTAGAGGGAAGCTGAGGGTTGCATTGTTAGTAGCCTGGTGGATGGCGGTACCACCTACTGAGATGAGGAAGGCTGGGGGGGAGGGGGTAGCGTGTTTCTGAGGGAAATTGAAGAGTTTTGCTCTGAAATACCAAGTTGGGATGTCCGTTAAGATCCTCAGGAAAGATGTCAAGGAAGCTGGAGTCAGAGCTTGGGAGTGCTGTGTGCCCTGCCTTGGGAATGTGGTGCGAAGGAGAGACTCCGTGTCTGTCCTCGGCAGTGACGATCAGGGTCAGTGCTAGTCAGCAGACGTGTGAGGCTTTGAACACTCGAAATCTGGTGAGTCCAAATTGAGATGTGCTCCAACTGTAAAAAGTAGAATGGATTTTGAAGACTTAGCTTGAAAAAAGGGTGGAACATATCGTCTTAATTAATTTTAAAATAACTCATTACAGGGGCGCCTGGGTGGCTCAGTCGGTTAAATGTCTGACTCTTGATATGGGCTCAGGTCAGGATTCCAGGGTTGGGGGATTTAGCCCCCCATCCGGCTCTGTGCTAGGTGTGGCGCCTGCTTGGGATTCTTTCTCCCTCCCTCTTTCTCTCTTTCTGCCCCTCCCTCGCGCGCTCGCACTCTCCCCCTCTCAAAATAAATAAGTAAATAAATAAGAGATAAAATACTCATTATGTGTTGAGGTGACAATAGTTTGGCTATTGGGTGAGATAAAATATATTAGTAAATTCATTTTACGTGTGTCGTCTTAGTTTTATTGTGGCTACCAGAAAATTTAAAACCATGTATGTAGGTCACGTCATATTTCTTTTGGACATCAGTGGTCTAGAGCAATTTGTCCGTCTAGGCACTACTGATATTTAAACTGGCTAATTCTTTGTTGTGGGGAACTGTCCTGTCCATTGTTGGCTGTTTATAACAGCATCTCTGGCTTCTACCTACTAGATGCCAGTAGCGCAGCCTCCTCTCTCTGGGTTGTGACAACCAAAACTGTCTCCAGGTAGTGCCAGATATTCTCCAGGGACATAGGAATCCTCCACGCTGAGAACCCCTTTCACGGAGGTCATTAGAAAAGTCCTGCATGTGCTGTGATGGGTAAGCTCAGGCTCTGGGGACCAGGAGAGGAGTCCTGGAGGCGATGACTTTAGAGCTGAGACCGGGGTGGGCTTCAGGCTTAGCCACTAGTTGCTGAAACCAAAGGACGAGGCTGCTCACAAAACCTAGAGGTTCTCTGTGGTGTTTAAAACCAGAGGTTTATTTGAATCATTTTTTGACCTGGAAGGGACCGTACAACTCAGTGTCTTCAAACCCGTTCTGGTCCAGAGAGGAAAAGGAGGTGAGGCAGGGCTAGACTCCAGGCCTCCCGAATCCCAGATCAGTTTACCGTCCCCCACGCTGTCCATGTAGACACCATGGTCGTGTCGCCTCTCAGCCAAGCCTGCTGGGGTGCCTTGTGACTCAGCTGAGCGCCTGTGTTGTGGGGTCCAGGGTGACCTCGGCCACCGACTCTGTTCCTAGCGCTTTGGGCCGCCTCCGTGGAGCCTGGCACTCTCTAACCAGTGCTTTGCCTCTCTTCCCCCAGTCTGCAACCATCCCTCTGTTCATGAAAAATAAAGATGTCGCTGCAGAGGCGGTGAGTACCTTGTGCAAACACGCAGCCTATTCTCCTATTTTCCCCCTGGACGAACCGGAGCAAACCAAGTTTCCTCCCTCTTGGCAGGTCACAGGCAGCGGCAAAACGCTCGCTTTTGTCATCCCCATCCTGGAAATTCTTCTGAGAAGGGAAGAGAAGTTAAAAAAGCATCAGGTAAAGACCGCTAAGCGGCTTATTTTTCACTTAGCCATCGTAGAGTTCACAGTTGCGAGAAGCTGGTCAGAAGATTGGAGAAGAAGAAAATCTGTCGTCTTTATTTGCAGATTCCGGATTTGTGAATTTGCCTGCCTGTTGAGATTTATTTGTGGCTCCCCAAATCAGTACTTCACTGTTTGCTTGCTCATTCACGAATTTGTGCAGTGTAGCAACAAATCTGTCACGTGGTGTGCAGATTCCCAGCTGAGTTTGAGCCGGGGCTGTGCTCTGCCTTCTTGGGTCAGCTCAGACTATGAAGAGCTGTCCTTCCCACAGTCTGTTTACTGCTGGGATTTTTGCTGGCGATGCCAGGGTTTGAGGCGGCTTCACGCATGGCGCTCGAGCACTGCCGAGTGTCCCCGAGCAGAAGGCTGCGTTGGCCCTTCCGGGGAACGCACCTGTTAGAGCCGCTGCCTTCGGGCCTGACTTACAGGGCTGCTGGCTGTGACTTTGGTGTTGGTAAACCTACTATATCTTATTCGAGGGATCTTTAAACAGAAACACGCATAAAAGCATCTCATGTCTTGATTGACAGAACACGACCCGATAACCATGCGTTTCCCCCCAGAACCATGTGTCGGTGTTGTGAATAACGCGACCTGATAATCCCCACAGCGTCCGTGCTGTGAATAATGCGACCTGACTGTAGTTTAGAGCAGTAATTGAAAGGATGCTGAAGAAGCCCCCGGAAGTGCTGTTGCTCTAGGGACTTTGCTCTGTGAGGTGGAGGGTCCTGGCGTGTGTGTTCAGCCGTGCGACCTTGGGCGCTGCTGATCATGTCCTTTCCCCCCATGCGGGCAGGTCGGAGCCTTAATCATCACACCAACGCGAGAGCTGGCTATTCAGATAGATGAGGTCCTAGCGCATTTCACGAAGCCCTTCCCGCAGTTCAGGTGAGTTGGATGTGGCATCCCTGTCTGCCTTGGTGGTTACTTTGCCTGACCTGCTCAAAGACCTGTTTCTTGTCTTAGCCAGATTCTCTGGATCGGAGGCAGGAATCCTGGAGAAGACGTCGAAAGGTTTAAGGAACAAGGGTAAGTTTGCTTGCTTCTGCCCCTTTTCTTGCTTGTTTTTGGCCCTGAACCCAAGAGGAAGCTGGTCTAGGCCTAACTGGGAGCACTTCCTTCAGCAGCTCCCTCTCCCCCAAAAGTTTCATTCTCCAGGCCAGCCTCCCATTTTGCCTGCTGGCTCCTTCCCATAAGGTGCTGATGAGCCTTTCCTCTCCGGTGAGTCTTACTCCTGCAGAGGAGTCCCCCTGCTGTCCCCAGGCTGACTCTGTGGGACATGACTCTCTGCTCTTCTCACTCTGGGCTCTCTCAGTGGTCTCAAACCACCCCTGGCGGTCGCTGACCTCGCCCCAAGCCCAGACCTGCAGCCTCCTGTCTGCCTGGTACCTGCCAGGCCTCTCCCAGCTGTTGCAAACACGTCTGCAATGGGTGCTTTTTATCCCCAAACCTGACCATCCCCTGGAGTTTCCCAGCCGTATATCCACCCACATGCTTCTCCCAAAGTCTGGGAGTTGGCCTTGATGCCTCACTGTCCCCTCCATCACCTCCCCACCCCTCCCCACCCCCGTTAACCATCACCGAAGCCTTTGCATTTTCTCTCCAGAGCACACATCTCTAACCCTTTGCTTTTCTCCCTTGCCTCCTCTCCTGCCCTGATATAAACCACCTTGTCTTCCACGGGGTGTTTCTGCTCTGCATTTCTACCCTTGCCTTCTTATAACCCACTCTCCCCGGAGCAACCCAGATGGCCTTTTCAGAACGCCAGTCTGATTATGTCACTCACTGAAAACTCTTTAATGGCTTCTGCTGGCCCTTAGGAAGCATTCTGATGTTCGTAAGGGACTTGCTAGGCCACCGTTCTCTGCTACCTTCCCATGCCCTTGCTGCTCAGTTTGCATCTCAGTCACTGCATGGGCCAGGCTCCCCGTGTCCCCAGGCTGGCTCTGGAGGTCAGCATTGCACCCGTTAAACGGGTGTTTAACGAACAGGTGAATGTTTGAGTCTGTGGTGGCCATCGGCCCTTTGGATTTTTTTCAGTCCCACCATGAGTAAGGTTTATAATGAGCAGTGGTCAGTTTTGTGGCCAATTTCTTAGAGAATCTTAGTGAAGAGAACTGCTTCTATTGAGCATTTACCATCTTCCAGCTATACCATGAGATGCTTTTCAGCATGGGTCAGAGGATAGTATCAGTGTGTGAAAGGACTGGGGTGGGATTGGTGGGAACTGCCCAGCACACGCCCGAGTGCTCATCTCTAGCTGATAGTTGCCTTGCAGGAATCTGGGCTCAATATCACCAGAGTGTGAATTTTTAAAAAAGAATATGGAATTCCAGATTCTTATGTGTTAGCTCCAGACTTTGTTAACTATTGGCATGTAATTCACAATAAAAAACAACAGACTTCTTGGAGTGCCAGGCTGGCTTAGTCAGTGGAGCCTGCAACTCTTGATCTTGGTGTTGTGGGTTTGAACTCCACATTGGGTGTAGATATTACTTAAAAATAAAATCTTCAAGCAAACAAACCAACTTCTTGCAGGTCAGCCAGTGTGTTGGGGCTGCATTTGGTCTTTCATCTGGGGTGGTTCGTCTGGGGTTGTGATCTTTACATGAAATTCTCTCTAATTCTGTTAACATTCTCATTTTATAGATGAGCTAGCTGAGGCCGAAAGTGGTTGAATAACTTGTTTTAGGTAAAGGGTCAGCAGACCTTTTCTGTGAAGGAACAGATGGCAAATAATTTTGGTTTGTGGACCTCAGGGTTTGTCACAGACAAGTATTCAGCTCCACTGTTGTAGCGTGAAAGCCACCAGAGACAATACGTGAAGGGACGGGCGTGGTTGTGTGCCAGTGAGATGTCACAAAAACAGGTGCAGGCCCTATGTGGCCAGCGGGCCGGCCTGTGCCGACCCCGTGCTGGGTCTTGGCTCTGAACCCGGTCTGCGTCCCTCACGGCTCCAAGCTTTACTGCCCTGAGCCCTGTCCCCTACTCACTTCCCTTCGCACTTCCTCTGCACTTCCCTTCACTGGAGCTTCGACAGCTTCTGAGGGGGGTACATGACATTTGGTATCTGGGATCGCAGATATTCCCAAGATCCAGAGAATGTGGTAAACGTTACTGTGTTTTCAAAGTGGGAACATCGTCGTGGCCACTCCAGGCCGCTTGGAGGACATGTTCCGGAGGAAGGCAGAGGGCTTGGATCTGGCCAGCTGTGTGAGGTCGCTGGACGTCCTGGTGTTGGATGAGGCGGACAGACTTCTGGACATGGGGTTTGAGGCAAGGTACTGGACTGCGGGCTTCGTTGGCTTCGGGTGATACTGGGCGAAAAGGAGAGCACATTGGAATTCCTTCACCATTTTGTGACTGCCTTTATTGGCCTCCTTTGAATTTCAGATTATTAGGTTGTTTGATCCTGCAGTTTCTACCACACAGCTTCCATTCCAGTTCTGCTTCTTAACGTGTACTTTCCTTCATGATTTCTTTGAAAGTTCGCATGTGTGTTTTAAACAGCTCCTTTGGGATATAATTCATATATTACACAATTCACCTATTTAAAATGTATGATTTAATGGTTTTTGGTCTCGAAAGTTTTTGTTTTCATTCTCTGCTTTTATTGCTCCACTTGATAACAGTATAATTATGTGTTTATGTTGGACAAAACTTGAAAAAATGAGAGTATAGTCTCATCCCTTCGTAATGTTTACAATCCTGTAATCGTTTCTCTTCCTGTCATTTTAAATACGTGTTTAGTGTCATAAAGTGATATTTGTTGACTATGCTGATAAATGAGGGGTTAAGTTTGAGCCCTCTTTTTTAGCATAAACACCATCCTGGAGTTTTTGCCAAAGCAGAGGAGAACAGGCCTTTTCTCCGCCACTCAGACGCAGGAGGTGGAGAGCCTGGTGAGAGCGGGGCTCCGGAACCCCGTGCGGATCTCGGTGAAGGAGAAGGGCGTGGCGGCCAGCAGCACCCAGAAAACTCCTTCCCGCCTGGAGAACTACTACATGGTGCGCACTGGGTGGCGTCCTTACTGATTCCGGCCCTCAGTCCTGATGCTGCCTGGGGTCTAAGGTACTCTGTGGCACTGTCTTTAGGGCAGCTGCCTGGAGGCTTTGTTGGAATCAGGCAGGCTCACTAGGTGGGGGGTGATCCTCACTGCCGAAGTTTCTGGGCTGGGCTGATAAAGCCAGGGGGCCGCCCTTGGCCTTTCCCAGGCAGAGGGTGGGTCCGTAGGTAGCGTGGTGCGCGGTCAGGACGGGTGCCTGAGTGCGGCCCCGGCTGCACATCTTGGCTTTGTCCCTCACTAACGGAACCAGAGGCACTTCCCTGTACAAAGGAGGCTCCGGCACTGCCCACCTCATAGGTCGTGGTGAGGACGGATTTATTATTAGTACAGATGAAGGTTATTCGGCCAGTGCTTAGTACCAGTCAGTCCTGATAAACGGTAGCTTTGGACACCCACTGTGGCTGTCGCTGCATTCTGCTGGCTCGTATTCACTTCCGTGACTGCACATCTGAGTGTGTGAGGAGAAATTCCAAACTTAGGATTCGGTTTTCATAAAAATAGGAGGAATGCATGCAGATGGGTTTAAACGGCTCTAATTTAGGGGCCTGAGTGGAGCACTTGATTATGTTTAGAATGACTGGAGTCTGTCTCCATGGAGGTCTTTCCAATTTTGTACGTTCCTTCTGGAAACCTGTGTTCATCTTAGAGCAGTGATTTCTGAACATGGGGATATACCAGAATCTCTTGGGCTCTTAAATAATAGGGATTCTTAGGGCACCTGGGTGACTCAGGTTGGGCGTCCCACTTTGACTAAGGTCATGATCTCACAGCTTGTGGGTTCGAGCCCTGCGTTGGCTCTGTGCTGACGGCTCGGAGCCTGGAGCCTCCTTCCGATTCTCTGTCTCCCACTCTCTCTCTCTCTACCCTTCACCTACTCATGAGCTCTCTCAAAAATAAACATTCGGGGCACCTGGGTGGCTCAGTCGGTTAAGCTTCCGACTTCGGCTCAGTTCATGATCTCGCGGTTCGTGGGTTCAAGCCCTGCGTCGGATTCTGTGCAGGCAGCTCAGAGCCTGGAGCCTGCTTCAGATTCTGTGTCTTCCTCTCTCTCTGCCTGTCCCCCACTCATGCTCTGTCTCTCTCTGTCTCAAAAATAAAAACTTTAAAAAATAAGTAAACATTAGAAAATATCTATAAAAATAAGAAGAAGAGGGATTCTTGAGTCCAATCCTGGGCCCACTGAATCTGTGTGCTGTGCCTAAGAATTTGCATTAGCAAAAATCTACCCTGAGAGCATGTGGGTGGCTCTGTCAGTTGAGCATCCAACTCTTGATTTTGCTTCAGGTCGTGATCGCATAGGATCCCATGGTGGGCAGCGCACTGAAAGCACAGACCCTGCTTGGGATTCTCTTTCTTCTTGTTTCTCTTCTCTTCCCCCGCTCACACTTTCTCTCTCTCAAAATAAACACTAACAAACCACTCTTCCCTGAAGAGTGCCTGGCTGGTTTAGTCGGTACAGCATGCAACTCTTGATCTTGGGGTTATGAATTAAAGCCACATGTTGGGCATAGAGCTTACTTGAAAAACTCTACCCTGGAGATGGTCTTATAGCTACTGTGGTCCCTGTCTGTATGCTGGGATTTGGGGGCAATTGCATTAAAGATTTTTTTAAGGGATCTCTACACCCAAGGTGGGGCTTGAACTCACAACCCTGAGATCAAGAGTCATATGCTGTATCCGCTGAGCCAGCGAGGTCCCCCTGGGGATGATTGCATTAGATGACTGTGTCTCTCAGTTATGTGACTTTGTGACTTATATGTGTCAGCAGCACATGCTGATACCTATTCTGAGCTTGGTAGACCAATTAATATACTGATGGAAGTGGGTTATATTCATGGAGAAACTCAAGACCCCTTAACGTTTAAGGCTGAAACTGGACATAGCTATAGAGGTTATTATTGTCAATAAATTTGTTTTTATTTTATTGGTTTTTCTTCTTATTTTGCAGGTATGTAAGGCAGATGAGAAATTTAACCAGCTGGTACATTTTCTTCGAAATCATAAGCAGGCAAAGCACCTGATCTTTTTCAGGTAATCCTTCTGGATGCTCTGGGTGGGAGAATCTGGGGTTCAGCCACATCCATGATGTGCAGACACGTGTAGCTCGAAGGTTTGGAATTCTCTCAGGAATGTTTTTGGCCGCAAATAACTGAAAACCCAACTTCTGTGGCTCAACCAGGAGGCGTTAGTTTTCTCCTATAGAAAGAAGTCTGGGGGCTAGGCAGGTCCTGACACTGGGTGATGTCTCCTCAGTGTCCAGGTCAGTATTTCTGCGGCTGTCTTGGCCTTTTGTTCTGCCTGGCCGTCACTGTCCTGTCCACTGTCCTGTGTGCCCTGAAAGTACATAAAGGAGGAAAGGCGGAGGGGGAAGGGTAGCCTTCACACCCAAGCTTTCTCAGAACCCCCTCCTCCCTAGGTGACTCAGGCTTTCATTTTAGGGGCCAAAGGTGGGCCACTCAGCAGCACAGCCACTCCCCTCAAGAGAGGCAGAGGAACTGAGTAGAGGGAGGGGAGGGAGGAGGTAGCTGGGCCTGGCGTTGAAGGGCCAGCCCAGGGTCTGCCACAGTGGGGTTTGTCTTGGTGTCAGAACTCGGGAGGGTTTTGGCTTTAGAGCTCAGTGGAGGGGATTGGGTCACCCCCGCTGCGTCTGGTGCTCGCCGCCTCCCTCCCCCAGCAACAGAAGGACCCAGGTGGGTCCGTGACTCTGAGCCGGCTCTCCGCTCTCGCAGCACGTGCGCCTGTGTGGAATACTATGGAAAGGCCCTGGAGGCCCTGGTGAAGGGTGTGACGATTATGTGCATTCATGGGAAGATGAAACACAAGCGCAACAAGATCTTCATGGACTTCCGCAAGTTGCAGAGGTGGGTTGGCTGCCTCGGAGGCCACCCTTCGCTGTGGCTGCTCTCGGCCTGGGATTCTCTTTCTCATCTGCCCCGGTTACCACACCTGCCCTGTATAGCCCAGGTCCCCCGTTCTCGTCCTGAGCCCGGCATGCTGTGCTGAACTGACCTCCTTAGGTATCACCAGCTTCCCCATGAGGTCAGGGACTTGTGTGTTGTGTTCCGTCCTGGATTCCCTGGTATCTGGCTCGGTGCCTGGCACAGGGTTTTCCTAACTGGTGTGTGGGTGGAGAACGTGGATGGGAGCTATTCACTGAAGCCTTGCGGGCTGTTGTTGGGTGACTCGTGAGGGGGCGGGCACTCACATGTCTGGGCGACCGTAATTGGCTCTTTGCATGTAAGTAACATTTTGCTGCTTTTTTAACCATCGAGCCTCCTGGCTGTTTTTTTTGCTTTTTCCTGGCTGTGTTGGTAACACCACTCTTCCAGGCAGAGAGGCAGAATGGATTGTTGCACTTCAGGATTAGACTCAGGTTTTTCTTTTCAAAAAAATTTTTTTAATGTTTTATTTATTTCTGAGAGAGAGAAAGAGATAGCATGAGCAGGGGAGGATCAGAGAGAGGGAGATACAGAATGTGAAGCAGGCTACAGGCTCTGAGCTAACTGTCAGCACAGAGCCTGATGCGGGCTCAAAGCCACAAACCGTGAGATCATGACCTGAGCCAATGTCGGACGCTTAACTGACTGAGCCACCCAGGTGCCCCAGCACATTTTTCTTTTCAAATAAAAGTACGCTGATTAAAAATCCTTTCACTGTCTCCTCTCTCCCTCCTGCTTTCATTGGGAATTTGTGAACTCCTAGATATCCTTAGGAGGAAGAAAAAGTGTGTGTTACTACCAAATGCTTGCTTCTGTGAGAGACGCAGGAAGCCGTGTTACTGTCCCCGTTGTCATCCAGGCCGGTACGGACTGAGGGTGGCCTCCTTACTCAGAATGGTGTTCTCTCATTTTCTAGCGGGATCTTAGTGTGCACGGACGTCATGGCCCGAGGAATAGATATTCCTGAAGTAAACTGGGTTTTGCAGTACGACCCTCCCAGCAGTGCAAGGTACAGTGTGACAGAATGTTGTCCTCTCTGTTGGGAACTGGGCCCCATGGATCCCAAGGAAGATCTGCATGATGATGTTCATCAAAATGTTGTTTTAAATAGCAAAGATGAGCAGACAGGTGAACTGTCACTGGTGTGTTGAAATAATGATGTCATATTATGCAGCGATTCAAGTTATTTTCACATATTTTTTAAAGTTCTTGCGTGAACGCACGTGATAGAAAGCTCAAAGGAAAATAATAGCTAACGCCGTATGTGAAAGTTTGTTTTTTCCCCATATATTCCTTGTAAATGCTCCCAAGCATAGAAGAATGCTGGTGAACTGAATTCCCCAGCAGTAATAGCTGTTACTTCTTGGTTGGGGGGCTTATAGGCCTCTGTTCTTTTCTCTACTTCCGCCTCCCAGCTTTCCACTAGGACTGTGTTCTGCCTGTGTCATTAGCTGGGCCTAAGTGTAGCAAGTTTCTAGTTCACATTAAGTGTCTGACAGAATCCTGTCTGGTTTGCAGTCTGTTTCACTGCCAGCTCTGGTATTTCTGGTACAAGTGAGGGGCAGGGTGGGGCTGAGCCGTGGGGTGTGGCGGCCCTGTGCCCGCACCCCGCCACCCTCATGTGGTGATCACGTTCCTGTCCTGTGTCCACAGCGCCTTTGTGCACCGCTGTGGCCGCACAGCCCGCATCGGCCACGGTGGCAGCGCGCTCGTGTTCCTCCTTCCCATGGAAGAGTCCTACGTCAGTTTCCTTGAAATTAACCAGAAAGTAAGTGATCCCCTTTCCTGTCTACAGTGCACAGTGCACAGTGATGGGACAGATACCTGGTAGACTTTTCAGACAAGTGGTCTGGAACTTAGATTAGGGGTTGCGGGCTCACAGGGGCCAGGCTGGCGATGAGTGCAGGGACTGCACCACCCTGAGCGTGGTGGCCACTGCTCAGCTCCTGCTGAGTCAGTACGTGGGAGCACAGACCTGGTGCTGGGTGCTTTCCAACAAGAAATGAGGATTGTTATGTAAAATTAAAATTTTCTTTAAAAAATTTCGGACCAAATACAACACTTGGGAATTTGGGCTTCTAGGCCTCTGATTAAAGATGACAATGAATTGTTTGCCTCTGGTTGTATTGGCACTGGCTCTGCAGGGGGAGCTGGGAGGCTGAAGGGATCCCAGCCCGAGGAGGTGAGCATGTTGCCTGTGTACAGTGCCCCCTGCAGGAGATGAAACTACAGAAAAACACAGGAGACCTCCTTCCAAAGCTCAAGTCCATGGCCCTGGGTGACAGAGCGGTCTTTGAAAAGGGCATGAAAGCCTTTGTGTCGTACGTCCAGGCGTACGCGAAGCACGAATGCAGCCTCATCTTCAGGTTAAAGGGTAAGTTGGACTTCACCTAATTGTATCTCCTTCAGCATCTGACAGGCTTGCAAGTATTACAAGTGTGAAACTGCAATGTTTTATATAAACGTTTAGGTGTATAAAGGATTAATGTTTTCTAAACATTTAAAAGGAAGTCTTCCTAGGGTTTGCATTGATAGAATAAACTGGCTGCTGAGTATTCCTTTTCAGTAAAAATGTAATTTTAATTCTAATGAAAACGAGCCCATTAGATCATTTGGATAGAAGACAGTTACATTGGGGGCACCTGGGTGGCTCAGTTGGTTAAGGATTCGACTTTGGCTTGGGTCGTGATCTTGTGGTTTATGAATTCAAGCCCCATGTTGTGCTCTGTGCTGACAGCTCAGAGCCTGGAGTCTGCTTCAGATTCTGTGTCTCCCCCTCTCTCTGCCCTTCCCCTGCTTGTGCCTTGTCTCTCTCTTTCTCAAAAGTAAATAAAATCATTTTTTAAAAAGTTACATTGTTAGGCATCTTTCTTGGGTTCTCAGGTTGGTGCTTATAATCCTCTTTTGGGTGTGCTAACTCTGACATTTTGGTTTAATTAGATCTTGATTTTGCTAGTCTTGCTCGAGGGTTTGCCCTGCTGAGGATGCCCAAGATGCCAGAACTGAGAGGAAAGCAGTTTCCAGATTTTGTGCCTGCAGATGTTAATACAGACACTATTCCATTTAAAGATAAAGTCAGAGAGAAGCAAAGGCAGAAACTACTAGAGCAACAAAAAGTGAAGAGAGAAGATGAAGGGAGAAAAAAATTCATAAAAAATAAAGCCTGGTCAAAGCAGAAGGCCAAAAAGGAGAAGAAGAAAAAAATGAATGAAAAAAGGAAGAGGGAAGAGGTACGGTGTGTTTTCTTTCTTAAACACTCAGCTGAGAATTCTGAATGAATTTTACCACAATGTCTGTGGTAGGCAGCGCGGGGGCTCCCCGCCCCCGTGTGCTGCTGGGCCCGGGCTGAGCATGCCGTTGCTGGCGGCAGCAGGCTGCTCAGGACCTGCGTTGTTTGTTGGTCTCTGCACTTAGGGTTCGGATATCGAGGACGAGGACATGGAGGAACTTCTTAACGACACGAGGCTCTTGAAAAAGTTTAAGAAAGGCAAGATCACCGAAGAGGAATTTGAGAAGGGGCTGCTGGCGAGCGGCAAGCGAACAGTCACCACAGCAGATGTGGGGCTCACCGCCCGGGGGCAGGACTGCTGACAGACACCGGCGTGGGCGGGTGCCGGGGCCGTGGCTGCAGGCCTGGCTCGGCCCACATTTGCTTTCACTGCGTGTTGGAACTTCACATCCAAGATCCTGTTGTTCGGATGGGGCAGGGAGAGAGGCTTTCAGGCTCGTGGATGTTGTATTAGAACCACACTGGCCTTGGGGTGCCTGGGTGGCTCAGTGGGTTGGGTGTCTTCGGCTCTGGTCAAGAGCTCAGTTTGTGAGTACAAGCCCCGTGTCGGGCTCTGTGCTGACAGCTCGGAGCCTGGAGCCTGCTTTGCATCCTGTGTCTCCCTCTCTCTGCTCCTCCATTTGTTCGCACCCTCTCTCAAAAATAAATATTTAAAAAAAATACACTGGCATTTAAGTGTAACAGAAGAGTGTAAGACTGCTGGCGTGTAAATAACAGATGTCAATATTTATTTTGATGGGTCACCTACAGAGCTGATTTTTCTGTGCCTATTTTATACTTACTTTCTAACATAAAGATACTGAGGTAAACTTGATTTTTGGCTTTTTAAGGCTCCTTAGGGTTTTCGGGCATCTGACCTTCCTGGGTGTTCTTTCCCCTGGACTTTAGTCCTCTCTGAGGGACTGCATAAAACGCCTGCATGGAGTGGCTGATGTTGCCACCACTGTTCCGTAGGGGAGTATCTGAAAAACCAAAGGAGCAAATCCTAATCTGGGGAAAAAGTTAGGCCTTGTGTTGAATAAATGATTTCCTTCCAACCGACTGTCTTGAGTGTGTGAATGTGGCCGCAGAAGCCTCACCGCGAAGGCCCGGGCCTCTGGGTCCCAGGGGGCTCTCTACTGATGCGACACCGTCTCAAAACCTTTCGTGTAATTTATTTGAAAAGATGCTCAATTTGTCCCCAAGTACAATTTTAAAAAGCTGTTTAGGCATAAACACATCTGAAGTAGATTCACATCTTTTACAGATGCAGAATTTCAGCTTATAAATGTTCTGGAAGGTCTTCATATGTGATGAGCCATGTTGAATGCTCCTGCTAAATGCGGTTTCTACCTTCCTTGTGTTCTTTTGCTGGTTTCCATCCTGTGTCCCAATCCCGATGAGGGGATTGGCAGCCCCTGACCCGTGTTCACCGCTGGAAGCCTGATGTGAACTGAACACAGTTTCCAACCTTTGTCACAAGGCACCGTACATAACGTGTGTCCTGGGCAGCTGTTAGTTCCTGAAGGGGCGCCTGGTTGCAGTTAGGAAGGTCTGCATTTTCAGGCCTGCACCTCTTTAATTTATGCTTTTAGTAAATCAGTCTGGAGTGCAGGGAAGAAGGGAGGTGGGCTTGGGCATGTCTTTCATTGGATAAGTAGCCAATAATCTAATTTATATTTCTGGAAAGTGGAAAGTGTCTGGAAACCATAAGCACAATTCACGTTGGGTTTTACGGAAACCGTGAATACATTATAGATGGGGCTGAAATGAATAAAAAATTCTTGAAGTTTTAGGTCCTTAGTCCATACGTCTTCACACACAAAAAAATTCAGTTTTAGGGGCGCTCGGCTGGCTCAGTTGGTGGGGCACGCGACTCTTGATCTTGGGGCTGTGAGTTCTAGCCCCACATGGGGTGTAGAGATTACATAAAAATAAAATCTTAAAAATCCAGTTTTTGCCTGACTCACCACGGAGTCAAGAGGCTACTCACCCTGCCCCAAGTATATGAGCTGTGCGGGAGGCGGTCCAGTGGTTACAGATACAACTTGATGAGCTCGTCGCTGACTGCTGAGGGCGTCAGCACCCCCAGGTCTGTAAAGAGCAGTGTTATCAATGAAGGGGAGGTGTAGTCGACCCATGGGTGTTCCTCTTTGAGATCCTGTTCGGTCTGCACAGACTTCAGAGTATCTGCCTTATACTGAGGAGAGAGGAGAGAGCATATGTTGGTTTTCCCCACACACAGGGCTCAGAACTAGCATGAGTGCGAGCAGCCGGTGCGCTACTATGTGAAGGGGCTCCCTGAAAACGCGAGAAGCCAGCCACGCAGCGCCCTGGTGAGGAGGGGAGAGTCGCGCGGGTGAGCCAGAGGGGGCGGCCTACTGGCCAACTGCCTCAGTGTAGTGAAAATCCAAACCGCGTCTGCGCTCACTGGTGTGCTGGCTTCATTTCTCCAAACCTCTTGAGGTAACAGTTCACGCTGTTTACAGAGACTGATTTTGTGCCTGGCACGTGCTGAGCTTTCCTCCGAGATTACCTCAGAGCTGTCAGGACTCCGTGCAGCTGAAGTTCAGGGCAACAAATGAGAGCATGTGCCGCAGGTCACATGCTTGTAAGCGGTGAGACGGGAGCTGAGCCTGGACAGTGAACTCTAAACCCTGGACTCAACTGTCTGCTTTCCCCTTTCCCTGCCTCCTCACGGCCTCCTCGCATGTGTGAGAGACTGACAGATAGAAATTCTGGGGATAAATGCATCTCTCTGACTCTCAGTTCACCCAATAACTGATCTTTGCATCCGAGGGGTTGGAGAAAACTGTGATGGGAGAGGAGTAACTTACTGAAATGTTCTTACATTGCTTTTCTGCAAAGGTTTCAGTTCAGACTCAGATACCCCTTCAAATATGTAAAAAAAAAACAAACCCAAAAAACCAAACTCTTGCCTTAAACTTATCTGGGACATCTCGCTGGTTTAGTGGGAAGAGCCGTACAAACTTGAAACTTTCTGCAACCACGTAAAAAGGCTTGTTCTGTGCTTTGGCGCACACGGCCATCTGGTTGGTTCCGATCTGGAGAGTCATAGAAAATGTAGAAGGATGAGATGATCTAGCACATTTGAAAGTGTGTGATGTCTTACATAATATATGTAATTCTGGCTTTGGAATTAAAGGAGATCTTTCAAAAAAAGATGACAGCACTGGGGCACATGAGTGGCTCAGTTGATTCAACGTCTGACTTTAGCTCAGGTCATGATCTCATGCCTTGTGAATTCAAGTCTTACATCGGGCTCTCTGCTCTCTGCACAGAGCCTGCCTCAGATCCTCTGTCCCCCTCTCTCTGCCTCTCCCCGACTTGTGCACACTCTCTCGCTCTCAAAAATAAATGTTAAAAAAACGACAACATAGGCATTTCTCCAAAGATAAACAAATACACGCTCAAAAGATGCTCAAGGTCTTCAGTCCTTAGGCAAACACAAGTAAAAACCACAATGAGATACTACTCCACACCTATTAGAGTGGCCAGAATGAAAAAACACGTGTTGGCAAGGACGAAGAGAAGCTGGAATCCTTGTACACTGCTGAGGAGAATGCAAAATGGTGCAGCTGCTGTGGAAGCGTCGGTGAGGGGGGGGGTCCTCAAAAAGCTGAACACAGAATTACCACGTGACCTGGAAATTCCATTGTCGGTATGTACCTGAAGGAACTGAACACAACTCAAGTGGATGACTGTGCACCCGTGTTCGTAGTAACATTATTCCCAAGAGCCAAAACGTAGAAACAACTCAAGTGGACGTGAATGGGGGATAAACAGACGTGGTCCGTGCACGTCCCGAACGTTAGGCAGCCATGGAGGATGAGGCACTGATACTGCTACTACACAGATGGGCTTGGAAAACACGCTGAGTGAGGTCACGCCACCTAACTGTATGCCTGAAACCTTTCTGTTCCGTGTATTTCGCCACACACCGTGTGGAACAAATGATCATGAAATCCTGCCACGTCAAACGATGGACAGAGAAATGTTGACACCACACTACACTGATGTCAAATATGCCCAATTAGAAAACAAACAACCAGCCAAACCCAATTCCAGTTAAAACATGTTTGGAGAAGGGGTGAACTGCACTCTCATGGTTTATAAAGATCAAAACAGGTGACCAGACTCTGGCCGATCAGCGGCCCCAGTGGGACCAGGAAACCGTCTGATGCAATGGTGAGCTCTGCAGGCTAATTAGGACTAGATGAGGAAACCCTAACACCCAATGCCACCAGCAGGTAGGTTGGCGACGCGGCACGGACTGTGGAGAAGCCATGTTCTTACCTTGTTAATGATGCCCCCATTTTCAACAACTCCTTCAGCACCAACTATGACAAGATCCACTTTCTCCATGATATAGCTGAAGAAATTAAAAAAAAAATTATGCTCTTTTTTCTTGGCTCCTATTAGTATCATCACCTGCCAAAATCAGTAGTACTTCATTTTCAGCGTGGTAAGCTCCTCTCATAACTTTCTTCAGAAGAGCACCTAACCGGTGACACACCACACCCTGGGCACTCTCACCAGTTCTGCCACCGGGGGCATATAAACCAGCTCTGATCACGTAAAACGCGCACTGCACACTGCCACCCAGCGCAGGTACACGTGTGGGTGCAGTAACTGACCCGGTACTGATTCTCACTATGTGTGCACCACTCTGTTTTCTCATCCACCTCAATACAAACAAAAAGTTTAAAACCTGTTGTGGTCTGAAGTTGGAAGACAGGTTATGTAATTCAAGAATCTTTCTGGGACACCTGGGTAGCTGGGTCAGTTGAGTGTCTGACTCTTGATGTTGGTTCAGGTCATGATCCTAGGGTTGTGGGATCAAGTCCTGCAGTGGGCCCCGCACTGAGCACGGAGCCTGCAAAAGATTCTCTTCCTCCCTTGCCCTGCCCCTCTCCCCTGCTTGCATTCTGGCTCACTCTCTAAAACAAAATAAAAGTGGGGCACCTAGGTGGCTCAGTCGGTTGGGCATCCAACTTTGGCTCAGGTCATGATCTCACAGTTTGTGGGTTCGAGCCCCACATTGGGCTCTGTGCTGACAGCTCAGAGCCTGTTTCTCATTTTGTGTCTCCTTCTCTTTGCCCCTCCCCTGCTCATGCTCTCTCTGTTTCAAAAATAAACATTAAAAAAATAAATAAAAAAACTTAAACTTTCAGGTAGGGTGAAGGCCAATTTATCTTTGAAAATGAGCAATTATGTACAAGTCTTCAAAATGCTGACTTTTGAACGCATTCCTAATTGCCTTAACCATCTGCCTTATGTGTTTTCCTTACAAGAGATTATCAGTCCTGTTCTCTCTTGTGAGGTACACTGTCAGTTCTTGGAATCTGTCCTTAATTTTAGAAGTGAAGTTGCACGGGTTAAGTCAAAGAATCTCAGAGTGCCACTGAGGCCAGCCTATGCCTTCTGCTGAAGAGGGAGCACTGACAGCGTGTGCTAACCTGAACTCAACCTTTTGCATCTGGTTCTTAAAATGCACCGGAAGACTACAAAATCGGCTCCTATTCTCCACAAGTCCCTACATACACTGATTCCTGCATACACTATCAAGACTATCACGGGCTTGCTGGTTTAGTGCAGCCATCAGTTCAGAAGCAGGACACTAGCCAGTGCAGTTTTATGAGTGGACTCAAACCTTCACTCTGGAAACCCTGGTCCAAGCCAACCCCGAGGGTAGTGAGGAAAAGTAACTGGTCAGGAAGACAGGAACTTACCCAACAGCAGCATCTAGGACCACAGTGACAGGGACGTTGAGGTGACAGAGAGCTGTGGCCATTTTCTTACTGGAAAATGATATTTTGAGAACATTAGAGAGTCCAAGAAAGCCCCCATCGTGGTGTACGATGAATCACCTAATTTGGATGACATATCACCTTGGCTTGAAACTCAGTTCATATTCACGGATTAAGGGGCACATCCCAAGATTCTGGACTAAGGAAACAAGAATTTGGGTTCTTTGTAAGAAAGTATGTTTTAGGAAAACTACATTCTTGGGGACTCTGGGTTAGAGATGCAAATTCGGAAAAAAAGGACTAAGTTTTCCCTTGAATTACCTTCTAGAGAGAGAGGTGAATTATCTTTTCCTTGATACAAATCTTTCCAGACATTTGGTTGCTGTTTCTCTGATTTAACTACTAAATGGAACCCCTAGATCCTGTACCGTGGCCAACTGCAGTTCCACTGAGATGTTCCCGCAGGGACAGGAACAGGCACCATTGACTGGCAAACTGGGGGTAGGTTCTGGGTCTTCCTGCACAGGTGTGCATCCTGTTTGCTCTTTGAAATGACTGCTGGGGGGCATGTATCGGTGGCTCAGTCATTAAACATCCAACTCTTGATTTTGGGTCAGGTCATGATCTCACAGTTCATGAGTCCGAGCCCTGTGTCAGGCTCACAGCGTGGAACTCACAGCGTGGAGCCTGCTTGGGATTCTCTCTCTCTTTCTCTCCCTCCATCCTTCCCACCCCCCACAAAATAAACAAACACTAAAAAAGAAAAAATGACTATTGGGCACATAACCAAATGGAACGGTACTTGCCCTGATAAATCAGGCTGTGACTCTGTAATGTACACCCGGAAACGCTTCTTAGCCGCCACTGCTGCCTCCAGAACTCTCAGGACCACTCTGGAGTAGGCGTGAGTTAATATTCGCTGTGGACCAAGAAAGCTCCGTCAAGAGGGCTGGCTTCGCAGCGATCACCCATGCTCCCTGCCACTCTAATGCGTGTTCCCGGCACCCCGAGGCTGCTCTGTGCCTTCTCACAGGTCATCTGTAGCGGAGATCCTGGATGGCACACGTATCGTGGGCCCTCTCTTCCCACAGCGAGTGTGGGAGTGGAGTCTCCATGGGGGGGGGTGGCTCACGAGATACAGACGTCCTTCTATCTGAAGGCTGTTAGGTCCCTTTGGGCTGGTTTTCCCATTTCTAAGATGCGGTTTGCACACTCAGGCCCGCAGGCACCTTCAGGTTGCATGAAGACGTGCTCGGGTGGGGCTGGCAGCAAAGAGGAGGGACCAAGCTCCAGCTGTTGTCACATGGTCCCCCTGTTGCCAGAGCATCGATTTTTCTTGAAAATCCGATTTAAACATTGGCTAACTAATTTTTTAGAATTTATCAACACTACTTAGGTGAACACACCTATTTGTAGACCGGATACAACGTACAGACATTCGCTAACCTGTGTTCTAGGCAAGAGACTACACAGTTCTGTGTAATGCAAAATGGATGGACACAGCGCCCCAGCTCCTTTCTGGGCCTCCCCCGAGAGCTCGCAAGAATGCAGAGTCTCAGCCCCCCAGACCTGCTGAATCAGGATCTGCATTAAGATCTCCAGGAGGTTCATCTGCAAGTTCAAATGTGGGCAGCTCTGCTCTGAATTTCATCTCAACCAGTGTGGATGCGGGTGGGCCTCACACATTCCAACCCCGCAGAGCCTGCAGAAGACGGGGCGCGGGGGCGGTGTGGTGGAAGGAGGCCTCAGTGAGAGGCGGTCGTAATCTTGCCTCCACTTGACCAAAAGTGGCTGTGTCTGCAGCCAGCGTTCGTGCAAGTTCTGCTTACATCTATTACGTCGTTTACTGAGTAACCCACTTCAAAGGTTGGGAAGGGGGTAATAAAACCGAGGAACAAGATTTCAGAGTCAAAATGCAAGTAAATGCTTTTATGGTCCGTGGAGGTTTGACTGGCAGAAGAGGGACGCCGTGGGAGAGACGTCATAAAAGTTTTACTGCGCCTTTGCTGGGGCCTGGCTTAACCTGCAGTTCCGTCCTCACTCAGCCCATACACCCCTGGCCGCTCTGCATCTCTGAAATCACTGGACGTGAACTGACAGACAATATCGCAAGCCAGTGCTAACCTTCACCTTCATGTCAGTACGAACCAGTGCCGAGAGCTGTTATGCGGGGACTTAATTTTGATTTAGTACACATCCAATAATGAAAATGCTTCTTTGGTGAGACAGCTTAATAAAACCAGGAATCATCCGTGCTCTCCCAGGTGGTTCTCTACCTGTGCAACACGACAGCCTCCACAACCACATCTGCACACCTGCGTCGTGCTTACTATGGGCCAGGCATAGTACAGAGTCCTGAGATCATCTCAGTACCTCCTCCCACAACAGCCTAATGAGGTAAGTGCTGTTACTACCTGTATTTAACATGAGAAAATGGCAGCACAGAGAGGTTAAGTAACTTGTCCGAGGTGACACAGCAAGTAAGTGGCACAGGAGGGATTTTGCCCCAGGAGTCCAACTCCAGGGTCCTTGCTCCCAGTTACTGCACACGTGAAAGCCTACTCACCGCGCCGTCTTTGATGAAGGTATGGCACAGATCTGCAATCTTACTCCTCGACAGGGATATTCTCCTGAGAAAAAGCTCTCCCCGCTCAATCATGATCTTTTTACATTTAGAGTAATCCTGGGAAGACAAGAGCGAAATGAGGGGAAGGGCAAGGTCCAGGAGAGTACGTGCAGCCGAACACAGGAGGAGAAGGTAACCCAGGGAGGGCGGCGCTCACCGAGTACTCCAAGGAGGTAAGGCTGATGAAGCGCAGGAACAGCTCCCCGCCCGAGGACACGGCCACGGAGGAGTCCACGCCACACAGCGTTTCTATGGCGCTGGTGAGATTCGCTCGCAGGCCCTGGATGGTCTCCCCTGGATTGATCACACGGGGAACGTGATGTTTGTTTAAGTGTCACAGCCCCTTGGTGGGTCTGTGATTCATTCAGGTATTCAACTACTGCTTCCTGAGTGCATCCTGTATGCTAGAGACACATCAGTGGGCACTCAGACGGGGTCCCTACCCTGACGGGACTCCCTCTCTGGTGGAAGAGGCTGACGGCAAACACACAAAGAAATACACAAGTCACAGACCGAATGAGAACAGAGAAAAGCAGAATGATGAGAAAGGCCTCTGGAGTGGAGGCCACTTAAACAGAGACCTGGGTAAGAAAGGATCCAGCCACACAGACCCAGCAGCAAAGGTTATAGGTACAGATGTAACTACAGAAAGACCCCGAGATGGGGACAAACTTGATATGACAGAGAGAGGCCGCCAGGGCTGAAGCAGAGTCTAGTGAGGGATGGTCTGGAAGGACAGGAAGCAGAAGTGGCAGATGAGGTGTGCGAGGTGGTTCAGGCAGGGCTTAGGTGTTTGGGTGTTACCGTAGGTACAAAGGGAAGACTGCAGGGGTTGCCTCAGAGACACGTGTCCCTAGGCCAGCCCTTCGCATGGAAGAAGGCACTTTTGTTGTTGTTACTTTGCTTATACAAGATATCACGCTCTACCAAGAAACTCACATTGAGGATGCCTGAATTAGGTGATCACCATGAATGACACACTAGAATTTTATTCTGGAGCATTCTTTGTAGCAAGTGCACAAATTCTGGCACATGACAGAAACTCAATAAACACTTATAAAGCTGAGCTATTGCTATAATTTAAGCTTCATGGTTGACTTGATGTAATATGGTCACTCCTGGGGCGCCTGGGTGGCTGAGTCAGTTACGCATCCAACTTCAGCTTAGATCATCATCTCACAGTTCATGGGTTAGAGCCCTGCATTGGGCTCCATGCTGGTGGTATGGAGCCTGCTTGGGATTCTGTCTCTCCTCTCTCTGCCCCTTACCCCCTCTCAAAATAAATAACTAGCAAAACAAAAAACATGGTCACTCTTGATTCAAAGTGTATCTTGTGAAAGGGAACCCATTTAATGATGACTGGAGGGCTTTCTCCAGGTTAAAAGGAAGACTGGGGGTGTCTGGGTGGCTGAGTCTGTTAAGCGTCTGACTTCAGCTCAGGTCATGATCTTGTGGTTCATACTGAACTCTGTGCTGACAGCTCAGAGCCTGGAACCTGCTTCAGATTCTGTGTCTCCCCCTCCCTCTGCATCTCCCTCCCCCCCCCTCAAAAATAAATAAACATTAAAAACACAAAAGACTGAAATGAAGGAGAAGCTGAGCTTGGAGCTGTATCACCTTATGCAGGCCCATACGCATTTTCACTTTCTACTTCTCTAATAGTTATTAGATGACTTTCCTGACACCCAAAGTGTTCGAATCTGACCCTCCTCACCTTTATCTCTCTTCAAGAACTCCAGCAAAGTCCGGATGGCAGCTACTGCTGAGGCCATGTCAGGGTCTTCTTTCATCTGAGACTTAAAATAGTCAATCAACTCTGGGAAGGGACAAAAAAGTGCTTCATCAAATTCATTTAGCAGGATGTAAGAGCAGAGACCTTTTCACTTAGAAGCAAACTAGTTTTAAAAATACTTTCTTTTGGGGGCGCCTGGGTGGCTTAGTCGGTTAAGCGTCCGACTTTCGCTTAGGTCATGATCTCGCGGTTCGTGGGTTCGAGCCCCGCGTCGGGCTCTGTGCTGACTGCCAGCTCAGAGCCTGTAGCCTGTTTCAGAGTCTGTGACTCCCTCTCTCTCTGACTCTCCCCTGCTCACGCTGTCTCTCTCTCTCTGCTAGAAATAAATAAAACATTAAAAAAAAATTAAAAAAACAAAATACTTTCTTTTGGAGCGCCTGGGTGGCTCAGTCGGTTAAGTGTCCGACTTCAGCTCAGGTCATGATCTCACGGTTTGCGGGTTTGAGCCCTGCGTTGGGCTCTGTGCTGATAGCTAGCTCAGAGCCTGGAGCCTGTCTTCGGATTCTGTGTCTCCCACTCTCTCTCTCTGACCCTCCCCTGCTCATGCTGTCTCTATCTCTCTCTCAAAAATAAATAAAACATTAAAAATTTTTTCAATAAAAAAATACTTTCTTTTCAGGATGATTTTCTTCAGGGGCATTATAAATATTGATGGCAATACAGATGACACCACTTTAGTATTTACAAGCTCTTTTTCTTGTTTTGAGAAAGCTATCTGTGCATAACGGCATAAAATTTAAGCAGCACCAAATGATAGCGGAAGGTCATCCTCCCTCTTAACCTGAACTCCAAGTCATGGGAGAATCCCAGAGTCAACCTCCCTAGACGGTCTATGCTAATTCAACCTGTTCCCCTGCTTACATAGTTACATGCATATGTAAGGTCACCCCCCTATTTTCTTGAATGAGAAGTATGATATATGTTAGTTTGCCCCTGTACTTCACGTAATAAAACACC
Organism: Hyaena hyaena; assembly: GCF_003009895.1. NCBI lineage: Eukaryota > Metazoa > Chordata > Mammalia > Carnivora > Hyaenidae > Hyaena > Hyaena hyaena. Next base: position 2,507,210 of record NW_024080632.1, on the reverse strand, counting down.
CTGATAACAGTACTAGACGAGCACATCAAATATGCCTTTTTAAAAAATTCCAGGGGCGCCTCATGGCTCTGTCAGTTAAGAGTCGGCCTTCGGCTCAGGTCATGATCTCACGCTGTTGATGAGTTCCAGCTCCGCATCCGGCTCTGTGCTGACAGTTCAGAGCCTGGAGCCTGCTTCGGATTCTAGATCTCCCTCTTCTCTCTCTGCACCTCCCTTACTCACTCTCTCTCTTAAAAATAAACATTAAAATTTTCTTTTAAAATTCCAGTACCAGATCCAATAAGGCAGGGGATCTGAATAAATGAATAAATTCTTTACATATGAAGAAATCAAGACTGCGGAGACCTGCACCCCTGGCCCAAGTCTCCCCTTTTTGTAGGAGGGCACTGGAAACTGTTGGGAGAGGAAGGCATGGGGATACCCTCGGGGTACCCTGGACACAGCGGCAGCGAGAGGGATTTAGCTGCCACTAGAAGCTGCACATCCAGCCGAGCAACCTAACCTCGGAAGGTGACTTCTCGCAGAGCCCAGCCTGGGCGTGCGAGGTCGGAGGCACCCCTGCGTGGCTCCGCGTTAGGCCCAGCGGGCCCTGCCCGTCCCGACTTACCCTTGTCGTCCATGGTGCCCTCCGAGGGGACCGGGGCCGCCCGCGCTGCTGGGACGCGTCCCACGACCCGCCCGGTTCGCAGCCACAGAGACTGTCAGCACGCAGCCCGCCTCCACACTCCACTTCCGGCGCTTTGGGGGCGGGGCCGCGGGTACTGCGCGCGGCCTGGGCGGAGCCGCCTTGCGTCACGCTGCGGCGCCGGAAGTCGCGGTGCTCAGGGGCCGCGAGGATTACTTGCCTTCTGGTTGCCTGTGCGTTGGGGCTTCCTGGCCGCCATGGTGTCAGACGGTGAGGGCCGTGCTGGGAGGGACCCTGCGACCCCGGGACTGGGCGGGCTCGGCCTGGCCAGGACCACCCAGATGGAGAATTATTTGGGGGGCTGGGTGCAACCTGTTTGGCCCTTAGGGGGAGTAGCAAATGTGTTTATTTACTCAGTAAAGATTTCTGAATGGCGTCCTGTGTGCCAGGCGTTATGTTATGCGCTGGGGAATACTGCAGAGAACGTGACGGACGAAGGCCCTTGGGGAGGGTACAGTCTCGTGGGCGACGCAGACAGTAGGCAAGTAAATAAGAGTAATTTCGAAGGGTGACAAGAGATGCGACAGTACACCGGGGTTGTCGAGGAGCATCTACTTTAGATAGGAGCTCACGTTCTGAAACGGAGTCTTGAGTGCAAGTTGAGCCACTACATTACACTAAGAGAGAAATGGGGAACTTGAGGGTAGAGAAAGGTGGAGAGACTTTCATTCGTACGTTAAACTACCAGTTATAGAGCCTAATGTCTTAGAGGAAGAAAAAAGACCACCAAGGTGGTGGGAGCGAGATGAGCTAGAGGGATGAGATCCCGAGAACTCGGCGGATGCATGGCCCGTGTGGGCCAAGATAAAGAGGTTGAGCTTTGTTTTGAAGTGTAATATGAAGCCATTGTAGGGCCTTAAGCAAAGAATTGCTACAATCTGATTTATAATTCTAAAAGGGCACTTTGGCTGCTGTGTAGAGAAGGGACTGTGAGAGCAAGAGTGGAAACAGCATTTTGGAGTCTGTAACAACTGCCCATACTTCCTTTATCTTTTTTTTTTAAAAATGTTTATTTTTGAGAGAGAGACAGCATGAGTGGGGGAGGGGCAGAGAGAGAGGGAGACACAGAACCTGAAACAGGCTCCAGGCTCTGAGCTGTCATCACAGAGCCGGACGTGGGGCTGGAACTCTCGAACCTCAAGACCATGACCTAAACTGAAATTGGACACTCAATCTACTGAGCTACCCAGGCGCCCCTTTCTTTTTTAATCCATACCACAAGGCTGTGAGAGAGGCAGGCCTGGCATGGCCCAAAGAAGGAAAAATCACAGGGCAGTGCATGTGCGCCGATACCCGTCTCTCCTGACAGGCAACACTTTGTCTCAAGCTTTGGGTAGTGGCAAGGAGTGACACTGACAATTGTGGGATATGGGGCCTCATGCTCCGTGAGGAAGTGGATTGTGGGCTTGTGGGTGGAGGAGTGAGGCCTGTGGAAGACAGTTATTTAGTGCTGCTTCTGTGCTAGGCATTGTTATGTGTGTGCTGCCTGTATTATTTCATCCCAGGGTTAGCAAAAATCCTCACTGTATCAGGAGTCCGGTCTAGACTAGTCTGGTAGAGTTAGCAGAGCGGGCAAGAGAGATCAGAAACACAGCTCACTGTGAAATGAGACAGTGAGTGCTAAGTGTCATTAAAAGAGGGTCGGGGGTGGACAGTGGGGTATTGAAAAGCTAGTCTTCAGAGTCCAGCAGATCTGTCTTCATAGCAGGGTGTTTGCTCCTTGCCAGCCGGCCATGTGATTTAGAGCAAGTTCTTTTCATTTGCAAAACAGGAATGCCATACTTCATGTCCTCTAAGACGATACTGATCATGAGATGTGTTTTTATTTAGGATACCACTAAGAGAAATGTTGCCAGTCTTCACTGGAAGATTCCATCCTGCTTTTAGCAACTGTTAAATGCTAAAAAAAAAAAAAAAAAAAAAAAAAAAAGTGTGGCTCAGTTGGTTAAGGGTCCAGCTCTTGATCACGGCTTAGGTCATGATCTCATGCTTCGTGGCTTAGAGCCGCGTATCAGGCTCCGCTGACGGCTCGGAGCCTGCTTGGGATCCTTGGTCTCCCTCTCTCTCTGCTCCTCCCCCCTCCCCAAATAAATAAAAAAAAAAAAAAAAAAAAGAGAGAGAGGGTACATGTTATAATCGGTGAAAGATGGCAGTAATATTTCCCTTAGCTTGTCAGTGCGGAACGTGGTTATAGGATTACATATGCCAGCGCCTGATGCAGAGGAGGCTGGTGTTCCTGTTCTCAGTTGGGGGGACAGGACCTGTTGGAAGACCTGAGGATGTCTCGTGGAAGAACGAGGTAGCACTGGTTTAGGGCTTTGAAGAGTAAATAGGATTTGTATACGTGAGCGGAACTCTCCACGGAGTGAGGCTTCTCTTGATCTAGGAGGTGGGACTGCAGGAGGAAGGTGTGGGGGCGGAAAGGTGTTACTGCTTTTTGCTATTAAGGGAGCATCCTGGGTTTTTGATTATGGCAAGTACTTCCTGGTTTGTGTGTCTTTCATACAAATTCAGTTAGAATTTAGACTCCTTGAGGGCTTGAACCCAGTATCCCCAGTGCCGAGCACTGGCACTTAGTGTAAATGTTTGTTAAATGAATTCATGTGTTGTTAGCCTGTTTAGTCGTGCCTAACTTTGGAGAGTAGCCTGTTCACAGTATAATCTTTACGTTAACAACTGCTTTTCTGTCTTTGGTTCCTGGGATGCGTGGGTGGCTCGGTGGGTTAAGCGTCCCACTGTTGATTTGAGATCAGGTATTGGTCTCAGAGTTGTGAGTTCAAGCCCTGTGTTGGGCTCAGCGCTGGGCGTGGAGCCTAGTTAAAAAAAACAAAATGGATTCCTAATCACAATTGGCCTTGCTGCAAGGCGATTTGATAGACTTGAGGCCAAACTAAGTCCCGTGTCTCCCCTCAGCCTCCTGGTGCCTGAAATTCTACTACTGTTGCATCTTAACTGGTTAATCAGTGTGTTCTGTCCTTGACCAGGCATTTAAAAATGACTGTTTGGGGTTAAATTATTAGGAATTTATTGGGCGTCTACCACATGCTAAGCAGTTGTGCTACAAGCAGAGGAGGAAGGATCCTCTCCCCCATGGAGCTTACTTTCTAGTTCATCAAAGACGTAGGGGCGCAGAAGGCAGGCAAGAGCCTGCTCAGGGGCCACAGAGCTTTAAATTATTAGAAGAACATGGCCTTCTGTTAATTTCATGATTGTAGGTTGATAAACGCATAAAGGCACGTGGTGGTGCCTGCTGCGGATTTAATTTACAAAGTGGGGATGTTAGCTTTGATACACTTCCATGAGGCTAATGTTTTTGTTTTTTGTTAATATTTTCAGAAGATGAATTGAATCTTCTGGTTATCATAGTTGATACCAACCCAATTTGGTGGGGAAAGCAAGCGTTAAAGGAGTCTCAGGTAAGATTGCTTGAGGAGGACTTGAATAATTCTGATTTAATTGCGTGTAAGTTTATATTACTTTTTTTTTTTTTTAAAGATCAGCTTTATTAAAATCCTTTATATGCCATAAAATTCATCCATTCTCATGTACAATTCAATACTTTTTTAGTAAAAGTCACAATACAATAGTGTAACCATCACCACACTTTCATGTTAGAATATTTCTGTCACCCCAGAAAGTTCCCTCTTACCTGCTCACAGTCAGTGCTTCTTCCCCTAGTTGCAGGCACCCACTGATCTGCTTTCTGTCTCGGTGTTGCCCTTTCTGGACATTTCGTATATTCCATGCAATCGGTAGGCCTTTAACAAAATCTATTTAGAAATATTTTATTTTGAAATAACTACAGACTCATAAGAAATTATGTTTAAAAAATTGGTGCAGAGAGATCCCATGGACCCTTGCTCCTGCTTCCTCCAGTGGTAACACCTCATGTATCCAGCCTACAGTAGTGACGCCAGGAAATGGACATCAGTACGCTCTTCAGACCTTAGTCAGATCACAGCAGTTTTACATCCACTCGTGTGTACGTGTAGTGCTATGCGGTCCTATCACATGCGTACATTGGTGTAACCACCACCACAATCAACACAATTATCACACAGAAGCTCCCTTGTGCACCTTTAAAAATTTTTTTAAAAAGAATATTTATTTTTGTGTGTGTTTTTTTTGTTGTTTTTTTTTTTGTTTTTGTTTTTTTTTTTACAAATAGTTTATTGTCAAGTTGGTTTCCATATAACACCCAGTGCTCATCCCCACAAGTGCCTTCCTCCATGCCCATCCCCCTCTCCCCTCCCATACCCATCAGTCCTCAGTTTGTTCTCAGCATTCAAGAGTCTCTCATGGTTTGCCTCCCTCCCTCTCTCCCCATATTCCCCCCTTTTTCTCCCCCATGACCTTCTGTTAAGTTCCTCCTAATCCTCCTATACGTGCAAACATATGATATTTGTCCTTCTCTGCCTGACTTCTTTCGCTCAAGTTCCATCCATGTTGCTATACGTGGCCAGATTTCATTCTTTCTCATTCCATTGTATAGATAAACCACATCTTCTTGATCCATTCGTCTGTTGATGGACACTTAGGTTCTTTTCATGTTTTGGCTCTTGTTGAGAGTGCTGCTATGAACATTGGGGTACATGAGCCCCTATGCATCAGCACTCCTGTATCCCTTTAATAAATTCCTAGCAGTGCTATTGCTGGGTCCTAGGGGAGTTCTATTGTTAATTTTCCCATTCCGTTGGTTGCCTATTAGTTTTCTGGATTGTTTCCTTTGCCGTGCAGTATTTATTTTTGAAAGAGAGATAGAGTATGAGCAGGGGAGGGCCAGAGAGAGAGGGAGACACAGAATCCAAAGCAGGCTCCAGGCCCTGAGCTGTCAGCACAGAGCCCAACGCGGGGCTCGAACCCACGAACTGTGAGATCATGACCTGAAATTGGTCGCTTAACCGACTGAGCCACCCAGGTGCCCCATCCCTTGTGTTCCTTTTATAGTTGTTACACTTGGGGCACCTGGATGGTTTGGTTGGTTGAGTGTCAGGCTCTTGCTTTTGGCTCAGGTCATGATCCCAGGGTCGTGGGATCAAGCCTTGCGTTGGGCTCCACACTGGGACTGGAGCCTGCTTGAGATTCTTTCTCTCTCTTGCGTTCTCTCTCTCTCTCTCCACCCCCCCAACTCCACCCTGCTCCCCTACTCATGCGTTCTCTCTCTCAAATTAAGAAAATAGCAATAATAATATAGTTGCTACGCTTTTATAGACAGTCCCTGGTCCCTAACCCTAATAAATACTGATCTACTAATATGTTTTCCAGCGCTGTAGTTCTGTTATGTAAATAGATCATAAAGTGTGTAGCCTTCGAGGTTGGCTTTTTTCAGTCAACTGAATGCCCTTAGGGCGCCTGACCTTGGCTCAGGTCATGAACTTGTGGTTCGTGAGTGTGAGCCCCGCTGTCAGCACAGAGCCCGCTGCAGATCTTCTGTCTGGCCCCTGCCCCCACCCTGTGCCTACACATGTGTGCGCGCGCTCTCTCTTTCTCTCTGTCTCTTTCTCGAAAATAAAAGTAAACATTTAAAAAAAACAGAGTGCCCTTGATCCATTCAGTCATTCCATGTATCAGAGTTTGCCCTTTTTATTATGGACCGGGGTCCCACAGAATGACGTGCCACAGCTCACTTCGTCACTCACCTGGTAAAGCTCTGACATTTGGGTCGATTTCTTTAGTTTTGGGGTATGACATAAAAAGCTGCTCTGAAAATTTGTATGGAGACTTTTGGGTGGATGTAAGTTTTCATTTTTGTGGGATAAACGTCAAGATTGCAGCTACTAGGACATATGGGAATCGTGTGTTTGGGTCTATGAGAAACTGCTGTACTGTTTTCTAGAACGGCTTTACACTCCCACCGGCAAGCATGAGAGATCAGTTTCTTCTCCTCACCGGTGTTTGATGTGGTCACTGTTTTTTACATTAGCTGTTTTAATGAGTTTGCCACCTTCTTGTGGTCTCCATCGCATTTCCTTCATAGCGAGATGTGTTGCTCATCTTCCTTTAGGCTAATCTCCTGACCTGTCTTTTCGTGTCCTTTGTCCATTTTCTAGCTGGAGTGTTTGGGTTATTTTTAACTATTGAATTTTGAGATTTTTAAAATATATCCTAGATACCAGCCCTTCGTCAGATATCTTGTTTGCAGGTCTTATCTCCTGAGCTTTAGCTTGTCTTTTTATCGTCTTCTGGTGGCTGTTTTAGAGCAGAAAGTTTTTAATTTTGATCAAGTCCAGTTTCTCGATATTTAAAACATGTAGCTTGTGCTTTTAGTGTTGTAAGGATTCTCAACCTTGCTGTAGGTCCTAAAGATTTTTCTCCAGTGTCTTCTGTGAAAAGTTCTATGTGTAAATCCATAATCCAGGAGGGCCTGGCCGGCTCGGTCCACAGAGCATGCAATTCATGATCTCAGGGTTGAGAGTTCAAGCCTCACGTTGGGGGATAGAGACTAAAAATAAAATCTTTAAAAAAACAGTAAAATAAATCCGCACTCCATTTTGAGTTTTTTTTAATAAACTGTGAAATTTAAGTTGAGCTTTCATTTTTTTTTCGTTTTTTTTTTTTCTGCCTCTGTGTAATCCAGTTGCTCCAGTGCCAGTTTTGAAAAGATGACTCCTTTCTCCAGTGAAAGGCTTTTGCAGCCTTGTCAGAAATCACATGAGTGCACTTGTGTGCGTGTATTTTGGGTGCTATTTCTGTTCCTTTCATCTGTGTGACTCTCTCTCCACCAATACCACAGAGTCTTGATTATGATAGCTAGATAGTAAGTCTTAGGCTCCCCCTGGCTGGTTCCTCCCACTTAATTCTTCTTTTTCAAAATTATTTTTTTAACTATTCTAGTTCCTTTGCTTTTCCATACAATTTAAAAATTTTTAATGTTTACATTATTTTTGACAGGTAGGAGGGTTGGGAGAGGGGGAGAGAGAGGGAGACACAGAATCCGAAGGCAGGCTCCAGGCTCTGAGCTAGCTGTCAGCAAAAAACCCTGACGCGGGGCTTGAACCCACGAACGGTGAGACATGACCTGAGCCAAAGTGGGACGCTTAACTGACTGAGCCACCCAGGTGCCCCATGAATTAAATTTTTAATAGTTATTAGAGTTTTGAATAGTCTTTTTCGTATTGGGTGAGTTTTGGGCATATGTAGTATTTTGATTTTGTTTTCCACTTAGAGTGTAATGTTTGGAGGCTCATCCATGCTGTAGCATGTATTGGTGGTTCCTTTTTATTACTGAAGAGTATTTTATTGTGTGGATATATCTCTTCATCTGTTGATGAACATTTGGATTGTTTCCTTTTTTTGACTCTTAGGAATAATGCTCAAATAATTCTCAAACAAGTCTTTGTGTGGGCATATGTTTGCATTGCTCTTGAGTAGCTAGATGCCTGTGAGTTGACTTGCTGGGTCATGTGGTAAGTTTAGGTTTAACTTTTTAAGATGCTGCCAGACTTAAGGAGTGGGCACTCCATTTTCCATCCCCTTGAGCAGTTTGTAAGAGTTCTGGTTTCGTCACATCCTTGCCAACACTTGGTCTTTTTTATTATAATCACTCTAGTAAGTAGGTAGTGGTACCTCACTGTGGTTTTAATTTGCATTTCCTTAATGACTATTATATATAAAACATCTATTATGTATGTGGTACATGCTTATTAGCTGTCATATTTTCTTTTTTTTAGCTTATTTATTTATTTTGAGAGAGAAAGAGAGACTGTGAGTAGGGGATGGGCAGAGAGAGAGGCAGAGAGAATCCCAAGCAGGCTCCATGCTGTCAGCGCAGAGCCGGACGTGGGGCTCAATCTCACAAACCTAGAGATCATGCCCCGAGCCGAGATCAGGATTCGGATACTTGATGGACTGAGCTACCCAGGCGCCCCATCATATTTTCTTAGTTGAAATGCATATTCCGTTATTACGCCCAATTTTAAAATTGGGCTGTTTGCTTTCTTATTACTGAGTTGTAAGAATTCTTCATATGTTCTGTATATAAGTCTTTTTCCAAGTATATGATTTACAAATTTTTTCTCCTGGTCTAAGACTTTGTGGCTTGTCTCTTCATTTTCCTAATGGTGTCTTTTTTAAAGTCAGCTTTATCCAGGGGGACCTCACTGGCTCAGTCAGTAGTGTATGTGACTCATGATCTCGGGGTCTTGAGTTCAAGCCCCACATCAGACTACTTAAAAAAAAAGAAAAAGAAAAGTCAAAGTTAAAATCAGCTTTATTGAGATGTAATTGACATACAATAAATAGCACATGTTTAAAGTGTTCAATTTGATATGTTTTTGCATGTGTGTACCTTCATGAAGTTATCACCACAGTCAAAATAATGAACATAGAAATCTGTGACCCCCTTTCTTCATGTTCCTTTATCCTGTACACTTCTCTCTGCTTGTCCCCACCTCTGGGCAACCAGTGGTCTGTTTTGTCATAGATTAGTTTGCATTTTCTGGATTTTTATGTAAATGGAATCAAACAATGTGTAGTGGGATATCTTTTGGTCTGTTTCTTTACTTAGCATAATTATTTTGAGATCTGTCCATGTTGTGACAGTAATTCATTCCTTTTTATTGTTGAATGGTAATACATTGCATAGACAGAGAAGCACATCGCTGCATATCACCTTGTTTCACCTCGAAAAACTTTTATTTTGAGCTCTCATCAGTGGTATATGAGAATTTCTTTTTTTTGTACCCAAATAAGTTCTCTTTCCTTTTTTTTTTTTTTTTTTAAAGTTTTAAGCTTATTTATTTATTTTGAGAGAGAGAGAGTGCACAAGCAGGGGAGGGGCAGAGAGAGGGAGAGAGAGAATCCCAAGCAGACTCTGCAGCGTCAGTGTGGAGCCAGATGTGGGGGTTGAACTCACAAACTGTGAGATCATGACCTGAGCCAAAACCAAGAGTCGGATGCTTAACCGACTGAGCCACCCAGGTGCCCCCCCCTTCTTTCTTAAGTTTATTTATTTATTTTTGAATTGGGGGCTTGGTAGAGCGAGAGAGGGAAGGGGAGGGAGGGAGAGAGAGAGAATCTCAAGCAAGTTCTGTGCTATTAGCATGGAGCCCAGTGCAGGACTTGATCTCACGAAAGGTGAGATCCTGACCAGAGCTGAAATCCAGTCATATGCTTAACTGACTGATCCACCAGGCACCCCTCTCTTTCCTTGTTTTCTTTTGCTCATATGATACACCATAATCAGTTTGCTTTTAGTGTATTTGATGGCTTTTTGTATTTCTCCCTTGGGGCATTGCACATTTTCCTCTTTGGGTATTTTTTTTTTTAAATGATTTGTGGATACTCTTTATATTAAAAAGTTCACCTTTTGCTTATCATATGTTGCAGTTATTTTTTTCCAGTTTGTAATTTGACTTTCACTTTTGTTTATAGTCACTTTCTTGTCATACAGAAATTTTAATAGGTATGTTTTATAGATTTTTAAATAAAGTGGAATTTATCAGTGTTTTCTCTGCTGCCTGAAGTACTTTTTTCTTTAAGAGAAACATGCTTTTTTCCAGGATTACAAATATATGCACCCACATGTTTTAGTAATATTAGTGCTTACGAAAATGTAAGCTCAATGAGAGAAGGGATCTTTGCCTGGCATATAACAGGTACTCAGCATTCTTAGTGACTGAATGAAGTGAAAACTTTTACAGATCACCAATTTAATCAGCATGTATTAATCATCTATTCTGTGTCGTGATCGTTTTTTAGTAATTTTATCAGAGAATATGTAACATATTTGCTTTCCTTAAATGTACAGAAAATATTTGTGGAATAATGCACTGATGTAGAAATCATCTCAGATAAGTAAAATCAGAACACTAATTTTCAGGTGTTTTGGTTTATGGCTTTGGAAGAGGGAGCTCCTGAGCAAATATTCAGCAGTGAATAATTGTCTAAAATTTAAATGAAATCTTTATCGTTTCAAGACCTAACCTAGTTATTTGGGTAGCTGCTTTATCTTTTCTTATGGTTTCTATTTTTCCACAGTTTACTTTATCAAAATGCATAGATGCCGTGATGGTGCTGGGAAATTCTCACTTATTCATGAATCGTTCCAACAAACTTGCCGTGATAGCAAGTCACATTCAAGAAAGGTATGACCGTTGTGGTTACCTTTTCAGTGCTCGACACGCCTGAGGTCTCGATGCCTGTCGGCGCATCCTGTTTCTTTCTCTTCTGTACCACAAAAAATTTTTTTCTAGCGCATTGAACAATATTAACAGCATCAAGAATCAGTACATGTTCATTTGAAAGGAATGAATATTGGAAATCTTGTTAGCTGACATCTGCTAAGCTGCATCATATAACACATGTAACTTACATAGGGTCCGCCATACTCTGTAGGCAGAGAACAGCGACAGTTATCAGTAGGGCAGGCAGCTCCCGTCACTGTTGCCCTTGTAGGTCTGCCCCGGAGAGCAGGTGACGTGGGAGGTGTGATTCTGCTTTCTCTCAGCCAGGCCTGGCCCCTGCGTAGTTCTCAGGGGGTAATGTTTTACTGCTCCGGGTGTAATTCTGGTGTTTACAGATAAAGGTTTTTCTTGTTATGTAGGCTTTTAACCTAGCCCAACTACCCCATCTGGTGCTCAGCAGAAGAAACAGTGACTTCCCCTCCCCCCTTTCCTCTCCTCCCCCCTCCCTTCCCCTCCCCTCTCCTCTCTCCTTCCTTCATTCCTTTCTTTTTAATGTTTATTTAATTTTGAGAGGGAGGGAGAGCACAGGTAGGGGAGGAGCAGAGAGAAGGGGAAACACAGAATCAGAAGCAGGCTCCAGGCTCTGAGCTGTCAGCACAGAGCCCCATGCAGGGCTCGAACCCTCGAGCCATGTGATCGTGACCTTAGCCAAAGTCAGACACCACCCAAGCGCCCCAACAGTGATCTTTTCTAACAGGAGTGTAGAAACTGGCTGTGTGTGAGTCACTTTGGGATGGGTTTGTAGGTGTGCAGCTTCTCCACAGACATGACTGTGTACACGGTACGTATATTCACGATTAATCTTGACCATACTTTGCACATGTATGCCGACCGTAGAATCCGATTCTCCGTGTAAGGCACAGCTCTTGTATGTTTTAATTAGATGTCACATCATGGTAGAAGTGACTCTTGTTTACTAGCCTATTTCATGTGAGGTGGGTAGGCCTCACATTTCTCGTTCCTTTTTTTTAATTTTTTTTTTTTTTTAAGTTTCTGAGAGAGAGAGAGAGAGAGAGAGACAGCGTGAGACAGCGTGAGCAGGGGAGAGTCAGAGAGAGAGGGAGACACAGAATCTGAAACAGGCTCCAGGCTCTGAGCTGGCTGTCAGCACAGAGCCCGACGCAGGGCTCGAACCTATGAACTGTGAGATCATGATCTAAGCCAAAGTCGGACGCTTAACTGACTGAGCCGCCCAGGAGCCCCACATTTCTCGTTTCTTAGGGCTGTTCTCTCGGCTCTGTTGAAAGAGCCTGTGAACCACCAAGTAAGTGCTCTCGCTCCCATGATCACTATGCATTTTTCTCAGAATTGAATGAAAAAGACGTCGCTGATGTGGTCAAGATATCAAAAGAAAACTGTAAAAGGCACAGGGGTCAGTTGTTAGAAAAATCAAAGATATATATTTACAGCATTATTATAAAAATCATGAAGCACTAGGAGGATCTTTTCAGGGACCCTTGGACCAGATTTGAATTACGGGGGTAGGTAAATATCCCTCAAATGATAAACCAGAGTCTTGAGTTAGAACTCGGTGTGACTCTCTTCCCGAGTGGCATCTGAGGAAGTAGAATGAGAACCACCTCGAAGCATTCCAAGAGACTGGGACCCAGTACAGGCTTTATTTCCTCTCACTTTTGAGGAAACAGAGGTATCATTAGAACACTCTGGTGGTAGACTCGTGTTGGCCAGTTGTCACAGAATCTTCTGAGGCAGAATTGGTGTGGTTTTGTTTGTTTTCTCTGCTGAATTTCATCTGGGTGTTTAGTGAGGACAGAGTCCTGGTGTAACTCATGTTTTTCCCCCCGTGTTTCAGTCGATTCTTATATCCTGGGAAGAATGGCAGACTTGGAGACTTTTTTGGAGACCCTGGCAACCCTCCTTCCGAATTCAGCCCCTCAGGGAGCAAGGACGGCAAATACGAGTTGTTCACAGCAGCAAATGAAGTTATTGCTGAAGAAATTAAAGACCTCATGACCAAGAGTAATGGATTTCTTTACCCATTATATTTTTTTACAAGAGCAGTTGAATGTGGAGGTCCTGGAGGCTCAGAGTCCAGAGATTTGGGATTCCTGTTTACTTGCGTTCTTTCTCTTTTGTAAGAGAATTTTCATCAGAGCCTGAGCCTGTTTGCCTGACCTCACCAGCAGCTCACACTGTCCGCCAGCCTCTACTTCTTGAAACCCACTCTTAGCGTCTAAGGACATCCTTTTGTCCTGGTTTTCCTCTTTTGGGACCATTTTTCCATTTCTGACTTTTCCTTCATCTTGTTCTGTAAAAAATAGGTTTTTCAATTCTGCACATTCTTTTTCTTCCTCTGTGTGTTCTCATCCACTCGTATCTTTAATTATCATTTCTATGTGAACACTTCCCAATCTGTCTCTAATGTAGCCTTTCTTCCAGCTAATGCCTCCACAGAGGTGTCTGTGGTCTGGCTCACACGCCCCAGACTGGGTTCATTATCTTTCCCTCTCAGTCACACCGCCATTTCCACCCCCCAGTTTCTGCCACGCCCATCCACCTACTTTTCCAAATTCAAAACATTCATTTTTGACTTTTTTTCTGCTCACATTCACCATCTAGTCAGTTATGATATCCACTTAGTTTAGCCTTAGAAGTACCTCTAAAATCTGACTCCCTATTCTCTGTCATCTGACTCAATCCCAGCACCACTGGCATTTTGGGCTGGATGATTCTTTGTTGTGGGACTGTCCTGTGCTTTGGAGGGTATTTAGCAGCATCCCTGGCCGAGACCCATTAGATCCATAACATCCCCCAGTTGTGATAACCAAATGTCTCAGACTTTGCCATATTGTAGGGCACAGTTGCCCAGGTTGAGCACTGCTGTTCTGGATCATTGTGATGGCTTGTGTTCACTGACTTCTGTCTGTCCCTATTCAGGTCTTTCCACTCAGAGTTATCCTTCTAAAAATCAGAGCTACTATTTCCTGGCTTAAAGGCCATTACTGGTTCCCGGTTCCCTGCAGGCTGTGGTTTTTAAACTGTAGCCTGTGTCAGAATCACCTGGAAGGGAAAGGCTACTCTTCAGAGATAGGAAGTAGGTTCATGGTTTCCTGGGGCCGGGGCAGCAAGAGAGTGATTGAGACTGGCCCAGGTTATCTTTTGGGGTAAAAGGAAATGTTCTGAAATTGGGTTGTGATAGTCATGTACAACTGTCTAAATTTACTAAAAACCACTGAATTGTTTACTTAAAAGGAGTGAATTTTATGATATGTCAGTTACAACCCAATAAAGCTGCTAAAAGTCACCTGAAGGGCTTGTTAAAACAAAATATTGGGTCTCAGCCTACACTTTCTGATTCCGTGGGTTGAGGGTGGGCCGAGGAATTTGTATTTCTGTTAAGTTCCCAGGTGAGGCTCCTGTACGTGGTTCTAGAACCACGCTTCAAGAACCACTGGCCTCTCGGGCAAACTTTCAGCTTCTCAGTGTGGTGTTCAGGGCCTTTCCTGGTCTGACCTCACCCACGGCGGGGGTGTCAGTGCTCCAGGACTAGCTGCAGGTCAGGGGGCCGTCTGGGCTCTCCACCCTCTTGAGCTGCTTCACTGTTTTCACTCAAGGCTTCAGACAAGTCCCTGGCATTGTCTCTGCTTGCCACAGCCAAGGGGCTTGCTCGACCCGCTCTCCGCTAGCCAGGCGGCTCTCTGGGGGTGGAAGGCAGAGGGGCTCAGATCAGGTAGCTGCACGTGACCTTTCGTACCACTTAGGTTGTAACAAACCTGAACCTTTCCAGATAACCGCAGGATATTTTTATTTATTCTTTATCATGGTAGAACACATGTAACATAAAAGTCACCATCAGCCATTTAAAAATGTACAGTGCAGTGACATTAAGTACGTTCGTTCGCATTGTGTACCAACCTCACCACTGTGCATTCCAAGAACTTACCCCAAACTGAAACTTTGTAGCCCCTCTGCCCCTGACCACAGAATATTTTAAACTGAGAAAATGTTAAAAATTACTTATTTAAGCAATACTGAGAACAGATCTCTCTTTGTTGTTTTAAACCTGGTTTGGATGTGTCATCTGGTCTCATTCATGAAGAATGCTTTGGTTTGAAAATTATTTTAGTCCAAGAAAATGCCTGATAATTGACTCTTTAACTTTATTATTATTATAATTTGCAGGTGACATAAAGGGTCAACACACGGAGACTCTGCTGGCGGGATCCCTCGCCAAAGCTCTTTGCTGTATCCTTCAGAGGGTGTCTTCTGTGTGAAACACATCTTCCGTGCAATCATTTTGAGAACCTTGGGTGTCCATATGAATGAAAGGCTTGAGTATTCTAAAGTAGTGGGTAATCAAAAAACAGTTTATCTTGGCTTTAGAATGTTTTTAAGATAAGCTGTAAAAACTTGGAATGTAAAGAAACAGAAAACTCTTATATTCTCTAGTATGTCCTGCTCCCGGCAGATTGTTGCCGGGGGTGCTTGTATCTTGCAGACTGGTGAGGGTGCGTGTGTTCCTTCCACTTTCTGCAAACTAGGAACAGTGTGTTTGATTATAGGAGCCATTTACTGATCCTTGGGCTTCATTCAGGAGCGGTCTCTCCACAGGCCGCAGGTTGTTTGCACTTAGCGTAGCGTGAACACCTTCCTGAGCGCTTGACGTTGTCTGTTAGCGTGGTGTTCTCCTGGTCTTCTGTGATTTGATTTCTCTGTTTGGGAGAGTATTGAGAGGTTCCTGTGTCCTGGACTTTGGGGGTGCCCTCCCCTGTGTGTGGTTTTCACATCCTTACCGTGCCCGGCGTAGTGCCTTACCTGGGGCCCCAGTACTTACATCTAGGACGTGGCGGACAATCACAGAAGGATCACGTCGTGGCGATTTAGTTTTCTGGGACAGAGATCATGTTTTGGTCAAAGCCCAGTTGATTGGAAACCCCCCATAGCTCTTGTGAATTTATGGTGGGAAGTAGAGCATTTCTCTTTTCAGCGAAGTAGATGCTGGATTTATTTAAAATTTAAGGTTATTTTTCTGTTTACTATAAATATGAAAGCAAATAATATTTTTAAATTCCTTAATGCTAAAAAAATAAGATATTCATAGGATGAACAAGGAGATTAAAGGTAGGAGTCTATGGTTTTTCGTGAGGTCTGTAACTCTAATTTTACTGCTGTAATTTTGGTGGACTGTTTAAAAAGTTGGTTGGAAAACCTTATAATATGTTTAATAAGATTCAGTTAAATTGTAATCTGTTTTTATTTCTTTATAGATAATCAGGAAATGAAATCAAGGATTTTGGTAAGGTTAAGAAAAAAATCAGTGCTATGTTTATATACCAACTACTGCCAATTAGAAAGCATAATGAGAAGTAAGATCCATTTATCGATTTATTTTTTTAGTTTTCTTTGTTTTGAGAAAGAGAGAGAAAGTGAGCAAAGGAGGGGCAGAGAAAGGGGAAGAGAGAGAATCCCAAGTGAGCTCCGTGCTGTCAGTGCTGAGCCCTATGCAGGGCTCGATCTCAGGATTGCGTGATTATGACCAGAGCCAAAACCAGGAGCCAGACACTTAAGCAACTGAACCAGCTTGGTGGCCCAACACCCAGTTATAATAAATATTGAAAATCCAGAATAAATTAACAAGCAATGTGTAAAACGGATTATGATGAAAAACTAAAACGCTGAGAGACATAAGAGCATTGAATGGAGAGCCAAATTTTACTCTTGGATGTCAGTTTTTCCAAAGTTAAACTGTAAATTCAATGCATTCTCAGAATATTAATGAGTTTTTTTTTCCTGCCCTGGCAGAGTCAGGGGAGTTCAATTCAACAGTAGGGGCACCTGGCTGGCCCAGTTGGTAGAATGTATGACTCTTGACCTTGGCTTGTAAGTTCGAGCCCCACATTGGGTGTAGAATTAGTTAAAATCTTAAAAAGGAGACAGTTCAGCAGTTTATCTAGAAGAATAAATCAATGAGAATAGCCAAGTGCTTTCTGACAGAGAATAATAAGCAGAAGCTTGCTCTGTCAGCATCAAAGCACATTGCAGGGGTGCCTGGGTGGCTCAATCGGTTAAGCGTCTGACTTCGGCACAGGTCACGATCTGACGGTTCGTAGGTTCGAGCCCCGCATCAGGCTCTGTGCTGACAGCCAGCTCAGAGCCTGGAGCTGCTTCAGGTTCTGTGTCTCCCTCTCTCTCTGACCCTCCCCTGCTCCTGCTGTCTCTGTCTCTCTCTCTCAGAAATAAATAAAACGTTAAAAAAAAAAAAACCCAGAGTATTTGGGAAAAAAAACAGCACATTGCAAAGCTGCAGTACCACTGTGATTCTGGCACAGTAGTAGTTTGAGCCCCACCTTGGGTGTAGAGTTTATTTGTTTAAAAAGCAGCTGGGTAATCATCCTGGGTTGTGTGTGTGCGTGCGCCCGCATTTTTGTGTGAGTGTATATACGTGCCCACACAGGTGCTCTCTAGAAACTGAAACAAGGATTCTCCCTTGAGTGGGAGGGTCTGGGGGAGATGGTCGCCATCATCTTTGTGCCGTAGACAGGATATGATAATAGTAACGAGGCAGACCAATTAGGAAAGCCATGCTGGTCGCGTCTGTGTCTGCAGTCCGTAGTGTTGACGTGTGGGTGGGACTTGGGTGTGCCTGCGAGGCATTCACGTGCATATGATTTCCAGGTGATCAAGGCTGCGGAAGACAGCGCGCTGCAGTATATGAACTTCATGAATGTCATTTTTGCAGCACAGAAGCAGGTGAATTGGGGGTATTCTTTATTTTTTTAAATTTTTATTTAAATTTCAGTTAGATACCATACAGTGTATACTAGTGTCAGGTATACAATATAAGGACTCAGCACTTCCATACAGCACTCTGTGCTTGTCATCCATTTCCCTGTGCCTCACCCCTCCCCTCTGGTAACCAGTAGTTGTCCGTAGTTGAGGGTCTGTTTCTTAGTTTGCCTGCCCTTCTCTCTCTTCCCTTTTTTTTTCCCTGGGGAGAGCATTCTTTTTAAAGAATATTTGTTTCATAATGAAGGAATTAATTTTATTTTTTGAATGACCTACGTAGAAAGGTATTCTGACCAACTGGCATTATTCAGTGGGTTAGGGATCTGCAATTCATATTTTGTTCTAATCATTTCTTTCTTTTGGGTCCTGGAGTCCATGAGGAGCTGAGGGGTCCCCATAGAAAGGTACACGGAAGCCCAGTTTTGCATTTAGTTCCATGGAATTCATATAACCCTGTCTAGCCCGTCCTTGAACCCATCCTTGGGCCTCAGGCCAAGATTCCCTAGTTGACAGTTCTCTGCACACCTTGCCTCAGTTTCTTTCTTTGCGCAGGGAGGTCTTATAAAGATTTGATATTTTTTACTTTTCAAGTATTTGAGTGAATTTTCACTAATTCAAATGAATTATCAGTATGACATTGTCTTTTTTGATATATTAAAAAAAACTTTCTTAAAACTTCAGTTTTAAACCCAAAATGCTGCCATGTCCATGCCTCATATTCTCCATGTTGGAGCGGTAGCATGCTGTAGTGAAAAGGCTGTGGGCTTTGGGGACAGACAGACTGGGGAGTGACAGCACTGCCTCCTCCCGGCTCTGTGACTGCAGCCTGGCCCTCCTGGGTGCTTCAGCTGCAGATGCGTGGTATCTACCTTGCATGGTTGTCCTGCATATCAGATAAGCCATTGTGAGAATAGTCTAGCACCCAGTAGTTACCCAGTGTAAGCTAGTCGTTCTTACTACTCCTCTAATGTTTTCGGAATGTTCGTTTCAGAATATTTTGATCGATGCCTGTGTTTTAGACTCGGATTCAGGACTCCTCCAACAGGTATGTGTTAAGGAACGTGTGGTGGTGGTTCGGGGAGCATGGTGTGCTCTTGATCTCTTGTAAATGCCTCTCACCGGCCTGCACCCAGCTTTAGGCGCAGCCTGTGTGCTGCTGCAGCCTAGAGCACTATCATCTCCTGGCCCTTGTTGTATTTTATTTTTCTTATTGAAGTATAGTTGACACACAGTGTCACAGCAATTTCAGGTGAACAACTCTCTGGTTCCTTTAAAAAATTTTTTTAAACTGTTTTATTTATTTCTGAGAGAGAGAGAGAGAGAGACATTGTGAGCAAGGGAGGGTCAGAGAGAGGGAGACACAGAATCTGAAGCAGGCTGCAGGCTCTGAGCTGTCAGCACAGAGCCCAATGTGGGGCTCGAACCCACAAACCGTAAGATCATGACTTGTGCCAAAGTCGGACGCTCAACCAACTGAGCCACACAGGCGCCCCTAAAATTTTTATTTATGCTCCACACAGTGACTTTGATTGGTTCTATAAAAGTGATTCACACGTTGAAATGAGGTCAAGCAACACAGGAAAGTAATTTTTTTAAAGGGGTGTAAAAACCCCCAAAACATCACTTCAAATCCTATCTTCAAATTACGATTATAAATCTTAGGTGAATAGTATGACAGATCTCTCTATACCAGGTATAGATGGAAGAATGATCACTAAGTAGAGCATTTTATAAAGACTGGATTATAACTTCCCATCTGTGCTGTCCTACACGATAGTTACATGGCTGTTGAGCTCTTGAAATGAGTGTGGTCTGAATCGAGATGTCCTGTTAAGTGTAAGGTACACACTGAATTTCAAAGACTTAGTGTGAAGAGCAGAATGTAAAAGATTTCTGTATTGATTACATGTCACACCGATAATACTCTGAATATACTGAGTTAAATAAAATGTTATTAAAATTAACTCTGTTTTTTTCCCTTTTTTATGCGGCTAGAAAATTTTAAATTTCACATGTTGCATACGTTATATTTCTGTTGGATGGCACTGTTAGCTGTTGCTTTTTAATCAAACGCAGGAGACAGAAATTTAATTTAATCAAAGGGTGGGGGGACAAGACTGAAGATACTGCTCTACGGATAAATGCCTTTGACCACAAGAAATACCATTTCCTAAAAGATCCGTTGAGTTTCGGCTACTGCTGGGGACGCAGAGTGGTACATACGGTTGGAAAGTAGTGTCAGAGTTCTAGAACGGTTGTCTCCTGCGTTTGGCCGTAGGTACATGGTGTTTGTTGTACTGGAACCATACTTACATGTTTTTTATATATGTGAATATATATACATATATATGTAGGCTTGCACGTATGGTTATATTTCAGAATTAAAAAACCAAAAAGTTTGAGTACATATTTTAACTGCCCATTTCAGCCTACACAGCATCTGCTAACTCCTAGAAGATCTTGCCTGGGCCATGAATTTAGATACCAGCTCTGCGGGGCATCCAGGGGCTCAGTCGGTTAAGCATCTGACTCTGGCTTAGGTCATGATCTCATGGTTCGTGGGTTCGAGTCCCATGTCAGGCTCTGTGCTGACAGCTAGCCCAGAGCCTGGAGCCTGCTTCAGATTCTGTGTCTCCCTCTCTCTCTACTCCTGCTCACGCTCAGTCTCTTTCTCTCTCAAAAATAAACGAACATTAAAAAGATAAATTAAGGGGCGCCTGGGTGGCTTAGTCGGTTAAGCGTCCGACTTTCGCTTAGGTCATGATCTCGCGGTTTGTGGGTTCGGGCCCCGCGTCGGGCTCTGTGCTGACTGCCAGCTCAGAGCCTGGAGCCTGTTTCAGAGTCTGTGACTCCCTCTCTCTGACCCTCCCCTACTCATGCGCTCTCTCTCTCTCTCCTAGAAATTAATAAAAATATTTAAAAAAAAAAAANTCCCCTGCTCACGCTCTCTCTCTCTCTCTCTCCTAGAAATAAATAAAACATTTAAAAAAAAAAAAAAAAAAAAAGATAAATTAAAAAAACAGCTGTGCCACCCCGACCTTCACATTTATATGCGTGAGTCAGACCAAGCTCTCTGAACTCCGGACTCAGTATCCAGCTGCTTATGCAGCATCCTCCCATGGGACCCCCAGCGGCATGTCGGACTTAACATATCTAAATCGGAGCTCTTGAGTTTTTCTACGCTGCCTCCCAGGGGCATCCCCATCTCGGCAACTGGCAGCTCAGTCCATCCGCACCTCAGACCAAGATTCTGACTCTAACTTTTTTCTTCTCTTCTTCTCCTTTCCTACCCTAAGCAAATCTTGTTGATCTGATCTTTGAAGTAGTCTCTGAATCTCACCATGTGTCTTCCCCTTCACTGCTGCCTCTCGGTGAAGACTGTAAGATCTAACTGGTCTCCATTTCCACGCTTCCACCCACCGAAGTCAGTTCTCAGCACAGTGGTCAGAACGAAGCTTTCAAACTGCAGATCAGATCTTGTCCCTCACATGCTCAAACCCTCCTGTGGCCCCTATCACAGAGACTAAAACCCAGTCTTCCCGCGGCCGCCTGTTCTCCCTACGTGATAGGGTGTGCACGTGGCCTATCCCACTTCACCCCAGCCACACGGGCTCCTTGCTGTTGCTTTTAAACCATAGGCCCGCTGCAGCCTGAGAGTGTCTGCACTTGCTGCTCCCTCTGCCTCTAAGGCTTTTCCTCATTTGGGCCACCTCCTCAGAGAAGACTTCCCTGACTGTCCGGTGTCACTTCTTGTCCCCTTATCCAACTTCATTATTCTTCACAGGAATGATAACTTGTGACATTATTTCTGCATTTACTTACCTGACTGACTCCGTCTTCCCCCGCTTAAACCCAAGCGTCCATCAGCAGATGAATGGGGTTAAACAAGTTGTGGTTTAACTATACAATAGAATAGAATAGAATGTGATCATGAGAAGGAATGAACTACTGATAATGTGCCACAACAGATGAACCCTGAAAACATGATGCCAGGGGGAAGGACACATGCTGCATAAATCCACTGATATGAAGTGTCCGGAATAGACAAAGCCATAGAGCTAGAAAGTGAATTAGTGGTAGCCCAGGGCTAGAGGAAGGGCGTGGGGGTGACTGCTGCTAGGTATGGGGTTGCTTTTGGGGGTGAGGAAGATAGTGGTGACCGTTGCACAATACTGAATACAATAAAAAGCAGTGAATTACACACTTTAAGAGGGTGAATTTTATGGCCTGTGAATGATCTAAAAGCTGTTGTGAAAAAACATAATGGAAATGAGTAAACATGGCAAGAATACAGATGTTATCAGTAGCCGGCACAGGAGAAAGGGCATAGACTGTGCTACACTAAGGTCTTCCGAGGGTCAAAGAGTGGGGTGTCTGGAGGGAAAAATAAGATAGTTCAACACCTTGAGAGGGAGCCGGAAGCCTCCGGTCCTCACTCACCCTTGGAGAACATTCCCTTTTGATTTGCTCGGTCATATCCTCCTCTCCTTTGACCTGACTGGGTGAGAATTCATCCCTCTAGAAGAGCTAAGCAAGTGCCGGTTCGGCAGAGAGCCCTTTGTATGTCTTGCAGGCTTGTGACATCACAGGGGGACTGTACTTGAAGGTGCCTCAGAAGCCCTCCCTTCTACAGTATTTGCTGGTAAGGAGGTGTTGACCGTGACCCTAACACTTGGAGTCCTGGTGAGAGACTCAGTTTCCTGGGGAACACATGGGAGCAGGAGATGTGATGCTAGTAATTGGAAGAAGGTGGCCCAGGGGGTTGGAGCCTACAAGCATGCACCTGAGGTGGTGGCTGGAGGCCGCTGCGCGCAGAACGTGCCCGCGGGACGGTGCCTGCGTGTGGATGTCACGGGCAGATGGGTGAAAATGCATTTCTTGATAGACTTTGAAGGACAATCCTAATTTATTATTCTGGCTATTTATTATTCACTGGCTAGTATCTGATATCTATGTCCTGGCTTCTGGTTATTTTTCCCAATATTTTAAATAAAATTTCCTTCCTTGTCTTTTTTTTTTTTTTTTTTTTTTTTTTTGCCCCGTCAGTGGGTTTTTCTTCCTGATCAAGATCAAAGATCTCAGTTAACCCTCCCACCCCCGATTCACGTGGATTACCGGGCCGCTTGCTTCTGTCACCGAAACCTCATCGAAATTGGCTACGTCTGTTCTGTGTGCTTGTCGAGTAAGTTCAAGTACAGAGGTTTCCTTCTGTGTGTTGCGCGGGTGGCGGTGGTCAGAAAATAACGGTGCGTTGTTTTCAACGTCCTGTTTGTTTCGTTTGTTGCATTTACAGTATTCTGCAGTTTCAGTCCCATCTGCACCACCTGCGAGTAAGTACCCCCCGAGGCTTTGCGGCCGGCTCCCCGGGAGAGGTCCTGAGCCCTGAGGAGTGTTCTCTCTCTCCTTTCAGGACAGCCTTTAAGATTTCGCTGCCTCCCGTGCTGAAGGCCAAGAAAAAGAAACTGAAAGCGTCCGCGTGATAATAAGACCCACCTCCGCCCTACACACACACTGCCCATGTTTTCGGGCCTGTGAATAGAAATTGTACGGCACAGTCTGTGTTGGGAAGGCCCTGAAAAAAATACAGCACGCGTAGGATAATTTTTACTGACCTTTCCTACAGGAAAGGTTTCTAAACCATTTTCCTCATCCTGTGCTTTCAGGGGACTGCTTTATTTGAGGGAGTCATTCTATCCAATGTGCCCCCAAATCATTTCTGACTGGTTTGGGGCCACAAAGGGAGAAGAGAAGAAAGCACAAGTTAGTGGCTTTTTAAAATCTTTTGTTTTTTTTTTAATAAGGTGCTCATTTGTCAGTCGGCCCGACCTGACTGATGGCAGGCTTTAGACTCTGTTAGGTTCTTACTGTGAACGCCCGACCCGTGAAATTGGAGCGTAGCTTTGGAAACAGCACTACTCGACATACACCATCTTCCTTGAATCCACAGCTGACCTTTACAGTAGTGGGATAATTAGTAAATAAGTAAATAAGATCCTTACTGTTGAAATTCAGATTTAGCTTCAGATTCAGATATTTTTTTCTTTTCTCGGACATCATTACGTGTCTGGACACAGCCATCCAAATAGTAACAGTTAGTCAGCAAGGAAGTACAAAGTGTGATCCCAAGTGAGCGAGGAGAGCAGGCGCAGGACTCTGGCGGCAGCTTTTTCTTCAGAGAGAGCGGGCGTGAGAGTTGATTGGCGAAAGCCAGTGTCTGCGGGCGGGGGAGGGGCTCTCCTGGGGAGAATGGGTTCTTTACGGTTCTGTCTTGCCCCCCACATAGAATTCTTGCCTTTTGTAATCAGGGGGGGAAAAAAAGCAATGTTGGAGAACTGTTCTCTAGAAGCTTTGGATCTACTACTGACAAATGCTCTAGGTTCAGAAGAAAAATTATTTGCAATTCCAATAAGAAAAAACCCTATTTTTTTATGTGAGCTTGAAGTTACTAGAAGTCCTTTCAAATTCCAGCACAGTGTAAGAAAGGCTTTCGGGAATGGTGGCTGGTTTGATTTGTTTTTAAATGCATACTGACAACAATAAACAAATGTATGCTGACAAAAACCCGTTTGTGTATACAACCTTGTATGTAAAGAAGATTTTAATTTTCTCTCGATACCATCTCAGAAGCTGAGTCTCATGTAAGTTTGGTGTTTGGTTAGATGACTTCAGGTAGATTTTGTATTTTGTATTTATAACTTTGTTAAATACACACAGATTTGGTTGGTCACTTGACAAGTATTTGTGAATCCTTAAGTCTGAGAATCTTGTCTCTTAAACGTACTATTTAATACTTCATAGCCTCAGTGTAATGGGAATCGCTGCTTCAGGTCTAGGAGCCATCAGATACCTAAAAGATAAATAATTTCAAAGAAGCTGGTCAGGGTTTTGTTACTACTTTTTGTTTGAAATGTTTTGTGTACTGGCTTAATTCTGTTTAGGTTTTATTTTTAACTGTTGTTTTTATGTTTGATGTAATTTTTTATAATAAAATAATTTAAATTTTCATATTTGCCTAAGGTATTTTCTCTTACTCATTGTTTATTTCATGCTAATTCAACTTATCTTTAAGTTTGTACCTTAGCTGGATTTGGTCAAATGTCATTCAATTTTTTATTTAACTCTGAAGAACTTTTATTGATTTATTTTTAAATGTGTTTAAAATTTTTTTTTAATGTTTATTTTTGAGAGAGACAGACAGAGAGAGCTTGAGCAGATGAGGGGCAGAGAGAGAAGGAGACACAGAATCCGAAGCAGGCTTCAGGCTCCAAGCTGTCAGCACAGAGCCCAACATGGGGCTCGGACTCATAAACCGTGAGATCATGACCTGAGTCAAAGTCGGATGTTTACCTGACTGAGCCATCCAGGTGCCCCTATTTTATTTTATTTATTTATTTTTAATTTTTATTTTTGTTATAGTTTTGTTTTGTTTTTGAGACAGAGAGAAACAGAGCATGAGCAGGGGAGGGACAGAGAGAGAGGGAGGCACAAAATCTGAAACAGGCTCCAGGCTCTGAGCTGCCAGCATAGAACCCTATGCAGGGCTCGAACCCACGAACTGTGAGATCATGACGTGAGCCGAAGTCGGACGCTCAACTGACTGAGCCACCCATGTGCCCCCCTATTTTATTTTTTTTTAGTAAGCTCTGCGCCCAATGTAGGGCTTGAACTCACAACCACAAGATCAAAAGTTGCATGCTTTACCAGCTGACCTAACAAGGAGCCTCTGATGAACTTTAATTTCAATTCTTCCTAAAACTATATATGAAAATATTGTTAGAGATACTACGTAATAATAGATTGGTATGAAGTATTTAATAAAAAGTTTCTAGGTCTGAAACTATTAGAAGAGAGATTTGATGTTTGCTTGTAATTTCATTTTGGGAGGAAGATTAACAAAATTTTACTTATTTGGTATTTTCATTGGATAAAGCAAGCTGGTATAATGTGTGTTTTCCTGTCATAAAAGTAAGACGTCCCTTAATAATTAATTTTAAAACCATGAAATACTCCCTTATTGAGTAAATAGTTAAATATTATAACCATTACCCAATCTGCTAGTCCAAGGTAGTCCCTTGGGCTTTACAAAGATTCCTGCTCCCATACTTTTTTAAAAAAAAGTTACTTTGTTTATTTCAAATAATCCAAAAAATAATTTGTAAGACTGTTAGTGATTCCTGGAAGAGGGCATGGAATGTCTCCAGCAGTAATGGAGAAGAGAGTAAATATGTGAACATATTGGGGTTTGGAGCAAATGGTCAAAAAAGAATTCTTCCATGCAAAAAGGGTGGTTTTATGAAAGCACAGGGACAGGACCGTAGGCAGAAAGAGCTGCACCTGGGCTGTGAGGAGTGGCTGGGTTGTATACTTCAAAGTAGTGAAGGGGTTAGGGGGAGTGTAAGTCTCTAAGGAATTTAGAATCAAGGTTTCCAGGACCTGAGGGGCTACCTGCTGTTAGGAAAAGGTCATATACGACTGTGTCGTAAAACCTCAGTCATGAGACCCTTCAGATCTAGATCAGCGGGCCATATGTTTGGAGGATGATTTGAAGGATGATTGTTAACGTATATCTTGGGTGGGACGCGGGGGGTGGGGGGGGTAGAGATAAAGGAAGTTACGAAGAAATTTTTTTTTTTCAAATATATTTTTATTTATTTCTAGGAGAGAGAGAGAGAGCATGAGCAGGGGAGGGTCAGAGAGAGAGGGAGACACAGACTCCGAAATAGGCTCCAGGCTCCGAGCTGGCAGTTAGCACAGAGCCCGACGCGGGGCTCGAACCCGCGAACCGCGAGATCATGACCTAAGCGAAAGTCGGACGCTTAACCGACTAAGCCACCCAGGCGCCCCGTAAATTTGTATGTTAAAGGAGACTTGCAGGATCCTGCAGCTCGGGCTATTTTTAAGCTCAAGTATTAACATCAAGGAGCGCCTGGGTGGCTCAGTCGGTTAAGTATCTGACTTAGGCTCAGGTCATGATCTCACTGCTCTGGAGTTTGAGCCCCACATTGGGCTCTGTGCTGAGCCCAGAGCTTGGAGCCTGCTTTGGATTCTGTGTCTCCCTCTCTCTCTGCTCCCTCCTCTATTGTGCTCTGTCTGTCTCTATCAAAAATGAATAAACATTAAAAAAAATAAAGTATTAACATTGAAGCAGTTGAATTCCTAGAGGAAGCTCACACTGCCTTTTTTTTTTTTTTTAAGTTTATTTATTTTTGAGAGAGAGCATGAGCAAAGGAGGGGCAGAGAGAGAGAGGTAGAGAGAGAATCCCAAGCAGGCTCTGCACTGACCGCGGAGCTTGATCTCACGAACCTATAGCTGAAATCAAAAGTTGGCCATGTAACCAACTGAGCCACCCAGGTGCCCCCATCAATGACATTTTTATATAGAAGTACACTATTTAAAAATTGGGGCTTTTAATTAATAGTTGAATTGAAATTTTATGCCTATGTATTATCTTAATAGAACTGATTACAAAGAATTTTAAGAAAAATTCTCTAATTTGAATAATATTATTGTAGTACCTCACAAATAACATTTTTTAAAAACTTTTGAAGCCTTTTTTTTTTTTTATTGTAATACCCTAGAATCCATAGTTCATTTCGCTACTGGCTAATAGCTTAATGCAACCAAAAGCAGAAAATAAAAGCATACTTTTAGTAAGTACTATCTTTTCTGATCGAACAGAAAATGATAACATGCTTTTATAGAAAAGAAACTAGGCATACTAGGGGAAAAAAAGAACACTCACTTTCATGATTCCTCCGCCCCCCAGAATTGGGAGGGTTAGAGAGTCCCTGCGAATTGCTATTTGCGGCATTTCTTTACCACAGCAGGATGTCACAGCTCGAAGTGTTGACAGGGTTGAGGTCTGTGGTTCCATATGACCTAAAACTAAAACATTTTCATTTTGAGTGTCTGACAAGTGATGGTCCCCAATACAAGTCCCCAAGTACTGCGTCTGCTTACAATATTTGACAGCGTAGCCGTAATGTTAACATCTAGCAAAGTAGAACTCAGTGAGAATAAAGATGTGTAGTACCTTTAAAACACCCTCAGGAGCACTAGTGTTTGCCTAAATCACTTTCTTACATTTCCCCTGAAGTAAAAGCATTTTGACCCAGGGATTTCAAGTCATTCAACACAACCATTTTCCTCAGTGAAAATGCTTA
Organism: Hyaena hyaena; assembly: GCF_003009895.1. Classification (NCBI taxonomy): domain Eukaryota; kingdom Metazoa; phylum Chordata; class Mammalia; order Carnivora; family Hyaenidae; genus Hyaena; species Hyaena hyaena. The sequence goes on along the minus strand of NW_024080632.1, from coordinate 2,479,430 downwards.
TTCCTCTCTTGGTCAGGACAGTGAGTAAATAGCAGCAATAGGTTACGTGATGACCCTCCTGTTAGAAACGTTCTAAGTTTTACTCCCAGATGCACCAAGAGATATAAACGCTTTGCTACCCCAAGAGGAGCTGATGTGCGGGGTGGTGGTGGGGGTTTCATGCTAATTACGACGGCAACAATCCAAGAGTGGGCAAGAGCCGAAGAACTCAGCGCAAGCACTTGTAGAACCTCAGCTTTCAGACTGCTTTCAGAATGTCAGGTTAGCCCATCAAGTAACAGGGCAAACATTGATTTGGCATTTGCTGTTTGTCAGGCATAGTGAGCGAATACTTAACCATAGGCCTGGCATTGGCCTAGATTCCATATATGTTACCTTAATCCTCACACCACCCTCTCAGGGAGGGACTATGATCTCCCTTCTATAGATGAGGCAACTGGAGTTTAGAGAGGTCAGGTGACCTGCCTCAGTCCAGCAGCGACCTCAGAGCCTGCACACCTAGTCACTGAACTATAATAACGTCTGAAATGCTTTGAGGTTACCGATGTAAGATTTGGGATACTTTTGTATCTGCCCCAATGCTGGGCTAAACGTTTAGTGTTCTTTGAGAAGATCTGCTCTGGGGGCGCCTGGGTGGCTTAGTCGGTTAAGCGTCCGACTTTCGCTTAGGTCATGATCTCGCGGTTTTTGGGTTCGAGCCCCTCGTCGGGCTCTGTGCTGACTGCCAGCTCAGAGCCTGGAGCCAATTTCAGAGTCTGTATCTCCCTCTCTCTCTGACCCTCCCCTGCTCACGCTGTCTCTCTCTCCTAGAAATAAATAAAAACATTAAAAAAAAAAAAAAGATCTGCTCTGGAGTGCTGACAGCTCTGTGCGGTAAATACAAACGGCAAAAAACTCTTCAAAACACTGGGAGGATGAGAACAAAAAACAATTCAACAGCACCGCAGCCTCATCCCTTTTGTTCTTCTCCCTCCCCAAGTCCCCATAAAAATGACGTTTATTAAGGAGCTTGTTTAGAAGCCAGTGCCTGTAGGTAGGCTCGCCCTTGCGTGTGTGGCTGAATCCATTCTTTTAATTTTTTAAAAATGTTTTATTTTTCTGAGAGAGAGCGAGACAGCGTGAGCAGGGGAGGGTCAGAGACAGAGGGAGACACGGAATCTGTAGCAGGCTCCAGGCTCTGAGCTGTCAGCACAGAGCCCGACGCGGGGCTCGAACCCGCGAACCACAAGGTCATGACCTGAGACGAAGTCGGACGCTTAACCGACTGAACCCCCCAGGCGCCCCATAATGTTTTTTTTTGAGAGACTGAGAGACAGAGCGCGAGCAGGGGAGGGGCAGAGAGGAGACAGAGAATGAGATGATGACCTGAGCTGAAAGACGCTCAACCGTCTGTGCCACCCAGGTGCCCAGAATCCACTTTTTTACACTGGACGCAGACTCCTACTTTCTCAGGAGCCTCGACTTCGAGGTTTAAGGGCGCAAGGCCTGTGGGCGGGGCCTGATGTCGCGCCCGGGGCCGGGGGCGGGCTCTCTGCTGCTGTTCACCCAATCGCCGCCCGTCGCTCCGCCAGGCCCGCGGCCGATTGGTGGTTGCCATAGCTCCGGTTGGTTTGACAAGATGGCGGCGGCGGGACGGCGGGGTCTCCGTCCTCGCGTCCTGCGCTTCGCCGCTCCTGGCGCGGGAGCGGCCCTGTGAAGCGGCCCCGCGCGGCCACAGGCATGGGCTTGCCGCCGCCGGCCCCTCTGCTCTTGGGGCTGCTTCTGCTGGGCATCCTAAGGCCGCTGTGGGGGGACCTGGGTGTGTACGGCAGGGCAGGGGCCCGCAGGGCGGGGGAGGGGGAGTGAGGATGAGGCGTTTAACGGGCCAGACTTGGGACTCCTCCGGGTGTCCCTGCAACTAGTAACTCCGTCCTTCCCCTGCTTTCCCGCCCAGTTTTCATCCCTGCTTTCATCCGCATGACCGGCCCTGAGGTCAGCGCTTCCCTGGTCGGAGGCATCGAGGGTGTGACCGTGTCCCTGGCATTGCTGCCGGACGAGGAGGGTAAGGAGTCCGGCCCTCCCTGTGGGGAGCGTGGGGGTTGGGCTAGGGGGCATCCCAAGGAGGCGGTATCCCGGGAGGTGGCATCCCCTGGGTCCCTGGCCTCTGTCCCCTGCAAAGTCGGCGTGGGAGCAGGGATGGGGGGCTGCGGTGGCCCAAAGAGGACCGACACGTCCGTCGGTGAAAGAAAGGCCTGGAACAGTAATGGCTGGTGTTCACTGCGCTGCCTATCCCTTGGGCCTTATAAGCATCACTGCATTTTCCCAGTGAGAACAGTGATGCACTTTCACTCCATGTAATACGTGAAAGACTGAAGTTCAGAGAAGTTGTCACTTGCCCAAAGTTGCACAGCTTGGGAAGGGCCGGAACCCAGGCTTGGTAAAGGATTCCCTCCTAGGGAGCCTGACTCCGGCATGCACACCCTCAGTGGCTGGGCACTACTGCCTCCTCGCATCCTAATCTTCTCCTGTAGGATTACTGCCGGTTCCAGCTTGTGGCGCCCTGACCAATGACACAGGAGACTGGAGCCTGACTGTGACCCCCAGTGTGGTGAGGCCAGAGGTGAAACAACCCACATTTAGTGTTTCTGCAGTGCTGACTTGGTTGGACAAGGGATGGTTTTGTCTGTGTCTGAAACTGCTGTGAAACTGCAGGTTATCGGATCGAGGGCCGCCCTCCAGCCCAGAGGTGCTTTCATAGGCGAGCGGTCCTTGGACGGGCTTCAAGAAGTTTGTGAACTCCCTGAAACTGTGTGTAACATTATGCGTGTGTGCGTTTTCCTCATGAGATGGTTGCCAGCTTCTATCAGATTTTCAAATGGATCTGTGACTCAGAAATCTTGATCTCAGCTCAGGTCTTGATCTCACGGTTTGTGAGTTCAAGCCCTGCGTTGGGCTCCACACTGGACATGGAGGCTACTTAAAAAAAAAAATCTTCCATTTAATAAATGTTTTACTGAATGCTTAGTATGTGCAAGACATCAGCTCTGGAGATATGGACAAGAAAGACTTTGCATGCACCCCAGAAACTGGGGACACTTCATTGACTTTTTTTGGTGTGTAGTCTTCTGCCACTATGCTGGTAGGATGATAAAGAAACTAAAAAGATGCTAGACAAACTGTGTTAATTTATCAGACAGATCTGTGTTTGAAGTCTTCTCTATCCAAAGGTTGCTTGCTTTTCTGTTAAAACAAGGATTGGGAATCAGGGCTTGTGAATCGCCGTAAGATTAGCGGCTGAAACTGAATAGAAGGATGTCAATTTTGCAAACAGTGTTCCTTTCCTAAAGTGACCCGAGGCAACTGCGTGATTTTTTTGTGTTTCCCATTATGCGTTCTCATATGCTGTGTTGAGTCACCTTAAAAAGTACAGCATATTTTCCTTTCAGAGTGCGTTGGAGGTGACAGTGAGCTTGAAGAGGGGTCTGCAGAGGTGTTCCTCTGACGAGACGGGTCCCTTCTCAGAGGCCCCGTGTGTCGTCCAAACTCTTCTGGTTTCAGCATCTCGCAATTCATCCTGTTTAGCACATCTGCTCGTTCGAGTGGAGATTTATGCCAACTCTTCTTTGGCCCAAAATGCATCAGGCAAGTAAAGTCCAAACGTTCACGCCGAACGTGGTCTGTTGGATTATGAGCGTATGCTGTACCCTCTGTATGCTTTGCTCTGGAGTCAGCGTCGCCTTCCTTGGCCTACTTTCCTTTCGTTTAATTTTCTTACTTTAGAAGTTTCCACTTTGTATGATTGCACTTGATTGAGATCTCTTTTATTCTGCTGTGCCATTTATATCTTTGTAGGCTACCTTAAAGGGAGAAAAGGAGGTTTGTTTCTGGGTATTGATTCTTACGACTCCATCTTAAAACAAATCCCAAACCAGAAAACTCAAGGGAAGGATTAATGAAGGAGTTGACAAAAAATAAAACAAAACCAACTTCCCCCCGCCCCCAGTAGATTTTCAGTGAAAGCTTTGGACCTCCAGCTACCTTTCTAGAGTCAGCCTGTTAATTTATGTTTGTGGAAGCATGTGGTATTCTCTTGTTTCAAGACAATACACACACACACACTAATAACACACAATTCACTATTCTATACCTTTTTTTTTTTTTTAATGTTTTTTTTTTTTTTATTTATTTCTAGGAGAGAGAGAGAGACAGCGTGAGCAGGGGAGGGTCAGAGAGAGAGGGAGTCACAGACTGAAACAGGCTCCAGGCTCTGAGCTGGCAGTCAGCACAGAGCCCGACGCGGGGCTCGAACCCACGAACCGCGAGATCATGACCTAAGTGAAAGTCGGCTGCTTAACCGACTAAGCCACCCAGGCGCCCCTTTTTTTTCTTTTCTTTTCTTTTTTTTTTTTTTAATGTTTTTTTTTTTTTAATTTATTTCTACTATTCTATACCTTTTAAAAATAAATTCCATAGAGGGGCATCTGGGTGGCTCAGTCGGTTGAAGGTCTGACTCTGGCTCAGGTCATGATCTCACGGTTCACGAGTTCGAGCCCCACATCGGGCTCTGTGCTTATGGCTCAAAGCCTGGAGCCTGTTTCCACGGAGGAGCCTGCCTCTCTCTCTGCCCCTCCCCTGCTTGTGTGCTCTCTCTCTCTCTCTCAAAAATAAATAAACATAAACAATTGATAAAAAAGAAATAAATCCCATATAAATGTATGCAGGTTCACCTCCTTTTTCATAGCTGCAGAGCATTCCACTGTTTGCAGATACCATTGTGTATTTGACTAGTCTCTTACTGATGGAATCTAAGTCACTTCCGGTTTGTGATACGTAACTAGTGCTAGAGCAGACATCACTGCGCACATCGACTTTTGGGCGTGAAAACGGTATTGTGTCAGTCTCCCTTTCACACGGCAGTTTTCTAAGAACAAAAGAATGTAGCTGGGCCAGTGTTGAAGGTCTACTCTGATAGGTGCCACCACCATGTTCTCTGTCTCCTGCAATCAAGTCTAGCACTGTTGACTTTGCAGGCCCCTGGATGAAGGGAGAAGCGTTCCTCTTTAGTAGCGAAGGTCTGTCACTTGTCGCTGTGAGACTCCTACACTGTCACTTCCTGTCTCCCATGCCTCACTGTAGTCCTCCTTGTGATTTCAGAAGTTGAGGAGGATTAGATATGTTCAGATGGGGACGTCCAGTGGGCCACTCTGCCTTCAGTGGGCTTGGTGGAAACATCTCTAAGATATATTACCAAGTGCAAAAAGCAGCTGCACATGGGTCCTTAGCATGGAGTAAGGCTATATATTTGCATACAGAAGTTCTGGAAGGCTATCTGAGAAGCTAACCGTGTGGGGCCATTTTGGCAAGTGGTGTGGGACCAGGAGGGGCGGGCTCGGAGGACTTCACTGTGTACCTTTTTAAAGATCCTCTTGAGGCTTTTTAATTAAAACTTTTTTTAAGTTTATTTAATTTTGAGACAGAGAGAGAGCACAAGCTGGGGAGGGGCAGAGAGAGAGAGAGACACAGAATCCAAAACAGGCACCAGACTCCGAGCTGTCAGCACAGAGCCTCATGTGGGGCTTGAACCCGTGAACCGTGAGATCAGCCAAAGTCAGACTCTCAAGCACCTGAGCCATCCAGGTGCCCCCTCTTGAGTGTTTTGAACATGTGAATCTGTGAGCAATTTAAAGGTTTAAAGTTTTGTTTTTGGGGAAAAAAAGAGAACATTCTCTAAATGCTTAAAATTTAAAACAAACTAAAAAATAATCTCTGGTGGGTGCTACAGAACACCACGGGAGGGATAGCTGTACCATTCAACGTGGTGACCGTTTTAAGAAATATGCTTCGCTACGATTAGGTAATATATCAGAACGCTTTTGTACAAATAGCCAAACTTAGACTCTTCGTGTATTGGTAGTTATGAGATGTCCGCTCTGACCCCATGAAGGTATGAAAAATTTTGCACCCAGTCAGACAGAGAGCAGAATGAGAACAAGGACAGAAGGACAGATGGGAGGTACGTGGTATATGCCTAGTAACAGTCACGCTCGCAAACGGCATAGGAGACATATAGGTAGATACGCAGATATCTATCTATATCTCGCATAGTAAAACCCTATTCCAAAATGCCTTGTTTATATTCCACAGGTTTGATTATACTGATGGCCAGACTCTTGCCTGAGTAACAGACTATGTTACTCAGACCTCCTTATTCCTGAGACCATTGACACAGTGGGGTTCTACTATATTCTAGCATAGACTGTATAATTAGTTGTTTTTGAGATGCTTCAACTGTCATGTCATTGAAGTTAACTGTTATAAGTGATCGCTATGTAGTTTTTCAACATGTACCAAATCCTAGGACAAACGTAAAATTCAAAGCTAAACTTTATCCAATAAATTATCGCAGGGCAACTGGAAATATTCCTGTCTGGATTCTGAGTTAGGAGGTTGAAATGTAATGTGACATATTCCTTTTCCAATCTATGTAAAAATTATTAATTTCCCCCACACTTCCGCACTTAAACTAGAATCCGGATATAAAGAGTTGGGTCTGCAGTGCGATAGGACTTGAGGTTGAGCAGGTAGCATGATTGGACATAATCTTGTGGCTAAATGGGCCCCCAGATAAGGTCTCTGAAATGTCCTCACGGCTTCAGTTTCCTCTGCTGGAAGGGGTAATGAATTTGAAGGGGTCAGTGGTTAATGTCAGTCTGTGTTATGAAAAGGATTGTTCAGTGTATTGAAAAATAAAGTCAGTGCATTACCTTTATCCTAACTTGTATATTTTAGTCATGATTATCTTTAGGATCAAGCGTGACTTCAGTTTAGTATAACTAGCATACTTCCTATATTTGGGTTTTTGACGGAGTAGTAGATACAGGCCTCAGCTAGGGTTTTGCGTAGCTCAGGGGTTCCTTAACGTGTAATATTTGGTCATAGTGATTTGTAAAACAATGATTCTGCTTTCTTTTGAGTGTCGAAAACGTGCCAACGCTTTGCCAGAGTGTTTCACAGCTGGACTTTTCTGTCATTTGTACTTTCCAGAGAATGTGACTGTCATTCCGAACCAAGTGTATCAACCCCTGGGTCCTTGTCCTTGTAATTTGACCGCTGGGGCCTGTGACATTCGCTGCTGCTGTGACCAGGTACGCTCTTCTCGATTACAGGTGCAGAAGTTATGGTACCAAATGGCATGTGGAGACTCACAACAGCTCCCAGCACAGCTTCTCACGGATGGGCTTTGAAATCTAAAGTTGAGTTTTGTGTTGTAGATAGTTTTTTTTTTTTTTTTTATTTTAACTCATTTTTAAAGTTTATTTATTTTGAGAGAGAGAGAGAAAGAGAGACAGAGCACAAGCAGGGGAGGCGCAGAGAGAGAGAATCCCAGTCAAGCTCTGTGCTGTCAGTATGGAGCCCGATGTGGGTCTTGAACCCACAAACTGTGAGATCACGACCTGAGCTGAAATCAAGAGTCTGATGGTTAACTGCCTGAGTCACCCGAGTGCCCCGCAGATTGTTTTCAAATTGAGTATTTTCTTATCTAGCCCAGTCAGTCTTATTTATGGAAGAAAAAATGTTATCTCTTTGGAGACAGTCATGATTGAGATGATTATATTGAGGATGGTTTTACTTCCAGTATTGGTATTGAGAAGTCTTCACAAAAAGATAAAAAGGAAGGAAAATACATTCTTCCAGTGATTTCTTTGGGTAAACCTGTAGAGGTGCACCACCCCCACTGCAATCTACCTTGAGAACGTTTCCATCACCCTGACCGGAAGTCTTGTGCCCCCCTCGACCTCTCCCGTTCCCCGGCCTCTGCCCATCCCCAGGCCCGTCTCCACCCGCCGTCTGGCTCTGGACTGGCCTGTCCTGGGCACTGCATGTAAACAGATCCCTCTCACACGTGGCTTTCTGTGTCTAGCTTCTTCCTCCCAGCATGTTGTTTCCAAGGGTCATCCGCCTTGTGGCAGGTGTCAGTGTTTCTGTCCCTTTTTATGGTCAAGTCACATTCCGTTGCATGGACAGACCACATGTTGCCAATCCTTTCATCAGTCGATGGATGCTTGGATTGCTTCCACTTTTGGCTGTTACGAATAAGGCTTCTGTGAACATGTGTGTGCAAGTTTTGGTTTGGATGCGTGTTTCCATTTCTCTTGTATATGTTCCCTAGGGGTGGGGTTGCTCTTTGAGGAACTGTTTTCCCAAAGCGGCTGCACGGTTGTTACATTCGCGTCAGCAGTGCAGAAGCCTTGCAGGCTTTCCGTCTGTTCCAATAATCTTTTTGATTATAGCCATCCTAGTGGGTTTGGAGTGGTATCTCATCGTGACTTTGATCTGTATTTCTGTAGTGGCAAACGATGTTGAACATCCTTTCGTGTGCCTATTGGCCATTTACATATCTTTGAAGAAATGTTGATTTAGATCATTTGCCCATTTAAAAAATTAATTAATTGATTGATTTTTAAATTTATATCCAAGTTAGTTAGCATATGGTGCAACAATGATTTCAAGAATAGATTCCTTAATGCCCCTCACCCATTTAGCCCATCCCCCCCCACAACTCCTCCAGCAACCCTCTGTTCTCTAGATTTAAGGGTCTCTTATGTTTTGTACCCCTCCCTGTCTTTATATTATTTCTTCCCTTCTCCTGTGTTCATCTGTTTTGTATCTTAAATTCCATATGAGTGAATTCATATATTTGTCTTTCTCCGACTAATTTTGCTTAGCATTGTATCCTCTAGTTTCATCCACACAGTTGCAAATGGCAAGATTTCATTCTTTTTGATTGCTGAGTAATACTCCATTGTGTGTGTGTGTGTGTTTGTATACCACATCTTCTTTATTCCTTCTTCTGTCGATGGACATTTGGGCTCTTTCCATACTTTAGCTGTTGTTGACAGCGCTGCTATAAACATTGGGGTACGTGTGCCCCTTCAAATCAGCACACCTGTATCCCTTGGATAAAAACCTAGTAGTGTAATTGTTGCGTCATAGGACAAAGAAGTTTTTACCTGCTTTCTCCTCTAGGATTTTGGTGGCTTCCTGTGTTACATTTAGGTATTTCATCCCTTTTGAGTTTGTTGTTGTATGTGGTGTAAGAAAGTGGCCCAGGTTCATTATTCTGCATGTCGCTGTCCAGTTTTCCCAGCACCATTTGCTGAAGAGACTGTCTTTATTCCATTGAATGTTCTCTCCTGCTTGGTCAAAGATTAGTTGGCCATACGTTTGTGGGGCCATTTCTGGGTTCTCTGTTCTGTTCCATTGGTCCAAGTGTCTGTTTTTGTGCCAGTGCCATACTGTCCTGATGATTACAGCTGTGTCATACAGCTTGTCGTCCGGGAGTGTGGTGCCTCCAGCTTTGGTTTTCTTTTTCAGGATCGCTTTGCTATTTGGGGTTTTTTCTGCTTCCATACAAATTTTAGGATTGTTCTAGCTCTGTGAAGAATGCTGGTGTTATTTTGATAGGGATTGTGTTGAAAACGTAGATTGCTTTGGGTGATATTGACATTTTAACAATATTCGTTCTTCCGATCCAAGAGCATGGAATAGTTTTCCATTTTTTGGTGTCTTCTTCAATTTCTTTCATAAGCTTTCTATAGTTTTCAGGGTATAGATTTTTCACCTCTTTGGGTAGGTTTATTCCTAGGTATTTTATGGTTCTTGGTGCAATTGTAAATGGGGTCAATTCCTTGATTTCTTTTTCTGTTGCTTCATTATTGTATAGGAATGCAGCCGATTTCTGTGTATTGACTTTATATCCTGTGACTTTGCTGAATTCATGGATCAGTTCTAGTAGTTTTTTGGTGGGTTTTTCCATATAGAGTATCATGTCATCTGTGAGGAGTGAAAGTTTGACCTCCTCCTCACCGATTTGGATGCCTTTTATTTCTTTGTGTTGTCTGATTGCTGAGGCTGAGACTTCCAACACTATGTTGAATAACAGTGGTGAGAGTGGACATCCCTCTCGTGTTCCTGACCTTACGGAGAAAGCTCTCAGTTTTTCCCCCTCCTTTGCCCACTTTTCAACTGGATTTTCTTTTTGTTGCCTAACTATATGAGTTCATTATACCTCTGGATACTGGTCCAAATCAGGTATATGCTTTGTGACAAACATCACCCATTGTATAGGTTGTCTGCTTGCTTGTTGGTGACATTTGAAGCCCAAAAGTTTTTTTTTAATTTGCTAAAATCTCATTAGTCAATTTTTCTTTTGTTGTTTGTGCTTTTAGTGTCATATCTAAGAAAATGTTGCCTGATCCAGGTCAAGTGCATATATATATATTTTCAAAGTTTTTTTAAATCTATTTTGAGAGAGGGGGAGAGAGGGTCGGGGGAGAGAATCCCAAGCAGGCTCCATGCTGTCAGTGCAGAGCCCAACATGGGGCTTGAACTCACAAACCATGAGATTATGACCTGAGTCAATATCAAGAGTCAGATACTTAACTGACTGAGCCACCAAGGTGCCCCTCAAATACATATTTTAATCCTTCTTTGAGATTGAAGAGGACTGAGAGGTGCAAAAGAGACATATTTACTGTGATCCCAGTCACTCCTATGTTTGGATGAGTGCAGTTGTGCCATGGTTGGTTTTGCAAAACAGAAAAGGAAAGTTTAGGACCTTTATTTATATTGTAACTCTCATAGCAACAATTGTACTTATAATAACAATTACATTTAATTTAAGAATAGAGCAAGCACGTCAGGGGCTCCTGGGTGGCTCAGTGGGTTGACCATCCGACTTCAGCTCAGGTTATGATCTTATAGTTTGTGGGTTCGAGCCCCGTGTCAGGCTCTGTGCTGATGGCTCAGAGCCTGAAGACTGCTTCAGATTCTGTGTCTCCCTTTTTCTCTGCCCCTCCCCTGCTCACGTTGTCTCTCTCTTTCCAAAGTAAATAAACATTTAAAAAATTTAAAAAAAATAGAGCACGTCATCTGTCAGTATCAATAGAAACGTATGATATTCTCTTTCTCATTCTGCTGGACTGCAGTACTGTGCCCTGTTTCTGACTTCTTTCGTGCTTGTCATATACGGTGTCCATATATATAGCAGCAGCCCCTGGCAGGGTTTGGTATCTGGGTCAGTGATGTCAGGGAACCAAGGATTTGGGACATATTCAACTTTTAGCCCTCTGAGTCTGTGTGAAACGAGGAAGAATATGGATGAATAACTGAATGCAGGACTGAAGTGGTGACATTAATTGGGTCGTGTTATAATACAGCGACAGCCTTAAGATTTCTTAGAGAATATGGACTGTTTGCCCTAACTCAAAATGTCTTTAGGTTTCTCTGGGCTAAGGGTTTGGATGGTGATGACAATTAAAAAGGGAAGTTTACTCTGTTTTATTCCCCACTTGGAGTCTCTTCCATATTTTCTTTTCCTCATACTGGTTTTTTTTTTTTTTATGGGCACATCTGTGTCCCCAGCAAGGGTGTGGTTCCCTAGAAGGTCTGAAGTTCCTGACTTGGAGGCTCGTAGGAGCTGATGAAAGAAATTCTAGCAGGATTTTACTTTCTGTGAGCACAGAGACTGGTAGCCTGTATGGGGACCGTGTCGTTTCACGCTTCCTCGGTGGTGTCCTGCTCCCCCCGCCCCCTGAGAGCTGGTGGTGGGCACCCTAGAAGCTTCTGTCTGCTCACCGCTCCTTCACATTTCCCTCCAAGGAATGCTCGCCGGATGTCACAGGACTGTTCAGAGAGGCCTGTTTCACCGGAGTGTTTGGAGGCGACGTCAACCCCCCGTTTGACCAGCTGTGCTCCGCGCAGAGGGCGCCGGGGGCCCCGGGCTGGTTCCCGTTGCTGTGTGTGCAGTCGTCGCTGGCCAACTCGCCCTTCCTGGGCTACTTCTACCATGGCTCCGTGTGCGTGTCGGGGCCCCCGCGGGCTTGCCCGAGGCCCTCAGCGGAGAGGCGGTCCTCCGTGTCCCTTAGCAAGTTTGTGTTAAGTCTTTGAAAGAACTGGGCCTCACCCAAAAGAGATTGGTCAGTTACCACCAGCAGTGAATAGCGATTACCTGGGTTTGGGGAACGAACGGGCGGTGGGCTCATGGGCTTAGTTTCTTTCTTGCACCTTCCTGTCGTGTTGAAAATTTATAGCTTTATTATTATTATTATTGAAGTAAAATTCATGGAGCATAAAATTAACCACTAACCACTTTCCAGTGTACAGCTTTTTGGCTTTTAGTACAAATGTTTTTATAATTAAAAAAGTAAAAAAAAAAATACAAGAAGACTTGTTTTTAGCAGATACCGGCCCAAAGGAGTAGTGATAACCCTCATTGATTTGCAGGTGCCCTAGGCCACATGCTTCCATGGAAGTGTATCTGCATACTGATCTGAGGGACTTCTCAGACTTCGGTTACAAGCAAGGAGATGCAATCATGACTGTGGACAAGGCCTACTTTACCATCCCACAGGTACTGATTTCAATTTTAATATGTGAAGGCCTTTCACAAATTTCCCCTTCCTGTTGTTAATTTAACTTATACTGCTGTGAAAAATCTTATCCTAAGTTATTTATTTTTCTCCTGTGGATTTTCCAGGTACTCAACTCTTTATGGTCTGTGGGTTTTATTTTTTTTTTTTTTTTTTTTTTTTTTNTTTATAGGAGAGAGAGAGAGAGAGACAGCGGAGCAGGGGAGGGTCAGAGAGAGAGGGAGTCACAGACTGAAACAGGCTCCAGGCTCTGAGCTGGCAGTCAGCACAGAGCCCGACGCGGGGCTCGAACCCACGAACCGCGAGATCATGACCTAAGCGAAAGTCGGACGCTTAACCGACTAAGCCACCCAGGCGCCCCTGTGGGTTTTATTTTTTAATAGCCCCTCTTAAATTAACCAGTGTCTTTGCTAAATCTCAGAGTGAACTTACCAACCAAAACAAATTCTATAAATTTCCATGGAAATAACTACCATTCTGCACTTCTGTTAGTTTAACGGCCAATTTCTAGTAAGCTATAAGTATATAATTTAATATAATATTGTAGAGATTTAAAAAGTATCTCAAGGTTATATAGAGTTGTATGTAAAATCTTTATTTTTTAATTTATTTAAAAAAACATTTTATTTTTGAGAGAGAGAGAGACAGAGACAGAGTACAAGCAGGGGAGGGTCAGAGAGAGAGGGAGACACAGAATCTGAAGCAGCTCCAGGCTCTGAGCCGTCAGCACAGAGCCCGATGTGAGGCTTGAACTCATGAACTGTGAGATTATGACCTGAGCTGAAGTTGGATGTTCAACTGACTGAACCACCCAGGTGCCCCAAATCTTTATTTTTTTAAGCCCAAAATCATGAGGAAAAAAGTATTTGTGGAAAGAAAACACCGGAATCTAAACTGTCTCTCTTCACCGTTTAAGGAATCCAGTTTTACAGTTTTAGCAAAAATCTGGTTGTCATAAGGGAGAGAAAATGAAGTTGAATGTAATCATGTTTCTGCAAAGTAAGTGGAGCGGGGTGGGGAATTTTCTTTGTTTTTATTAAATAATACTTATTGTGACAAAGCTTCCAGACTTTGTGTAGCACATTAACTAGAACACTTGCACCAGACGCTAGTCTGTATTTTATGGTTTGAAGAGAGGTCACAGCCCTGTCGGATTCTCCCTGTCCCTCAGGGCTCCCTGGCTGGGCACTGCCTGCAGCACGCGCCGGTGGCGTTCCTTCAGAATTTTGATGTGCGGTGCACCACTGACTTGGAAGTATACCAAGAGCAAGAAGATCTTGTCAATGTGAAGATAAAGAATGGTGTGCTAGGAGGTATGTTCCATTGGTTTGAAAAAAGAACACAGACCCGAGTGTCGACAGAAACTGCATGAGAGCATAAAACTCTCCTATTGGATCAACTTAAAATATTTCAACTTACAGTTGAAGAAAGCGTTTCCTTCAGAAAAAGTCCAGTCCTTAGGACCGCACATTGCATTTTAGTTCCTCTTTAAAAGTTGAGGTAAGGGGCGCCTGGGTGGCTCAGTCGGTTGAGTGTCTGCGGCTCTGACAGCTCACAGCTTGGAGCCTGCTTCAGATTCTGTGTCTCCCTCTTTCTCTTCCCTTCCCCGACTTGTGCTTTGTCTCTCTGACTCTCTCTCAAAAGTAAATAAACATTAAAAAAAAAATAAAAATTGAGGCAAAATGGACAACATAAAATTAACCATTTTAAATGCTTATTTTTGTTTATTTGTGTAGAGAGAGAGAGGAAGAGAGAGAATCCCAAGCAGTCTCCGCACTGTGCAGAGCCTAGTGTGGGGCTTGATCTCATGAACCACTCAGTCAGATGCTTAACCGACTGAGCCACCCAGGTGCCCCTAAAATTAACCATTGTAAAATGTACAGTTCAGTGGCATTTAGTACATACACAGTGCTATGCTGCCATCACCTCTGGCTATTTCTAGAACACTTTCCTCTTCCTAAAGGAGCCCCCGTACCCACTAACAGCCTCTTCTTTCTCCCCGTGCCCTGCCCCATAGCAACCATTAATTACTCTCCATCTTTATGGATTTGCTCATTCTGGAATTCCCCTATCAAAGGAATCCTACACTATGTGGACTTTTATGTCCAAAAGACCGGCTTCTTTCACTCAACATCACGTTTTCAAGGGTCAGCCACACTGTGGCAGGGACCGAACTCCCTGGGTAACATTCCATCGTGTGGATATATGTGCTACATGGGTTATCCATCCATCCTTTGATAGGCATTTGGGTTTCCAGCTTTTGGCGACTGTGGTAGTGCTGCTCTGAACACTTGTGTGCAAATGTGTGTGTGAGCACATGCTTGCATGTCTTCTGGCGTTATACCTGGCAGTGGCGTTGCCGAGGCACGTGGTAATTTAACTTTCTGAGGAAGCACCAAACCGCTTCTAAAGCGAGCACACCGTGTTACCTTCCCCCTGGCTGCGGGCTGCCTCTTCGTTCCTACGGGAGGGTAGCCCTCGGGATTATCATCACTGACTTTGGACTCTCCTCCTCCGTTCCTACTAGATGCCAAGAACAGTGGCATCCCCTTTGGTGGCACGCGGGGAGTGGGAGAGGTTTTGAAGCTGGCACACGGGTCAGGCGCAGTTCCGTGCTTGCTGGCTAAGCTCGCCCTTCAGGAAGGAAATGCGATCGTGGTGGGCGTGTAGTCCAGGGACCTTACCTTCTGTGTCTTTTCAGGCATTGTTACACCAAAAGTGATCTATGAGGAAGCAACCGACCCAGACAAATTCATCACCGGTACAGGTACTTTCATGTCACACTTTTATATCACCTCTGCAAAAATACGTGTGTCATTTCCTGTAAATAGTATATCACCCTAGAGTAAATACATTTTTACTAAGAATTTAAGGGGGTTCACAGCAATTCGAATTTTGTCTGTTCCACATGTTGTTCCCTGTTCCCTCTTTCTTTGCTTCAGAGCAGTTTTCTGTGCCCTGAGCCCTTCCCCACAGTCCTGAGTTATGTCGGCTAAGGGTCCCTGCCAGCTTTCAGGGTCTGTGGACCTTTTCTGGAATGTTTTTCAGGGAACCAGCATTTATGATTCTTGTTCTCTCTTCCTTTTTCTTTTTAAGTCTGTTTGTTTATTTATTTATTTACTTATTTAGAGAGAGAAAGAGCAAGCACAAGTCAGGGAGGGGCAGAGAGAGAGGGAGAGAGAATCCCGAGTAGGCTCTGCATTCCTTGCTCAGCCTGACGTGGGGCTCGATTTCATGCCTGAGAGATCATGACCTGAGCCAAAACCAAGAGTCAGATGCTTTACCAACTGAACCACCCAGATGCCCCCTCTGTTAAAAAAATTTCTTGAAAGATTTTTAAATTTTTAAGTAATCTCCACATCCAACATGGGGCTCGAACTCATAACCCAGGGGCCAAGAGTGAAATGATCCTACTGACTGAGCCAGCCAGGCGCCCCTCTTTCCTTCCTTCCTTTCTTTCTCTTTCTTCTTTCTTTCTTTCTTTCTTTCTTTCTTTCTTTCTTTCTTTCTTTCTTTCTTTCTTTCTTTCTTTCTTGCCTTAGCCTTTCTCTTCTTTTCTTTTTATTTTGTTTTAAATATACTTCATTGTCAGGGTAGCTAACATACAGTGTGTGCAGTGTGCTCTTGGCTTCAGGGGTAGATCCCCATGATTCATCGCTAACGTACAACACCCAGTGCTCATCGCAACAGGTGCCTCCTCCATGCCCATCACCTACTTTCCCCTCCTCCCTGCTCTCCCTCCATCCACTCTCTGTTTGTTCTCTGTATTTAAGAGTCTCTTATGGTTTGCCTCCCTCTCAGTTTGTAACTATTTTTTCCCCCTTCCCTTCCCCCATGGTCTTCTGTTAAGTTTCATCTTTTTTTTTTTTTTTTTGATAATTAAACTTTGCGGTTTTGATGCAGCTTATTCAGAGTTTGGCTAATATTATCAGGACTTTTGTTGTTAAGGATGTTTGTGTTTCTCTGCAATATGTTGTAAAATTCTCAAATTTATGGGGCGCCTGGGTGGCTTAGTCGGTTAAGCGTCCGACTTTCGCTTGGGTCATGATCTCGCGGTTCGTGGGTTCGAGCCCCGCGTCGGGCTCTGTGCTGACTGCCAGCTCAGAGCCTGGAGCCTGTTTCAGTCTGTGACTCCCTCTATCTCTGACCCTCCCCTGCTCACGCTGTCTCTCTCTCTCTCCTAGAAATAAATAAATAAAATTAAAAAAAAAAAATTCTCAAATTTATTCATCAGATCTTAGCAAATACCTACAATATAGTAGTGAGCTAGACAGCTCTGTTCCTGAGGAGCTGACTTCTGTTAGTCTTTCATTTTTGACAAGCATTCTAGTGATCACGTCCCTGTACTGAACTCTGAGCCGCGTGCTGGGGGTACAGAAATGGAAGGAAAAGACAGATACTGTGATGCTGAAGAGGGGGTGGCCGTGCTGACTTGGTGGGACCAAGAAGAGACTTGAGCTCAGGGAGGGTCGTTAACATATGACAGTATTTTCTCTTTGCAGAAACACTTTTAAGTAATGGACTGGCCCCCAGAAAAGTGAATGTGGAAGAACATTATATTTTCAGATGGAATAATAATACAATCAGTGAAATAAATGTCAAAATTATTAGGGCAGAAATTAATGCCCACCAGAAAGGTAAATTTGTTAACGACAGTGAGAAGGTTTTCAGTTTAAAACTTTTTTTTTTAAGATTCTCATAATTATTATGTGCAAAACTAATACGGACTTGTTTCTTATTTGTAATTGTGATTTAATAAACAAGACTTTTTTTTGCACATCAAAATGTAATGATAAGATAAAGAAAAATGACTCTTTGGGGATAATTTCCTAGTAAAATGGTGCACATTATATTTTTATTGTGTTTTATTTCTAGGGATCATGACACAGAGATTTACAGTAAAATTTTTAAGCTATAATAGTGGTGATGAAAAGGAATTTTCTGGAAATCCAGGTAAGATAGTGTGTGGCAATCACTGATCCTGCAAACTTTTAAATTCCAGACTCCTGTACTACAATGATAATTATAAATAACTCTCTCCAATTGTAGTTTGTGATTGCCGACTTTCTCTTTCTCTTTTGTACACTGTATTCTTTTTCTGATAACAGCTTTTTTTTGTTTTGTTTTTGTTTTGTTTTTTTACATGAATTGTCCTAGATGGTAACAGGTTGCTGTAAGTGGAAAACATTCCTTAGGTAGTGGTCTTTTGGAAAAAAAAAAAAAAAGATAATACCTTTGAAGTGTTGGTTAAATTAATTTTTTAAGAAATAAGAAAAAAAATTAGAAAGGGGCGCCTGTGGGGCTCAGTCGGTTAAGCGTCCTACTTCGGCTCAGGTCATGATCTCACGGTTTGTGAGTTCGAGCCCCATGTCAGATTCTGTGCTGACAGCTTACAGCCTGGAGCTTGCTTCAGATTCGGTGTCTCCCTCTCTCTGTGCCCCTTCCCCGTTCGCACTCTGTCTCTTTTTCTCAAAAATAAATAAACATTAAAAAAAGAAGAAGAAGAAATAAGAAGCTCTAGATGATGGGTTCCTAACCTGGGGTCCATGGAGAGACTTCATAGTGACTGTGAAGTTCTGGTTATGTGCATTTTGTCATTATGTGCAAATATGGCATCACTCAATTTGTTATATATTTGTTTGCTTCTTTTATTCATTGTTGCCTCCTCAGTGCCTTGAAACAGTGAGGAGAGGGGCGCCTGAGTGGCTCAGTCTCTTAAGCATCCAACTTCTGCTCAGGTCATGATCTCGCGGTTTGTGAGTTCGAGCCCTGCGTCGGGCTCTGTGCTGACAGCTCAGAATCTGGAGACTGCTTCAGATTCTGTATCTCCCTCTCTCCCTTCCCCTCCCCTGCTATGCTCTGTCTTTCTCTGTCTCTCTCAAAAATAAATAAACAGTAAAAAAAATTCAGAAAATAAGGAGAACTGCAGGTCCAACGTGCCAGCCGTTAGCCACACTTCCCTACTAAGCACTTGCAGCGTGGCCAGTGGCATATGTGGAAATGATAATATTTGGATATATTGAGTTGAATAAGATACAGTCTTCTTTTTTTTTTTTTTTTTTTAAAGTGTTTTATTTATTTCTAGGAGAGAGAGAGAGACAGCATGAGCAGGGGAGGGTCAGAGAGAGAGGGAGTCACAGACTGAAACAGGCTCCAGGCTCTGAGCTGGCAGTCAGCACAGAGCCCGACGCGAGGCTCGAACCCACGAACCGCGAGATCATGACCTAAGCGAAAGTCGGACGCTTAACTGACTAAGCCACCCAGGCGCCCCAAGATACAGTCTTCAAATTAATTTCATCTCCTTTCTCTCTCTCTCTCTCTTTTATTTTTACCGGGGCTGCTGGAAAAAATTTTTTAATGTCTAAAAAATTCTAAAAATATGTCATATTTTAAAATCACTTATATGGCTTGCATTATATTTTTTATTGGGGAGTACTGACTTGAGCAACAGTAAGTGTTCAGTAAATATATGTTGGATAAACTATCATTGTTTTTTAAAAACTTGTCCCTCTTTTTAGTATTCTTAATCAGGCAGTAAGTAACCACAAAGGAACAACTTTTTTACTTTTATTTATTGGTTATTTTTATGTGTGTATGTATGTTTATTTTTGAGAGCAGAGGAGGGGCAGAGAGAGAGGCAGACAAAGGATCTGAAGCGGACTCTGAGCTGCCAGCTCAGAACCCAATGTTCTGACCCACGAACCGCGAGATCAGAAGTTGGATGCTTAAATGACTGAACCACCCGGGCCCCCCTATTTATTTATTCTTAAAACTTTTTAACTTTTAAATACTGTTTTAGCTTGCATGATTTTCAATATTTGTACATACTGACTTAATAATGCATGATCTGTTTTACATATATATTTTTAAAATTTTATTTATTTATTTTGAGAGAGAGAGAAAGCATGTGAGAGCATGTGTGAATGGGGGTGGAGGGCAGAGAAAGAGAGAATCCCAAGCAGGCTCTGTGCTGTTGGTGTGGAACCTGATGTGGGGGTCGATCTCATGAACCATGAGATCATGATGTGAGCTGAAATCAAGAGTCCGGCGCTTAACTAACTGAGCCACCCAGGCGCCCCGTGTATATATACGTATTTTCTTTTAAATGAGATTTTAGTGTATTTGTTAATGTGGAGTTTTGGATTTTATTGTTGGGTTTATTTGGGGTTCCTGGGTTGAATGTCACTGCTCAGGTCATGATCTCGCAGTTTGTGGGTTCGAGCCCCACATCGGGCTTTGTGTTGACAGTGTGAGCCTGCTTTGGATTCTCTCTCCCTCTCTCTCTGCCCCTTCCCTGCTCATACTCTCTCTCTCTTTCTCTCTCTCTCTTTCTCTCTCAAAAATAAACATTAAAAATAAATTAATACTGTTGGGTTTCCTAGCAGGCTGTTGGAGTTTAAGGGTTTTCATTTCATGATTCAATTACACGTGATTTCTGAGAAGCACCGTCAGAATATGTGACAAATGTTGACGCTCTTGTCAAAAAAGAAGAAATTGACTATGAGCCGGAACTGATCAGTTCGTGAAATAGCTTGTGTGTATACAGCACTCCCGGGGGCAGGAACGGTTGTAGGAAGACCACACGACATGGGCCCTCTCCACAAGGAATCAACTCTCTTACTTGGAAAGATGGCACAGGGTCATGGCAACAACGGAAAACAATACAGGATAGTGAATAAAGGAGCGCTGGGCTTCCGGGCAGGTATGCGCAGGTCTCGGTGCTGGAAGGGAGTCAGAGTCCTGGCTGTGACGTGTTTCTGTTGTGGGCTGTGTGGGGGACATCGTACCTTGGAAAGGAGCCCATGCGGGCCGAGAAAAGGGCTGGCCCGAGCTTTTAGCGGTGACGTGTCAAGGACAGAACTGATTTTCAAAAGGCCTCGCAAAAATGACATACGTATGCATGTACTACTGTAGACACGACACATAAGGCTCAATACGGAGGGTTGTTGATTTCGGGTGGTGGTGCTCTTGGCATCCATGGCGTTCCTTCCCACTTTTATGTGCATATGGACGTTTCCCTAATGACGAGGTGCAGGCAGGAAGGTGGGTTAACAGGAGATGAGTGGGAATAGGACCTGGATCAGACCGGGAGGTGGAACTGATGTACTGGAGAGCCTTCCGTCGAAAGGTTACTTTGGTGTCAGTCCACTTTCAAAGCACCTGTGACAGAAGCAGCAGTGATCGCTCACGAGCACTCGTTACCTGGCCGCTCGGCCGCAGATTCCCCCATGCAGCCCACAACAGAAACACGTCGCAGCCAGGACTCTGACTCCCTTCCAGCACCGAGACCTGCATGTTCCTTTTCAGGTTTTATTTAAAAAATCTATTTAGAAAGTCACACAAATATCTTTGTTAAAAAAAAAAAAAAACAGACAAAATGGGGGCGCCTGGGTGGCTCAGTGGGTTAAGCGTCTGATTCTTGATTTTGGCTCTGGTCATGATCTCATGGGTTTGTAGGCTCGAGCCCCACATTGGGCTCTGCGCCAACAGCTGGAGCCTGCTTGGGATTCTCTCTCTGCTCCTCCCCTGCTCGTTCTCTCTCTCTCTCTCAAAAAAAAAAAAACTTAAAAAAGTAAAAAAAAAGCAAAACAGAAAAGGAATGAAGATGGTATCTTCTCTCAAGTGTATTCTTAAAAAAAATTTTTTTTTAATGTTTATTTTTTTGAGTGGTGGGGGAGGGAGGGGCAGAGAGAGAGGGAGACACAGAATCTGAAGCAGGCTCCAGGCTCCAGGCTCCAAGCTCTGAGCCGTCAGCAGAGAGCCCGACACAGGACTTGAACTCATAAACCGTGAGATCGTGGCCTGAGCCGAAGTCAGACACTTATCCGACTGAGCCCCCCAGGCGCCCCTCAAGTGTATTCTGACACAGCTTTTTCTGTGTTTCCTTTTGGTGTGTATTCCTCTTTTACACTATTTGACAAGGTTGTGCTTGCTGTATTAGGTTGACTTTAGCTACTCCTCGTTATTGTGTTTGTCTAGGTTACCAACTTGGCAAGCCTGTTCGAGCTCTAAATACCAACAGGGTGAATAATGTGACGAGTCTGCACCTTTGGCAACCGGGTAATCTGGTTTGGTAATACGATTAGGCCGTTGGTAAGCTAGAATTGGAAGTATTGCCATTTTCTGAATCTAATCAAGTAGTTAATCACTTCAAATTCCTGTTGGTTTATTTAGGTGGGGATGGGGGTGGAGATGGGGGAGATCAGGCTTCTACATTTTCTCAAAAGTTAACACTGTTTACGGCTGAAGTGCGGGTTATTTGTAAGAGAGATGTAGATGCAGGATTGGCTGGGGAGTCCCTTGTCATTGTTGCGTGTTGACATGACTATAGAGTTGTTCCGAACTACGGGACATCTCTGCCGTGGTGGTACTTGCCTGCCTCTTCCAGAGGCATTAACTCGCGTGTTCAGAGTAAGCCACTGCTCCCGGTCAAGGTGTTCTGATACAGAAAGGCGCCTTTGTTCAGCTTTGAAAGGCATAGAGTGACAATGACCTCAGTTCTCGAAAACTGGCAACTTTATTTCTACGTTCTGTTTTCTGTCTGTTTCCCAAGAAAAAAACAGTAGTAAATCTTTACTTTCATTTAGCAAAACTAGTAAAAAGATTATCTTTTATTTTCTAGCTGGAAGGGGTTTGTGTACATCAGCAACTTTCAAACCCATTTTATTTGGAGAAAATGCTCTATCTGGCTGTCTTTTAGAAGTGGGGATCAGTGAAAACTGTACGCAGCTCAGGTGAGTGTATCATTGGTTATTTTCCTGCGTTTTGAGTGGTTTGCTTAAAATGAATTCACCACATGAATAGTAATGATAGCATGAATGAAAAATTAGTCTGAATAAAAAAAGTGTGTAAAAGTGGTAGAGGACAGTGAAGTACAGTTTATTGACTAATTGATTGATTGATTCAAATATCGATAGGGGGAAAATCGAGTTCTTCCCTGGGACTAAAGCCCTTTCACCCATATTTATGCATTTGTTCTGCTCGCGTCTGCTCATCGTTGAAGCCCAGTACTCCTAGAAGTACAAAAGGGCAGGAGGCAGATTTAATTGGTTTGATTAACATTAAAGGAATACTTGTTATGTGGTGTATAAGGAACCTTGCACTTGCCTGGGTGGCATTTGGAAAGGGTGTTAATGGATATGCAGATGCTCCCTTTTTTTTTTTTTTAAATCGAGGCGGCGCTCATACAATACAACTCATATTTTATAGTGAATAGTTCAGTGGCATTTGGTGCGTTTATGACATTGTATAATCACCACACCTATTTAGTTCCAGAACATTTTCATCTCTGCAAAAGGAAACCCGTACCCGCTGTCATTCCTTCCCCATTCCTCCCCTCCTCCAGCCACTGGCGACCACTAATCTCTAGGGATTTGCGTCTTCTGGACATTTCATATAAGCGGAATCGTACACTAGGTGACTTTCTGTGACGGGCTTCTTTCACTCAGCTTCATGCTTTGGAGGCTCGTCCCTGTGGTAGCAGGTGTTAGTGCTGGGCTCCCCTCTGGCTGAGTCCTCCGTCGTACGGCTGCACTACATTTGTTTACCCGTTCATCTGTAAATGGACCTGTGAATTGTTTCCACCTTTCGGCTCTTGTGAATAGTGCAGCAGTGAACGTTCACTTACCCATTTTTGTTTGACTCTCTGCTTTCAGTTATTTTGGGCAGGTAGCCAGGAGTGGAATTGCTGGGTCATATAGTCATTCTGTGTTTAAATTTTTTGAGAAACCACTGCATTATTTTCAGTGGCTGCACCATTTTATATTTCTACCAGCAATGTCAGAGGGTTCCAGTTTGTCCACATCCTCCCAACACTTATTTTCTGAGCTGAAGTTGGATACTTAACCTGCAGAGCCACCCAGGTGCCCCCTGAATTTATGTTTTTTGATAGGAGCCATCTCAGTAGGTGTGAAGCGTTATCTCATTGTGGGTTAAAATTTTTTTTTTAAATGTTTGTTTATTTTTGAAAGAGCGAGCAAGCGCATGGATGGGGGAGGAGCAGAGAGAGAGGGAGACAGAGGATCTAAAATGGGCTCTGCATTGACAGCAGAGAGCCTAGTGCAGGGCCCAAACTCACAACAATGAGATCATGACCTGAACCAAAGTCGGATGCTTAACTGAGCCAGCCAGGTGTCCCTCATTGTGGTTTTTATTGCATGCATCCTTCTGCCCATTTTATCCATAACACATGTCAAGGCGTATAGTTCTTTGGGAAGCAGGGAAAAGATGGGGGAGGCACTAAGCAGGAAGTAGACTGCAGGTGTAACTTACCAGCAGAGGCTCTTGACTGTGGGACATAAGGCTGGAGTCGCACAGTCGCTCCCCTGCAGTTTATAAAGTTTGTACCTGTCAGTGACGTTGCCAGAAAGAAGGAATGCTAAGCTCCAATTCTTTTTTTTAAGAAGCTGTTATATTTATGCGGCACCTGGGTGGCTCAGTCGGTTAAGCGTTCAACTTCGGCTCAGGTCATGATCTTGCAGTTCATGGGCTCAAGTTCATGTTCTGTGCTGACAACTCAGAGCCTGGAGCCTGTTTCAGATTCTGTGTCTCCCTCCCTCTCTGCCCTTTCCCACTCGTGCTCTGTCTCTCTCTGTCTCAAAAAGAAGCTGTTATTTATTTATTTTTCGGGGTGGGTGCAAGTGGTGAGGGGCAGAGAGAGGGAGAGAGAGAGAAGCAGGGCTCACCCACAGTGGGGCTCATGTTCACCTGAAATGGGGCTAGAGCTCACCTGATGCGGGACTCAAACTCATGAACCTGAGATCATGACCTGAGCCAAAGTCAGATGCTTAAGGGACTGAGCCAACTGGGTGTCTTCCAGTTCTTAGTCTTGACTTAATCTCATGGCTCAGAAATCCAGCTAGATATTTAAAAGGTTCTTTTTGCTATTGAATCACTATGGCCCGTACATTTATCCTGGTAACTCAGTATTTGATCTACCCACCTCCCAACTTTTATGACCACCCAATGGAGTCTGTAAACTATATGATACCAACATAAGTTACTAACATTTGAAGTCCAAAGTGAAAGATGCTTCTGTATGTCCTCCCCAAGTGGCTTAGGTCCATCCTGGAAAGGCCATCAGAGAGAACAAAGACATGAGGCACCTGGGGGGCTTGGTCATTTAAGCGTCTGGCTTTGGCTCAGGTCATGATCTCGCAGTTTATGATTTCAAGCCCTGGGTCAGGTTCTGTGCTGACAGCTCAGATCCTGGAGCCTGCTTTAGATCCTGCGACTCTCTCTCTCTATCCCTTCCCTGCTTGCTCTCTGTCTCTCTCAAAAATAAATAAACATTAAAAAAAAAGAGAGCAAAGACACCCAGCCAGCATTTAATGCCAGTTCTTCTGGCAGCTTTTATTTAGGCACCCAGCAAGCACAGCCTACATACTCCCTGGAAAGGACCTCAGGATGAGACCCGCCAGCCATGTGCTGAGAAATGTCTCACTCTTTTGCAGGGAGAATGCTGCCGAACTACTTGATTCATTAATACAGGCAACTCATGTTGCAATGAGAGGCAACTCCGATTACAATGATCCTAGCGACGGCTGGCTCGAAATAATACGTAAGTCAAAGCTGCATAGATGTGCAGCGTGCAACTTGTTGCTATGGTTACACAGTGCTAGCCCTGTGTGTGTGGGAGCTCCACACAGCAGGTCTCCTTCTTTGCTCTGGCTCAACTGACATTCGTTTTGAGGTTAACTCTCTGGCCAGCAGGCTCTTTACATCTTTTACCTTTGTTAATGATGCCCTTTTTTTTTTTAATGTTTTATTTATTTCTGAGAGAGAGAGAGAGAGAGAGGGAGAGAGACAGCGTGAGCAGGGGAGGGTCAGAGAGAGAGGGAGACACAGAATCCGAAACAGGCTTCAGGCTTTGAGCTGTCAGCACAGAGCCCGACGCGGGGCTCGAACCCGTGAACCATGAGGTCATGACCTGAGCCGAAGTTGGACGCTTAACTGACTGAGCCACCCAGGAGCCCCAGTGATGCCCTTTTTTAAAACAAAAAACCAAACTTATTTATTTATGAGTGAGAGAGAGAGAGAGCCTGCATATGTTGGGGAGGGGGAGGGTGGGCAGAGAGAGGACAGGAGAGAATCTCAAGCAGGCTTTGCGCCGTCAGTGCAGAGCCTGACATGGGGCTTGAACCCAAGAACCGTGAGATCACGACCTGAGCTGAAATCAAGAGTCAGACACCTGACCAACTGAGCCACCCAGGCGCCCCACAATTTTTGTTTTTTAAGAGAAAATCCACATGAAGTTCAAATCACCCAATTGTTTTATTAGCTAACAGTCTTTGTAAAAGGAAGTGTAAATGAGGATTGAAGATTTTCAGCGCGTTTCAGTTTGCATTGCTGTTTTTGATTGCCAGGGATGTAGGCAGTTGAGAACGAACATTGTAATTTATAAAAGCAATGCTGTTAACCTAAAAGGAAATAAGGTGATTGAAAACGTGATGCGGAGTGAAAGAAGCCGGACACAAATGAACGCGAACTGTCTGAGGCTGTGTGTACGAAACGGCCAGAATGGGCAGATCTGTAGAGACCGAAAGCACGTTGATAGTCTCCAGGGGCGGGGGCGGTTAGGAAGAGATGAGGAGTGACTGCTGATGGGCACAAGGTTTCTTTTTGGGGCATTAAAAATGGAATTTGGCGATGGCCATACAAGTCTGTGCGTGTCCTGGAGACCACTCAAGTGCACACTGTAAAGGGGTGAATTGCGTGGCGTATGAATTGTGTCTCAAGAGAGCCGTTGGGAAAGTAAGAAGTTAACTGTGCAGCAGGTCAGGAGAGCAGGGACCACCCAGGCCGGGTAGGAAGACCCGGGCCAGGGCGTCTGTAGCGAAGGGCTAGCAGGGGATCGGGTGCGAGGAGGTGAGGTGCGTGGCACGGGCAGCGGCGGTAAGCTGCGCTCAGCTCGCCACAGCAGGCCCAAGTTCGGCTTTGAATCCAACACGTGTGTCTGGCCGTCGAGCCCCAGCTCGCTCTGCTGGTCAGTGCAGAAGCTCGAGGCCATGGTTTGTGGTGGCAGAACTAGAACCAAAAGCCGGGGTTCCAGCCCCTTTGCTGTCCCCGCAGCCCGCAAGTCAGGCGACGTCTTTGTGATATCGTGGGAGGGGGGTCTTAAGTGTGTAACTGTGCTGAACAGAAAGAAAGCTGCTTCTGTTGCTCTCATTAACAGGTTGCCTTTTGGGGCCAGAAAGAGCTAACTGGCTCTGCAGTATCCGCGTTCCTAAGTCCCCTTCTGTCACTGCGCATGTGGCTCTGCCCCCCACTCTGTGCGGCTGGGGTAGGCAGATATCTGCATCCTGCACTCCTGACCACCTTAGGTCACTTCAGCTCCGTGGGCTGTCTGCGCTCTTCTCACCCCTTGTGATTCGGTCTGGATCCTTATGACCCCAACCCCTCCCCACTTTGGGCGGTGAGGGATCATCGTAATGTCATGGGCCCGAGGCGCCCATATCACTCTCTGACTGTGGGAGGGGTTCTGGGGGCCCTGGGGGCCCTGCTCAAGCCACTAGGCCCTGGCTTAGTTCCTCATTCGGAAATGGAATCCAGAGGTTGGGGCTTGTCAACCCTGGGGGCTTTGCCACCAGGCCGGCTGGGTGGGCCGCGGAAATGCCCGACAGATGAGGCACAAGTAGAAAGTATGGATGTTTCAAGACCAAAAACCCAAGGTGGTTAGGTAAGACAGCTGAGGTGGTGGCGGTTCGTTGCCTTCAAGGTGGACGCAGTTAGCCTCTGTGTCATGTGTAAGCCAAATGGACCCCGGTCCTGGCTGATAAACAGAAGAGAAGCGACGTTGAACATGCGCCTCGAGGAGGAGGAGGAAATGGGACTGCATAAAGACACGGTGTCACCTCCTGCCACCCCCTCCTGTCATCACCTCGCTGCTTTCCCCCGAGGCCTGGTTTTCCAGAAGAATGAAAATTAATTTCTTATTCAGTTTTATTCTCTTCCACGTGTGTCACTCTATGGCGACACATTAGGAAGTTGCTTCCAAACTATTTAATCCATACTAACTGACGTTGCTAGCTGCGCTTTAAGTGTCGTACGTATACAGCTTTTCCTACGCCCTGCAGGATGTGCGAAGTCTCGTGGCATTTGACTGAAGTGGTGGGTCTTTCTGCCAAAACTGGGGGAGTGTGGAGCTTGGGAACCGAATCAGGATTTATGCTTTTATTATGTGGGTCAAGGATTTTATTTTATAATTTTTTTAAGTTGACTTTTTCATTTTAAAAAAAAAATTATTTGAGAGAGAGACAGAGAAAGAGGGAAAGAGAGACTCTCAAGTGGGCTCTGCGCTGTCAGCACAGGGCTCGATGTTGGGGTTCAGTCTTACAAACCGTGAGATCATCACCTGAGCCAGAATCAGGAGTTGGACACTTAACCGACTGAGCCACCGAGGTGCCGCCGTGGGTCAGGGATTTTAAAGTTCCAATGACTGACTTAACATACAGGGAAACATTTTGAACCCAACGGGTAACATAGTTAGGAGTGACAGTACTGTTAGAGATGAACGTGTAGTAAAGTGATTGCTATCTAATAACATTTCCTATTTCCCCCCTGCATCGTGGCCCCCCTGCATCCTGGCACTGTAGGAAAACTGTTATTAAGTTCTTCTTTCCAAAATGCACAACTTAGTATTTCTTAGGTGCAGATGCCTCCGATTCAGGCGCAGACCCATCTGTTAGCGTGAACGGCATCTGCACGGATATTCCTGCCCGGCTCAGTGTCCGCATCCTCATCTCCGATGCTGGTGCGGTAGAAGGGATTACTCAGCAGGAGATACTTGGCATAGAGACAAGGTATGACTGCATCTGGGAGGAGTGTCGCTTAGAGAGAGTCAGGAACGTTGAGAGTGCTCCGAAGCATAGAGAGATGCTAATTTACGGTCTGATGGTTTGTTTACAAATTGCGATTATTAGCAACACGATTATACGTAAACGGTGTATGCATCAACTGTATGTGTAATGGTAACGTGTTCTCACAAGTGTTTATAGAGCTGTGTGTGAGGGATTCTGCAAGGTCTCTTGGGGGGTACAAATGAGCAAGGGGCTGCTTTGTGCCGAGCACATTTGAAATCCATGAACGTAATAATCCATTCGGGTGCACTGTGGGGAGGGGGTCTTCCGAAGGGGGTTGGGGTGCGGTTGCCAGAAGAAAAGTGAAGGGATGCTGGAGAGGAGAAACGACGGACGTTAGCCCACACACGCCTGGCGGTGCTGTTCGAAGACTGCTGTGGTGTGTGTGCACGCGCTTGGAAGACCCTCCAAAATGCTGAGCTGCTGTTGTTCTTATCTTTATGTTGTTTATTATTGTAGCTGGGTGATCGGCCGAGGAGGTGCTATTCTCTCTCTGTGCATATGTTGGAAAATTTACATCATCCAAGGGGGAGGACATAGCATTAGTAGAATTTGAACCTTCTTTAAGAGAATCCCAGTTTGTACTGTTGCTGTCAGTTACCTGATGCCCTTAACAGGTTAGAAACGCGTGGTGGACGTGTTCCTTACACATCTCGTCCCCCCAGGCTCTCCTTCATGAACTGGCAGTTCCAATGTGGTCTTTCTTGCGAAGATAAGGCCGACCTTTTCCCTGTCAGTGCGTCCGTCCAGTTTATTAAGATACCTGCGCAGTTACCCCGTCCACTGACAAGGTAAACCAGTTGACAACCTAGTTGACATTTTTTGGAAGCAGGAAAATATATACTCAAAAATAGTTTATTTCTTTCATCAAGCATTGATGCGTCTTATCAAAAGCACACTTTGTTGGACCTACTGTAATCTTCTAAATTGCTTTGTAGATTCCAGATCAATTTTACAGAGTATGACTGTAACAGAAATGAAGTGTGTTGGCCACAACTTCTGTATCCTTTGACCCGGTATTATCAAGGTAGGCTAAAGCAGATTTCTGGAATGGCTCTCATTATGTAATGTGGGGGAGGGGCAGATAGAAGTGGGGAAGAGGGGAAGAGAGAATCCCAAGCGGCTCTGCACTGTCAGTGAGCAGAGCCCGATTCGGGGCTCGAACTCATATACTGTGAGATCATGACCTGAGCTGAAATCAAAGGTCAGATGCTTAACCCACTGGGCCACTCAGTGCCCCCATAACATATATATATATATATATATTTTTTTTTTTTTCAAAAGTATGTGTCAAAGAAAACTTAAAACACATGGAAAAAGTTTTCAAGAATTAACTAATAAGGTTGCCACTCAGAAATTATCACTATTATTGTTTTGGTTTACTTCTACTTAAATAATTACCAAAAAAGTTAAGAAATAAGAATTTTGCTTCATTTCATTCATTGTTCTGCAGGGGAGCCTTATTCTCAGTGTGTGGCCAAGAGCTTATTACTAGTATCCTTCTTCATGTTAGCTGCATTCCTCAGCAACCCCTGGGCCGGCACATGCAAAGAGTGAAATTCAACTGCCATCTGACTTCTTGCAGACCACAGACTTCAGTGATTTGTTGTACTCCTGTGCGCCTCTCTGTGACATTGTAATAAATGCAGTGCTTTATTTTTGGAGAAAATGTTTCTTAAGTGCACTGGGAATTTAATTCAGGCATGCAACTATCCTGATGTGCAGAGCAATGCAGGAGAGGCGTTCCAGTGGCCGGAGCGGGCTGAGCGAAATGCACGAGAGGGTCAACTGGGTAAATACATCCTAGAAGCTGTAGTGTCTCACAGGTTTCTAAAGTCAGAGGAATTTTGGTCCAAATAGATTATTCTTACCTGAGAAAGTTAATATTTTCTCTAAATTTTTATCTCTGTTGAATTGATTGATTTCCCCTATTCTAAAGAAAGAATTAAAAATCCATAAAGCTTAATATGTGTATATTATAAAATCTATTATTTTGTATGTAAAGACACAAAATAAATTGATGAGGGAAGATGTAGAGGCTGAGGGAAGGAAAGTAATATTGAGAGGGAAGTAAAACAAAATCAGGAGTAAAGGTAAATTCGTGAAAATGCCAAAGACCTTGCAGATAGCTAAGGTAGACCCCTAATTTAGTCTTTAATTTACAAAAAACCAAGTATGATTAGCTACAGGAATCATAGGTGCATGGAATTAAAATAAGCTGGTTTCCAATGAAGGACAGTTTTTCCTAGTTGGCCTTGAGAGAAATTCCTCCTGTGGCTCCTTCCAAGGGGACAAAAGGCATGACGCAGGGGTCACTGGGGGAAATGGATGTCTTCAACCACAGCCCTGTCGTGGCCATATAGCAAATCTTGTAATTTTCTTTGTGGGCCAGATAAATGTAGTTATGTTTTATATGGACTTTGTATACTGTCAGTAAACCTAATTTTGAAAAATGCTTGTCTACCTTTTCACACGCTGATCGAATTCCTGGGGCCTCCTGACTTCCCAGACACGTCGAATGTGTTGTTGCGTTTTCCAATCTGAGCCTGTAAATATAGTTCTATTTTTTACTAATTCATATTAAACATGTGACTAATGACATAAAAAAGTTTCTCCCTCAATACCACTCACTATTGGTTTTTCATTGAGAAATAGTGGATTCCCTTCTGCTGCTCTTTTTCTTTGATTTGGACTTCTGTGGTTGAAGTGATTACATCCTATAGAAGGAGTAAAAAAATTGTTTTTTGCCGAATAAAAGTTACTACCCACTGATCAATTAATTGTAGTGATTCAGAAAGTTTATGGGAGTTAGTGAACTAGCTCTGGAAAATTAAACATTTCCAAATGACAGGTAATTGAGCCTGATTTTGTGGGCTTTGTTAGGATGACTTTTGTAGTTAAAGAAGGGAAAGCTCACTTTGGCAGAAAAATGGGATCTGAGGGACCTACTATATGGTTTTAACTTCTACATTTACACATTCATGTATGCAGTTGACAAATATTTATTGAGTGGCTACTACATGCGGGCCCTGGAGATACTGAGACAATGTCCCTTGTGGGTGGAGCTTACATTCTAGTGGGGGGAAACTGGCAATAAATACAGAAGATAATTGCAGACCGCGGTAGGTGTGATGAAGAAAATAAAACAGGGTGCGGTGGAGTGAGGTGGGAGATTACCTTAGCCAGGCGTCGGGGACAGCCTCAGAAGCGGGAACACTTGAGCTGAGACAGCTTTGAGAGGGTGTAGGAGAGGGATGTTCTAGGCAGAGGAAGGAATCCGCAAGTTCAAGCGCACCTACCGGGGAAGTTAGCGGAAGGCAGGTGCGGTGGAGCAAAGGGAGGCCAAGGCTAGGCGACGGAGACGGGGGCTTGGGGGAGCAGAGGGGTCAGATCCTGTGGGGCCCTGCCGGCTATGCTAGGAAATTTGGATTTTATTTGGAAAGCAGTGGGAGAAGCCAGAGGATTTAAAGTGGGCGACACCAGATTTTCGTCCTGTGTCAGAGATCACTGTAGCTGCGGGGGGGAGGAGCGGCAGAGCCGGCGGCGGGAGGAAGGGGGGAGGGCGCAGTGCCGGCGCCCGATCCGCTTTCCGATCTGCGCGGGGGACGGGACCCGGGAGAACGGCCGGCGGCAAGAGCAGACGCGACCGCATGATGCGGTGTAGTTCCGTTGGTATGAAATGTCCCAAGACGGCAGACCCACGAGACGAGGCTGTTCGCGATTGCCCCGAGCTGGGAAGGGAAGGCGTGGGCACCGACTGCGCGGCGCAGGTGGAAGCCTTTTCAGGTCGATGGAAACGTTCCAAAAGTGGATCGTGATGACGGCTGCACAACCACTCTGTAAGCTTACTAAAGTCCACGGAATTGTATGCTCCAAACGGGTGAGCTTTACGGCACAAACTCAGTAAAACTCATTTTCAAAAGCGCTAAAGAGCTGAGCGAAGGGCTGTTTTCCGCGTGGAGCCCCCGCAGTCGTCCGTAGTCCGTAGGATTTGTGTGGGTTGGCCCGGCCGCCGTCGCGGGCGGCCGCAACTCCGGGCGTCCATTGGTCGGCCGGCAGGGGGCGGAACCGGAACCGGCTGTGCCGGGGGGCGGGGCCTCGCGCGCGCTGTGGCGGCGGCGGCGGCTGGAGCCCGACAGCGGTGGCAGGACCGGGGGCGGCAGCTGCAGCTCGGAGCCCCATGGTGCGCGGCGGCGGCGGCGGCGGCGGCCAGGACGCAGGAGGAGCCCGAGGCCCCGGCCTCCCCGGCTGACCGCGCGGACCCGAGCGGCTCGGAGCCGCCGCCGTCCGTCGGGCCCCGCCGGGGCGCGGGCTGGCCCGCCATGGGGTCCCTGTTCCGGAGCGAGACCATGTGCCTGGCGCAGCTCTTCCTGCAGTCCGGCACGGCCTACGAGTGCCTCAGCGCCCTGGGCGAGAAGGGCCTGGTCCAGTTCCGAGACGTGAGTGTCGCCCGGGAGACGCGGGCCGCACCTGCCCGCCCGCCCGGCCCCGCATCCCGCCCTTCGCTCCGGCCTCCCTTCCGCGGGCTCCCGGGCAGGGGCGCGTCGCTCTCTCCGTTTCGCGGGCGGGGGAGCTGGGGCTGCCCAGCCAGAGCTTCCGCAGAGCGGGGCCCGAGCCGGGGGTCCCGGCGCCTGGTCCGCCGAGGCCGTGGCCGGGTTGGTCAGGAACGCTTCATCCGCTTCGGGCAAGTGCCGTCAGATGCTCCGGAGCGCCGACCCCGTGCGAGGCACAGGGCTAGCCGGGAGCGAATCTGATGAGGCCTTTTGGAGTCATTTCGGAACTTCCGGGGGTGGCGGGGACAAATATTAAGCAAAATAAAATAGGTGAGCAAAATGTTTGCTCTGAAGGTAACGAAACTGGATGATGTGATGGTGACTACAGTCGGGGTGGTCAAGGAAGGCCTCTTTGAGGAGGTGACGTTTGAGTCAGGGTGAGGTCTGAATGGGAAAGAGCTGGCTCTGGAAGATCTGGAGGAACAGGGTCCCAGACAGAGGGAACAGAAGGAGCCCAGGACGTGGATTGGGGATAAGCTTGGTGGGAGCGCCTGGAGGGGAAGGGGTTGCTGTCGGTTTTGTTCACTGATGTGTGATGTGCATAGCACTGCCTAATAAGGAATGGGAGTTGTCTTCCCAGTGAGCACTGATAGACACTTGTGTATCTGTTTACTTGTTTATTATGTGTTTACACCATGGACTGTTAACCCCCAGGGCTAGGGGCGTCTTCTGGCTTGTTCACTCCTGGTTCCCCAGGACTTGGCACAGCCCCCTGCCCTTTGTGGGCATTTGTCGAATGAAGGAACAAGGCTTCATTGAGCATTCGCTCTGTTCCAGATAGTGTTTTTCGTGCTAGCGACTCAGTGGTACGCAAGGTGGACAAGGCCCTTGTGTTCTTGTTGCGTATGGCCTGTGAGGAGACAGATGAACACACTCTGCACAGGGATCGTGGAAAGAACAAGGCGTGGAAGGGGGAGTATTCAGCAGGTTCTGATACTTAGTGATTGAACTGGAAGTCCTTTCAGGGGAACATTTTATTTCCTGGACCACAGCTTTCGTCTCCGGGTTGTTTCCCTTCACCTTTCTGAGGGGCCCTTCATTTTAAAAGGGAACACCCCTGCCCGAGATCTGATGTCAGTGACCCTTGGGTCGACTCCAGAGGAGTTGCAAGGTCAGGGACAAAGTGTTGAATGGCAGCCGAGGCTGCAGGGAGGGCCCAGATCTCTTCCTGTTTCCTGGAGCCACTTGGGCCCCGCTTACCTGGTAGCGGCTGCTGTGAGGGATCCACTGTGAGTGGATCCAGGAAACAGGAGAGAAACAGGCTCCCTTCTTTATACCTGGTAGATCCGTTCCATCCTGTTAGGACTCAAGCCGAGACACTGATACTATCAAGCTTAAATCTTAGAGGTTTGAACAAAGGGCCTAATTACAAAGATTCGAGTTTCCCTGAGCATGATTACATTAGGTGTAGGGTATATATGGGTCCTTATCTGAAAATCAGAGAAAAGGAAAGTGCAGATGAAGAGCTCAGCTGTGTGTGTGTGTGTGTGTGTGTGTGTGTGTTGACTGTCAAAGAGCATGGGTGCCTAGTGTGAAAGCTGCATAATATCTGACACACTTCTTGCTCTTTTCTGGAATTCCTCACCGACTTTGTGTTCACCAGCTGGGGTTCCTAACATCTGTCTTTCTGGCTTGCATAGGCTCCGTGTTTTCCCGTTTAGTGTCCTTCTGAGGGCAGGGAGGCAGGCACAGGATTTCTGTTGTGACAGCTGATGGGAAGACTTGGAAAAGAAGGTTATTCCCCTAACCCGGGGGGTCTCAGTAAAGGACAGGTTCATCTCCTTCTCCTGACATTCCACAGTTTTTTAAGATTGTTTTTTTTTTTTTTAAATGTTTTTATTTATTTCTAGGAGAGAGAGAGAGACAGTGTGAGCAGGGGAGGGTCAGGGAGAGAGGGAGACACAGACTCTGAAATAGGCTTCAGGCTCTGAGCTGGCAGTCAGCACAGAGCCCGATGCGGGGCTAGAACCCACGAACCGCGAGATCATGACCTAAGCAAAAGCTGGACGCTTAACCGACTAAGCCACCCAGGTGCCCCTTTAAGATTGTTTTTTAATGTTTTATTTATTTCTGAGAGAGAGAGAGAGACAGCTTGAGCAAGGGAGGGTCAGAGAGAGAGGGAGTCACAGACTCTGAAACAGGCTCCAGGCTCTGAGCTGGCAGTCAGCACAGAGCCCGATGAGGGGCTCGAACCCGTGAACCGTGAGATCATGACTGGAGCTGAAGTCGGACGCCTAACCGACTGAGCCACCCAGGCACTCCCAGTCCACAGTCTTAAGAACAATTTTCCCGTAGCCCTCGAGTCGCTGGACTAGGAAGACAGCTGGCGTGCGTATGGGTGAAACCTGCACTGGGCAGCCTCTGCTGGTTTTTCTGGATGGAAGGTTGTTAGTCTTGGGACGCCTGGGGGGCTCAGTTGGTTGAGGGTCCAACTTCGACTCAGGTCACCATCTTATGGTTCATGAGTTCGAGCCCTACATCACGCTCTATGCTGTCAGCACAGAGCCTGCTTCAGATCCTCTGTCCTCCTCTCTCCGCCCCTCCCCTACTTGCTCTCTCTCAAAAATAAACATTTTAAATAAATAAATAAAAAGAAAAAAAAAGAAATTATAGGTTGAAGGTTAGTCTTAAGATGAGTCTACATTAAGTTACACTGTAGTGCCCCCCCCATGATCTGCGGAGATGCGTTCCAAGATCCCCAGTAGATGGGTTGCTATCCGAAACCATGGATAGTACTGAACGCTGTCCATATTATATTTCTTCCTGTGTGTACATACTGTGGCCCAGTGTAACTTAGAGCTCAGGCACAACAAGTGGTTAACAGCGATAGAACAATTGTTACAATGTACTGTGATACAATAAGTGAAGGTGTTGGTAAGGATATATGTGAGTTACATCTCTGTCAGTTTCTCTTATTGTCATGTCTTCAGCCCTCTTCCTTGAATGATGTGAGATGATGAAATGTCCATGTAACGAGATGAAGCGAGGTGAATGGCGTCGGTGCTGTGCCGTGACGTGCACTGTGACCTGGTAAAGTGCCAGAAGGGGTCTCGTCTGCTTCGGGACCCAGGTTGACTGATTGCTGGTGTCTGAAACCATGGAGAGGGTAAACCGTGGACAAGGGGCACTGCTGTGCTTCCTGCCATTAGCCTAACGTAGGGTGACATTGCCTCCCTAGAAAGAAAACAGAAACAAGACTCTGTAAAAGAAACCGCGCAGCAGAAAAAACCAGGTAACAGCTGTGAGAGGGTGACAGTGGTGTATGTCGCACCCACATGTGTTTGCATTGTTGCTGCAGAAATTGGCCTCCTCATAACAGTTCTGTGTTTGTAGAGCCATCATGTCTGCATGGAGTTCGCCAGTGTTTGACGTTGAAGGAAAAATGCCTTGGGATGGGGCAGCGCCGTGGTTCGTAGCCCGCTTGTGATGCGTCGCTTTCTTTTCATTCTGGGCTCTGCGGATTGTGCCTGAGTCATGACAAATTGAAAGTGGTTACTTGAGATTAGTTTGGTCCCAGAAATGAATGTGAATGTGAGAAACAGAAGTGAAATATGAATTTTTATCTTCTTTCTGGTTAATCCAGAAATGTTAAAAAAACTGAACAAGAACTGAGCCTTTGCAGGCTGGGTAGTTTCATGCAAAGCCCTTGTCTAATTGTGGTTTTGGAGAGTGCCCAGCACAAGTGATGGGGTCCAGATAAAAATAAAATTCTTGCCTTTACAGCCTTCCAACATGAACAATAATTGTAATCTTTTTTTTTTTTTATAATAAATGTCCATCGTGGGAAATTTAGAAAATATAGGAATAAGAAACTAACCTCTGTGATCACATTATCTACAAATAAACACTCCAAGTTTTTTGGTTAATACTGGTTTAACACTATTTTTCTAATAATGTTTTGAAATGTACATATATAGGTATTTTCATTTAACTGGAACCACGCTGAACATATCTTTAATTTTTTCCAGACACAAATCAGAACTGATTTCATCATTAGAAGTTAAGTAGAGGGAAGAGTGTCTGGGAAAGGTGAAGTCCCGTGTACTCATAGCATAAATTCATGGCCCCTCATTCCAGCCTTCCACCTCCAGACAAAATCTGCCCCTGCCCTCTCAGACAAGATCATTCTGAAGCAAATCCCGGATGTATAATTTCTTTCATAATATCTCAATGATTATCTCTAAAAGGTAACCACAGGGGGCGCCTGGGTGGCTCAGTTTGTTAAGCGTCTGACTTCGGCTCAGGTCATGATCTCACAGATTGTGAGTTTGAGCCCCACGTCGGGCTCTGTGCTGACAGCTCAGAGCCTGGAGCCTGCTTCAGATTCTATCTCCTTCTCTCTCTCTCTGCCCCTCCCCCACTCATGCTCTGTCTATCTCTCTCTCTCAAAAATAAATGTTAAAAAAGCTAAAAAATCATAACCACAATATCATTATCAAAGTTTTAACAATAATTTCTATTTTAAAAAAATTTTTAATAGTTTATTTTTGAGACAGAGAGAGACAGAGCATGAGTGGGGGAGGGGCAGAGAGAGAGGGAGACACAGAATCTGAAACAGGCTCCAGGCTCTGAGCTGTCAGCACAGAGCCTGATGCGGGGCTCGAATATACGACCCGTGAGATCTGACCTGAGCCGAAGTCGGACGCTTAGCCACCCAGGCGCCCCAATAATTTCTATTGTTTAAAATGTTTATTTTTGAGAGAAAGAGACAGAGTGTGAGTGGGGGAGGGGCAGAGAAAGAGTGAGACACAGAATCTGAAGCAGGTTCCAGGCTCTGAGCTGTCAGCACAGAGCCTGACACAGGGCTCAAACTTGGGACTGGTAAGATCATGACCCAGGCCAAAGATGAACACCCAACTGACTGAGCCACCCAGGCACCCCTATAATTTCTGTTTTTTACAGTTTTATTTAAGTAATCGCTCTCCCCAACATGAGGCTTGAACTCACAACTCCGAAGTCAAGAGTCATATGCTCTCCTACTCAGCCAGCCAGGTGCCCCAGTAACAATTTCTTAATAGAATCCAATACTTAAGTCATTTAAAACATCATTTTTAACAAGGGCATAGTAATCAGTTATACAAACTATAATTTTTGTACGTCTTAATTGAACTGTATCATAAAATTCACCCATTTCGAGTGTATATTTCATTGTTTTTTAGAAAATTTACCGAGTTATGCATCCATCACCACAGTCCAGCGTTAGTAGAACGTTATATCCCCCTAGTAAGATCGCTCGTGCTTAACTCACAGTTAATCTCCAGACCTGCCTCCAGCCCCAGGCAGTCACTAATCTACTTTCTGCCTCTAGGTTTGCCTTTTCAGGACATTTCGCTGAAAGGGAATCACACCATATGTGGCCTTTTGTGTCGTCTTGAAAGACACACTCACACTGTGTTTCTGAAAGTCATCTGTGGTGTTGAGTGTGTCAGTGGTGTGTTCCTTTTTATTGCTGAGCAGTGTACCATGGTGTGCGTGTAGACCGTAAGCTCTTTAACCAATTTTGTATCGTTAATAATGGTTTTCCCTCTGTCCTTGAAGTTGATGTTCTTCTTGGTAAGTTTTTGTTGATACCCATAGGTTTTTCCTTAGGTAAGTTTTCTTCATGGGATATTTCAGGGCCAAAGGATATTTTTTTAGGCTTTTTTGGTAACAGTTGCCCAGCTGCTTTCCAGAAAAACAGTGTTGGTTTTTACTTCCATCCAGTTAGTGTAAGAGGATGTACTTTTCCCTGAAGCCTTGCCAATCATATTTTATTTTTAAAATCACATTTACTCGTACGTTGTAGAAATTTCAGAGCAAATTTTTCATCCTTTTCTCAGCTCAACCAGAATGTAAGTTCCTTCCAAAGAAAATTCGTTGGGGAGGTGAAGAGGTGTGAAGAACTAGAACGAATACTAGGTAAGTTTTATTTTACTTTATTTTGTTATTTTGGGGGGCATAAGTTTATTTTAGTAACTTAATTATTTGTATGTAAGCAAGCTGTGTTCACTTTAGAAAAGTTAGAAATTATAGACCAGCGAAAAGGGAGAAAGAATTCATCCCTTATTTTTTACCCTTCACCTATAAAAGGTATGTAACTTTCAGGCTCGTTGCTGTTGGCTCTGTTTGTCACTCAGTGGTACTTCCTGTAGCATCTTTTCACGTCAATAAACAGATGCACCCCTCATCTTTTTTTTTTTTTAAGCTTATTTATTTTGAGAGAGAGAGACAGAGACAGAGAGAGGCAGAGACAAACAGACAGACAGATATGGGAGAGGCAGAGAGAGAGGGAGAGAGAGAATCCCAAGCACGCTCTGCACCGTCAGCGGAGAGGGGCCAGGACCTGAGCCGAAACCGGCAGCCGGACACTTAACTGACTGAGCCCCCCCCAGGTACTCTGGACCCAGCATCATTTTTAATGGCTGCCTAGTATTTCATGAGATTAATGTGTTATAATTTATTTAGCCAGTCCCTTGTAGTTTATCATAATTTAAGACATTGTATACATGTTACTTAAAATACCAAAGATCAAGGGAGGTATGAAATGGCAGCTAGGTTGGCTTTGTTTGCAAAGGTGTTAGCTCGGTGTTCTCCTGATGGTTAGCCCGCACAACTCAGTAGCTCAAGACCGCTTGCTTCATCTGTAAAATCTTTACCATTTTAGCCTAAGTAGTCATCACTATCAAATCCAGTGTGAAGATCTGACGGAAATGAGCAGGGAGGGAGAGGATGATCTCAGACCATCTACTGAAGTACAAAACTTTTTTTTTTTTTTAGAAGGATGAACAGAGGGGCACCTGGGTGGCTGAGTCAGTTGAGCGTCTGACTCCAGCTCAGGTCACGATCTCACAGTTTGTGAGCTTGAGTCCTGCAGCGCTGCCAGCTCAGAGCCTGGAGCTGCTTCGGATTCTGTGTCTCCCTCTCTCTCAACCCCTCCCCCGCTCTCACGCTGTGCTCTCTCTCTCAAAAATAAATAAGCATCAAAAAAAATTTTTTTAAAAAGGATGAACAGAAAAACATGGAGATGAATGAGCCAAGGAGGGGGCAGAATATGACTTTCAGAATGACTTTTTTTAAAGCTTTTACTTATGTATTTATTTATTAATTAAGTTTATTTATTTTGAGAGAGAGAATCAATCCTAAGCAGACTCCCTGTTGTCAGCATAGAGCTGGACACCAGGCTCGATCTCACAAACTGTAAGATCATGACTCGAGCTGAAGTCGGATGCTTAACCAACTGAACCAGCCAGGTGCCCCTTGAACGATTCCTAATAGCTAATATTTATTGTGGATTTTATCTTTTTAAAATTTATTTTATTATTATTTTTTATTTGTGAGAGGGAAGACGGGGGGGGGTGGGGGCGGAGAGAGAGAATATCCCAAGCAGTCTCCATGCTCAGTGCAGAGCTAATGTGGGACTCAATCCCACAACTCTGGGATCATGACCTGAGCTGAAATTAAGAGTCAGATGCTCAACCGAGTCATGCAGGCACCCCAGATTTTATGTTTTAACTGGAGATTTTTAAGTCCAGAAAAACCACTTTTAGTAATCTGAAATCTGTTCCTTGCATATTGTTTGAAGTCCTAATTCCTTGTGTGGATCGTGTACGATAGGGTGACATCATACTCCATTCTCTGCAGCCTAGTCCATGGACAGGTTGTGGGTTAGGAAGGAGGGTTTGAAGGGCAGTGTCAGCACGTTAGGCACGTATAGGACTTCCTGTAGCTTAAACTATTTCAAAAAGGCATATAGACTTTAAAAAAGAAAACAGATCTCCCAAGTATATTGGGTTTAATTGCTGAAACCATTTCCGGAAACCTCGTAAGCCCCGTGCTTCCTTTGCTATCCTGTTAGTGAGATATCCTCACCTTTCTTTTTCTTTCTCTCTTAATTAAATAACTAGTAACACTTCTCCAAAATATTACGTCTGGTTATGACTTTACCAGGCATTGTGGCTTGCATCCTAAGGACAAGGATGCTCCATGGCATTGAAAATGTCAACTAAAGAAATTAAGTTAGTTTCGCCTGGTTCGCTGCAAATTTTGCGATTCTGGCCGTTGACGTAAGTAGGGATGCAGCGCAGGTTGTCGGTGAGGACAGCCTGGCCGCCGGGAGCTCTCTGGAGAGCCTGGCCCTGCCCTGTGCCGCTCAGGCTCCGTGTGCTGCTAGAGGCTGGGCCTTTCTGCAGGGGTGCTC
The DNA here is from genome assembly GCF_003009895.1 of Hyaena hyaena. Taxonomy (NCBI): domain Eukaryota; kingdom Metazoa; phylum Chordata; class Mammalia; order Carnivora; family Hyaenidae; genus Hyaena; species Hyaena hyaena. The sequence goes on along the minus strand of NW_024080632.1, from coordinate 2,438,434 downwards.
ACTTCCTGAGGGCGTTTGCAGGGAAGCCCCGCGGCCGCCTCCGGTGGGGACGCTTCTGGGCCTCTCCCTGGGTTAGTCCTGCACTGCCCCAGTGCATCTTTAATCTTCCGCTTCATCTGCAGGTACAGAAACAGCTGGGTCTCCAAAGTTCTTTAACTAGAGTTTCAGAAGTAAAGGAGACTTGGGGGATTGCATGACTGTTTGTCAGGTTCTTGTCCATTTTGTCACTGCGTGCTTACCTCTCCAGGTGGTATTATCTTGTAGATCTTTGGAAACGAGGCTGTAAAAGGTTTTTATACGTCATTTGGAATAAGCAAGACTTGTGTGTGTCCAGACATTCATTTTGAGGCGGCCCAGGAATGGTTGGGATGGAAAATGTTCGCCTGAAATGTGTTGGAGTGAGTTTCTGAGTCTAATTTGTTTACCTTTTATTCCCACAGCTTATTTGGTGCAGGAAATTAATAGAGCTGATATTCCCCTTCCTGAGGGAGAGACCAGTCCTCCTGCACCCCCTCTTAAACAAGTCCTAGAAATGCAGGTAACGTGTTTTTGAAGAAGCTGTTTTAGGTCACTGATCTCAGACCCTGCTCGTCTCCTGAGTTTATATCGTCCGGGGCTTGTCAGGTTTTCTTCTCATAACCGTGGAATGAAAACTGAAGACCAGTGCTATGGTTAGCCCTCCAAGTTTTGTTTTGTTTTGTTTTGTTTGAGAGAGAGAGGGCACAAGCGAGCGAGGGGCAGAGAAAGAATCCCAGGCAGGAGAGAGAGAGAAAGAGAAAGAGAAGGAAAGGAGCGGAGCTTGAGCTCAACTGAAGCGGGGTTTGAGCTCACCTGATGTGGGACTCAAACTCACGAGCTGTGAGATCATGACCTGAGTGAGCTGAAGTTAGATGCTTAGCAACTGAGCCACCCAGGCGCCCAGCCCTCCAAATTTTAAGTGTAATTTAGTTTTCTTTTAAAGTGTGAGATGCACGCTCTGCTCCCTTTCCAGGTGGTGTTGAACTGAAGCTAATGAAAATTAGGTTGTAAAATGGGGTGCTTAGTCATGGAATGTCTCTGAAAGTGCATTCCGGGCTCATCCGGGCTTTAGCATGCCTCTCCTGGAGCAAGGGAGGGACTCTTCAGTCCCGGCCCTTTGCATTCTCCCAGACCCAGCAACCTCCCCTCTAATCCTCAGAAGCGAGTATGAAGGTGATAGATTGTTCTAGGTCGGCAGCAAACAGAATTCCTTGTATCTGAGTTTAGTGTCTCGGATGTTGGGGATACAGCATTCTCCCCGAGAACACTGGCTTGTCTTGTCTGCCCCTGTTATTTATCCACTGAGGTTTGTGTCTGATCATCTGATACTTCATCGCACTGGGACATAGACTAGAGCCCCTGAGAGCTCTTCTGTGCAGCCAGGACCAACCATTGCCTGGCTGGCCGCTCTGTGTGTCAGGAGGAAGTCATGTAACATTTGTGATAGGAGTGGACTTGAGAGAGGATGGTGCAGTCAGCTGAGTTGAAAGCAGCTGTCTGGTTTGGCCTGTTTGATGGTTTGTCTGTGAAATAGTGACAGCTTTAGTGATTACTGAGTGTTGATAGTTTTCATAAGGCAGAGCACAAGTAATGGGGTTAGTATGTCAAGGGATTTGTTTGTGTACAAGTTCTCAGTGAATCTGATTTGTTTTACAGATCTCTGCCTCTGTTGTTCGAATACTTAAGCATTGTTAATTGTGCTTGCTGTACAACTGATTATTAAGGATTTGTCCTCAGGTATTAAGTGCAACTTATACCTGTAGATTTTTTTTTAAATTAAAAAAATTTTTGAAATGTTCATTTATTTTTGAGAGAAAGAGAGGAGGAGAGTGTGAGCAAGGGGCAGAGAGAGAGGGGGACACAGAATCCAAAGCAGGCTTCAGGCTCTGAGCTGTCAGCACAGAGCCTGATGCAGGGCTGGAACTCACGGATTGTGAGATCATGACCTGAGCTGCAGTTAGATGCTTAGTCAGCTCAGCCGCCCAGGTGCCCCTATACATAGAGACTGTCAAGCTGGAGGCCAGGAATATGTATGCTCAGAAAAGGTGACCTCAGTCCTTTTCTCTGTTGCAAATAAAAGGAAATGTAGGCGTGAAAGAAGAAGACTGATAGATGTGTGACAGCGGATAAGCAGATGAGGGAACACCCAAACCAGTGGTGGCAGCTGAGTTAGGCCAGGGCGGCCTAGGGTGCCACGTGCCCTTTCCTGCGACACCTCCGTCGTACAGTCTGAGCTTCGTAGGAGTTCCCTGAATCAGTACAAAGCAGTAAATGATGGCCCTTTAGCGTCTCCACGTGCTTCCCGATCCCTGTCCGACCATGGGATTCTGGCTTGTTAAGCCTTGTTCTGGCTTTAGGGTGCGGTGAAGAAATGATGACGCTACACTTGGGACAGACCTGTCCTCTTAAGTAGCTGCTCTTTTGTTTCAGGAGCAGCTGCAGAAGCTCGAGGTTGAGCTGAGAGAAGTCACCAAGAACAAGGAGAAACTGAGGAAGAACCTGCTTGAACTGATTGAGTACACTCACATGCTGCGAGTGACAAAAACCTTTGTTAAACGGAATGTGGAGGTACTGACCGCACACGCCGGGAAGTGCATTTCTTTTGTAAAAAGCTCCTTCCTGTAAGGTTTCTCTTCCGGTTATCCGTTGTCAAAGAGGTGCATTTTGACCTTAGCTTTATTTTTCAGTCGGATTAGACGACATTAAAAAAAAGTGTTAAGCTTTTCCCAGTGTTGGTTGGTGTAGCATTAATGATACTTCCTATTTGTAAAATCTTTAGTTTGCAGTTGAAAAAAATCTTTTTATGTTCATGAGGGAAAAAATGGGAAAGTAGAAGTTGAACTCTAAAATTTAAGTTTTTCCTTTTCTTCGCCAAATTGCTAAGAGTAAAGGAATTAACAATCTTTGGAAGAGGAGAAAGAGTCTACGTAATAGTACCGTCCTCAGCTGAGCAGGGAGGGGTCTGGCCTGTCGGGGCTGGTTCACTTGGCGTGGTGACGTCTGACTGAGCGCCCTGTGTCCAGGCGAGGCGGTGCCATCCGTCCTAACTGTACCTCTAGTGAACGACTTCGGTAGCTTATGAAAAACGGGGCAGGGAGATGGTCGTTTTTATTGACCAGAGCTGTGTCCCACGTCTACGTCGCCTTGCGCCGTCGGTGCCCAGATCTGGCCCCCAGTTAGGACGCCACGGAAACTGGTTTGGAGACGTGAGTTGGGAAGTAAAGTGTCACTTTTAATGAGACGCACTTGGTTTTGTATTTCTTTGTAGTTTGAACCCACTTATGAAGAATTCCCTCCCTTAGAGAGTGATTCCTTGTTGGACTACAGCTGTATGCAGAGGCTGGGAGCGAAACTGGGGTAGGTGACAACCACCAGGGGACCGAGCGTCACTGTCCTTGTCGCCAGTGCAGGGATGAAAGCTACCATTTGAGGGCCTGTGATGGAGTGAAAGAAAGTGCATGTCTGTTTAAGAAAACACTGTACTCCTGTATTTGCTGAGTTGGATTATTCAGCTGTATTGGCTTTTTAGCTAAATACCATGGGGATTTCTTCTCTCAGTATAATGAGCTGGGAAGAAGGAACGTTTATGCCATTCGGTGTTACTCTAATAAGCCTACAGTCGTTGGTGAGTGAGCGTCAGGGTCTGTTTTGTTTGGTGGAAACATAGGGGCTAAACTGAGTTGGTTAATTAGTTTTTTAATTTTGTAAAATGTTTATTTTTGAGAGAAGGAGACCAAGCGTGAGTGGGGGAGGGGCAGACACCGAGTCGGAAGCAGGCTCCAGGCTCTGAGCTGTCAGCGCAGAGCCCGATATGGGGCTCGAACTCAATGACTGTGAGATCATGACCTGAGCCGAAATCAAGAGTTGGACCCTTAACCAACCGAGCCGCCCAGGTGCCCCAGCTGTACATTTGAAAGGATGTTTCAAAAATTTTTCACCCAGCATTTTTGATATTTTGCATTTGGAGGGCTTTCCAGATCATCTTTTCACCACTTTTCCATTTCTCCTTTTAATGCAGTTTGAGGATTCATTGCTTTTCAACAGCCTGCTTTTATCGTCTCCTAGGTTTGTATCTGGCCTCATTAACCAAGGGAAAGTTGAAGCATTTGAGAAAATGCTGTGGCGCGTCTGCAAAGGGTACACCATCGTGACCTACGCAGAAATGGATGAAACCCTCGAGGACCCTGAAACCGTGAGTCAGTGTCCCGATCACCTTTTAACCACGACAGGCTGACAGCAGAGCTGGGGGCGCAGTGCAGAGGGAGCCACTGAGAGCGGGGTGTTCACTTGATGCCTTATCGTCCTCGAATGCCTCCGGGTGTAGCTCTGAAGCCCAGGGCTTTCTCCTGGACGGCAGCCGGCAGGTGGCTGTAGACACGTTGCTGCCGCCCGAGCCTCAGGCCCCACTGAGCTTTCCCCGTCCTACCACAGTGCCTTTCACAGCGGACGGTCTAGTTTAGAATCACAGTTTGGGTCTAACTGTCACGTCTCTTTGGTCTCCTTCATTCTGAGACTGTTTCTCAGTCTTTTCTTGACCTTTATGACCTTGACATTCGAAAATTATTACACCTCCGTTGTTGTTTTGTGGAATGTCCCTGCATGTGGGCTTGTCTCATACTTTCCCAGGATTAGATCCGGGTCGTGTGTCTTTTGCGGCAGCGATGCCATGTTCTCTTCGCTGCATCCTAGCGGGCGCACGATTTAGTTTGTCCCACTGCTTTGTCCCAAAGTAACGTTCACTTTGATCACTTGGCCGAGGTGGTGGCTCCTAGGCTTCACTGTGAAGTGACTTTTTTCCCTTTATAATTAATAAGTGTTTTAGGGAAAGTGCTTTGAAACTCTGTACCTATTCCATTCCTCACCACATTTTCAGTTCATTACTTCCCATTTGATTTAATGAGTTATACTTTGTTACTGTAATTATTTGTTTTGATATTCAGATTCCCTAGATTTGGCCACTTGGGGCCCATTCAGGCTGGCTTTTCTGTCCTTTCTCCGTGCTGCCATCATTTGTTGCGCACAACGAGCCATCCAGATTCGTGTTGTAATCCCCCTCGCACAGCCGAGGACACGGCCATTTCTCTCCCAGCCTGGTTCTCTTTAGTGGAGGGTGGTATTTTGAAGCCGAGGTGTGGTCTCTGGATGTGCCCGTTGTTAATTGAGGTGTCTGGGTTCCCCAGTCTGCAGTCTGTCACTGAACAGCTTTAGGATGTGCGGGCGCACGCGCGCACACACACACACACGCGCGCGCGCGCACACACCTTTCTTTCTGTCCCTGTGCATATATATTGAAAACTGGGAGTTCGCAGCCAATTCCAGTCCAGCACCACAGAAGCCTCAGTTCCTCCATTTCTGTTTTTGTAACTTTTTCCTTTGATGGTGAGAAACTTGGCTCCTGTTGTTAATATTTTTACTTATTTTTAATCCTCTTGCGTGTCCCCAACCTCCCCATCAGTCTCTCCTCTCTGCTGCCCCTCTTCTCCCTGTGCGGAGCCCTGAGTTCCCACCCCGGGGGGGCCGCAGGTGTGGGCCCCCTCCTCACCCCGCCCGGGCTGCGCCCTTGCAGAGAGGCTCTGCCCGCCTTGCTTGAGCTCTGACTTTGCCCAGGCCATTGTAGGTCTTCCCCTCCTTCTGGGTCCATCCCTGCACGTGCACTTAAGGCTTTAGGACTGAGTTATTCCAGAAGGAGAGTGGAGGGGCAGGAGAGAGAAAGAGTCATAATCACTTTTTAAAATCTCTGATTTTTTTTCCTTTTTTTAGATTTTACAATAAAAATAACTGTATTGCTCTAAATGAGGATGAACTGATCTATTAAAAGTAGAAAAGGAACTTTGGCTTCTAAATTTTGAGGAAAGGGTTTGTGTTTTTTTGTTTTGTTTCTTTCCTAAATTTGCCTCAGAATTTTTGCTGCAAGATTACGGGATCTCCCATTGTAGCTGTGACCCATAAGGAGGAATTTGGCTGTGAAATGGATTTCCCTAAGGTTTAGCCTAAAAAAAACTATGCACATTTAATCTAATGTGTGAGAGTCTAATCAGTCAAGTTGTTCATTAACTGCACACCTGTAATATTTTCTACTCTCTCGTGGCTTCTGCAGCTGCCACTAGCAATGCGTTCATTGTCCTTCACCTGGGACCTTTGTGACCTCTGTATGTGACGCTGAACAGAGAAGCCATTCTGAAGCAGCAGTACCTCTTCTTTTGAGCTTTATCTTTTCCTTTATTTTATTTTATTTTTTTTGAGGAGAAAGAGGGAGAGGGGCAGATGGAGAGAGAGGGAGGGAGGGAGACTGCAAATGAATCTTAAGCAGGCTCCACGCTTAGCTCAGCTTGGAGCCTGACCACAGGCTTGATCCCACAGCCACAAATTCATGACATGAGCTGAAATCAAGAGTCAGACGCTCAACCGACTGAGCCACCCAGGCGCCCCTTGAGCTTTTTATTTCTTTATTTTTTTATTTTATTAAAAAAATTTTTTTTAAATGTTTTTATTTCTGAGGGAGAGAGAGAGAGACACAGTGTGAGCAGGGGAGGGTCAGAGAGAGAGGGAGACACAGAATCCGAAACAGGCTCCAGGCTCTGAGCTGTCAGCACAGAGCCTGACGCGGGGCTTGAACCCAGGAAGCTGAGATCATGACCGGAGCCGAAGTTGGACGCTTAATCGACTGAACCACCCAGGCTCCCCTAGCTTTTTCTTTATTAAGAGAAGCTGTCAGTCATTCTCGTGCAGAACTTTTACTCAAATTAAAATTCTTTTTCTATAAATTTCTAAGCTCTTTTATGGCAGGCTTTTACCAGCTATGTGAAAGGGCATTTAGTATCTGTGAAGAAACACAGAGAAGTGGGATAGAGAGATGTCTGTTTTGAAAATACAACAGCTTCCCCATAATCACCAAGGAGGAGCGTGCTGGTTGTAGGAAATCGGGAACAGTATCGAAAACCTGAAGGAGAAACTCCGTCCCCTGTGTTCCTGCTCAGAAGGAGCCACTGCTGACATTTCACTGTGTTACTCTTGGTGTTTGTTCTGGAGAGGATAGGTGTCTGATTTGGCGACTTCTCAGGTTCTAGGATTTGTGGATGGTGTCAGCTTTAGTGCCTTTTGGGTTGGACATCTGATGCCTTAATGTCATTACAGACCCCACGCTCATTTCCCCCTTGTCGGCCTGGTTTCTAAATGTCGAAGTTACACTGGGTTTTATGATTTGTGTCTCATGTGGTGAGCGGTCCCTGTGCTTCCTTAGGCCCGAGGTGGGTGACACAGGACTGTTGTTAAGATTGGTATGGAATCTTCGAGGTCAGGTTTACTGTAAATGCCATTTCTTTCTTCCCCCCATTTTAGTTTCTTGAGTTACTTATTTTGAAATAATTTCAGTTTACAGAAAAGTTGCCAGAAGAGAACAGAGGCTTGTCATACTCCATTCACCCCCGTTTCCCCGACGTTAACAGGTTTCCACATTTGCTCTGTCACCCGGGTGTGCTCTCTGTGAGTCTCTCCCCGTTTTCACTAGGCTCTTTGCACACTTTCTGCAAGGAAGCCATAGACATGGCTCTGTCGCCCCTGAGTTACTGCAGCGCGGGTACCCCCAAGCAAGGACACTCTCACACAACCGCCACGGGCCCCTCCGGAAGAGGGGACAAGCACAGGTGCAGCTCTTTTGGACAGTCCAGACTGGCCATTCCTATCTCCCGGCAGTTTGCCTTTCTTCCTTCCTGATCCGGCACCCTCCCTGGGCCTGTAGTTGCGTCTGGAACAGGCTGAGCCCATCCCTCTGGGCCGTTTGATGTTTCATCACCACCAGGCTCGGGCCATACGTTCTTGACAGGGACACCTTGGAAGTGACGCTCTGGCCGTCTCAGCACCTCCCGCAAGGTATGGGCCTGTAATGTCACGTTGCTGTCTCCCATTTCTCCACTCTCACGTCACCGTGTTGCCCTTTGTGATTGACTAGTCACTTGGGAGGAGGTATCTGAGTGGGGCTAGTGTCCCGTCCACCAGCCTGCTCACACCTGTAGCGTCCATTGATGACTCTCCAATCTGCCACTGCCAGCATGCTTGTCACGTGGGGACTCTTTATTTCCGTCATTCCTTCTGTACTTACTAGTGATTCCATGGAAGGTAGAACTGCCCCCTCTTGCATCCATGGGCTCAGGGATTCCTGTTGTTCTTAATGACTTGTAACCTGTTACGTCCAGTATTTATTTGGATAAATTGCCCAAATCGTCCCTGATTTGGCTACTGGAGGTCCCTTCACGTGTGTTCCTGTGTCCTTTGGCCTGTCGCCAGTGTTCACTGAGCGTTCGTTCCCTTACCTTCTGGCACCACAAGATGTCCCAGCTTCATCTTGGGCTTTCTGTGCCTCAGCCCGTACCCACCATCTCTCCAAGGGCCCCCGGTTCCTCTCAGTGGACGGTGTTTACAAGGCTCTGGGTGCTCGAGCGCTGTTTCCCGGAGTGTTGTCGCTTCTGGGCCCTTCCAGCGGTAGCATGTGTGTGCACACATGCACACACGTATACGTGCACACACACGTGCACACACAGGCACACACGCACACAGGCGCACAGCTGTAACCACCTCTGTGGCTACCTGTACTTACAGATGATAAAGCCACGTGCTCCAACTACGACTTAAAATTCTGATCAGTTCTTTCTAGACTTAACCTTTTTCCAGTCTCTTTTCTGACAGTGAGAAATCTGGCTCCCTCCACGTTATCCTCAACATGTTTCATAAATTGCTCAGTTTATGTATTTATTCTGTGTAACTGATCTGCTCACCATGTCAGCTGTCTCCCGCACTCCCCTGGCTGCCCTTTGTCCTTGCCTTGGGGACCCACCTGCCTGTGGTTCTCTGAGGCTCCCCAACCTGTTCCCTCACCTCCTGGCCCAGGGCTCAGTTCTTGGACTGCTTCTCTCCTCTCTCTGCCCCTCGGGATGCTGTTTAATTTCACAGCTTTAAACACTACCTCCCAAATGTAGAACTTGAATCTCTTCCCACAAAACAGACTTTTGTGTATAACTGGCTACTCCATGTCTCTTTTAAAAACTTGGAAGACATTTCCGCCCGCTGCCTCAAACTGGACCTCCCCTCCAGGCTTGCCCATCTCGGCGAGTGGCTGCTCTGTCCTTCCGACTGCTCCGGCCCAGAGCCCTGGGGGTCATCCTGACTTTTCTCTCACACATCTTGTGTAATCCTGCAGTGGGTGATTGGCTGTGTCTTTTAAATAGAAGGACACGCTGGCCTTTCTCGTCACCTCCGCTGCCACCGCCCTGCCCCACCCCTCAGGTACGTCCATTCTGCAGGGACCTCTGCCCTGGCTGCTGCCCCACTGAGCTCTCTCCTCCCAGCATCCAGAACGATCCCTGTAAGATCACACCACTCCTCTACTTAAAACCTTCCAGTGGCTTCCTGTCTCACTTGGCAAAACGCCCAGAGCCTTGCGGTGTCATCTCTTGTGGCCTCGTCACGTGCCTGACCTGCCCACGCCCCTTCTGGGTACGGCCTTCTTGCCTTCCCTGCACCTGCTTCTCCGTGAGCTCTTCTGGGCCTTGGGAGGCCGCACGGCTCCCTCCCCTTCGTCACACCTTTAAGCTCAGATGCCCCTTTCTCGGGGAGGCCTCCCCTGCTCACCCTGTTTAGAGTCACCATCCCCGGCCGCCCCTCCCTTTGTCCTCTTCCAGCTCCGTTTCCTTCACAGCACTGACGGCCGTTGGTGTACTGCGTTTTTCTTTGTGTCTCTCGTGGCCAACTTGACTGCAAGCCCCCTCCCGCCCCCAGGTCAGGGATTTGTATCTCTTCAGTGCTGTATTCCTAGCACCTAGGACAGTGCATGGGAAATATGCCAAAAACCTATTCAGCTTTGTTTGTGGAATATTTGTAAGTACAGTCAATTCTCACTATTTACAGTTGCCCTGGAGCGTCTCCAGGACACACGAATTAGCGCCACTGAGCCACCATCGTAGCGGAAATGCGGGCTTAGGTTTCTGCGAGCCTCTGGTCACGCTTTTGTCCACCAGCCGATAATAACCTTGTTCTATGTATGTTTCTATTTAATGTGTATTATCGATTCATTAAACGCTGAACTCTGCCAGCAGTGCTGTGACTCAGCCTGAAGGAAGCTTATCTGACACAGGCGTTTTGTGTGTAGGCACATCACTGCCTTCTCGGGCTCAGGAACACTAGCTAGCACGTCAGCATTCTGCCCGAGGACCGTTTTAGGTAGTGAAACCGCCAACAAAGAGCACAACACTGTGACAGCCATGACCCTAACCAAATCATGAAAAGGACCCTTGTGTACGGGATGAGGGGGAACAGGGAGGCAGAGAACCGCCCCTTTTGACCTCAGCTGCAGGACACACTTGAGCGCTCAGACTTGGGGCTGCTCGCGGTGTTTGTAAATGACCAGAGCCATGGCCAGTACTGTTCTCAGGGTTACAAACACAGTGAGGCCACTTTGGGTGAAGAGCAGCGGCAGAGTGCAACCCCAGGACGGCTGCATCTGCTCCAGGAGCGAACCAGCAGACTTTGCGACAGACTCTACGCTGCCAGGGTTTTCAGAGATCTGGACATTGGAGTAACCGTGATCCCGGTTTATTCTTTCAGGGAGAAGTCATAAAGTGGTATGTGTTTTTAATATCCTTTTGGGGAGAGCAGATTGGCCACAAGGTTAAGAAGATATGTGATTGGTAAGGACACGAAACGTTTTCTTTTCATTTGTTTCTTTGTATTCAGTAACCTCTACTTTTCCTTTAAAAACCCCTCCGTGTTTGAAGGGAAATACAGTGGGTGCAAAGGCTGCCATGTTCTCTTATGTATCTTTGCTGTGATACTGTTTTTTTTTTTTTAGTTTATTTATTGATTTTGAGAGAGAGAGCATGAACAGGGGGAGGGGCAGAGAGAGAGTAGAGAGAATCCCAAGCAGCCTCTGTGCTGTCCGAGCCCGATGCGGGGCTCCAGCTACTGTCATGTCATGACCTGAGCCCAAATCAGGAGTCAGACACTTCAACCGACTGAGCCACCCAGGTGCCCCTGTGATATCATGTTTCTAAACATGTAATTAGTTACCTCTTGCCAGTGTTATACTTAAAATAATTTAGAAATATAGATCGTTTTTAATAACATTCTTAGATTTTATTTTCTCTTTGGGAATCAAGGCTTAAGAATAACTGGAGAAGGAATCAAATTTTAGTATTTTGTGCCTTCCTGTGGCTCTGAGCTCCACAGAGGCCCATCTGTCATCGTTGAGCGTTCCTCTTTTGTCCAGCGTTCGACAGGTTTCTCCTCACACCGTGGGGGAGGAGGCCTGGTGAGTGGTGAGGAATGAGGGCCTGGTTCAGGGCCTGGCTTCCCCGCCCACTGCCTGGGCGAGCTGGGCAAGTCACCACGTCCAGGCTCCCTCCCTGTAAATGGAGTGGCAGTTTCCTGCCTCACTGGGCTTCAGGACCGAGGCCACACAGCCCGTGCTAAAGAGTGTCACAACAGAAATCTCTCTGTGACTCGTTCTTATCAAAAGCGGAAAAATACGAAAAGCCAGACAAAAAAGTGCAAAGAATGCCCTTTGTTTCTGGATGGCTTATTTCTCATGGGGGTGAGGGTGGGGCTCGGGTATTTCCTTTATAAAGTGTTTCTCAGAGTTGGATACCCTGTCACTAGTGGTATGGAAAGTAATTGTACGTGTTACATGCACAAGCCTGTTGTCACTTTCGTTGATGTTTATTCAGTGTACGTTAGAAAAAGTGTCATGAGCACACAAGCCCGTGACCTGACAGATAGTGTTGCTTAGGATAAGGCTAGAGTATTTATTAGTCAGAACTTAAGACATGAAGTATGGCAGGAAGATATCAAGGCAGCTGGGAGATTGCGGTGGGAGGCACAGCTCGTGTGTTCTGGGTGCCACGCAGCCCCCCAAGAGGTCGGGCCCTGGGAGGCGAGGGAGAGGTGCCCTGTGCCAGGTGTCCGAAACAGTTGCTAGGAAACCAGAGCTCCCCCCCCCTTTATTTTCTCTTTTTTTTAAAGGTAATGACTGTTAGGTGTTCCAACCTGTCTAATGAGCCCAAGGGTTGGGGTGGGTTTCAGAAAGCTGGAATGGGGGGGGAGCTCTGGGAATGGTCGGGGGCAGGAAGGGAACACGGAACCGACAGAGTGTGCTCGATGTGTTGGGTCCTGCAGACGCCTGTCGAGCGTCTGCGTGTGCAGGGCACTTTTTCCCCAGACGCCTGCTATTTTCCACTTTGGAGGGCGAGGGCCACGTGGGGCACTGACCTCGGGTCTGGTGTTTGCTGTCGCCTCACCTGGTGCTGACGGGCATGAGACTGTCGCGTTCTGCCTTCTAGTTACCACTGCCACGTCTACCCCTACCCGGGCACGGCCGAGGAGCGCAGGGAGATTCAGGAGGGGCTCAATACCCGGATCCAGGATCTCTACACCGTGAGTAACTGGAAACCTTTGCCTCCTTATGTGAGGTGTGCAAAGCATTTACGAGTCCGTTTACTTTGTCCTTCAATATGCAAACTTTTGGTTGTGGACAAATCAGGATGTTTTTGGGAGATTGGAAGGCGACTCGGCTCGCTCCCCTCCGTGGGAGTTTTATTTTAGCCGCCCTGTGAGAAGTGTCGGTGGTGATGGTGGGACCTGAGGGAAGACCTCTGTCATCCCAGGGGACGGGCTGTCCTGCCTTCACTCCTTCAATTGCCGTTGCTCCTTGTGTCAGCGCGGGCGCTGGGCGCCAGGACCTGGGCTCCCGCCCACTTAAGCACAAGGGGTTTCAGGCCCCAGTGTGACAAGGTGGAGGCGGTGGCTCTCGCTGGGAATGGGAAGGTGGGAGCTCCGTGGGCCCAGCCAGGCCACCATGCTGGCACGCGGATGGCAACCCCCTGCCACCTCCCGGGCCCAGGGGGCTGTGTCCTGGAGGGGCCGCTCCCCCGGGGAGAGCACGTGATGGCCCAGGCTGGTTACCGCCCACCGCCTGGCGGGTGGTCCCGGGGCGGGAAGAGATGGAACGGGCCCAGGAGGGGCCGGTGCCGGGGACAGAAGCTGGGAAAGGCCGTGTTTGTCCCCACGCAGGTGCTCCACAAAACCGAGGATTATTTAAGGCAAGTGCTGTGTAAAGCCGCCGAATCCGTGTACAGCCACGCCATCCAGGTGAAGAAGATGAAAGCCATTTACCACATGCTGAACATGTGCAGCTTGGACGTGACCAACAAGTGCCTCATCGCCGAGGTCTGGTGTCCTGAGGCCGACCTGCACGAGCTGCGCCGGGCGCTCGAGGAGGGGTCGGTAAGGCGGCCGGCACCGGACGGAGGGACCAGGGCTGCCCTGGGGACACCCCAGAACTCGGGAGATGCCGAGAAGGGATGCAGGAGTGTCCGGGAGCGAGGGAGGGTCCTGTCCTGGACCAAAGCGCCAGGGAGCCCATCAGCTGAGGGCGTGGGTGCGTGTGTGCGTTTGCTTTCATCGACTCTTCTGGTCACGTGGTTAGAAGTAAAACCAGCGTATGGCAGGAAAGACACAGTGAAGTGCTCCCTCCTACCCTGTCACCTCAAAGACTAGGGCTGTTTTCTGCTGGATCTTTGGGTTTCTTGACTGTAGAGAAGCACCTGCGAACCGGCATCTTCTCTTACGGAGGGTTGCGTGTCATTCCGTTCTTTTCACGTCACAGGACTTCCATACTTTTTATACTCTTTAATACTTGCTGTATGGCCGTGCCAAGGCCTGGTGAGCTGGCTCCCTGCTCGTCTGGGTGGCGTGGTGTGCCACGTGAGCAGTACCGCCGCAGCAGCCGCCCCTGGGCCGCCGCCGCCCATACGCACAGGGCTGTCGGAGGACAGACGCCCAGGTGACGTGGAACTGCCGGATCAGTGTTGACGGGTGGTAGCAGCTACTGCATTTCTCTTATTTTGAATGAGGTTCAAAGTCTTTTATCAGGGGCGCCTGGGTGGCTCAGTCAGTTAAGCGTCCGACTTCGGCTCAGGTCATGATCTCATGGTTCGTGGGTTCGAGGCCCGCGTCAGGCTCTGTGCTGACAGATCGGAGCCTGGAGCCTGCTTCGGATTCTGTGTGTGTGTGTCTCTCTCTCTGCCCCTCCCTTGCTTATGCTTTATTTTTTGCTCCATTTTTGTCTCTCTCAAAAACAAATGAATGTTAGAAAAGAAAGTCTTTTTTCTTTAAGAGTCATTTGAATTTTCCTTTTTTTATGAGCTCTGTGTTCTTCTCCTTTGTTTTCTACTGGGTTGTTGGTTTTTTTCTTACTAGTTTCTGTTGGCTCTTTGTGACATGAGAAAAATACATTGTCCCCAGTTTGTCACTCGTCTTTTGATGTTTCTGTTTGTTGGCTTGCTTTGGTCATGCAGAAGTGTTTCGTTAAATATTTTGCTTGTAAGGCTTCTGAACTTTGAAGAATAGGCTTTCCCCCTCCCAGGCCACGGGGTCAGTGTCCCGTGTTCCTGTGAGGGTTTTTTTTCCTGCATCAAAACTCAGTTCTTCATTGGAAATAATAGGCTTACACATTTCAAGTGACAGCTAAGGAAACAAGTTTCATATGAAGTTTTTTAGTTAGTCATGTTGTTTCATCATGTTATTCTTTGATGGCACAAATGGACTTTTACTTTTCTTGGAAGAGGGCTGGCTTTTGTAGACACGACCAGCCAGTTGCTGCATTTCCTAGTGTTGCTGAAAACCAGCTAACACCCTGCATCGCACATAGCTGTGGGTTGGCTGATGTCCAGACGATGCCTTTTGGTGCCGGTGGGAGGGAGTTTGATGGGGACACCCAGCGATACTGGGGCTTCTGGTGTCCCTAGTCGCTGTGGTCGCTCGGGCTGCCTGAAGTGTGTTCTCCGAGTCCTGAGCAGGGACTCATGGGAACAGCACTCCCTGAGTCCTCGCCTGGCCGTAGTAGGATGCGTATCGTCTTCTGCCTTTATAATCGGGAGTTCGTTGTTTGGAAAGAAAATCCTTAGCCCATGTTTTAAAATTTTTGTTGTTGTTTGCCGTGGTAAACGTGTGATTCCATTTTGTCCTGGTGTGGTGTTACCCACAAAAAGCCTGATATTAATAGAATTTTCCTTTAAGTCTTGGTACTTTTCTTTTCTTTTTCTTTTTCTTTTTTTTTTTTTTTTTTGCCTACACGCTCAGGGATTTTTTTTTCCTTTAGAGACCAATAATTTTACTAGACTGTGTCTTGCTACCACTATTCTGGGTTGGTATTCTCAGATATACAATGTGTTCTCTTAATATGTAGTTTAAAAAATGTTTCAGAGAAATTCTCAACTATAGATTTTAGTATTTGCTCTGTTCTCTTGCTCTGGTTTTCTCCTTTGGGACCTGCTGTTAGGTTTAAGTTAAACGTTCTTATCTTCAGTGTTTGTCACTTTTTCTTTAATCGTTTTTGTCTTTCTTTACTTCTTTTTTATTTTTAAAAATTTCCATTCTTTTGCTCGTTTCTCTTGCAGCACTGTTACTAGGAAGGTGTCTTCACCTTGGAGTTTCTTCTAGTTTTGTCTCGTTTCTGCATATTTTTTCTTTCATTTCTAATTCTTTCCTGAGTTCTGTTACCTCATTTCAGACTCTTATTCTGTTTTGTGGGGCTCTTTGATATCAGGTATTATTTTTGTAATTTTTTGGCTCCCTTGGAAATAGTAAGTTAAAATTTTCGTCTCTTTTGTGAGTATGTCTTTCCGGCGTGCATTCATTGTTCAGAGGGCTGTCATTCTGCTCAGTTGTGTTTACTGTAACTTTATATAAGGTCTGATCTGCATCCTTTTTTTGATCACTTTTAAATGAAATTAGTTTTCTGAAACATGTTTAAATATTTAAGGGGGCGCCTGGGTGGCTCAGTCGGTTAAGCGTCCGACTTCGGCTCCAGTCATGATCTCACGGTTTGTGGATTTGAGCCCCGTGTCGGGCTCTGTGCTGACAGCTCAGAGCCTGGAGCCTGTCTTCGGTTTCTGTGTCTCCTGCTCTCTCTGACCCTCCCCTGCTCACTCTGTCTGTCTCTCTCAGAAATAAATAAAAACATTAAAAAAATTTTTTTAATACTCAAGGATCTTCTGTATTAGACATAATATATATATATATATATTTTTTTTTAACAATGTTCTTTTTTTCTTTTTTTTTTAATGTTGTATTTATTTCTAGGAGAGAGAGAGAGAGAGAGCGTGAGCAGGGGAGGGTCAGAGAGAGAGGGAGTCACAGACTGAAACCGGCTCCAGGCTCTGAGCTGGCTGTCAGCACAGAGCCCGATGTGGGGCTCGAACCCACGAACCACGAGATCATGACCTAAGCGAAAGTCGGACGCTTAACCGACTAAGCCACCCAGACGCCCCACATAATATATTTTTATATACAAGAATATATACATTTAAGATACTGAAGGGATTTAACACTCCATGTTACGTATAATGTAAGTACATCACCTATTTGTATATTAGTTTCGCAGAATATGTTTAAGATGCTCAAGGGAGGCACTTGGGGGACTCCGTCGGTTAAGTGTCCGACTCTTCAGCTCAGCTCAGGTCATGACCTGACGGTTCCTGGCATCAAGCCCTCATTGGGCTCTGTACTGACAGTGTGGAGTCTGCTTGGGATTCTCTCTCTCTTTCTTCCCCTCCCCCATGCTTTCTGTCTCTCCCTCTCTCTCAAAATAAATAAATAAACTTAAAAAAAAAAAAAGATACTCCAGGGACTTTTAAAAAGGGACAGTTTCAGGATCACTTCCCTAACTTCACAGAATTTTTTCTTTAATACTTCTGGCCTCCTGGATCTGAGGTTTCTTCTCTCCTCTTATCTGGGCCTTCTCTTCCCTTATCTCTTTTGTTCTGTCCTTCCAGGTTTGATTTCATTCTCGGGTCTCTGGGCAGTGGAGGCCTGGTGGCGGGAGGGAGCCCCGGCCGGTTTGTCCCGCAAGCACGGGGTTGGGGGGTGGGCGACGACTACTGTGGCCCTGCAGACTCGCTCCCGAGGATCCCTTGCCCTCGCCCACTCTGGGACCGGGCCGGAACGCTTCCCCGTTGCACTGCTTTCCCAGGGGCGGCCCGCGTGCTTCCCCTGCATTCCCTGGAAATGCTTTTGGCTCGCTTGGGATGTTCTTTCTCCTCGGGTCTCTCGTGCACCCCATTGCGCCCCTTGCTTCCTCTGGTCTGGGGGCTGTCACCCTGTAGGGCTCGTGCGCGGTTCGTCCCCACCCATTGGCATTTTGTGGCCTGTGGGGACAGAGTTCGTGACACGTCGTCTGTGAGATTTTGGTTGTGCCCTCTGGTTGCCCCGACTGCTTGAGAGGATTCGGGGAGACTCAAAGCTTTGCCGCCGCTTGGAATTTTCCCAGCATCCCCTTACCTGCACGTGCGTTAAGAAATAGAATTTGGCTGGAAAATCTACTTTTCTGGTAATAACTTGTTTTAATTTTCTTTGTTTAAAAAGGTTTGTCTCCCATCGTAAATCAGTGTATAATGTGTTTCTGAAGAATTGTAAACACTGAAGGCAAAAGCTGTATAAATGACTTTGCCATACTAATGTTGACGTTTTATGTTATTCTCGTCTGTTTTTCGATTTTATTAGATACTGTAGTTGTCTCCAGATCCCTCTTGAATGTTTTTAAGAGACAGAATATTAAATTTCAGTTTTATGGTCGTGATTCTGAGCCCACGTTACCCACCTGTCCCTGTCACCCCCGGCCCCTCTGTCCTCTTCCCACGCTTGCGGCCTGGCCACCACCCTCTTCTGCAGGACCACAGCCCCCCGGCACCCCCTCAGCTCCTGCTGTGACCCCGCAGCCGCGCAGGGTCCTCCCTCCCCCCCCGCCCCCCGTAGCAGGGAGCCCGTGGTAGTGGCATGGGCTCTTGAGTACTTATTTTCCTTCTTTTCTTTTTATGTGAAAGAGAGAGAGCGGTGCGACTATCCCCTCGTTTATGAACACAATCCCGACAAAAGAAACCCCCCCGACTCTGATCCGCACCAACAAATTCACCGAGGGCTTTCAGAACATTGTGGACGCCTATGGAGTCGGGAGCTACAGAGAAGTGAACCCAGGTGGGGAGTGCGGCCTCGCGCATCCCCCGGCCTCGGGCGCCACTGCCGCTGCCGCTGCCCGCGACGCCGTGTCAGGCGTTGGGGAAATGGGCTCGCTGCCGCTGTTGTGTCGTCCTCCTGAGTGTGAAGTACTCCTTTGAGCCTGCCCGTTCTCTTTTGGGAATTCTGGGGAAGGTCGGGTGTTGGAATTAACTAGAATTTTCTGCCTCCGGTGAGTCAAGCGTCTCGCTCTTCCCACAGCTCTCTTCACCATCATCACTTTCCCCTTTTTGTTCGCCGTGATGTTTGGGGACTTCGGACATGGCTTCGTGATGTTCTTGTTTGCTCTCTTGCTGGTGTTGAATGAAAACCACCCTAGACTAAACCAGTCACAAGAGGTGAGAGGAGAAACGCTGCAGCTCCTTCCGTCTGGTTGGGTACTCAGCAGGGATGCTCTGAAGTGTCAGGTTTTGGCAGTAGCATCACTGGGGGATGGAGCCGTAGGGGTGCGGGCCTGTGGCCTCTGTGACGGGGAGGTCCCCCACGCCAGCCCTCTGCGAAGCCCTCCGGGACGAGCGGTTCGCAGCGGCCGCAGCCCCATGGGGGCCCCGCTCCTGTGTGTCCGGGGTCCCCCTCTGCTCACGTGCTCCGCCTCCCACAGATCATGCGCATGTTTTTCAACGGCCGATACATCCTCTTGCTGATGGGGCTGTTCTCTGTGTACACGGGCCTCGTCTACAACGACTGCTTTTCCAAGTCAGTCAACCTGTTTGGCTCTGGGTGGAGCGTGGCCGCCATGTACAGCTCCAGCCACACGCCGGCAGAGCAGGGGAAGATGGTGCTGTGGAAGTAAGTGTGTTACCCGGCCGTGGTTTCGGGAGCCGCGCGCTTCCCCGAGGTCCTCCCGCCTCCGCTCGGCCGGCCTGCTCACTCTGTTTTTCGTTCCAGTGACAGCGTCGTCAGGCACAACCGGGTTCTGCAGTTGGACCCAAGCGTCCCTGGAGTGTTCCAAGGCCCTTATCCTCTCGGTATCGATCCCGTGAGTGCCCCTGTTCCTCGCCGTTACCTCGGCTTCCTGGTGCCGCCTGGTTTCAAGCGTCCCAGCGCTTGCTCAGAATGTCCCCTGGTTGCGTGTGGTGGGGAAGGTTCCCCGGGGGGTTTCTGCCTGGGTGGCCGTGGCCATGTGCGTCCCCAGTCAAGCTGGTTTAGAGATGAAGCTGAGCTGTCTGTATGGGAAGCCGGGGTCAGCGCCTGGACAGGAGGAGTCCGGTGAGGGGGGCGGGGGTGAGGGGGGCGGGGGTGAGGGGGGCGGGAGTGCACTCCATCAGGGTTCCCGACCTTGAGGGAGAAATGACACTTCAGGAGCCTTTAAATGGAGGCCGCTCCTGAATTTCTTCTGTGTATGTGGGAATTATCTTTTTACCCTGTGATCTAGAAAGAAATTTTAGAGCGGAAAGGGAGCTTGCGGTTACTGGGGTGCTTATTGAGGTAGCTCTTTGCAATGGGAAGTGTTTGGAGAAGGGAAAGGAAGGTGCGGCTGCAGCGGGCCAGGACTGCCGCCCCCCACCTCATGCCCCACGGGGCTCCACAGGCAGGCCTCACTGGGCTCCCCCAGGCTCCCCCAGGCCCCTGCCAGGCCCTCACCAGGTGGCCAGGCCCCCCAGGCTTTCCCCAGGTCCCCAGGCCCCCCCCCAGGCTCCCTCCAGGCCAAAGCGCTGTCTTCTGGAGGAATCTCACCCTGGAAAGAGGAGCTTAGAAACCAACCCAAAATAGGTCTGGGGGCATGAGCTATAATTGTGTACAGAAATGAAAACACTGAAGAGAAAGGTCCAGCACGCCTTCATCTACGTTCTCCAAGCCAGTGACTCCTAACTGGTCTGTTCATTCTCGCCTCTAAATGTAATTTGTATAATTCAGCATTGTTGTCTTATGTCTTCATATAACTGGAAACTTGAAAAAAGCTTCATAACAATGTCTTTAAGGTACAGCATTTTGGAGCCAGATTCCTAATAATATGTGGCCTTGCTTTAAGGAGGGGACACTTCTGAATAAACGCTCCAAGGAAAAAAGTTCAAGAGGGTGTTTTGCCGGGGATGGGGTGGGGTGGAGACTGGGGCATGGTACTGCCTCTTTCTCCTTTAATTTTTAAAATTGGCACCACACTTGTATGGTTCAAAACTAGATCCATGCGCGTATGCGAGGTCCAGCTCTTCCAAAGCTCTCCTCTGCCTGGTCCTTAGTTCCTTCCTCAGTTTCCCCTGGCCCGGGAGCCGCTGGAGGTGTTTTCTAGTGTCCTGCCAAGTTTCTTTATGAACATACCAATATATCTTCTTATTCTCCCCCTTTTTTGCCTAAAAGATCATTCTGTACCCAGTCGCTTTAGGCTTAGTGGTCAAAGATAGACTTAACGTGTCCTTGGCGGGGTGTCTGTGCTGTTGCTGGCTTCCTCCTCTCCCGCCCCTACTTCCCCGAGGCGGCCGCCGTCTGTGGGCTTTTCCCAAGGGTCCAGCCAGTCAAGCTGAAGTCAGCCTAAATACCTCTTTCTAAAATCTTCTTCTCACTTAAAAAGAATGAATAGGCCCTGTTTCCTTTTTCCTAATCCCTCCAAGTGAGGGACTATAGGAATTAATTTTTCAGAGAGAGAGAGAGAGAGGCAGTCAGCAGCGGGAGCCTGGAGGGGCTGGTCAGGGAGCCCTGCGGGGTTCAGCCCTGGTGCCCTGGGTTTATCGGCACTCACGCTTCCTCCCTCCCTTCCTGTTAAACCTTATATCGAACGCACGTGCACAAGGGTGTATAAAAGCTGCCTGTGAAGTTCTGACACACATAGTTGTACGGCCCCCGCCCAGGGTAAGCGACCCCTGGCGGCACCGGCTCTCCCCAGAGGCAGCTTGCCGCTCCCCTGACTTTGTGTGACTCTTCCCCTGCCTTTCCTCTCGGCACTGCCTCCCAGGCCGCATCCCTAAACACAGCGTGGTTTTGTTTGGCCTCCTTTGCATTTCATATTAAAGACGGGATTGTGGGTAACAGTCTGGTCCTGGTTTCAGTGGTCCTCAGGTCACAGGTGTCAAGGAGAAAGTCTGAATGTTGCTTTCTTTTTAAATCTCTAGCTGCCTTCCCATGTCTGGTGTCCCTCGTGTGTCCTGAAGCAGTCGAAGGAAGTTAAAGATGTCTTGTTTTGTTTTGTTTTCAGATTTGGAACTTGGCCACAAATCGCCTCACTTTCCTAAACTCTTTCAAAATGAAAATGTCTGTGATTTTAGGAATTATTCACATGACCTTTGGAGTCATTCTGGGAATATTTAACCACTTGTAAGTACAGATTTTTTAAAAAATGTTTTTTAATGTTTGTTTATTTTTGAGAGAGAGAGAGCGAGCGAGCGTGCACAAGAGGGAGAGGGGCAGAGAAGGGGACACAGATTCAGAAGCAAGCTCCAGGCTCTGAGCTGTCAGCACAGAGCCCGATGTGGGGCTCGAACCCACGAACTGCAAGATCATGACCTGAGCTGAAGTTGGACACCCAACCGACTGAGCCACCCAGGCGCCCCCAGATTTTTCTTAAGCAATATTTATAAGCCAAGTTTGGTATTCTTAAACTTTGCCTCTTCAGGGTGGACTGTACGGGCCTTAAAGGCAGCCAGTGTGCTGGAATGGTGTGTGCTTGTGATCAAACAGGGTTTTGACCGTTGCAGTGATTCGTTTGTGTAGTAGCTCTTTATTGTGTGTAGAGGACACGCCAGGTGCTGTTCTAGGCTCCAGGGACTGAGTGGTGCTGGAGATGGGTTTTGCCCACATGGAGTTTTCCACTCAAGGGAGGGAGGCAGGTGGCATCTACATTCAGATTTATTTCCAGGAGTGATTTTTTTCCTGCTCTTTTTCATTATAAATTGGAAAGCTTTTTGTTCATTTACTAGAGCCGGCATATCAAGAGGAAGAGTTTGCATCTCTTTCCTCTAACTGGACCCATTAGTGAAACACTCACATTTTCACTGTGTTCATGTCTGTTTTCTTCATGGACATATCTGAATCGGAAATATGAGTTGTAAGACAGGATGTTCTGGTGGGAGAGGCCTTGTCACAAAGCATTGAAGAGCAATTTTCTCTTCATTCTTTATCTCAGTCTAGACTAGACTTGCTCATGGTTTGATCGATTCCTTTTATTTTCCTAGGCATTTCCGGAAGAAGTTCAACATTTATTTGGTTTCTGTCCCGGAACTTCTCTTCATGCTGTGCATCTTTGGATACCTTATATTTATGATCATCTATAAGTGGCTGGTTTATTCAGCAGAAACCTCCAGAGTCGCCCCGAGCATTCTGATTGAATTTATTAACATGTTTTTATTCCCGGCTAGTGAAACAAATGGCCTCTACTCGGGGCAGGTAGGTAATGTTCTTTTCCACCCCTGTAAGCTTACGGGGAGT
Source organism: Hyaena hyaena (assembly GCF_003009895.1). Classification (NCBI taxonomy): domain Eukaryota; kingdom Metazoa; phylum Chordata; class Mammalia; order Carnivora; family Hyaenidae; genus Hyaena; species Hyaena hyaena. Next base: position 2,416,000 of record NW_024080632.1, on the reverse strand, counting down.
CCTCCTGATGGTAGCCTTTCTGTTGTAAGCAGCAGATGACTGAAGGTGCGCCCCGCTTTCCGCAGGCACCCCGGGCATGGAGGGGCTTTCCTCTTTCTTCCTGTGTTGTCACACGTTGTTGTCACCCTGCTCTGAGCGCTGTGCTGGGGGCTCTGGGAAAGAAAGTGTGTGTGCTGGAGGGTTTCTGAGAACTGGCAGATCCTGCCCCCCGCCCCCCCAACCCCGACCGTGTTTCCCATTGCCTTAACTCAGTCTCTAAGCCGGGGCACTCAGAACCGGCATCTGGACCCCACAGCATGTTGGCCCTCTCCCAAATTGGCTTTTCTAGAATGTGCATTTGTGTTAACGCCCACCACATCCACGGTGGCGGGGTGTGGGTTCAGGGGTGACTGCCCCGCTTGCAGTCCTAACTGTCACTTCTTCGCAATGGAACTTTGAACATATAACTTGACACTTCCGTGCTTCAGTTTCCTCATCTATAAAATGGGAATACGAACAGGACCCAATTTGTAGCATAGAGTTAATATGATCAGATGCTTAGAAAAGTACCAGCACCTACGGGTGCTCAGTAAACGTGAGCTCGTGTTGTGGTTACGCTGAGGCTCTGTGTGCCGTGTCCAGTGCCGCAGCGTCCGCTATAGGCCTTGCGCATCGTGTTCACAGCGTCTGTGAGATATCAGAGAAATCTCAGTCAGCACTGTCCTCACCTGTGTTCTCCTGAACTGTAGGTGTTTGTTTTTGTTCTTTTAATTTTGTTGACCCTGCAAGTGGAGCATTTGGTTTTGTTTTCCGCATCCCACGGACAAGTCAATTAACTGTACGTCCGATTTGAAGCTCAGCTCATAGCACCGTGGGCTTCCTTGTGAGCCGCACACGTACCTCCTTCTTCAACTATTTGAGTTTCCACTCTTATTTCTGTTTCTTCTGTTGGTGATTTTTAAATTAGATTCACTGTTATTTTATTGAACCTTTGTCGGATGACCTAGATTATGAGAGAAAGACACAACAGGGAGGTCAGTGGCCTTCGGGTGCCGTGGTCAGAAAGCTTAATGAAGGGAACTACCTTTATTTAACATCTCCCGTATGCCTGACAGATGCTCTCTGTGATTACTCTTTCTTCGCTCACAGTAGCCCTCGAGGCCAGTGCTGTCATCCACAGGGCAGGCCTGGTCGCTCCGCTGCCCAGATCCTCACCCGGCCTGCTTGACCACACGCTCATGACTCCTGATAGGACTCTGCCCGTGGCTGCCACTTTCCTCAGCATTTTGGGGGGTGGGGAGGTACTCGTGTTGGTGGTGGGTACGAGATGCTAATGCACACCTGCCACTCGCTCACACTCGTGTGGTGCACACGGCTCTGGGGATCTATCTGTGTGTAACATGGGGGCGGCAGGGGACCACGGGATGACCGGTCGTTTGCTTTCATAGCCACCTGCAGATCTTTAAAACCACATGGACTGTGATGGCTGTAGAAGCAAAAATATGCTTTTAGGTAACAGTAAATATCCCTACTTAAAAAATACCACGTATTTATTTGAGAGACAGAGAGAGAGCACATGAGCAGGGGAGGGGGAGACAGAGGGAGACACGGAATCCCAAACACAGAGCCTGATGCAGGACTTGAACTCATCAACTATGAGATCGTGACCTGAGCTGAGATCAAGAGTTAGCCGTTCAACCAGCTGGCCACCCAGGGTGCCCTTAAATATCCCTACTTCCGAAGAAAAAGTTTTTAGTTTTGTTCTGAATGCTCTTTCAGTATTTTTCTTGTGTAGAAGTGAATCCACTTATCCTTACTTAGTTTCCCCAAGTAATCTTTAGAATGATAGTAGAAAAACAAAGCAAGAATATAAAAACACGTCTAGCCTGCGTTGGTGTTCGCCCTCTCTCAGTGTTTTCAGGAAATGAGGAGCTGGGGTCTGACTCTGTCTAGAATGTTTGTACGCATTCCTTACCGATCTGAACAAAGTGTCGTTTTATCGCTCTGTCAGCGGCATGACTCATCGGTTCCAGAATTCAGCTCTGAGTTCAGGGAGAGACGCGCTGGCAGACACCCCCGGCCTCACGTTGACCTTGTTCCTTGTTACCGTGAACAAGGAGACCTTGTCCTGGAGCTTCCCTCAGTATGTGTGCCAGCGGGCCAGCCAGCTTGTCCTTGCGTTTTAACGGGCTTCCCCACTTCTGCGCGACAGGAGCACGTGCAGAGGCTGCTGCTGGCCGTCACGGCGCTGGCCGTCCCCGTCCTTTTCCTGGGGAAACCGCTCTTCTTGCTGTGGCTCCACAACGGTCGCAACTGCTTTGGCGCGAGCCGGGTAAGTGTGGGTCCGGACGCGCGTTTGGGGCGCCGCACCGAGCCTGGTGGTAGTTACGGGCAGAGACCTAAAGAAAACACCTTTCAGGAGGTCGCAGGCTCTTGACGGAAAGCCGGGGCTTCCTTTATTGGGAAGCTCGGTGTTGTCTGTTCCGCTGTGGACCCCGCGGGCTGTACGGAGATGAGCCGGGGTGGGGTGGCGGCGACCCCAGTGCTGCCGCACTGCTGTCATCGGCAAAGCGCTTTTTGTTTCTCCTTCTTGGTGCTTGATTTTTTTCCTTAAAGCCTTCTTTAATTTAAATAATACAACAGTCATAGAAAGTGTGGAACAGTGGAAACAGCGCCCTGTTCTATCATGCACTTATAACCAGGGTTACCATTTTGTTAAATTTCTTCCTAGACTCTTTTTTTCCTGGATGTCCGCTTTCTCATTTTATTTCTTTAAAAATAATTGTGATAGAATATTCCGTCACCTCTGTCCATCTCCAGAGCTTTTTCATCCTCCCGAACAGAGACTCTGCCCCATGAAACACTGGCTCCCCGTCGCTCCCCCGTAGCCTCTCAGAACCACCATCTACTTCTGTTGTTATGGGTGTTGACTCCTCCAGGCACCTCGTGTTTGTGGAGTCACACAGTGTTTGTCCTTTCGTGACTGGCATATGTCACCAAGCATAATGTCCTCAGGGTTCATCCGGATTGTAGCAGAATATCTTCTTTTTTAAGGCTCGTTAATATTCCATTGCATTGGCTACGTCACATTTTGCTCATCAGTTCATCCATCAGTGGGTACTTGGGCTGGGCTGTTCCTACCTTTCAGTCATTGTGAATAATGATACTGTCAGCGTGATGTGTAAAAATCTTTCGGAGTCCTTTCAGGGTTTTGGATATGTACCCAGAAATGGAGTTGTTCAATCACATTCTGTTTGATTTTTTGAGGACCCACCACACTGTTGTCTACAGTGGCTGCACCATTTTACGTTCCTACCAACAGTACACAAAGGGCTCTGGTTGCTCCATACGTTCATCAACACTTGTTATTTTTTAAATAATAGCCATCCTGGCAGGTATGAGAGGCTTGCGTGCTCAGAAATGACTTTTTATTCTCGAAGAGCTGAATTATTAAGAGAAATGAAGGGGCTCTGACTTTGGGTTTGTCAGGTTGTTGTGATTTTAAAGGCAATGACTCTGTATTCTTTTGGTTGTTGTTAGAGTGGTTACACACTCATAAGGAAAGACAGCGAGGAAGAAGTTTCTCTGCTGGGAAGCCAAGACGTAGAAGAGGGAAATCACCAAATAGAAGATGGATGTAGAGAAATGATGTGTGAAGAGGTAACTTTCTCTGTTACTATCAGTAACATTAGATAAGAAGCAAGCTCTCTGGGGCACCTGGCCGGGTCAGTCGGTGGAGTCTGTGACTCTTGATCTTGGGGTCATGAGTTCAGGCCCCACGTTGGGCATAGAGTTTACAAAAAAACAAAAAACAAAAAAAAAAAACCCTAAAACCCAAAACACCGGTTACAGAAGCTTCCCAGATGCTGTTTTGATCATCTGCTGTTCATCAGGGTTTTTGGCTTTTACCATTTTGTTGTTTCAGTTTTACAGCAGGATTTGTAGTGTTAACATTACATGCTATCACATGAAGTGACTTAAGGTGCCACACGCATTGCTCTCCGAAGATTCTTGTCTCAGAACTTCTTCATAGTTGTAAGAGGGAGCCCTGATTCATGCCGGCTTCGCAGGGAATCTTCTGGCTCACGTCAGGACAGGAGCAGAGTCGGCCTCAGGATGATGGGTTTCTGGGCCTCCAATTCCAAGGAGTCTGGGTTGGTTTTTCTTTGCAAGGTTGCTTGATATTCTGAAGCCAGTTGGCCCCACGATTTGGGAACCTTGGCCACAGCCAGCCCTGAGCTTATTTTCTTCAGTCTTTCCTTTGGAGAGAAAAAGCGCTCTGGGCTGGTTGCTAGATGAGGAGGAACCCGAGGAAGAACTGTGATTCCCGGGCTGGGGCCCTTTGTCCTCCCTCTTCCAACAACGGCTCTAGTAGCCCGCACGCAGCCAGAGCCACAGACGGGGCCCCCGGCCCGAGTTCAGGGTGTTGGCGGGGCTGGTTTCTCCCCCGGCCTCCTCCTTGGCTTGTGGGGGGCTGCCTTGTCAACGTGTCGTCAAGGGCCTTGCCCTCTGTGGGCATGCGTCTCTTCCTCTCAGGGCACCCCCACCTTCAGGGCCTTTTCTAACCGAGATCACCCCTCACGAGGCCCTGCCTCCAAGCACAGTCACACTGGGGGCTAGGCTGTCAATATGTGAATTTGGAGGGGGTCACACCTCAGCCTGTGACAGCTGGGGGTGGGGGTGTGGGCTGGATGGGGAAGAAGCAGCCCCCCCAAGGAAGGGAGGCATGGTCCAGAGCAGACAGACAGGGCCATTTCTGCTACTCTTGCCTGCTTTATTTTCTTGGAAACTTTATTTGGCCATCCAGTAAGGACCAAACAAAATTTCTTACGATCAGCATTTTGTAATTATTACGTAATTTTGTGTTTTAATTTGGGATGATTTATAGGATCATAAAAGACCCAAAAAGCAGAACTGGAAAGAGCGTTGAAGTCCTCTTTCCCAACGTTTTACAGCCTCGCCACTGCCAGGGGCCCTTTGCACGGTCTGCCCTTGTTGGGCTTGCGTTTATGCATCAGACACGCGGCTTGACTCAGTCTTCCAGGCTTGTGGTCGGTCAGCATCTCTGCGTTCAGTCGGCGTCAGCCCCAGAGTTGCATTGGGCTGCCTGAGTGCTGTGACACACGGGAGACTGAGGCCGGGTGGGGGGGCCGGTGCCGGGGCGGCACGCAGTGTCACAGTTCACGGAGCTGGTCTGTGGGGGAACAGTGAGTGGAACTCGGATCTTTGAGTCCCTGCCCCTCACGCTCCTGCGCATACCCCCCCACCAGCCTCCCAGAGGCTGGTTCTCTCACGGAGAGCGAGGGACGGGAAGTGGACAGGCCCGGCGGTTGTTGGCACCTGCGGGCAGTTCGACGATTCTGACACATGTCGTGTGACCTCCCTCAGTTTAATTTTGGAGAGATACTGATGACCCAGGTGATTCATTCCATCGAGTACTGTCTGGGCTGCATCTCCAACACCGCTTCGTACCTGAGGCTCTGGGCGCTCAGCTTGGCCCACGCACGTAAGTGTTGGCTGAGGCCTGTGGTTCCCAGACTCTGCGCCGAGGCGCCCCGCCGTGCCGCGGTGAACCCGGGGTGGGGGGTGCGACATTTCACAATTCCGAGGGAAACATAGTACCGTCTTCTAGACGCTGTGTGAGCTAGTGTTGTGCGGGGCCAGCCTGACCCCAGTTTGCGTCAGGCTTCTTGCGGGGAGGCAGGCGTCTGGCTTTCCTTGGCACTGCGGTACCTCCCTCCGTGTTTGACACGATCGGGAGCTGGCTCACTCCTCCAGGAGAAGCAGGTGACGCGTAGCTGATGTGGGCGTGGGGGTTATTCTGTGGGTGATAATTCACAGTTGTCAGAAGGAGACCCAGGCCCGTGGGCTGAGTGCAGGGAGGCAGTGGGCGTGAACAGAGGGTGACTCTGCCGATGACTCCCGCAGAGCTGTCCGACGTCCTGTGGACCATGCTGGTGCGTGTGGGCCTCCGGGTCGACACCACTTACGGAGTCTTGCTGCTGCTGCCGGTAACCGCCCTCTTTGCAGTGGTGACCATTTTCATCCTGCTGATCATGGAAGGCCTTTCTGCGTTTCTTCACGCCATACGCCTCCACTGGTGAGTGTGAGCTTTGGAAGTGTCATTTAAAAAATGTTGAACCCCTCTCCCCACGTGTATAAATAGCCCCACAAAACCCTGGCACTTAATAACTATGTGTATTTAATACTTTGAACTTATTTGGGGGCCTGACAGATTACCTCACTGTAAAATAGAATAAAATTCTTACATATTTCGTAATGGCTTACAGTGTGTGTCAGACGCTGGTCTGTGTATGAAGGTACCGAGGTGGGGAGAGAGGTTCTGAATACTCGTACATGTGTGTGTGCGTGTGCGTGTGCGAGGCACACTGGGTTAGTGCTTCCATTACACGTCGAGAAGGGCGACGTGAGGCGGGCTGTGTGTGTGTGTGTCTGTGTGTCTTTTATTTAAGTAAAAACGTGTATCACAAGAGCATGTATGGAGTGCAGCAGCTTTGGCACAGGAGCTATTTTGGGTTTTTTCTTAACTTCTAAACGTTTGAAGAAACGTATGAAATGTTATTCACAGTCTTTCATTAATACACGGACATTTTTTTCTTTTAGGGTAGAATTTCAGAACAAGTTCTACGTTGGTGCAGGCACCAAGTTTGTTCCTTTCTCATTCAGACTGCTTTCGTCAAAGTTCAGTGACGACGTGGCATGACCGTATTGCCATATCCAAGCAAGCTTTCAGATTTATGGAGAATGATCATGTGACAGGATTTCACTTCCGTCAAATTTACGATAGGAAAAATTCCATCTTCATTGATTGCCTTATGAATTAGCCAAATAATTCTGTAAGATATACCTCTTCCACATGTTAAATATTTTGTAACGTTTATCAGTTTCAGATATGTAGATTTCTTTCGGTTTTTACAGTAAGCAAATAATAAGTTAATGCCAAAAGTTATGTTAAAGTTATTTTTAAAAATAGAGGCTTGGGGGAGAGCAGTGGTTTTGAATGGCTAGTTGAAAATGGTCTTAGCTACTTGAGTCCTTTTCACCTTATTAAAAAAAAAAGATAGCATTATTGTGTCACTCGAAGTCGTCAGATAATATTTTCCAACAGCTGAAGTATAGTTTTTTAAAAAATTTAATGACGGATAATCAAAAGATTCACATTTATTCTGCTTGTTTAAAAGTATGTAAACATTTTGTATTGTATGCTGTCTAGAACTGCAAGTAGGGGACTGTTTCTACAATTTTGTCTGGTTTTAATAATTGGGGAAAATGGGATAAAATGATGTACAACAGATGGCTATCCCACTTGTATATTTTTAAAGATATTTTTACCCTCTTATCCTTATATAAAACCAATTATGATAATTGAATGTTGGAAAGATAAACTGTATACTGAGCCTTAAAACCCAGTGTGACTGTAGGAGATAAAATATGGATGTGATTTGAACTTAGGAACCAACTTGGCTGATGTTACTGATGTTACTGAACCTTTTAGGGGTTTATTCTGAGTGAAGGGAAGGTAAAAAGTAGTATTTTGTATATTTTTATAACAAAATATAAATTAAGATATTTTACCATGAAGAGATTGCACCTCTCCTTGAGAACAGTATAGTTCTAATTTTTTACTTTCAGACTAATTCTAAATAAAGGTCTGGTAAAGGTATTTAGAGTTAATTTAAGCTTTCAAATACCATTGGATCAGTTGCAAATTCTCTTTAATTTAAATTCACCAATTGACTTGACATTTAGTTTTGAAGTCCGTCCTGCTGAGTATTTTCATCTGTGCAGACAGTCTCCGCCTTACCAGTAGTTCCACTTAATGAATTTTGAATTAATGATGTGAAAGTGGACCTGCCTTCAGTAGGACTCATACTTGGAATGTTGAATCCGGATCCTGTCCCGGCCTAGCGATCCGTGGCCCCGTCCCCTCCCGCGATGCTGGGCAGCGGCCACAGCTCCCAGTCAGCCACGCGGGCAGGAGTGTCAGCAGGCGGTGCGCGGACGGCCGCCTGCACCCACCCAGCGTCCCGTCTGTCACTTTCAGTACTGGATTCAGTCAATTACAAGCAACAGTCAACACCTTCTTATAAAGCGGGCTTTGTGCTGATGGCTGTGCCCACCCGGAGGCTGTGTCCGTGTTCCGAGCGCGTCCGAGGCGGGCCGGGCTGGGCTGCGGAGTCCCCGGGGCAGGCGGTTAGATGCATTTTCCACTTAGCATGAGACCCCATTGTAAGTTGAGGAAGATCTGTGTTTTTGTAAATTACGTTCATTTTTCATATTTTACTATAATTGATTTTGGTAATTATTTTCAAAAAGAAATCTGCAGTGTGTTCCTTTTTTTTTTTGAATGTTTCGAGGAAAGTGCATGAAGAGGCCCGTTTGTCACCATACGCCTTCACCCTGCCCAGTGGGAGCGTTTGGAAATTTCAGCCCAAGCTGAGGTTATGGTGGCCCTGGGTCTCTGTATCTTTTCCGGTAAAGTCGAGACCTGTTTGCCAAGAGGCATGAGCTGAACGCGCTGACGTCACCATGATGGTAACCTCACGCCGTAATCATGTAGTGAGCGTTCCACGCTGCTGCTCCACTGACTGGGAGTTACTGGGCTCTGTCCCTCGTACTCAGTATCAAGCTTAACACCAGGTGGATGAATCCCTGGGAAGTGATTCTGCTCTCAGAGTGATGTTTCTCCAGAAAGGTCAAACGTTGGACACTTGTGTTGGGTGAATGTAAAATCAGAACAGTGCTGTCCAGGGTTCACACGTCCCTCGCCCCTGGCCGTCTTTACTGCTTTGCTGCAAGCATCTCTTGTGAGGAAATGCTGATTCATCCTTAGGAAACTCACGATATCAGGGCCCTGAGAACTGATTAGTAAACAAGAGACCAGTGTCTGCTGGAATTTTTTCGTGCCCCCACTTGTAACTTTTATGGGCCAATTTTTAATTCTAAGCAACATCTCTTATCAGGGTATAGAACAGAGAGGGAAGAGTCCTTTTTTAATCGAAACTTGTGTTTTCTACATAAACATACATAATTATGTATTCTATATAATTATAGAATAAAATGAATTAGTCCTAACTTTGGTGAAAGAACTCTCTAGAAATAGAGCTTGATGGTGTTTTGTAGGCACTAGGGGGAATTTTATTATTTTTTTCTAAAGCTATAGGTTCCAATGTCTTGTTATCAGAGCAGATGCTTTGCTTTGTGTTTAAGCTGTTTGGTAGAACTATTATGTATATCATTTTTAAGACAGACTTTGTTCCCTTAATAGCACACATCTGGAGGAAAAATGGCCACTTGTTGGGATGAAGCTAAGTATCTATTCTCCTAAAGAGAACGTGTCACGACAAACGTCATGCTGGCCGTATTTCCCACTTTTCATTCAGGGGTTTATTCTGTGTGTTAACAGAGTCCTAAAATAAAAATTCCAGGGATTTCTTCACCCTTCAGAAAAACAACTTGATTTCATCCTGCCAGGGTAAAGGACATCCTTGTGGTGACATAATTGTCATCAGTTAGAGAACTCAGGGTGTTCTGCTGGGGATCATCATGAGCCCTGTGGACTCTCCATTCCTTGTGGATGGGACTTTGAAAAGACTCCCCTTTCACGGAATGCCATCCTGTCCTCGTTTCGGGAATGGGTATTTTATAACAACCACTGTTCTCAGTTTCCAATCTGCTGTAGTTTAATAAGGCATAGAATATAGTATGGGTCATTCTTAAGATGTTTATGAATTCAATATTCAGGCATTTAAGGGTCTGACTCACTTTGGAAAACAAAAACAACTTCTACAGCTGTTCTGCAGTCTGCATTTGAAAACAGTAAATCTCTTCATTTAAAATGTTAAAGCCAAGTTTGCTTGCATGCCCTCTGGTGTAATCTCCAATAAGGTTGTGAGGTAATCTTAATTCAAGATGATGAAAATAAGGCAGTTCCACGTAATAGTTTTCCAACAGCCAGGTCATTGAGGCCAGGCTTTGGTGTAGAATTGTAAGAAATACTTCGAACATTCCACATGTTCCTTGATGGGAAAATCCAGCAAGAAGGCCAGGTTCTTAGGGTCAGCCTTGTCACCTAGGGACTCAGCTCCGGGAGGGGAGACCCAGTGACTGAGTTGAAGCTCCGCAAATGCACGAAAGGACAATTTTGCATCTTCCTATCAGTATTCAACTTCCTTTTACTAATGAAAAATAAATATATTTTTAAAACATGGGTGTTTTGCTTTATTATGCCCTGGCTTGTCTAGGATGCCTGGCACCTTCCGTGATCCCAAATGCCAGAAGTCACCTGTCCCTTCTTGGGACTCTTCGCAAGGCACCTGCTTTCTGAGACCCCTTGATGCGTAGTGGCCGATGGCTCAGACTTAGTCCTGCCTCCTGACCGTGTCCCGTCACCTCACCTCGCTGGCCTCGGCCTTCGGGGCACAAGGGCGGGATGCTAGCCCCGGGGTGATGGGGATCCCCAGGCGCCCCCGAACCCGGCAGCGGTGTGTCCTGGGCAACACGGGTCAGGCGGCCCCGGCCGGACTCGGCTCTCCCTGCATCGCGGGGGTGGGGGGGGAGCGTGCGTGCTGCCGCGCTGTGCCTTTCGGTTCTCCGGCGGGGGGGGGGGGCGGGCCGGGGGGGGGGGGGGGGGGGCCTGGGCGCCACCGCCGGGACGGGTCCGCGCTGCGGTGAGCGCGGGGACGGGGCGGGCGCGTCCCCGGGACCGCGCCGACCCGCGGCTGCCGTTGCCGAGGCTCCCGTTGCCAGGGGCGCCGTCGCCACGGACGCCTCCCGGCGCTGGGCTCCCGCGGCGCCGTCGTCCGGCCCTGCGAGGCGCCATGGACGACCTGCGGGTCCTGTGGATGCGGGACCGCGTGTACACGGCCTTCGGCCTCACAGACCCCCAGCTCTTCGAGGAGCTGCTGAGCCGCGACGACGGCGAGGTCGAGGACCTCATCCTGCACTTCCTCAACCAGACCAAGGATGAGGAGGGCGCCTTGACGCTCTTCTTCTACCGCAAGGTGGTGCCCGTGGAGGTGGAGGTGGAGGTGGAGACGGGTGAGCGCCCCGACCGGGCTTGGACTTCTTCGGCAGTTTGCGGCCACTTTCCGAGCCGCGTCCGCGGATGCAGGCTCAGACCAGCATCCTCCCCCACCCCCCCACCCCCCATGTCTGTGTGGGAGCAGATCTCAGCCTCGCTTAGAAGGATCTCCTGGCTAATTCCCGGACCCTCGAAAGGGTGCTGGGAAACCTCCCTCGGACTGTGAGCCGTTTCTGGGCTGTCTCTGACTTGCTTCCTGTTCCTTCCCTCCCCTTCTGGGTCTTCCCCACCGTCTGGCATCGCGAAGATGCCAGGATACCCCCCGCCGAGCGTGCTCTCCCTTGGAGACTCAGAGCCGCAGACTGAGGCACCAGAACGGTGTTCGGTTCTGGGCAGAGGTGGGGAGAGGGGCCCCCTCCTCAGCTCCGGGTCCCTCGTTCTCACTCTGCCTGTTAAGACCCTTGGGCAGCTTTCCTGGATCCTTCGTGGGGCCCTGGGTGATCCGCAGGAACCGGAGTGGGGCCAGGGCGTGCCTCTTCAGCCCTCTTTTCTTTTCTATCTCCGTCCCTGCCCCCAGTCAAGCCTTCTCTGCTCGCAGTTGAAAATTATATGAATGGAGACAGCTAGATGCTGGCGAGGGTGGTGATAGGAAAGAGGGTTGTGGCCAAGTGGCAGCAGGTAGCCCAAGATGCCGTTCTAATAGGTAAATGCATATTTCTTGAAATAGCAAAGTGGAATCAGGCTGTGTGTATATCATGTGATGACTCACTTAAATTTAAAAAAATGACACAGGTATTACTGGAGGGCATTCTCTTAAAAATTCACATGACGGGCGTACCTGGGTGGCTCAGTTGGTTAAGGGTCCGACTTTGGCTCAGGTCGTGATCTTACATTTGGTGAGTTTGAGTCCCACGTCGGCCTCTGTGCTGACAGCTCAGAGCCTGGAGCCTGCTTTGGATTCTGTGTCTCTCTCTCTCTCTACCCCTCCCCTACTCAAACTCTGTCTCCATCTCAAAAATAAACATTAAAACAATTATAAAAAATTCACAGGACATAGAATTATATAAAGTAAAAAGTGCAAAAGCAACCCTTCACTGACCCTTAAGTTCTACTGCCCTTCCTAGTAGGTAGGGTACTAGTTAGCAGGTAACTAGTACCTATTAGGTAACCACTAGTGTTAGTTTGGTGTGTATCCTGCCAGATCTTTCCCTGAATCAATCAATCATCTATATCTTTCTATAATGATAATATATAGATGTATAGTTTCTAAAGTCAATCATACTGTGACTTGTTTCTCCCTCAAATGTATCTTGACAATTTTTCATGTCAATATAGATCTCCCTAACTTTACAGGTTTTAAGCACATTGATATACCATACTTATCCATTCCCTCATTAGTGAACATTTACCCTTCTATAGTATGTTTCACAAACAAGGCAACAGTGCACACGCATCTCTGCACACTTTGCGTATTTCTGTGGGGTAGGATTGCTGGTGTCCTGGGTGTGGGCGCGGAGCATGCTGCCAAAACTTCTTTCCAGAAAGGTCCTGCCAGTCCACACCCAACAGTGGTGAGGTGCCTGTTAGCCAACAGCCTTGCCAATGTTGGATAGTCTTTTCAACGCTTGCCAGTCCCACAGAAGAGATTGCTGAGTGGCAATTGGGCCCCCCTTTTAAGAGGTGAAACACTTGCTTAGTGGAATTGGGCCCCCCTTTTTTAAGAGGTGAAGCCTTTTTTGAGGATTAACTTAAAATTTTCTTTCTTTCTTTCTTTCTTTTTTTTTGATATATTGGTGGAACTCAAGGATGTGGCCATTTGTGTTTTTTTGTTTTGTTTTATTTCTGAGAGGGAGAGAGCATGAACAGGGAAGGGTCAGAGAGAGAGGGAGAAACAATCTGAAGCAGGTTCCAGGCTCTGAGCAAACGTTCAGCACAGAGCCCGACGCAGGGCTCGAACCCACGAACGGTGAGATCATGACCTGAGCCGAAGTCAGACGCTTAACCGACTGAGCCACCCAGGCGCCCCAAATTTATTTCATTTTAGTATTATTTTTTAAATGTTTATTTTTGAGGGACAGAGAGCACGAGTGGGGGAGGGGCCGAGGCAGGGGGAGACACAGCGCCAAGCGGGCTGCGAGCTGTCGGGGGCAGAGCCCGGTGCCCAGCTCCATCCCACGAACCTCAAGGTCAAGAGCTGAGCCACAGTCGGAGGCTCAACCGACCGAGCTACCCAGACGCCCCCGGGTCGAGCCGCTCTGTTACGCGTGTTGGTCGCTGAGATCCCCTGCGGGCGGATGGACCCGCGTCGTCACTCCGCGTCCCTAGGCTCCCGGGAATGTTCGCACGGCTTCCTTTGGCGCCGCTTAGAGCGGCCTCTGCTAACCTCGGCATTCAGTGCGGCTGTGTCGGTTCATAAGCTGGCGCCAGTCCAGGCGCGCAGGGGGAGCCGATCACACAGAAGGCTCCAGAAGGGCGGGCGGCAGGAGTCGTGAGCCCGGTTTGAACGCGAGAGGATCGGGCGCCCACCGCCCCTCCCCCCACGCCCCCAGCACCTTAGGGCTCGCGGAGGGGCCGCTGGCGGTCACTGCACCCAGGGGCGGTGGGGGGGGGGGGCTCCCGCGTCCTCACCCCGACCTGTCCCTCCGTCCCCCGTGACTGTCGCGGGCGCGGCCACTTCCCCGCTGCGCTCGCTCGGCGGGGCAGGGGTGGGGGGAGCGGGGCACCAGGTGAATCTTGTGGCCGTTTTCTTCCACGCTGGCGGCTTCCAGACGAAGAGGTGCTCGAGGTGCAGGAGGCGGAGGCGGGAGAGGAAGGAGAGGAGGAAGCTCAGAGCGCAGAGCTGGAGGGTGAGTCGGGGAGGGCGGCCCGGCGGGGAGGTACAGAGGTGGGGGCTGGCCGTGGGGGGCGCATCCCTTCCCCCTTCCCTTCCCTTCCCTTCCCCCCTTCCCCCAGTTTTTTTTTTTTTCTTGTGTTTGTAGTTGTGGAGTGGTTTCATTTTCTTCCTAGTGTATTTCTACCATTTATCGAATTCAGTTTTCTGTTTGTCCTCAGTCCTGAAACTATTTATTTTGCCCTTTATTTTGCCTTATTTTGCCCTTTTGGGGGGCAGTTGCATGTATTTTATGAAATTTTATGAAGTTTTTCCAATTTGAATCCCAGTGGAGTTAACATCTAGTGAGTCTTAGTTTCAGGTGTTCCATGTAGTGGTTCAAGCCTTGGAACGTCACCCAGCGTTCCTCACCAGGGCCTTCCTTCATCCCCAACACCGAGTCCTCCCCTCCCCTCCCCCTCCCGTAACCGTCCGTGTGTTCTGTGTAGTTAAGAGTCTGTTTCTTGGTTTGTTTCTCTCTCTCTTCCCTTTGTTCATCTGCTTTGTTTCTGAAATTCTACATATGAGTGAAATCATCTCGTATTTGCGTTTCTCTGGCTGACTCCTCACCCTCAGCGTGGTACTCTGGTTTCACCCATGTTGATGCAAATGGCAAGATTTCATTCTTCTGGCTGAGTAATACTCCACTGGATCCACATATACCACGTCGCCTGTACCCCTTCAACTGTGGGTGGACACTCGGGCTGCTTCCGTATCTTGGCTGTTGTATATGATGCTGCCATAAACCTAGGGATGCCTGTATCCCTTTATATTAGCGTCTTTGTCTTTTTTGGATAAATACTCAGTGCCATTACTAGGTCGTAGGGTAGTTCTGTTTTTAGCCTTTTTGAGGCCCCTCCATACTGTCTTCCATGGTGGCCGCACCAGTTTCCATTCCCACCAACAGCGCACGAAGGCTCCTTGCTCTCCACGTCCTCACCCACACCTGTTCCTTGTGTTGTTGAGCTGAGCCGTTCCGACGGGCGAGGTGGTATCTCGTTGTGGTTTTGATTTGCCTTTCCCTGGTGATGAGTGATGTTGAGCACCTTTTCGTGTGTCTCTTGGCCATCTGTGTCAGCAGTGGGGGTTCTTAACCAGGGGTGACTTGGACCCCCCTGGGGTATTTAGGGATGGAGACGTTCTGGTTGTTGCCACTGGAGGGTGGATGCCGCTGGCGTCTAGAAGGTAAGGGCCGGGGGCGCCCCTGATACCCTAAAATGCACAGGATGGTGCCCTCCACACAGGACGATCCAGCCTCAAATGCCAGTAGGGCTGAGGCTGAGAACGCCCTGTTCCAGACCAGGCACATCAGCAGCAGAGACCAATGCCCCCTGCGCCACATCTATCCCATAGTCCTCCTGCTGCTACAAGAAGCAGGAGCTGGGGATCAAACACACCACTTACACAAGATACCGAGTATTTTGAAAATCAGAGGGGAAAAGGGTTTTGGCGACGCCTTCTGCTAGTCATCCTTATTTTTTTCAGAAGCATTCATTTAAAATTTTTTTAAATGTTTATTTTTGAGAGACAGAACATAAGCAGAGGAGGGACAGGGGGAGGAAGACACAGAATTGGAAGCAGGTGCCAGGCTCTGAGCTGTCAGCACAGAGCCCAACGCAGAACTCAAATCCCACGGACTGTGAGATCCTGACCTGAGCCGAAGTTGGACGCTCAACCGACTGAGCCACCCAGGCGCCGCTCCAGAAGCTTTCATTTTTAACCAAGATGCCATCCTCTCTGCAGTACAGATTGAGGGGAAAGGATTACAGGGTTAGAAATACAGGCCACGGGTCCTCAGGAAGGACTAAGTTGGATTTTGATAAGACAGACGGTGGCTATGGGGGTTAGAGACCTACTTACCACAGGGGCAGGCTCCACAGAGAAACCCCCATTGCAGCAGCAATCAGCCTCTGAACAGGAAGCACTAACGTGGAAGAACAGAAAGGTCCAGAAGGTCTTCTCAACAGAGCAAATTAATATTCCTTCCAAGTCAATATTTAAATGTATTATTTTCTTTTTATTGTGGTAAAATATACATAACATAAAACTTAACCATTTTAAAATTTTTATTTTTTAAAATTTTATGTATTTATTTTGGGAGAGGAAGAGAAAGAAGGAGAGAGCGGGGAGAGAGGGGAAGGGGGAGAGAGGGCGGGCATGCAAGAGTGGGAGAGGGGCAGAGAGAGAGGGAGACAGAATCCCAAGCAGGCTCTGCACTGTCAGCACAGAGCCTGACATGGGGTTTGATCTCACGAACTGTGAGATCATGACCAGAGCCGAGATCAAGAGTCAGATACTTAACTGATTGGGCCCCAGAATTTACCATTTTAATCCCTTCTAGGTGTACAGCTCAGTGGCAGTGCATTCATTTGATGCATATGTAAGGGTGGTTTTGGCTATAGGCTGTTACAGATGCTCTAATCCTGTTAGTACTGCTGGCTATACACCATTTCCTCGGCTGGTGGGCGTGCCAGGCACTTACCCACACCATAATCGGATCCTTGAATCTGACCAGTAGATGTTATTATCCCCATTTTGTGGATGAGAACATCAATAGTAGGCCGATGGGCCCTACACGTTGATTTGATTCCAAAGCCACAATAGCTTTGCATGGTGCCTTTTGCAGCAAGAACCAGACCTTTTGGGGAAAGCTCTCCCTTCCTTATCATCACTGGATTCGTCAGGAACTTTCAGGGCTGTGAGTCACAGGTTCTGAGGTTTCCAGATCTGTACTGATAACTGTAGACTGGAGAGAGAGAGAGACACTCGTTTTGTGTAGATTCCCTTTCTTTTCATCCTCCCACAAGTTTTGGGTTTCATAGTAAAAATAGAATATGTGCTAATGTGTTAGCTCTAATTCTCGTTCTGATGATAAAACTCCCCTCTAGCGAACACCTCAGAGAAGTCCCTCACTGGACACCATAGCTGGAACATGAGTGCGCGCACACACACACGCACACACATGACATTTCCAACTGAGAACCCGCCCAGCAAAAATACAAACAACTTTTGTCATTATAATGTACGTCGAGGCTAGGATAGGATTCATTTCTCAAAAATGTACGTACAGCTCTCTGGTAACACGACTGTTGAATGAACTATGCTGCGGTACGAGATGTCGGTCTGGTTCCGATGGTGTGAAGTCTACTTTTCTGATTGTTTCATTTTGCATACTGACTCCTGTTTTGCAGCTAATTTGCAGCTGAGAAACAATTCCACAGATCAGTCTATATTAGGCATCAGAGATGAAGAAGTGGACAAAGAGAGTTTAGACAACTTCCCCATCAAGGTACGCGTGGCTCTTTCTCCTCGGTGGGGTAATGGGAGTGCCACACCCTCTGATGGGCCTGGTAACTGACGCTTCACACCAGGAACGGATTTGGAATGAGATGATAGAATCCTGCACCGGGAGCCCCTACAAGCACTGGATGATTTGCTAGAATGACTCCCAGGACCCAGAAAAACGTTTATACTCAAGGCTATAGTTTATTTCAGTGAGAGGAGGCAGCGTAGAATTAAAGGAAAAGGTGCGGAGAGCAGAGCGTGGGAGACCAGGGGCCCGGGCCCCTGCAGGGTGGACGGCCGTGCGGCTGCCCCCGGCACGTGGGAGAGCACCGCGCAAGTTCGGCCAGTCAGGGACTCTCCCTCACGCCTCGGTGTCCGGCGTTTTTACTGGGGGTCAGTCCTGTGGGCACGAAGGGCCGGTCCCTAGCTCGCAGGAAGTCACACTGATGCCGCGTGACCAGAACCGCAGGCCAACAAAAACGGGCATTCACCACCAACTGCGTTGCTAGTCATCTACACTACCCGGCTAGTCTACACTACCTGGCGTGAGTGAAAGCCCCAGGTATACAAAGACATTCCCATCAGGTAGGACGTTCGGAAAACAGAGGTTATCACCCGGGAACCCGAAGGGCCGCCCGAAAACCTTTGGGATATGCAGGGCTTGGACCACCCAGGCCTGCGGCTGAGTTAGCCTCTTCACAGATCCCAGACATGGGGCTTATCGGCTGGGATGTACGCGTGTAGCCAGGCCTGTGCTAGATGAAGTTCCTACTAGCTGCTGCTCCGTGGATAGACCCCCTCCCCCACCAACCAAATGGAGGCCCGCCTGTTGCCATTTACAAGCCAGGAGAGAGCTCTGCCTGGATGTTTCCCTGGTCGGTTTGTTCGCGTGGGGCTGCACTGGCCAGTTAACCGCAGAGTTCAAGTCTGGGTGCTTCATGGTGCACGTGTGGTCCACAGGGCCCGTGTCAGCCAGGGCGACCGGGACGCACAGAGAGGAGGGCTGGGGACACCCGGGACCGTAGGTGGCCTGGGTGAGTGGATCCATTTCAGCCTGACGGTGTTCGGTTCCCCGTGTTTCAGAGAACCATTAAGCAGTTCCTGGAGAAGACCGATCTCAGTGTGGTTTGCACTCCCGTTCCTGAGGAGTTCCTCGACAAGAACGTGGTGTATTTTCTCCGAAATACAAAAGGTAAAGTTCAAGTGTGCGTGTGAGCGTGGGCACGCGTCTGTGAGGTTCTTTATGTTTCCACTTTCTCGAGAATACGACTTTTTTTTGTTAGTACAATGAATCCTCGTCATTCACACATTCCATATCTGCGAAGTCACCTTCTCCCATCGATACTCGCCCCCAAATCAATACTCACAGTTGCTCTGAGGTCATTTGGGGACAGACGCGGAATGGGGAGCCTTCTCTGTCGCCCGCTGTGCGTGTTCCCGGCCGAGGGTGAACACAGCGCACGCTTCAGCTCTTGTCCTGTAAGCAACTGTCCTCGTTGTGATCTCTCTGCTGCCGCGGTTTTCACATTCTTTTCTGCTGCTTGGTGGTGATTTCACTCTTGAAAATGGCCTCAAGCCTAGTCCTGAAGCACCGCCCTGTGACGGGCCTCATAGATGACACAGGTGTGTCAGACATACTTAGGTCAGCCTTTGGTTACAGTGTTGGCTGAGTTCCATGCTAGTGAATCAACAGTGTATGTTAAATAAGGGGTCTTTTTTTTTTTTTTTAAGTTTATTCATTTATTTTGAGACCGAGAAAGAGAGAACAGAAGTGGGGGAGGGGCAGAGAGAATCCCAAGCAGGCTCTGCACCTTCAGCACAGAATCTGATGTGCGGCTTGAACTCCTGAACCATGAAATCATGATCTGGGCTGAAACCAAGGGTCGGATGCTTAACCGACTGAGCCCCTCCGGGCGCCCCTAAATAAGGTATCTTTACACAGAAACACACATAAAGCAAGGTTATGTGTTGGTGGCTGATAAAACTGTGACCAGAGGAGTGTCTGGGTGTCTCTGTGTGTGAGTGTCTGACTTTTGATTTCAGCTCAGGTCATGATCCTGGGGTCCTGGGATCAAGCCGTGTGCTGCCTTGGGATTGTCTCTCTCACCCCCCTGCCTCTCTCTCTGACTTGCATGGATGCTCGCCCTCTTGCTCGCTCTCTTGCTCGTTCTCTCTCTTGCTCGTTTGCTCTCGCTCTCTCTCAATCTTCCAAGAAAGGAAGAAAAGAAGGAAGAGAGGGGAGGAGGGAGGGAGGGACGACAGAAAGAAGGAAGGAAGGAAGGAAATAAGGGAATATGACCAGAGGGGTGCCTGGGTGGCTCAGTCGGTTAAGCGTCCGACTTTGGCTCAAGTCATGATCTCATAGTTCATGAGTTCGAGGCCCACGTCGGGCTCTGTGCTGACAGCTCAGAGCCTGGAGCCTGCTTCAGAATCTGTGTCTTCCTCTCTCTCTGCCCCTCCCCTGCTCATCCCCTATTTCTCTCAAAAAATAAATGTTAAAACAATTTTTTAAAAAATACCCATGACTCAAAAGGGACTCTGGTGATGAACTGGGGAGGCATCACTGGGAGTGGGGACCCACGCAGAGCAAGGAACCCAGCAAACACTTCCAGAAAGTGCTGCTATTTCTATCCTTGGCTGACTTTAGACAACTCCCGCCAGATCGCCAGTCTGTGTAGCTCCATGAACTATAATGTGTCAGGTTTCCCCCAGTGTCTCAGCGGCCGAGGGACTCGTTTGGATAGACGTTAGCGTTACATTGAGCCCGTGCCTGGAACATTCCTTGGTAGCCTCTCGGGAAGAGGGAGCAGATCCCTGTACACTTGGAAGGGTTAACTGCCTGCCCTTCCCCACGCGCCTCACCCTCCAAATCTCTTCCCACACAGAGATGATCTCTGAAGCCACCGACATGAAGGAAGCCATGGAGATCATGCCCGAGACCCTGGAGTACGGAATTATCAACGCTAACGTGCTTCATTTTCTGAAGAACATCATATGTCAGGTAACTGTGGACAAAGGAAGGGATCTCAGCATTTTGGAAGATTAAGGTCGTCTGATTCATTTACTCCGCAAATAATGACCATTCAGCAGCTCTAATCCAGGTGCCACCATGGGCCCTGGTAACGGAGCAGCGAGGAGCACGGACTAGATCTCTGTGCTCCAGGAGCTTATTCTAGGGAGGGAAAGACCTGATACAGAGTCATGAACTGGAAAATCTCAGGCAGGGACAAGTGGCATGAGTTAAATAAACGCTAGTGGTGTGATAGCCTCTGTGTGTGTGTACACGTATGTGTGCAGGGAGTGGTCATGAGGGACTCCTCACTGAGGACCCGATGTCTGATAGACAAACAATAAAAAAAGAACCTCAAGAACAGGCTGATTCTACTAATGACAAGTTATTAGTGAAGTGTAATAGGGTGGGGTTGAGGTGGTCAGGAAAGGCCCCTTGGAGGCTGTGGCTTTGAATTGAGACCTGAATTAGGTGAGGATGTCAGACCTGTGAAGATCTGGGTGTGTGTGTAGGGGGGAGAGCATCCTGGGCAGGGAAGATAGCATGTGCAAAGGTCCTGAGGCAGGAGCAGACACAGCCTGGTCCAGGAGCGGAGGGAGGCCCGGTGTGGCTGGAGAGTAGTGAGGAAGGTTGGAAAAGAGGGTACGTTTTCATCAGGGGAATAACATGGTCTGGTTGGCGTCATTCCTCTGGCTGTCGTGTGAAAATCGTGCCGTGGGAGCGAGGGCAAGAGCTGAAGGCAAGAGTAGACCGATTGGAGCCCATGGAAGAGTCTGTGGACGGGGATGGGTGTCCAGACTGGAGTTCAGTCAGGGGAGGGAGTGGGAGGCAGGCAGCGTCTAGAATATGTTTTGTTGGCGACTTGGCTGTGGGGGTGTCGGAAAACGGAACATCAGGTGGGACCGACTCCGTAGGGTTTGGGGTGAGCAGCCGGGTGGGGCGCTACGGAGAGGGGTGATGGGCGGAAACGGATCTGCAGGGAAAGCCAAGAACTCTCTGCACATCCGAGCCGAGGTGTGAGGCGGGTTGCACAAGCCTGGGGCTCAAGGAGAACTCCGGGCATTCCTCCAGCAAACGTTTATTGAGCACCTGCTCCATTCCACCGCGTGAACAACTCAGCCAAGAGCTGCCTCGCGGAGCGCACAGTCTAGTCGGGAAGATTTACATTAAACTGAAAGTGTCTCGAACAGCACGATTTGAACTGCATGGGTCCACTTCTATGTGGATTTTTTTCAGTAAATACGGTACAGTGTTGTAAATGTATTTTTGCTTATGATTTTCTTAACAGTTTTTCCTTTAGCTTGCTTTAAATTTTTTAAGATTTATTTATTTTTGAGAGAGAGAGAGAGAAAGAGAATGAGAATGAGTTGGGGAGGGACAGAGAGAGGAGAGGGAGACACAGAATCCGAAGCAGCTCCAGGCTCCGAGCTGTCAGCACAGAGCCCGACGCGGGGCTCGAACTCACAAACCTCAAGATCATAACCTGAGCCGAAGTCGAACGCTCAACCGACTGAGCCGCCGGTGCCCCTGCTCTGACTTGCTTTATTGTCAAGAATTGGGTGTATAATACATGGAAATACTGATAGGTGTTAATCGACAGTTTCTGTTGTCGGCAAAGCTTCCGTCAACAGCATGCGCTCTTCGTAGTTAAGATTTTGGGGAGTCCACCATTACACGAGGATTTTCAACTGCACGGAGGGGGAGTCGGCGTCCTCACCCTTGCGTGGCTCACAGGCGAGCGGTAGTATGCTCAGTAGTGACGGGAGTGAAGAGAAACGAGGCGGGGAAGGGGGATAGGAAGTCCTGGCAGGTGGGAAAGGTAAGTGTTCTGAAGTTTTAGGCCGGGTGGCCAGGAACACCCCAATATCGTGTTTCACTGGGACTGTTGCACTTGGCTCCTGATGGACCCCGGTGGCTGCCCTCGCCCCTACGTTACGGGATCCACACGCCAGCCAGGGCGTGGCGATGGTGTCGAGCCAGGGGGCTGGATAGAAGCAACCAAGGGAGAGGCCGCCGGGGGAGGGGGAGAGAGGAGGGGAGCGCTAGGGGCCAGGGTGACACGGCACCCATTTGCCACTTTGACAACTGGGCAAATAAAGAAAAGGGTCTAGACATTTATTCTGCCTCCTCTACGTGAAATGCACTGGGTAATTAAATAGTAGATGAGAGAAGTGTCTCTTCATAAAAGCATTTCAGCCATAAAATATAACAGCGTTAGGATGAGAATATTTCGGTTGTGTGGCTCTCAGAGGGTCATGGATCTAGTACTCGAACGGCAATGGATGCTACCATCCGAAAAGAGAAAACCAAACATTATTTGTCTCCTGAGCAGTACTGTTAGTCTTGGTAAAGGGGTTCTGACTGAGTGTCCGGACCCAGCAGGAAATAGCGCACAGGGACATGGCGAGCATCACTGGGAGCGTGTGGTCAGGAGAATCCAGACGGGGCATCCACACGTCACACCCCCTGGGCTCTTCAGTAAGTTGGAAGTTCACGTACATCGGCTTAGACAGTGGATCAAAGTTTAAGAAGAAAAGGCAAAGCTAAAAGCCAAAACCAGACCTCAAACAACCATCCAACTGACCCGTGGGCCCTTTTTTTTCATTGTTTTTATGTGGGCGACACTTTGTTAGTGTATTTAAGTGACTTCATAAATGCATGTGAGAGGGAGGGCACAAGTAAGCGAGAGACAGAGACAGAGAGAGAGAGAGAGAGAGAGAGAAAGAGAGAAAATGCCATGAGAGGCAGAGAGAGAAGCGGGACTCACTCAAAGTGGGGCTCGAACTCACGAACCATGAGATCATGACCTGAGCCAAAGTCAGATGCTTAACCGACTGAGCTACCCAGCTGCTCCTTCAGCTAAATTTCTTTTTTTTTTAAATTTTTAAATGTTTTTATTTATTTTTGAGACAGAGCATGAGAGGGGGAGGGGCAGAGGGGGAGGGGCAGAGAGAGAGGGAGACACAGAATCAGAAGCAGCTCCAGGCTCCAAGCTGTCAGCACAGAGCCTGACGCGGGGCTGGAACCCACGAACTGTGAGATCATGACCTGAGCCAAAGTCGAATGCTTAACCGACTGAGCCACCCAGGTGCCCCTCCTTCAGCTAAATTTCAAAGAGACTGTGACCTCAGTCCTTTCTTCATTTTTGATTTCTTATTTTTTTAAAGTAATCTCTATACCCAACGTTGGGCTCAAACTCCCAACCCTGAGATCAAGAGTCGCATGTTCCACTGACTGAGCCAGCCAGGTGCCCCCATCCCCCTCTCATTTTATTTCTTTTTTGAGAGAGGGCACAAGTGATTGGGGGTGGGGGGAGAGAAAGAGAGAGACAGACAGACAAGCAGGGCTCATGCTCACCTGAAGTGGGACTTGAACTCATGAACAGCGAGGTCATGACATGAACTAGTGTGTTCCAGAGCTGACCGACCCTTCACCTGTTTGTGCTGCAGTTTCAAACTCCCCTGCCTGTGGTTGGTGACCTAAAGGACAGGATGACTTTCTGGGCAGTCACCTCATGCTTGGGTCACATTCTCCCCTTGGGATCATGTTAGGTCAGATATCATCTCTGTCCCTTTAGGCCGGTGCTCTGGGCTCGAGTACTCGCCTCTTTGTTGTCATTATCCGTGCCTCCTCTGACGGAACATTCGGAGCCAGGCGCGGCGGGAGGGCATGAGTTATCGAACGTGACGTTGTGTGATTTGTCTCCTACGCTTCCCGTTTCAGGTTTTCCTGCCGGCCCTGTCCTTCAATCAGCACAAGGATGCAGCCACGGGCTTTGCGTCCACAGAAATCTCTGACTCTCTTGAGTACGAGACGGAGCCGTCCAGCGCGCCCGGGGAGGCATACCACAGCCTGCAGTTAATACGGGATGAGTTTTTAATGAACATCCAGAAGTTTGCCAATAGCATTCAAAGGACAATGCAGCAACTGGAAGGTAAGCTTCAGTCTTCTGTTGAGTTCCGCGTGAGGAATGCCCTTTAGGAAGGCAGCGTGAGTGCAGGAGTCTTTTGTTGTCATTTATAATCATTCTTTTTTTCCTGCTCACCATCCAAGTGGCCCCGAGCTGGGAAAAGATGCACAGAGGAATCTTGTCCTCAAAGATCTTATCGTCTGGTGCACAAGGAGCTATGGCAGATGAGAGCTTGGAAAAGATATTAGGACCTTTTAGGGTTTGGAAGAGGGAGATCCTAGGGGAGAAGCAAGAGGAAGTCAAAGGAGACTTCCTGAAGGAGGCGGCATTTGACCACCTCTGAACGGACAGCAGAGCATTAGTAGGTGGAGTTGGGGAGCATGGGCATTTCGGGCACGAGAGAAGGAGATGGAAAGAACGGGGAAGGGCGGATGGCTGGTCCGGCTTAGTTAGTTAGCGTCCAAGCCCCGGGCCCCACGCACGGTGGGGCTGCAGCAGCTGCTATTGGGCCTGCACCTCGTTGTGTGGGTGGGTGGCGCAGCCGGAGTCCCAGAGCCTGGGAGCGTGTGTGTCACAAATGCAGGAGACTGGCAAAGTCAAGGGGCTGGCTTAGCAGGGGGCGGGAGTCCCATTTGGGGGTTCCGCCCTGGAGAGTCCTGTCCTGTGAGCGCCCACAGACTATCCTCAAGGGCTGTCACAGGACTATCTGCGAGAGGGCGTTGCTATTCTAGGAAAAGAACCCCCCACCCCGAAAGTAAAATTTAACACACCCCACTTAGTAGCAGTTTTCTCTGAGACTAGAAAGAAACACCCGCAAAGATCAAATTTTTTTTAAAAAATGTTTATTTTTTAGCACGAGAGAGATTTGAGAGAGCACTGGAGTGGTAGAGAGGCGGGAGGCGGGGGGCAGAGGATCCGAAGCAGGCTCTGTCTCCACAGCAGAGAGCCCAGTGTGGGGCTTGATCTCACAAACCACGAGATCATGACCTGAGCCAAAGTCAGACGCTTAACCGACTGAGCTGCCCAGGCGCCCTGAGATCCAAACTTTTGATAACATGCTATGGACATGTGTTTTTCAGACTTTTATTTCATTTTATGTATTATTTTCATATTTATTTATTTTGAGAGGTAGCGTGGGCAAGTGAGCAGAGGAGAGGCAGAGAGAGATGGAGAGAAAGAACCCCAAGCAGGCTCTGCACTGTCCGCATGGAGCCCGTGGGGAGCTCGCTGTCATGAACCATGAGATCGTGACCTGAGCCAGACGCTCAACTGCCTGAGCCCCCCAGGCGCCGCCAGACTTCTGGTTTAGAATGTTCTTTTTTTTTAATCCCCCAAGAAGTGATATTCTCTTGGTGTCTGTTTCCTTCACTGTCACTTGTCCCACCCTTCTGCGTGTCGGCCGGACCCCTCTCTCCCCGTAGGAGTCTAAAACAGAGATGGGAAACTTGTTTCTTCTAATCTTGAACATGACTTATGTGCCCGATGTCTGATGTCAAAAAGCAGTTGAGGGGACACATTTTTGTGTTTTAGATAAAACACTGGGAGGAAACGCGATAAAACGTCGTCCGTGACCATTGCTCACTCTGGGTTGTGAGCATAAGACGGGTTTCCTTCTCTTTCCCGTCTTCCTACAGTGAGCATGTGTGATGTACAGAACCAGGGAAGTGGATGAGCTGATGCTCCGTCACGTGGGTCAGCGAGTCAGGGTGCGTGCGCCAGACCCCGCCTGCTGCTTGTGTTGTGTGGCCTGTGGGCTAAGAATAGTACTTAGCATTTCTAGTGGTTAGATTTTATTTTATTTTATTTTTTATTTTTTTAAATATTTTTATTTATTTCTAGGAGAGAGAGAGAGACAGCGTGAGCAGGGGAGGGTCAGAGAGAGAGGGAGTCACAGACTCTGAAGCAGGCTCCAGGCTCTGAGCTGGCAGTCAGCACAGAGCCCGACGCGGAGCCTGAACCCACGAACCGCGAGATCATGACCTAAGTGAAAGTCGGACGCTTAACCGACTAAGCCACCCAGGCGCCCCTCTAGTGGTTAGATTTTAAATGATTAAACAAGGGCCTGCAGTCTGTGCTTAGCTTTGCCTTTTGGTCTGCAAAGCTGGAAATATTTAGTGTCTGATCCTTAAAAAAAAATTTTTTTTAACGTTTTTATTATCGAGAGACAGAGAGCAGGAGCAGGGGAGGGGCAGAGAGAGAGGGAGACATAGGATTTGAAGGAGGCTCCAGGCTCTGACCTAGCTGTCAGCACAGAGCCCAACACGGGGTTTGAACTCACAAACTGTGAGATCATGACCTGAGCCGAAGTCAGATGCTTAACCGACTGAGCCACCCAGATGCTTAACCGACTGTCTGATACTTTTAGGAAAAAATTTCCGGCTCATTCAATGGAACATGTGACTTTTGGTCTCAGGGTTGTGAGTTCGAGTGTTGCCATTGGGTGTAGAGATTACTCCGGAAAAAAATCTTAAAAGAAAACTTTGCCAATTCCTGTCTTACAATATCATCTCGAGGAAGAAATTTGTTGTTACTTATGGGATATTTATGAATGGCTTTTTGTAAGTTATCGGCTGTCAAATGAAAAAGCTCTTTTACCGTTGTCTCTTTTTTAAGATGCATCAGATCTCAAGGGTCAGGTAATCTGTCGTGGAGTGAATTTTTAATCCAAGTGTATGCTTCCTCTTCCTCCTCCAGCCTTTGGAATTGCCATTCTTTTCTTAAAGTATATAATTTTTAAATGTTTTATTTATGTTAGAGAGAGAGAGATGGGGGGGGAGACAGCATGAGTGGGGGCGGGGCAGAGAGAGGAGGAGGCACAGAATCCAAAGCAGGCTCCAGGCTCTGAGCTGTCAGCACAGAGCCCAACTCAGAGCTTGAACTCACAAACATCACGATCATGACCTGAGCTGAAGTCGGACACTCAACCAACTGAGCCACCCGGGCGCCCCTTTTCTTAAAGTATCTTATAAAAATATCTTGTACATTCCTCTCTGGCTTTGGTTTTTGCAAAAAGCCCCTCCTTTCATCAGACCTGCCCCCTCCCAGCGTCCTGCGTCCCCTGTTGCCACACAGGCTGACCTCGCTCTCAGCCTGATGTGTGGCCGTGTCCGGGAGGCGGTGTTTCCTGGATCCCAGGCCTTCTTGGGTAGTGGGGTTACTCCCTCATCGTGTGGGACACATCGCCACGTAGCTTCCTCACAGAAGGTGTGTGGGGAATAGTTATGAGAACTTGGGTGTCTGAAAATGACTTTATTCTGTCTTCACAGTTAGTAGTTTGGGCATAGAAGTTGGAGTTTAAAAACATTTTAGCACATACTTAACATTTTAAAAATTTATTTATTTTTGAGAAAGAGAAGGGGTTTGTGGGACAGAGGATCTGAAGCGAGCTCTGGGCTGACAGCAGTGAGCCTGATGTGCGGCCCACAAACTGTGAGATCGTGACCTGAGCTGAAGTTGGACGCTTAACTGACTGAGACCCCCCGGGCGCCCTGGCACAGAATTTTGAATACAGTTTTCTTCATTGTTTTGTAATATCCAGTGTTCCTTATGAGAAATTGGATCCTTCTTTCCTTCCTTCCTTTCTTTTTTAGGTGACCTGTTTTTTCCTCTCCCCTTGATGTGAACTTTTAGGATTCTGTTTTTATCCTAATGTCTTACAATGCTAGGATGGGGGGGGCCCTGGGTGGCTCAGTTGGTTAAGCATCCGACTTCGGCTCAGGTCATGATCTCGCGGTTCGTGGGTTTGAGCCCCGCGTCGGGCTCTGTGCTGACAGCTCAGAGCCTGGAGCCTGTTTCGGATTCTGTGTCTCCCTCTCTCTCTGCCCCTCCCCTGCTCACACTGTCTCTCCTTCTCTCTCTCTCAGAAATGAATAAAAAAAAATTAAAAAATGAAATGCTGGGATGAAGGACCTTTGTGTGGTCCTTTCTGCATTCATTTTGCTGAGCACCATGTGAATGTTTGCAGCTTGAAGACCTAGCCATGTAGCCTGAAAACTCCTTTTGCTAATTTCCTCCACTATCTGTCTCTATTCTTTCTTGCTCACATTGGGCGGATGCTGTTAATTCTGTTGCTTATCTTTTCTCTTATCTTTCCCATCTCTTTGTCTTTCTATTCAGCTTTTCTGAAGAATTCCTCAACTTTTATCTTCCCCAACCTTTGAACATTTTCATGTCAGCTGTCACATTTTTTGTAAGCCCTATGAGGAGCTTGAACTCATGACCCTAAGATCAAGACCTGAGTTGAGCTCAAGAGTCAGATGCTTAGGGGCACCTGGGTGGCTTGGTTGGTTGAGCATCTGACTTCGGCTCAGGTCATGATCTCGTGGTTCATGAGTTTGAGCCCCGCGTCGGGCTCATGCTGTCAGCACAGAGCCCACTTCAGATCCTGTGTCCCCCTCTCTACCCCTCCCCTGCTTGCTCTCTTCTCCCCCCCACCCTGCAAAAAAGAGTCAGATGCTTAACTGACTAACCCGCCGGGTGCCCCTCAGTATCATAGTTTTAATTTTTAAGACTTCTTGTTCTGTGATTATCCCTTTTCCCAAAGCCTTCTGTTCTTGTTTGTCGGGTGCCATATTGCCTCACGTCTCTGAAGCTAATAATTGGGATTAAAAACAAATTCTTGTTTACATTGTCTTAATCTCCTCTGAGGTCATTGTTTCTGACTTATCTGGGCCTGCTTCATCCTGGAGGTTTTCCCAAATACCTGTTGAGCTCTGGTGATTAGTTTACTTTTTAATTTTTTAATTTTTTTACTTATATATTTTTAAGGTTTAATTTTTTCTTAAATTATTTTTAATGTTTGAGAGAGTGAGAGAGCACGAGCACATATGGAGGAGAGGCAGAGAGAGTGAGAGGGAGACACAGAATCAGAGTCAGGCTCCAGGCTCTGAGCTGTCAGCACAGAGACTGACGTGGGGCTTGAACCCACGAACCGATGCCACCCAGGTGGTTAGATGCCACCCAGGCGCCCCTGAGGATTTTACTTTTTAAGTAATCTCTACACCCAAGGCAGGGCTCAAGCTCACAACCCCGAGATCAAGAGTCGCACTGTCTTTGCTCTTCAAACTGAGCTAGCCAGTCACTCCTTGTTTAACTTTTGAATTGAAGTTACTAGTTTATAAATTCAGGGACATCTTTAATAACTAGATCATTTTGACCGAGCTTAACACTGTTACAATGATCCATAATGTTACATTCTGATGGAAGAGAACAAAAATATAGAAAATATAGGCCAGGATGGAGGGTGGAGGGGATGTGTCAGCTCTTACTGTACTGATGTCTGGAGACTAGAGCCATGCGACTCACTTGAACATTATGGTCTGTAATCATTTCCCCCATAGTGGCTCACTGACCGTTTCCATTGTCCCAGGGGAGATTAAGCTGGAAATGCCTAGCATCAGTGTAGACAGAGAGGTGTCTGACCTGGCAGCCGACCTGGAAGCCATGGAGATCCTAGAGCAGTGTGTGATAAACTGGCTGAATCTCATATCTGCGGCTGTGGACGCCCAGCTGAAAAAGACCCCTCAGGTAACTCCGGCCGTGACGGTCCCCGCCAGGTCCCTCACGGTTCGCGTGGCCACCGGGGGAGGAGCCAGGAGTCTGGCGATCTGTCAGATACCCTCTTTTCTTCCTGTTTTGTCACCTCTTTAAACGTTCAAAGCGGACATCCCCACGATGTCATTCTGGGGCTTTCTGACATCAGTGTGCAGCCAGAGTGCCCCGTGGACGGATAGAGGTCATGCTGTGTGTCCGTCAGGGGGCTCAGGCTGCCAAAAACAGGGACCCTAACTCAGCCGGCTTACATGGGGGAGAAGGTGTTGCTCCCGTAACTGGAAAGTCCAGAGGCAGGTGTAGGCTTCAGGTACGGTTTGGTCAGGGCTCCGGCTGTGTTTCTGTGTGAACCTCTCCCCTCAATTCCCTCCTCCTCTCTAAGGAGGCCTCCTCCTCAGGCCGGTTTCCTCCACGCTGGTTACATCGCCACATGTCGTCCAGAGAAAGACCGAGCGTCTTGACTTAGCCTTCCAGCCAGAGTCCCGAGGTCAAGTGCAGGGCTTGGTTACCATTTGGAGCAGTTGGGAAGGAGGGGGACGGATGCCGGAGAAACGGCCCTAAGTGTGCCTTCCACACGAGTGATGACGGCTGGTGTGTTCGTGTCACCTCTCAGGGTAATGGTCCTCTGGCCGAAATTGAATTCTGGCGGGAGAGAAATGCAACTCTGAGCGCACTCCATGAGCAGACGAAGCTCCCAGTGGTCAGGAAGGTCTTGGATGTGATCAAGGAATCAGATTCGATGCTTGTGACCAACCTGCAGCCGGTCTTGACGGAACTATTCAAGCTGCATATGGAGGCCTCGGACAACGTGCGCTTTCTGTCCACCGTGGAGCGTCATTTCAAGGTAGGCCGGGCGTGCTGTGCCTTGGGAAGTGGGGTGTGTAAATTAGATCCCACGTGGATTTAG
Organism: Hyaena hyaena; assembly: GCF_003009895.1. Lineage (NCBI taxonomy): Eukaryota > Metazoa > Chordata > Mammalia > Carnivora > Hyaenidae > Hyaena > Hyaena hyaena. Next base: position 2,385,446 of record NW_024080632.1, on the reverse strand, counting down.
TTTCCTTGTTTAATTCAGCATTTTAAAAAATGGTGGTAACATGTATAATAGTTATTATTTTAACTACTTGCAAGTGTATAGTTCAGTGGCATTAAATACATACATGAGGGGGCGCCTGGGGGGCTCAGGTCATGATCTCGCAGTTCGGGAGTTCAAGCCCCACGTCTGGCTCTGTGCTGACAGCTCAGAGCCTGGAGCCTGCTTTGGATTCTGTGTCTCCTTCTCTGCCCCTCCCCTGCTGCACGCTGTCTCACTGCCTCTCAAAAATAGACATTAAAAAATTTAAAAAGATACGTCCACGATGCTGGGTGCCCATCTTCATCCATAAGCAAGCCAGTTTCATCATCCCAACATAAACTTGAACCCCTTACACAATAGTTCTCTCCTCCCTGTCCCCCCCCCCCCCCCTCCCCCGTAACCTCTATCCCACTTTCTGTCTCTATGAATTTGCCTATTCTTGGTATTCTATATAAGTGGCCTCGAACGTCTTTTGTGCATAATAATCTGGGTCACTGTGACTTTGATTTACATTCCCTAGTAGCTGATGAGGTTGAACACCTTTGGCTCGATATGCCATTCGCATATCTTTGGTGAAACATCTGTTGTGATATTTTCCCCGTTAATTTGTCTCATTATTGATTTATGAGTTAAACATTCTTGAATACAAGTTCCTTATCCAGTATGTGATTAGCAGCGTTCCAGTCTGTGGGCCTCGTCACTTTCTTAATGACAGCAATGTTCTTTGTCTTCCCATTTCATGGGTCAGGAATCTGGGGAAAGCTTAGCCGGGCAGTTCACCTGTGCTCCATGTACAACAGCTGGGGTGGCCGGGCTGTGGGACCCCATCCACAGGGCTTTGTGGCCTGCACACCTGGCGCCCAGCTGCTCTCAGGCCTCTTCTCTATGTGGTATCTCATCCCCTAGTGTCTCTCTGTGTCGTTTGGATGCCTCAAAGCCTGGTGGCTTGAGGGTAGTAGGGTGGTCACACTTCTTTCTTTTTTAATTTTTTAAAATTTTATTTATTTTTGAGAGAGAGATAGAATGAGAGAGAGCCAGCAGGGGAGGGACAGAGGATCTGAGGCAGACTCTGCTGGCAGCAAAAAGCCTGATGTGGGGCTCGAACTCATGAACCATGAGATTATGACTTGAGCCAAAGTCAGACGCTTAACTGAGCTACCCAGGCATCCCTAATGCTTATTTATTGTGTGTGTGTGTGTGTGTGTGTGTGTGTGTGTGTGAGAGAGAGAGAGAGAGAGAATGAATCCCAAGCAGGCTCCATGCTCCGTGTGGAGCCTGACTCGGAGCTCAATCTCATAATTGCGAGATTATGACTTGAGCCAAAGTAAGAGTCTGATGCTTAAATGACTGAGCCACCCAGTGCCCAGGATGTTCACAATTCGTACACGGTGGTTGGCTTCCAAGAGACCAGAAGCAGCATTACCTCCACCATATTCTACTGGCTAAAGAAGTAACAGCCTGTGCAGATTCAAGGGGAGGTGATGACGCCATCTCTTAATGGCGAGGGGGACACAGTCAAGATGTTGTTGTGGCTGCGTTTGGAAAATACAATCTGCCACGTAGAATATGTACTGGGTGTGTATGTGTGTGCTCAGTAGTTACACATATATATTCTTTTTCTCTGTATTTTTCTTTCTACGTATCTCTTTATATACACACACATTCATACTTTATACACTGCTGCAAATGGCTTCATTTGTGTTAATTGTAAGTCATATCTGTCTTTCCATGTCAGCGCGCAGACCTATTTTCAGACTCCTTTTGGTGCTGAAACACTTCTTCCCGCACTAAGCACGTACACTTTTTGAATCAGGAAGAGTGAAACTTCCTGCGTACGCGTTGCTTTATTAAACTGTGCAGACCCCAAGACTAAGGTCGCTTGCTCTCTCCGGTCAGAACATCACGCACGGGTCTAGCTTTCACGTCGTCCTGGAGACCATCCCCTCCATGATGGGTGCCCTGAGGATGGTGTGGATCATCTCCCGACACTACAACAAAGATGGAAGGATGATCCCGCTCATGGAGCGGATCGCCTGGGAAATCGCCGAAAGGGTCTGCAGAGTGGTCAACCTGCGGACTCTGTTCAAGTAAGACGCGGCAACGCTGTTGTTCTGAGGGCCTTAAACAGCTTTTTAAAAAAGTTTATTTTGAGGGGCTCCTGGGTGGCTTAGTTGGTTAAGCGTCCGACTTTCGCTTGGGTCATGATCTCACAGTTTGTGGGTTCCAGCCCCGTGTCGGGCTCTGTGCTGACTGCCAGCTCGGAGCCTGGAGCCTGTTTCAGAGTCTGTATCTCCCTCTCTCTCTGAGCCTCCTCTGCTCACGCTGTCTCTCTCTCCTAGAAATAAATAAAAATATTTAAAAAAAAAAAGTTTATTTTGAGAGAGAAAGAGAACGTGAGTGGGGGGAGGGAGGGAGGGAGAGAGACAGAGAATATCCCAGGCTGGCTTGGCACTGTTAGCACAGAGCCCAGCTCAGAGCTTCAACTCATGAACCTTGAGATCATGACCTGAGCAGAAATCAAAAGTCAGACGCTCAACCGACTGAGCCACCCAGGTGCCCCTTAAACAGCTTTACTGAACAACACACACATCGTACAGTTCACCAGATCGTACGAGTCAGCAGTCCTTTGCACAGAGTCGTGTGTCTGTGGCCATAACTGACTGTGGAATATTTTCTCCAATCCGAAAAGAAACCCCATGGGGCGCCTGAAGGGCTTAGTCGGTTAAGTGTCCGACTTCGGCTCAGGTCACGATCTCACAGTTCATGGGTTTAAGCCCCGTGTCAGGCTCTGTGCTGGCAATTCAAAGCTGGAGCCTGCTTCCGATTCTGTGTCTCCCTCTCTCTCTGCCCCTCCCCTGCTCATGCTCTGTCTCTCTCTGTCTCAAAAACTATTAAAAACAAAAACAAGGGGCGCCTGGGTGGCTTAGTCGGTTAGGCGTCCGACTTTCGCTTAGGTCATGATCTCACGGTTCGTGGGTTCGAGCCCCGCGTCGGGCTCTGTGCTGACTGCCAGCTCAGAGCCTGGGGCCTGTTTCAGTCTGTGACTCCCTCTCTCTCTGACCCTCCCCTGTTCACGCTGTCTCTCTCTCTCTCTCTCCTAGAAATAAATAAAACATTTAAAAACAAAAACAAAAACAAAAACAAAAAGAAACCCCATACCCTTTAGCTGCCTCCTCCGGCCTCCCCAACCCACCCTGCCCTGGGCAACCACAGATCTGCTTTCTATCCCTATGGATTTGCCTGTTCTGAACCTTCGTGCAAATGGAGTCTGACACCACGGGGGCTTCTGTGACGGACTCTTGCTCAGCACCATGTTTTCAAGGTTCACCCATGTTGGCGCAGGAGTCAGGGCCTCGTTTCTCTTTAGGGCCAAATAATAGCCCGTTGTGTGGATACGCAGGTTATTTTCATCAGGACCTCCGTCCTTAGTTATCCTGGGAGAGGCCAAGTCCCACGGTCAGAGGGGAACTTGCTTCTGGACCCCCAGCCCCTGAGGTGGAAGGGCCTCTGGGATCAAATGTAGAAGGAGATGCAGATTTCCACTTTCCTTAAAAAACAAAAAACCAAAAACCAAAATCTACGCGGGTGAAACAGGCATGAAAATCTTGGCTTTGTCGTTTGCCTCTGGTGCCGCAGCCTTCTCTGCTGACGGGTGGCCGGGGGCCCGGCTAGAACAGGGCCCCCCAGGGGAGCCGACGCTCTGTGGGTCCGCCCGGGGTGGGGGCCGTGGCTCCGCAGGGGGATCACACCCTCGTAGGGGGGCGTAGAGCAGCGCCTCACCCCTGAGCTTCCCGCATGGGGCTCTGGGATTGGGGAGGCCCTGCCCCCCAGGGAGAGTTCTCCCCCTGGAAACCTGCTCCCCTCCGGCTGTGTGGCCCAGCGCCAGCCCCGCGGCTCAGCCGCAACCCCCCCCCCCCTCCCGCCCCTGTGTCTCTTTGCTTCACAGAGAAAATCGAGCCAGTGCCCAGCACAAAACCTCAGAGGCCAGGAACACCCTGCTCACGTGGAAAAAGGCCTATTTCGACACGAGGGCCAAGATCGAGGCTTCGGGGAGAGAAGCTCGGTGGGAGTTCGATCGAAAGCGGCTGTTTGAGCGAACGGACTACATGGCCACCATCTGTCAGGACCTCTGTGACATTCTGCAGGTGGGGGGCGGGGGCAGGTGTTCTCTGAGGCGCGGAAAGGTGGCTGCGCTCGGGACTTGGCCCCGTGGAAAGCAGCTTGGCCCGCTGTCCGTGTCAGGTGGAAGCCAGGAGATGGGCGGGGGCCGGCGGGGAGAAATGAGAGAGCACACAGAATGTACTGGAAGGTACTGGAACACACCAGACCTCTTGCACCTCCTCCTCGTCTTCGGAGACGTCCCTCCCTCACCCTGCTTTCACCTGTCCTCCGGCCTCCGGCCACCCCTGCCGTGTAGCTTCTGCGAATTCCTCTTCCCTCTGTCTTTCTGGTCAGTGTTGGGATTTCTCGAAGTCCAGCCCAAGACTTCTTCTCCTTACTCTCTCCTGACGCCACGTCATCCCGCCCGTTGCTTCAGCCGCTACCTGTCCTCCAGTAACTCCTCGTTGATCTGATCGCTCTCTTTTGAACGAACGGCCAAAGGGTTTGGTGGCCGGGTGGATGAATTATCCACAGTTCTGTGTCTCACGAAGGTCCATCCCTCCATCCATTGTTAGTCTTTGTGGACAGCTCACTCGTGCCGGCGCCCGTGCTTGCTACCAGGGCCAGCCACGGAGCCCACGTTGCCCAGTGCGAACAGGAGCGGGGCCTCTTGTTCAAAAAGCAGGAAAAAAATGTATCAAAAGTGTTAAAATATAAAGCTTTTCCCTTTCTTTTGACATCTCTTGCCTCAACAGGCTTTATTTTCTGTTTGCCACGACTGTAGCAGAGGAAAGAAAGTGAAGGGAAATTGAATATTTATTTATTTATTTATTAATTATTGAGACAGGGAGAAACAGAGCATGAGTGGGGAGGGACAGAGAGAGAGGGAGACACAGAATCTGAAACAGGCTTCAGGCTCCGAGCTGTCAGCACAGAGCCCGATGCGGGGTTCAAACCCACGAACCGTGAGATCGTGACCTGAGCCGAAGTCGGATGCTTAACCGACTGAGCCAGCCAGGCGCCCTGGGAAATTTGAATATTTAAATTTTTAAGAGAGCATGCAAGCGGGAGAGGGGCAGAGAGAGAGGGAGACAGAGAGTCCGAAGTGGGGTCTGCACTGACAGCAGAGAGCCCAATGCGGGGCTCGAACCCATGAGCTGAGATCATGATCTGAACAGAAGTGGAATGCTTAACCGACAGAGCTACCCAGGCACCCTGAGCATTTGACTCTTAATTTCAGCTGAGGTCATAATCTCACGTTTTGGGAGTTCAAGACCCTGTGCAGTTCGGCTCTGCACTGACAGTGCGGAGCCTGCCTGGGATTCTCTCTCTCCCTCTCTCTGCCCCTCCCCTGCTTGCACTCTCTCTCTCAAATTAATATTTAAAGTATTCCATGAATTTTATGATCCATATTTATATTGTGCAGTGTTAGCTTAAAATGCAAATAAAAGGCCATTTGACTCGTATGCAGAATCACTAAAAGGACACAGTTTGTACTTGTTGGCTTGAATGTGCAGACGTAGGTCCTTATTGCCAGAATGGCATGGCAACGCGGCACCCAGCTAACTCAGTTGGTTTTCTCTCCCTTCTTTTAATTTTTTAAATTATCAATTAAATTTCTTTTAATTATCAAAGTTTTTAATTTGAATTCTAGTTATTTCACGTACAGTGCGATATTAGTTTCAGGCATACAATATAGAGACTCAACCCCTCCATACAACACCCTGTGTTCATCACAACAAATGCCTTCCTTCATGTCCATCCCGTAGCTCGCCACCTCCCACACCCTTCCCTCTGGTAGCCATCAGTGTGTTCTCTGTGGTTAAGAGTCTTTTTCTTGGTTTTCCTCTCTTTCTTTCCCCCCTAAGATCCTTTTGTTTTGTTTCTTAAATTCCGTATGTGAGTGAAATCATACAGTGTTTGTCTTTCCTTGACTTATTTCACTGACTATAATACTCTCCAGTTCCCTCCATGTCCTTGCAAATGGCAAGATTTCATTCTTTTGATAGCTGGATAATATCCCCATTGCATATATATACCGCCTCGTCTCCATTCATCAGTTGAAGGACATTTGGGCTCTTTCCCATAGCTTGGCTATTGTTGATAGCGCTGCATTGGGGTGCATGTGCCCCTTCGAATCAGTGTTTTTTTGGTGTTTGTTTTTTGTTTTTTTTATTCTTTGGATATATACTTAGTAGTGCCATTGCTGGGTTGTAGAGTAGTTATATTTTTAACTTTTTGAGGAACCTCCATACTGTTTTCCAGAGTGGCTGCACCACTCTGCATTCCCACCAGCCGTGCAAAGGGGTTCACTTTTCTCTGCATCCTCGCCAACACCTGTTGTTTCTTGTGTTGTTAATTTTAGACATTCTGACAGGTGTGAGGTGGTAGCTCATTGTGGTTTTGATTTGTATTTTCCTGATAGTGATATTGACCACTTTTTCATCTATCTGTTAGCCACCTGGATATTTTCTTTGGAAAAGTGTCTGTTCATGTCTTCTGCCCATTTCTTCACTGGATTATTTATTTTTTTGGGGTGTTGAGTTAGGTAAGTTCTTTATAGATTTTGGATACTAACCCTTTAATAGATGTTATTTGCAAATATCTTCTTCCATTCTGTCAGTTGCCTTTTGTTGATTGTTTCCTTTGCAGCACAGAAGGTTTTTATCTTGATGAAATCCCAATAGTTCATTTTTGCTTTTGTTTACCTTGCCTCTGGAGACATGTCTAGTAAGAACTTGCTATAGGGGCGCCTGGATGGCTTAGTCGGTTAGGCGTCCGACTTTCACTTAGGTCATGATCTCACGGTTCGTGGATTTGAGCCCCGCGTCAGGCTCTGTGCTGACTGCCAGCACAGAGACTGGAGCCTGTTTCAGAGTCTGTATCTCCCTCTCTCTCTGACCCTCCCCTGCTCATGCTGTCTCTCTCTCTCTCTCCTAGAAATAAATAAAAATAGTAAAAAAAAAAAAAAAAAAAAAAAAAAAAAAGAACTTGCTATGGCCAAGGTCAAAGAGATATTCTCCTCTAGGATTTTGATGGTTCCCTGTCTCACACTGAGGTCTTTCATCCATTTTGAATTTATTTTTGTGTGTGGTGTAAGAAAGTGGTCCCGTCTCATTCTTCTGTATACGTTGCTGTCCAGTTTTCCTAACACCATTTGTTGAAGAGACTTTTTTCCATTAGATAGTCATTCCTGCTTTGTTGAAAATTAGTTGAGCCTATGGTTGTGGGGTCCATTTTTGGGTTCTCTATTCTGTTCCACTGATCTATGTGTCTATTTTTGTGCCAGTACCATACTGTCTTGCTGATTACAGCTTTTTATTTTTTTTTATTTATTTTTTTTAACTATTTTTATTTATTTCTAGGAGAGAGAGAGAGAGAGACAGCGTGAGCAGGGGAGGGTCAGAGAGAGAGGGAGACACAGACTCCAAAATAGGCTCCAGGCTCTGAGCTGGCAGTCAGCACAGAGCCTGACGTGGGGCTCGAACCCACGAACCGCGAGATCATGACCTAAGCGAAAGTCGAACGCTTAACCGACTAAGCCACCCAGGCGCCCCTGATTACAGCTTTGTAATACAGCTTGACGTCTGGAATTGTGATGCCTCCAGCTTTGCTTTTCTTTTTCAATATTACTTTGGGTATTCAAGGTCTTTTCTGGTTTTATACAAATTTTAGAATTCTAAGTTCTAGTTCTGTGAAAAATGCTGGTGTTACTTTGACAGGGCTTGCATTGAATGCATAGATTGCTTTGGGTAGTATAGACATTTTAACGATATTTGTTCTTCCAGTCCATGATCATGGAATGTTTTTCCATTTCTTTGTGTCTTCAATTTCCTTTATAAGGGTTCTATAGTTTTCAGAGTACAGATTTTTTTTACTTCTTTGGTTAGGTTTATCCCTAGATATGTTACGAGTTTGGGTGTAATTGTAATGGGATTGATTCTTTGATTTCTCTTTCTGCTGCTTCATTATTGGTGTATAGAAATGCAACAGGGGCACCTGGGTGGCTCAATCAGTTGGTTGAATATCTGACTTTAGCTCAGGTCATGATCTCATGGTTTGTGAGTTCAAGCCCCCTGTCGGGCTCGCTGCCATCGGCCTGTTAGTGCAGAGCTTGCTTCAGATCCTCTGTCCCCCTGTGTCTGCCCCTCTCCTGCTTGTGCTCTCCCCAAAATAAATAAATATTAAAAAAAAAAGAAATGCAACAGACTTCTGTATGTTGACTTTATATCTTGTGACTTTGCTGAATTCGCGTATCAGTGAATCTAGCAAATTCTTCGGTGAAGTCTTTTGTGTTTTCTCCATGGAGTACCATGTCATCTGTGAAGAGTGAAAGCTTGGCTTTTTTCTTGTTAATTTGGATGCCTTTTATTTCTTTCCGTTGTCTGATTGCGGAGGCTAGGACTTCCAGCTCTGTGTTGAACAGCATTGGTGAGGGTGGACATCTCTGTCGTGTTCCTGACTTTAGGGAGAAAGCTCTCAGTTTTTCCCCATTGAGGATGATATTAGCTGTGGGTCTTTCTGATGTTGAGGTATGTTCCTTCTGTCCCTACTTTCTAGAGGGTTTTTATCAAGGAAGGATGCTGTGTTTGGTCAAATGCTTTTTCTACATCTATTGGGAGGGTCAGGTGGTTCTTGTCCTGTTACTGTGGTCTCTCACACTGATTTTTGGATATTGAACCATCTCTGTAGCCCAGGAATAAATCCCGCTTGATCATGGCAAATAATTCTTTTAATGTACTGTTGGATTCAATTTGCTAGTATTTTGTTGAGAATGTGTGCATCCATGTTCTTCAAGGATGTTGGTCTATAGTTCTCTTTTTTAGTGGAGTCTTTGTCTGGTTTTGGAACCAAGGTAATAATGCAGGCCTCCTAGAATGAGTTTGAAAGTTTTCCTTTCATTTCTGTTTTTTTGGAACAGTTTCAGAAGAATAGGTATTATTGTTTCTTTCTTTCTTTTTTAAAGTTTATTTATTTTGAGAGAGAGAGTGCAAGTATGGGTGTGGGAGGAGGAGAGAGAGAGAAAATCTCAAGCAGGCTCTGCACGCTCAGCGTGGAGCCCCCTGTGGGGCTCGAACTCATGAACCTTGAGATCATGACTTGAGCTGAAGTCAAGAGTCAGACACTTAACCGACTGAGCCACCCAGACACCCCAGTTCTTCTTTAAATGTTTGGTAGAATTCTCCTGGGAAGCCATCTGGCCCTGGACTCTTGCTTATTGGGAGATTTTTGATTACTGATTCAATTTCTTTTTCTCTCTTTCTCTCTCTCTCCCTCTCTCTTTCTTTCTTTCTTTTCTTTCTTTTTTTCAAGAGGGCACAAATGAGTGAGGGGCAAAGACAGGGAGGGAGGGAGGGAGAAATGATCCCATGACAGGCAGAGGGAGGGAAGGACGGGGGGAGAGAGAGAGGAGTGGGGCTCAACTGGGGCTCGTGATTTTTACCCAAAGCAGAGCTGGGGCTTACCCAAAGTAGGGCTTGTGCTCACCCAATGCAGTGCTTGAGTTGACCCAAAGCAGGGTATGAGCTCACCTGATGTGGGACTTGAACTCACCAACTGTGAGATCATGACCTGAGCAAAAGTCAGATGCTTAACTACTGAGCCACCCAGGTGCCTCCTTATTCAATTTCTTTACCGGTTATGGGTCTGTTCAAATTTTCCATTTCTTGCTGTTTCAGTTTTGGTAGTTTGTATGCTTCTAGGAGTTTATCCATTTCTTCCAGATTGCCCAGTTTGTTGGCATAGAATTGCTCACGTTCTCTTTTAATCATTTGTGTTTCTGTGGTGTTGGTTGTGATCTCTTCTCTTTCATTCATGATTTTATTTTTTGTGTCCTTTCTCTTTTTGGTAAGTCTGGCTCTAGGGGTTTGACAATTTTGTTAATTCTTTCATAGAACCGGCTCCTAGTTTTGTTGATCTGTTCTGTTTTTGTTTTTTTTTTTTTAATTTCTGTATCATTTACTTCTGCTCTAATCTTTATTATTACCTTTCTTCTGCTGGTTTTAGGCTCTAATTGCTGTTCTTTTTCTAGCTCCTTAAGTTGTTAGGTTGGGTTGTGTATTTGAGACTTTTCTTGCTTCTTGGGTGAGGCCTGCATTGCAATATACTTCCCTCTGATGGCTGCCCTTGTTGCATCCCAGAGGTTGCGGACTGTCATGTTTTCATTTTCACTTGCTTCCATGTATTTTTTTTTAAAAATTCTTTTTTAAAATAATTTGTTTATTTTTGAGACAGACACAGAGCATGAGTGGGGGAGGGGCAGGGAGAGAGGGAGACAGAATCTGAAACAGGCTGCCATGTACTTTTAAATTTCTTCTTTAATTTCCTGGTTGACACATTCATTCTTTAGTAGCATGTTCTTTAATCTCGATGTATTTGTGCTCTTTCCAAAATTTTTTTTCTTGTGGTTGGCTTCAAGTTTCTTAGTGTTGTGCTCTGAAAATATGCATGGTATGATCTCAATCTTTCTATATGTGCCGAGGGCTGATTTGTGACCCAGTATGTGATCTATTCTGGAGAATGTTCCATGTGCACTTGAAAAGACTGTGTATTCTGCTCCTTTAGGATGAAATGTTTTGAATATATCTATTAAGTCCACCTGGTCCAGTGTATCATTCAAAGCCATTGTTTTCTTGTTGATCTTCTGCTTAGTTGATCTGTCTGTTGCTGTAAGTGGGGTGTTAAGGTTCTCTACTATTGCTGTATTATTATCAATAAGTTTCTTTCTGTTTTTTATTAATTGTTATATATTTGGGTAATTCAATTTGGGGGCATAAATATTTACAACTGTTAGGCCTTCTTGTTGGATAGAGCACTTTATTATGATATAGGGCCCTTCTTCATCTCTTGTTATAGTCTTTGATTTAAAATCTAGTTTGTCTGATATAAGTATGGCTACCCTGGGTTTCTTTTGAAGTTATCAGGATGGTAGATGGTCCTCTACCCCTTCACTTTCATAGACTTTTTTTTTTTTTTTTTTAATGTTTATTTTTGAGGCAGAGAGAGAGACAGAACTTGAGGTGGGGAAGAGCAGAGAGAGAGGGAGACACAGAATCTGAGGCAGCTCCAGACTCCGAGCTGTCAGCACAGAGCCCGACGTGGGGCTCAAACCCACGAACCGTGAGATCATGACCTGAGCCGAAGTCGGACGCTTAACCGGCTGAGCCACCTTGGCGCCTCTCTACCCCTTCACTTTCAATCTGGATGTGTCTTTGGGTCTAAAATGAGTCTCTTATAAGTGACATGTTGATGGGCCTTTTTATTTGTTAACCCATCCTGAAAGCTTGCATCTTCTCTCCCGCCTGTTCTCTCCTCTGTGTCTTCAGTCCTTGTTGTGACTCTATCGTGTCGGTTCTGCCTCTCAGTCACAGCATTTTATTTTTCCAGCCTGACTAGATTTTAGGTCTCTTATCCCTGTAGCAAGGATTTCCCTGGAGAGGCAGGAGACACACCGATCCCACGTATCTGCTCGTATGTGTGCACGACTGCCCTATTAGGTTTCATTTACGAAACACACGTTCAAAGACAAAATTACCGAAGGCCTGGGGGGCTCAGTCGGTTAAGCCTCTGACCTTGGCTCAGGTCATGATCTCACATTTTGTGAATTCGAGCCCCGCGTCGGGCTCTGTGCTGACAGCGTGAAGTGCCCTTCAGATCCTCTGTCTTCCTTGCTATCTGCCCCTCCCCCACTCTCTCTTTCTCCCAAAAATAAACATTAAAAAAAAAGAAAAAGATAAAATTATCAAGAATTTCAAGACCTTCTTAGCAGATCCTTAAACCCAGCACGGCGTCCTCTGAGACTGGGGTCCTGTGTACCTGCCTGGGCCGCTCGCCTCTGAAGCTGGCCCGGCAAATACCTCCATAGTCTGTGGTTTCATGGAGTTTACAATCTGTTAGAGGAAGGATGGCAGACGTAATCATCGTATAAACACGTAGGTGCAGCTTAGTACCTGCTCTGTTGTTGGGGCCCTTGGGCTGTGTGCTTGGACATGACCAGGTGATGTTCAGGGACGAGTAGTAGCTAGCTAGGCAATTTGAACCACAAATACAAAGGCCCTGTGACAGAAAGGAATGTGGAAGTAAAAGCGGGCCAGGGAGGCTGCAAGGGGGCGGGGCGTGGGGGGTGGGGCGGGAAGGAGCTGGGTAGGCCAGGGCCTGAGCATGCAGACCTTGCAGACTGGGTCAGGACATCTGGATTTTGTCATGTGCAGTGGGCACAGTATCAGAGTTCTTAGACCTTGAGGAAGTTGCCTGTGTGACATGATCTTGCCTTCAGGCAAATCTAGACACGCAATCCATGTGTAGTGAAAACATTCATGAGAGGGGCGCCTGGGTGGCTCAGTTGGGTAAGCCTCCGATTTCGGCTCAGGTCATGATCTCACAGTTTGTGAGTTCGAGCCCCACGTCGGGCTGTGTGCTGACAGCTCAGAGCCTGGAGCCTGTTTCAGATTCTGTGTCTCCTCCTCTCTCTCTGCCTCTCCCTGCTTGACTCTCTCTCTCTCTCTCAAAAATAAACATTAAAGGCACTCGTGGAAAGCCGAAAGTCAACTTCCCTGTGTTTTGTTTGTTTGGACAGGTTTTGGAGGAATTTTACAATATATTTGGTCCAGAACTAAAGGCAGTGACGGGGGATCCCAAGCGCATCGACGATGTCCTGTGCAGGGTGGACAGCCTGGTCACCCCCATGGAAAACCTGACCTTTGACCCCTTCAGCATCGAGTCTTCCCAGTACTGGAAATACGTGATGGATGAATTCAAGATTGAAGTTCTGGCAAGTAGCACATCTGTGGATTTGATCTTGGAAGTGGATCCCATGTTTCCCCCATGTTAAATTTGTTTAGTTATGCTTGGGATGTTTTTTTAATCACAAAAAGTAATACGTGCTTACTTGTAAAAAAACAGAAACAACACCATAAGAGACTCTTAAATACAGAGAATAAAGGTTGATGTGGGGGGGGGGGGTGGCGGGTAGAGGGGAAAATGGGTGATGGGCATTAAGGAAGGGCCCTTGCTGGGATGAGCACTGAGTGGTGTATATAAGCGGTGAATTACCGGGTTCTACTTCTGAAACCAATACTACATGAATGTCCACTAACTTGAATTTAAATAAACCAAAAGAAATGGTACAGAGGAATATAAGGTAAAAATGAACATTCCTTAATCTTCTGTCTCCATTCCTGTCTCTAGGCAGAATAAGGTTAAATCAAGCTATATATAGTAGCATTTCGGCAAAGGTGGTTTGGTTGTATCATTGGAGAGGACATAGGCTAAAGAATGGGATTTAATTTAGTAGGCAGTGGGGAGCCACTGAAGGTTGTTGAGTGAGGTAATCAGAATTATGGTTGAGGAAGGTTCTTCTGGTTACACATAGGCTGATTTAGGCTGGGGAATGATAGGAAGTGGGAAGATGATATAGGGGGTTGTGGCCTGGGGTGCGGCGGAGACAGAGCCTGCCAAAGAGAGGCCATAGCTGAGAATATGATTTCACTCCACACAGCGTGATAGGATGGGGGATGGGCCATCACGCTTACTCTTTCAGCTTCACATGGGAACCACGTCAACAGTGTCCCCATTTTAGGTCTTGAGTAATTGTTTTTATAATCAGATTATCTTTTTATATGGACAACCCAGACTTCTTTCTGGGTTATCTAAACATTTCCATTTTAAAGTGTTAATAATTTTTTTTTTATTTTATTTTTTTAAATTTATTTAAAAAAAAATTTTTTTTTTAATGTTTTATTTATTTCTAGGAGAGAGAGAGAGACAGCGTGAGCAGGGGAGGGTCAGAGAGAGAGAGGGAGTCACAGACTCTGAAGCAGGCTCCAGGCTCTGAGCTGGCAGTCAGCACAGAGCCTGACGTGGGGCTCGAACCTACGAACCGCGAGATCATGACCTAAATGAAAGTCGGACGCTTAACCGACTAAGCCACCCAGGCGCCCCACTAATTTTATTTTAAAAAATGTTAAGCTTGAGAGAGAGAGAGTGAGCGTGTGCACGCACAAGCAGGGGAGGGGCAGAGAGAGAGGGAGACACAGAATCTGAAGCAGACTCCAGGCTCCAAGCTGTCAGCTCAGAGTCTGATGCTGGGCGCAAACCCACAAACTTTGAGATCACAACCTGAGCTGAAGTCAGACGGTCAACTGACTGAGCCACTCAGGTCCCCTAAGTGTTACTAATTTTTTAAATTGAATTTTTCATTAAAGTCACTTTGTCAAGTAATACTCAAAGGCTAATGCTTAACTCTTCTCCGTTCCTGTTCTTGCTGTCATTTTTCACAATTCTAGAGGTTTCTTTTGTTGTTTACCTTCATATTTCCTAAAGAACTTGCCAGTGTGGTAATTCCTCATTTATCTAATGTAATGAGTTTTAGACATCTGTTAACTTTTCCGAGTAGATACAGACTTACCTGTCTTCCTATCCCAGCAACCTTTGCCTCTCTGTCATCTAACATAGATTTATCATAACTTTTGGTTAAATTAATGGTTAGTGGTTTGCTCGTTGTGTCTGTGCAAATACTGTTCACCGCTGAGCCGAGAAGCACATCATAACCACACTACCTTTCTTGTTCAACCCTTCGTTGTTCTTGAGGTTAATCATTGCTTTTATTTTTATTTGCCTGGTTGTTTACATACTCATTATTTTTGTTCCAACTGCTGTAACATCTCTGCCACATATCTATCAATAATGGGTTCTGTTTGCTTAAAAATACCGGTGCTAATATTTTCCTAGAGGCCTTTTCCCAGAGCTCCCAGTCTTTCTGCTCTAGTCTATACTGTTGGCTCTTTAGATTTACTGCAAAGCGGCCACCCTAGGACTTCCCATCTTTTCTCATCTGTGTTGGATCCTGTTTTCTGGATTTCACATCTTCTTCTTTTCTTGTTTAGGCCTTTGTTTTGCTGGAGCATTTTTTAGTCTCTTCCTAAGAAAGGTTTCGTGGGACATCTAGTTTTTAAGTCTTGTTTGAATTCTGAAATATAAAGTTAGGGACAGAATTTAAGGTTGAAATAACTTTTCTTCGGGGGCACGTGGATGGCTATGTCGGTTGGGTGTCCAACTCTTGATTTCGGCTCAGGTCATGATCTCACGGTTCATGGGTTCAAGCCCTGCATCGGGCTCTGTGCTGATAGCATGGAGCCTGCTTCGGATTCTTCCTATCTCTCTGCTCCTCCCCTGCTTGTGCGCTCTCTGTCTCTCAAAACTTAAAAAAAAAGGAAAGAAAGAAAGAAACAACTTTTCTTTAGATATTAAAGGTATTGTTCATTGATTTCTAGCCTCTAGCATTATAACAACTCTGCTGTCCTTCTGATTTAATTTTTCTAGAAGTAACCTTCCTCTCTTCAGAGACTGGGGCGGGATGAGGGCATAGAGGATGCATGGTGGCCTGGCTGTGCAGGGCGGAGATCCTGTGTTTGCCCCTCGCCTTGGGGGGCCTGGGGTCTCCAAATGTTCATGGAGGTTTCGTGGGGAGTAAGCGGGGACCTGCCTGTCCCCCTGTCGCCAGCATTAGCTTGTAACCGTCTGCTTTCTGTAGAGTTACTTTCCGTCTGCCTAAAACTCCTGGACTCTCTGCTCTGCTGTGATGTCCTCTCCTGCTTTGTTTATAGGAGTTAACACTTAAAAAATTGTTTTTTCGGGGCACCTGGGTGGCTCACTCAGTTAAGAGTCCAACTTCGGCTCAGGTCATGATCTCACAGTTCGTGGGTTTGAGCCCCACGTCGGGCTCTATGGTGACGGCTCGGAGCCTGGAGCTGCCTCAGATTCTGTGTCTCCCTCTCTCTCTGACCCTCCCCTGCTCATGCTGCCTCTCTCTCTCTCTCTCTCAGAAATAAATAAAACATTAAATTAAAAAAAATTGTTTTTTCTTCCTACCATTTTGAACGGAATGAGGGGAGGGGAACAGAAAACCACTGGAGCCAGTCTGCCATTTTTAACTGAGTGCCAGCTTTCGCTATGAAATCCGTCTCAAGTCATGAATTTGTTTTCTGCTTATTTCTTGCCACTTTGTTTTTACAGGAATATTACAGGGAGACGAGTGCTCTGTTTTTGACTTTTGCTTTTTTTTTTTTTTGGCAGGTTATTGAGAAAGAAGCAAAACATTTTATTGATGAATCTTTTAAGACCCTTCGATCAGCTGAAGCAGCATTTGACATGCTTTTAAAATTTAAGCATATTCGTTCACGGGAAGCTATTAACCGGCAAATGATGATGAAGTTTAACGATATCCTGGCGCAGTATTGTAAAGAGGTAATAGAAAGATCTATAGGTGCCGTGGCCGTAAAAGGCACTTGGCAAAATGTGGAGGGTTGAATCAGGCCATTATCCGTCTCTCCTATTCAAATTCAGAGACTGTGTAATTTTCCCAAATTAGCGTGTCACACGCCACAGATAACCAAAACAAAGGGGGCCTGTTTATTCAGTGAAGAAATTCACTAAGGATTTATCAAGAACAGTATTCTGTACCTTACATTGTGAAGGGCTCTGTGTGAGTTCGTAGTTGTAATAATCACATTGATAACAGCAGAAGTTCTAGCCACCTGTGTGCCAAGGTCATGTATGTATTTACATATAATTCAGAATAATGTATCGATGCTCACATATTTCCAAGTATGCTGTTAGGCACAAGAGACAGATGAACGAAACACAGATTCTCTCTTCAAAGAAGTCGGTATCTAGCGGGAGAAATAGACCAAAAAAATAAAAAATAAAATAAATCTTATCATCTTATTCAGAGGATACAGTGAGAATATGTGGAATAATTTGGTCACCATCAGTTAGCATAATATAAAGGGATAAAGTGATCTCCGAATATGTGGTTTCCTCTTCGTGTAGTAAAAGAGACTACAAACTTTGCAGTAAAAACTGTTTGTTATCTTCCACGCAGCTTTGAAGGTAGGAAGTCGGCTGTGGTTGCATTGGGTTGAAAACCAGGAATCAGCAGAGCTGTATCCTTTCTGGAGTCTCTAGGGAGAATCAGTGTCCTTGTTTTTCACCTCCCCCCCCCC
Source organism: Hyaena hyaena (assembly GCF_003009895.1). NCBI lineage: Eukaryota > Metazoa > Chordata > Mammalia > Carnivora > Hyaenidae > Hyaena > Hyaena hyaena. The sequence continues at coordinate 2,368,326 of NW_024080632.1, read as the reverse complement.
CCCCCCCCCCCCCCCCCCCCCCCCCCCCCTTTTTTTTCCCCCCCCCCCCCCCCCCCCCCCCCCCCCAAGCTTCTAGAGATTCATGGCCCCTTTCAGTCATCAAAGCCAGCAGTGGCTAGTCCCGTTTCCATCTAGGGCAAGACTCTGACCCTGTCTTCTGCTACCTCCTTCCGTTCGTGAGGGCGCTTGTGATTACACTGGGCCCGCTCACATCAGCCACGGTCATTGTCCTGTCGTCAGGTCAGCTGACTGTCAGCCTCAGTTCCCCTTGGTCGTGTCATGTAGCGTATTCACGGATTCTGAGGATCAGGGCCATTATTGGAGGGGCTGTTATTCTGTCTCCCACATCTAATCACCCAGATGAGAGTGTGGAGATACTTCTTTTAAAACGCAGGTCCAGGGGCACCTCGGTGGCTCAGTCGGTTAGGTGTCTGACGTCAGCTCAGGTCATGATCTCACGGTTCGTGAGTTTGAGCCCCATGTCGGGCTCTGTGGTGACGGCTCAGAGCCTGGGGCTGCTTTAGATTCTGTGTTTCTCTCTCCTTCTCTCTCTCTCTGCCCCTCTCCCACTAGTGCCCTATCTCTCGCTTTCAAAAATAAATAAACCTAAAAAATAAGATAATAAAATACTGGTTCAGACCATGTGGTCAAGCAAGTCCACTTCTGGGTATATACCCTAAAAAATGGAAACAGTGGTTTTTAAAAATGTTTATTTTGAGAGAGAGAGAGAGAGAGAGAGCGCACGAGCAGGGGAGGGGAAGAGGGAGAGAATCCAACCAGGCTCTGTGTTGTCAGGGCAGAGCTCAATGCAGGGCCTGAACTCCCAAACTGTGATAGATGAATGGATACATAAAATGTGGTCTATCCATACAATGGAATGTTTTCAGCCTTAGAAAGGAAGTACGTTCTTTTTCTTTTTTAAATTTTTATTTATTAAAGTTTTATTTTAATGTTTATTTTTGAGAGAGAGAGAGAGAGAGAAGGAACACGAGCAAGGGAGGGGCAGAAGGAGAGGGAGACACAGAATCCGAAGCAGGCTCCAAGCTCCAAGCTGTCAGCACAGAGCCTGACGTGCAGCTCGAACTCACAAACCGTGAGATCATGACCTGAGCCGAAGTCGGGACGCTTAACCGACTGAGCCCCCCCCAGACGCCCCAAGAAAGGACATTCTGACACACGCTACAACGTGGTCAGCTCTGAAGGCATTATGTCCGTGAGATAAGCCAGTCTAAAAAATCCCAACAACTGTATGATTCCACCTCCGTGAGGTGTTTAGAGGAGTCGCATTCACAGCGGCAGAAAGAGTGGTGAGCGCCAGCGGCTGGGGGAGGGGGAGGGGGGTTAGCGTCTCATGGGTCAGTGTGTCAGTTTGAGAAGATGACCCAGCTCTAGAGAGGGACACTGCTGGTGCTTGTGGGACAGTGCAAATGTGCCTAATGCCACCAAAATGCATTTAAAGATGGTAAATTTGGGGCACCTGGGTGGCTCAGTCGAACATCCGACTCATGGTTTCAGCTCAGGTCATGATCTCACGGTTCATGAGTTTGAGCCCCACGCCAGGCTCTGTGCTGACAGCGTGGAGCCTGCTTGGGATTCTTTCTCCCTCCCTCTCTGCCCTGGCATCGTCTCTCTCTCTCTCCCCCCCCCTCTAAAATAAATAAATATTAAAAAAAAAAGTAAAGACACACATCTCAAGTTCAGTCGTTCTTGGCGAACATGCTGATGCATATCACGGAGTACTTTTGATTGCTTTTCAGATCGACATAGTTAATAAGCTCTTTGTTCAGAACCTGGACAACCCACCGCTGTATAAGAACCACCCGCCAGTGGCCGGTGCCATCTACTGGGAGCGGTCCCTGTTCTTTCGGATCAAGCACACCATCCTTAGGTTCCAGGAAGTGGAGGAGATACTGGAGAGTGACCGAGGAAGAGAGGTATGTCGCTTTGCTGGAGTGGCCCCCGGGGGGGGTGTCACGGGCTGCCCAGAGCTGCCATGTGACCAGCACATCCAAGCCTAAGACTTAGAAGGTCTTTCCTGTGGTCCCTGATTTTGGGCTCAGGACGAAAACTACCTTTTATGTTCTTCATCTTTGGCATCCTGATACACACGACCCCTTCCAGGTAACAGGCACATGGCCTTCTCCTTGAACTTGATCTTCAGCTTCTCTGGAGGGTGACCATATTTCTGATAATACTGTCCCTCCCCCGCCCACGGAGTTTTGTATGTTGTATCGCAGGGATTGACAAACGTTTTCTTTAAAGGTCCAGAGATTAGGGACGCCTGGGGGGTTCAGTCTGTTAAGCGTCCAACTTCGGTTCAGGTCATGATCTCACGGTTTGTGGGTTCGAGCCCCGTGTTGGGCTCTGTGCTGACAGCTCGGAGCCTGGAGCCTGCTTTGGATTCTGTGTCTCCCTCGCTCTCTGCCCCTCCCCTGCTCACTCTCTGTCTCTCTCTCTCTCTCAAAAATATTAAAAATAAAATCAAAAGGTAAAAGCCATTCTTGGCTCTTGGGCTGAGGTCTGCTGATTTCTGCTCATTGGCCTGGATTTCAAGCCTTACCATCTCCTACACACCGTCTAAAATTTGTGGGAATCTGCATACTTCCTTGTGCAAAATGTGGTGACAGATCTTGGTTGTTTTTTTTTTTTTTTAATAGCGTGAGAGAGAGAAAGAGGAAAAAGTGTTATTTCTGAGGACAAACTGACAGTTGCCTGAGTTCTTTGACAGGTGAGGCAGAAGTACTTGGACATGGGCAGAATGATGAAGGACTATGAGAACAGAAAGTACGAGCTGTGGAAAGAGGTCACGGAGCAGGTCTTGCCGAATCTCATGAAGAAGAGTCTGCTTACTAAGGTGCGTGTTTCCAGTCCTCGTCCGGATTGTGGCGCTCAGGTCAGATGAGGGCGGCTGCGATTTTCCGGAGGTGTCTGGCTTGTTGATGCCGTTTGCCGTTGATCGGTATTTCCAGAATGGAAGGCAAAGCAGGGACGAGGTGGTCAGGGGAGCAGAGGAGAGGCAGAGGGGGAGACGCCGGAGGCAGCACAACGTCACGGTTAGGAAACACGCCTGAGTCCGGCAGCCCTGCCGACTCTGTGGGCGAGTGGCTTCACACTGAGCCTCAGTTTCCCCATTTGTGAAATGAGTCGGATCAGATGACATCAACACTCAAAGTATCAGTTGAACCGGGTGTGAAACAGCTGACAGTTGAGCTACAGAAAAGACCCCCTTTCGTGCGACTCCAGAGCGCTTTCGCCACAGCCTGATGCACAGCAGAGGCTCCACAGAGAGGCGCTAGCTTGGGGGGGGGGGGCAGTGTGGCGTCCCCGCCTGTGGGGCTCTGAACTTCGGAAGTGGGTAGCGAAATGAGTGGGCCGACTGGGAACCGGAGTCGCTCCGGTCCCATCAAAAGGGGCAGCTGCTACCGCACCCCAGTCTCTGCTCGCAGCACCTTAGCTGAGCTCGCAGTGTTTCGGGGGAAGCCGGAATTCTGGATGTGCATGTGATGGGCCAACTTGTGAACGTGGGTGGCCAAGTTGAATTCTTTAAAACCTGTTCACTGAACAAAATACGTGTTCTAGCCAGCTCCGGCCAGCTTCCCCGTGTGTCAGGGCGTCAAGGGCCCTACGCTAATCTTTTGCAAATTTACGTTTAACTTGGGGCTGGCCCGTCTCTTGGAGCGTCCTTGCCGTGCCCGTGACCGTGAAACGTCTCTTCCACAGACTTCTAGTGTTGCCGAAGACGTCGCGAACTCCGACAAGGGGACTGTGTTTGTAATCAACTTCTCACCCGCTCTCAGGGAGATTATTAACGAAACAAAGTACTTGGAGCAGTTAGGATTCCCCGTCTCCGAGTTAGCAAGAAACGTGGCTCTCCAGGAAGACAAGTTTCTTAGGTAAAAAAATTCGTCTCCTAAATCAACAGGAATCTTTTTGATCTTGGGACCCCTTTCCACCTCTTTCCATTAAAAATGGAGAACCCCACCCCCCTCCTGTTTCATTTTTCTGCATTTTATAGCTACCAATGTTTACCACGCTGGAAATTAAAACGAAGCAACGTGTGAACTGTGTGTCTATCCGTTCACTTGGAAGTAACAATGACAGACCTTTTACGTGTTAAATGATACTTCCTAATGAGAAGTAGACCGCTCTTTTCCAGAAAGGGAAGTTAGCGGGAAGGTTGGCATTGATTAGGCTGGTTAAAGGTCTTTTGTAACCTAGATAAAAGTTAGGCTGTTTACAAGCTCTGTCGTGTGTCCTCACATCAATGACTTTCCTGTAACGCACAGGTACACAGACGGAATACAGCGTATGTTGGATCATTATCACATGCTCCTAGGAAAGTTAAACGAGGCAGAGGCTCTTCTTCTCGACGATCATTCCCAGGAATTAATAAGAGTGTTTAGGTCCGGATATAAGAGGTTAAACTGGAACTCACTAGGTAACATAATTCACCTACCTATCCATTGCCTTTTAGACTTTGGGATGCAAAAATATATATGCTCGGGGGTGCCTAGGTGGCTTAGTTGGTTAATCGTCTGACTTTCGCTTAGGTCATGATCTTGCGGTTCGTGGGTTCGAGCCCCGCGTCGGGCTCTGTGCTGACTGCCAGCTCAGAGCCTGGAGCCTGTTTCAATCTGTGACTCCCTCTCTCTCTGACCCTCCCCTGCTCACGCTGTCTCTCTCTCTCTCTCCTAGAAGTAAATAAAACATTAAAAAAAAAAATATATGTATATATGCTCGTAGATTATTTTAGTTGAATTTTAATCTTTGCCTGTCTATAGATATGGTTAACACCTGGGTGTTGAATGTTACTCTTTTACATTTGGTGGAGCTTTGAATTAATCCCAGGGTTTTAATTGGGACTGAAGACAACATGGGATGCTATGTAGACACTCTGCTGACTCAGTGCTTTTCCTCCAAAAATAAAACCACCTTTACTTTTTTCCCTAATATTTTTCTATTATTTTCTAATATTAGAAATTTTAATTTTGATATAATTTATAGATTCACACCCACCCATAAGAATTAATGCAGAGAAGTCCTGTGTGCCCTTTACCCAGTGCCCTCTCCCCCAGCGGTAACTTTGTGAAGCTATAGTTCAACTCACAACCCAGAAGCGTCGACAGTTGAGGCGCAGAGCATTTCCACACCACAGTGAAAACTCGTGTTGCCCTTTTATTTATATTTATTTAAAAATTTTTTAAATGTTTATTTTTGAGAGACAGAGCATGAGCAGGGGAGGGGCAGAGAGAGAGAGGGAGACACAGAATCCGAAGCAGGCTCCAGGCTCTGAGCTGTCAGCACAGAGCCCGACACGGGGCTCGAACTCACGCACCATGAGATCATGATCTGAGCTGAAGTTGGATGCTCAACCGACTGAGCCCCCCAGGCGCCCCACATGTTGCCCTTTTATTTATTTACTTATTTATTTTTTATTAATATTATTTTTTAATGTTTTATTTATTTCTAGGAGAGAGAGAGAGAGAGACAGCGTGAGCAGGGGAGGGTCAGAGAGAGAGGGAGTCACAGACTGAAACAGGCTCCAGACTCTGAGCTGGCAGTCAGCACAGAGCCCGACGCAGGGCCCGAACCCACTAACCACGAGATCATGACCTAAGCGAAAGTCGGACGCTTAACCGACTAAGCCACCCAGGTGCCCCAACATGTTGCCCTTTTAAAGTCATACCCACCTCACTCCCATTCCTAGGCTCAACTCCTGCAATTGAGAATCTGTTCTCCATTTCTATACTTTCATCATTTCAAGAACGCTCTATAAATGAAATCATAGATGCCCTCTTTGGGTTGGCTTTTCTGCCTTAGCATGATTCTCTAGAGGGTTGGCCAAGATGTTACACAGATCAGTGGTGTGTTCCTCTGGTGACTAAAATCTCGTGGTTTTGACGTACCATAGTTAGGTTGTCCATTCACCTGTTGAAGGATATCTGGGTTGTTTCAGGTTTGGCTAGGATGAGTAAACATTTGTGGCATTAAAACATTTGTGTGTGGGGTTTTACGTGAATGTGAGTTTCATTTCACTGGGATAAATGCTCAGGAGTGCAGTTTCTGGGTCCCATGCTACTCGCATGTTTAGTCTTTTTTATTTTTTTAATTAATTGCTGTGGTGTTTCCCAGAGTAGCTGCGCCATTTTATATTTCCACCTGCAATGTATATTCCACTTTTTCTGGATGTTGGCCAGCGTTTTGGATTATTCCTATATTTAAAAAAATTGTAGCCATCCTCTAGCTCTGTAATGATCTCATTGTGGTTCTGATGTGCATTTCCATATTGGGGAATGATGCTGAGAATAGTTTCGTGTGTTGCTTTGCCATCTGTATATCTTCTTCGGTGAGATGTCTGTGTTCTTGCCCACTTTCTAATTATATTGTTTGCATTTTCACTTTGAGAGTTCTTTATACGGTTTAGATACTAGCTGTTTGTTGGATATGTGGCTTGCAGATATTTTCTCCCACTTTGTAGCTTGTGTTCTCATTCTCCTAACAGCATCTTTTGCAGAGCGAAAGTTTAAAATTTTGAGAACCCCAATTTATCAAATTTTCCTTGTATGGATCATGCTTTTGGTATTAAGTCTAAGGACACTTTTTGCCTAGACATCCCAAAGATTTTCCCCTATTTTTTTCTAAGTGTGTTATAATTTTACATTTTATAGATAAGTCTGTGATCAGTCTTGAATTTTTTTATTTTTTGGTACAAAGTGTGAGGCTTCATGTGAGGTTTATTTCTTCTCCTCCTCCTTGACTATGGATGTCCAATTGCTTCAGCATCATTTATTGCAAAGGCTGACTTGTTCCCATTAAATTGCATTGGCACCTTTGTAAAACACCTGTTGGCATATTTGTATGGGTCTGTTTCTGGGTTCTCTATTCTGTTAATCTATGTGTCTGTCCCTCTGCCAGAGTCACAGTCTTGATTATTGTAGCTATGTGGTAAGTCTTGAAATTGGGTAGGTAGCCTGATTCTTCCCGTTTTTTTTCTCTTAAGCAAATTATTTTGACTGTTCCAGTTCCCTTGCTTTTCTAAATTTTAGAATAATCTTGTCTATATCTACCAAAATATGCTTGTTAGGATTTTGATGGGAATTATGTCAACTTGTATATCAATTTGGAGAAAACTGATACCTGTACTATGTTGAGCTTTATGATCCATGAACATGGTATATATTTCCATTTATTTAGATTTTTGATTTCTTATTTTAAAAAATGTTTATTTTTGAGACAGAGAGAGAGAATGCAAGCAGGGGAGGGGCAGAGAAAGAGGGAGACACAGAACCCAAAGAAGGCTCCAGGCTCCAAGACATCAGCACAGAGCCTGATGTGGGGCTCAAAAACCTGTGAACCGTGAGATCATGACCTGAGCTGAAGTCAGATGCTCAACCAACTGAGCCACCTAACCAGCCCCTGATTTCTTTCGTTAGCACTGTGTCATTTTTAACATACAAGTTTTGTACCTGTTTCGTTAGATTTATACTGAAGTATTTAATTTTTTGTTCAGTTGTAAATGATACTCTGTTTTTAATTTTGGCGTCCATGTGTTTGACACTAGTCTATAGAAATACAATTAATTTTTAATTTTGTCTGCCTCCATGGCCTTCTCCGATACTACCATGACAGCCGCGAGGGGCAGAGGCATTGAGGTGCCTCATCACAGTTTTATGAAGGTGGAAATCTAGGCCCTTCATCTGGCTCTTACTGGCATGAATTTGAGTGACGTCATGGTTTTGTCTATGGCATTGGCAAGAGTAGAGGAGTGACTGTGTAAATTTTCTTCTTGGCAGGACGTCCCTTTCCTGGTCCTTTGGCTAAAGAGAACAGGCTTTTTTTTGGGGGGGGGGTTGGCATTAACGGTTGCCAGCTTCTTCAGCTCCATGTCTGAGATACAGAAGGAAAAAGAACCCAGGAAATTCATCACTGTCTCATTCCTTGGATCCCAAGGTCCCTAGCCAGTTGGCTTCTTTCCACTTTTTAGAGTCTTATATTTTTTGATAATGTACAGGTTCTTAACTATGGTTAGGAGGAGGAATAAGGAAAAGCATGTCTCCTCCCTCTTCCTGGAAGTAGAAGTTCCTTTTACTTTTTTAAGTATAAAAGGCATTTTTCCTCTTCTTTTTTTCCTTCTTCCTCTTTCCCTTCTTTTCAAATCTCCCCTCTTTTATTTGTCATTTCCTTTTCTTCTTCCTTTCTCCTTTGTGTGGAGAACATGGGTGTTTGGGCTGGGGCTCCAGAGCTAAACCCCTGGGTTAAAAATCCAGCTCCACCCACGTGACTCAACCTTGTGAAGGCTCAGTAGCCTCGTCTGTAAATTCAGCATAATCTTAGTACCTGGTTCACAGGATTGTTGTAAAAATGTGATGACATCATAATATGCTTAGACCCCTACCTGACCGAACATCTGTGCTTAATCCAGATTTACTCTTCATGTTATTGCTGGTTACTTTTCTTTCTTTAAAAAAAATTTTTTTTTTAATGTTTATTGATTTTTGAGAGAAAGAGAGAGTGTGTGAGTGAGCTAGCAGGGGAGGGGCAGAGAGAGAGGGAGACACAGAGTCTGAAGCAGGCTCCAGGCTCTGAGCTAGCTGTCAGCACAGAGCCGGATGCGGGGCTTAAACTCAAGGAGCGGGGAGATCATGACCTGAGTTGCACTCCGACACTTAACCGACTGAGCCCCCCTGGTGTCCCAGCTGGTTACTTTTCTAAGCAACAGGCCAAAGGCGATGTAGGCGGGTCAGGGTACAGAGCAGGTTCAGGCTGACATACCAACGAGAAGACACCAGAGCTGGACCGTTCTCTTTCTCCTCACAGTGCTTTAGATGATGGTTTGCTAACATTTGAGCAGAGAAAATGTAACATTGGGTTGACTCTGAGAACAGGGCTCCTTGTCTCCGTCTCTAAGGGTGCTAAGCAGATGTTTGCTACCACAGAGACCCAAGGGGATGGAATGAGCAGGGTCCCTCCTGGGAAGGGATGCCACCATGAACATTCAACCCTGTGGGTTGGCAGGGTATGGAAAGAAAGAGTTGAAAGCCAAATGTCTTTTTACCCCCTTTCATTCTCCCCCCCCCAAAGGTATCGCTGACTACATAACTCGGTGCAAACAGGCCATTGGAAAATTTGAGTCCCTTGTCCACCAGATTCATAAGAATTCAGACGACATTTCTTCCAGGCTGACGTTAATAGAGTCTGTAAATCTCTTTAAATATCCAGCACCTAAAAGTGGGGAAGAACTCCCAGGTAGATATGATTTCTTGTGTCTCTGATTCCAGAAGAAATGAAAAAACCTGTTCGTCGTGACCGCGCACGCACACACACATTTATTCCATGAACGGAATAAAACCATTCCTGAACGTCTTCGTCATTTACTTGAAAGGATCATGAGTAGTTCTTGCTTTTTGCCATGTTTTATGTCTTGCTTAGTTTTATAAATTCCTGACTCTGTGAAAACTAGTATAACTTTATCACAGTAACATAGATTGTGTTTTTATGGGCTCACTTGTTCAAATGAGGTCTTTTAAGTGGTCTTAGATGAGTCGAAAAGCAATTCAAGAAAAACAAGATTGCCCAAAGAATATAGAAGCCACCTTTTGCAGGTGGTGTGTGCTGGGCACCCACACCTGTGTTGTCACTTACTTTTTGCTTAGGGCATGTCTTGACTTTTGGCATTGACTTATTTTCTGTCTTCAGTCCAGATTAGAGGCTGTTTCTGTATTTCTAAGATACACAGCTAATGTTTGGATAGCCCTGTGAGTACTGTCCGTCCCTGTGTTTGTGAAGAACTTTAACAGGCCTTCTCCTACAGGTGTGAAGGAATTCTTTGAGCACATCGATCGAGAAAGGGCCAAAGATGTGGACTACATGGTCAGGTGGTATCTCGCCATTGGGCCCCTGCTGACCAAAGTCGAGGGACTGGTCATCCACACCAACACGGGCAAGGCTCCCAAACTGGCCTCCTATTACGAATACTGGGAACATAAAATTTATGACGTCTTGACAAAACTCATCCTGAAGTAAGTTAATCTTGTTTCCTGTTGTAAAGGCGGTATGCGTAGATGAATGGAGTTTACATATAGGAATAGTTAAAGGAGGGGTCGTAAAGTGCAGAATAGAAATCACTTGGACAGTAAGTCTGCCTTCTGGTCGAAGCATGCTCACAGGATGGAAGGACGACTTTCTAATTTGGCTCATGTTCTTGTTAGTTCCCTCAACGTTCAGAAGAGGAAAGTATCCCTCTTGGGAAAGTTCTGGGAAACAAGCCTAGGAAATTCAATGTCTTCCTTGTGAAGGATCCCCGGAAGAAATTTCTCTAGTGTCCCTTTGGAGCTTAGCTTCCTGAGAAAATATTATTTTTCTTTTTGTCTCCTTTTTTGTTGTTTTGTTTTTAAATGGTGTGGATGCCATGAACTGTTGACTTGAAAGCTTTCCCTTTTCTCCCTGGCTGCTAGGAAACTTAAAACCAAATTTGTAGCCTAAATGCAGCAAATGTAGAGGTATGTATGATTGCATTGTTAGTCTCATTCTTGACTCACTCACACTACACCCCCCATCTCTATATATTTAAATCTAACATGTATGAGAGCTTACTCTGCACCAGGCTCGTGTTATACTCTTTTTACAATCTCATCCCCGTTTTCACAGTGTGTTGGAAGATTAAGTGACTTTCCTAAGGCCACACCCACACTTAGTAAGAAGAAGGGCTAGGATGTGAACCCGGGCCAGTACTGCTTCACTAAACGTCTGTGATGAGTGTCTCTTTCCTTTCTTCTTTTATCCCACTTTGATTTTAGGGTCTTTTACTGCAGTTAAAGTATTCTTGTGAGCTGCTAAAATCCACTTTGGAACAAGATGTTAATAAATAAAATAAATACCTTTGGTTATCTTGCTTCCTGGACCCAGTTTGACAAATTTCACTAAGTTGGCCCTTCACAAAAATCTGTTTTCTACACATTTATCTTTTTTTTTTCATTATTGCTTCTAACTTAGATTCCTGCAGGAGCTCCTTATGTAGGGCACCTCTGACAGTGGTTCCTCTTTTAAGATGCTATATTTTCCCTTGATCCATCCATGCATCCATCCAACCATGCATCCATCCATGCATGCATCCGTCCATGCATGCATCCATCCATGCATCCATCCATCCATGCATCTATCTATGCATGCATCCATCCATCGATCCATGCATGCATCCATGCATGCATCCATGCATGCATCCATCCATCCATGCATGCACTCATTCACTCACAGGTTTCTTAGAGCCTGCACGTGCCAGGCACTGGACCAGACAGAGCCCCTCTCGTCTGGATCTTTTCATGCTCATAGGAGAGACACAAAACACAAGGAAGCCAGACATAACCAAGATGGTTTCTGTGAAAGAAATAAAGCCACAAACTATTATAATGGGGTGCCAAGGAACCCCCCCACCGAGGCCACGTTTTATCTGAATCCTGAGGACCAGGAGTGGGGCCCTTTCTGGGGGAAGACAAAGCCAGTTTGAAGACCATCTTTCCCGAACCATGTGGAACAGCTTTGGGAAGTCATCACTTAACAGTGACACTGTTGAGTGGCCACAAGTGTCTTTCAACTAATGGATATTCACTTCTCCAAAGTAGGAATGAGCCCTGTATAAATGTGGGCCAAAACGGGAATACATAGTAAAATGTGGCATAACCTGTCTGCTGTAACACTGGAATGTCTTACTTCTCATAGGGGGTTTTCACATGTGACTTTTGTGACCCTAGCCGTTTCCGTCAAGTGTTGGATATACTCCACTCCAGTGAGTCCTGGGTCTTTTTTTTTTTTTTTTTTTTTTTTTTTTTTTTATTAACCCCTCTTAGGAATTTGCAGTCATTTAATTCTTTAATCCTTGGAAACGTTCCTTTGTTCCAAACGGACACCATCCTGACGGCACCCGAGATCATCCTCCACCCCAACGCGAACGAGATAGACAAAATGTGCGTCCATTGTGTCCGAAACTGCGTGGAGATCACCAAGGTAAGGGTGGAGAAGCATGTGTGGGTTCACAGTGGGGCTGTGGCCTCAGACCGCCAGGCCGCCGGCTTTGGGGAGCAGGTTGCCGCGGCCGCGGAGAGCACGGGCCCCGCTCGGCTGCCTCTCCGGACTCTTGCACTCCTCCGGGCTCCTCCTCCAGCCCTTTAGAGCCCGGGGGTCCCAGGGCTTGATCTGCTCTTTTGTCTCCACGTAATCCCGGCCAGTCCCCACCCACACCTCTCTACTGCACACCTGCTCTTCAAGTCTCTGGGCTTCTTGATGCGTCCCCTCCGACCTTGGTCTTGGCAGGTCCAAGGTGGAATTCCTGACTTCCTGTCCAGCAGCCTGCTCCCCTCCCCCTCCCCCCCCAGTCTCCCTGCTGCAGGGAGCGGCGTCTATACCAACCCAGACGCGCGAGCCAGAAACCTAAGCCAGCCTTCATTCCTGTGTGTCTTCCCGTCCGCCTCTGTCCCGCCCGTGGAGGTCTGGTTGATTCCCAGCACCCCTCCCCTGGACCCTCGCACGTGTTTCCACAGCCCATCCTCCGCCACAGGGGGGTCAGGATTCTCTCTTTAAAATACGAATCCCTTCACGTCAGATCTCTTGTGTAAAATCCCCCGATGATTCTGCATTGCAGTGGGACATAACCTGAACTCCTTACTGTGCCCCCAGCCTCGCACCTGCCTGCCGTCCTGTGCTCCCCCGGGCTCAGCCCTGCGTGCCTCCGGAAGTAGCACCTGCTCCTCCTTGAAATGGTCACTCAAACTCTTCCCTCTGCCCGGAGATTTCTGCCCCCAGACTTTTCCCTGATGGTTCCTCTCCCTCGTTCTCTGTCCCATCACCCGGTCCGTCTCCGGTCATCTGGCCCATCAACCACCACTCTCTGACCTTTCCGGGTGTGTTTACATGCTCCTCTATCCATGACTCTCTTGTGCCCCTACAACGCACGTTGCGTGGACCTTGTGGGTCTGTCCAGCACCTCCAGCAGCATCTGGCGTGTAGCTCGCTCTAACCATGTAGACGTGGTCAAATGATTGTCTGCTGGCAAATGACCCATAGTTCATGTCCCACCAGCAACGGGAAAGTGGGGCCATTTTTGTGGATGAGAGATGTCCCATCCCCTCAAAACACTAACATTCTCTCTTTACTTGGTTTGTTCAGAAAGTCAAATATGTTTCAGGCATTTTTTAAAGCATAAACATGAGTATAGATATTGTAGATGGAAAGTCACTGTACTTGGAAATTAATGAATAGCGTGTATTTGATAATCTGTGCAAGTAAAGTTATTAAACCTCAATTTTGTAAATTCTCTTACATTGTAGATGTGATATCATTGCATCTTTGAACAGGGAAACAACAATTTCAAGGGGTAAATAAATAGGAAAGACTCTCTATGAAACATTCTGGGTATTAATCACAGCATTTATACCAGTTTAACTCCTCCCCTCCCCCCCCCATAGATGGATTTGAGGGTTCTGGTGAATCCTGCATTATTTTATGTTCAAAAATGTTTTCTTTAAGATGAAAAGAATTTTTACTTTCCTTTCGTAAAATGTCGGAAATGTACTTCCTTAACAAAAATCAACTTTTTTTTGATGAGTTAACTTAATGTGGCTTAACTACTCCCTCTTTTGAGCCTCAGGGTTCATATTTCATGACTGAAAACGAAATGAGCAAACATTTTTAACCAGGATCTTAAGGATCTCATTTATTAAGTGGAGAGGATGATACAGTCTACCTTCTGGAGTTGTCGGTGGGATTAAAAGATGTAACACACGGAGAGCTGAGCGTGGTGCTTGGCAATTCAAAGTTCTATGTAAACGTTACCTACGAGTAATAGTGGTAGTGGTGGAGTTGGTACTTGTTGAGATTCCCGTTTTACAGATGGTGAAACAGTTCAGAGAAGTTACGTGTACTGCACCCGTGGTCTGTTGCTATGAATGATGCTTGGCCAAAGGCAAAGGGGAACTTGACTGTGCAGTATGGGCATGTCAAGTTCGCAGGTCTGTTCTGGGACACTGGGGAGTCTGTTTTCCTGAGTTTTACGTTTCTTCATCTGTAAATATGGAAACTGAGCTTTTATTCACCCACACTCTGGGAAGTGGATGGCTATTATTGTTTTTAAAAGTTACCTTTTTTCATAATTTTATTTTATTAAGTTTATTTATCTTAAGAGAGAGAGCAAGCAGGAGAGGGGCAGAGAGAGGAGGAGAGAGAATCCCAAGTAGGCTCTGCACTGACGGTTTGATGTGCGGCTCGGACCCACGAGCCATGCAGATCCTGACTTGAGCCAAAATCCAGAGTCGGATGCTTAACCAACTGAGCCAGCCAGACAGTCCCCAATAATAAGCCACTTTAAGTGTTAGTGGCTTAAAACAAGAACTGTGTATTTTGCTCACGGTTCTGTGGGCTGGGTTTTTCCCAGAGGTGGTTCTGGCCTTGGCTGTGCTGGGTCACGTGTCTGATGATCGGCTGCCACACATGGTTCTTGGTGAGGTTCGCCTTCATCTACTAAGCTAGCTCAAGTGCATTCATCTGGTGGTTGTAGGATTTCAAGAGCGCAAGAGGGAAGATGCTGGGCCACACAAGCCTTTTGTCTTAGAATCGACATCACAGCACGTCTGCCCCTTTCCATTGGTCATATTAAGTCACGTGCACCCCGGGATGGGAAAGTAGATGTCCTACAATAGACAACCTTGTCAACCTCGTCAGATGATGGGAGGAACAAAGGATGGTGGTCATTTTTGCAATCGAGCACAATTTGTTAATAAGAAAGTGATTTCCATTACTAACAAGTCTCATTCCTGAACTCACGTGACTATGTACGTACGAAGCAAAATAAATACTGAAAATGTATTTTCCCGATTCTTTTTTTGCCAGCATTTTGTTCGATGGATGAATGGCAGCTGTATAGAATGCCCTCCTCAGAAGGGGGAGGAAGAAGAACTTGTCATCATAAGCTTTTACAATGATATCTCCCTGAACCCTCAGATCATCGAACAAGCTGTCATGATCCCCCAAAATGTCCACAGGATCCTGGTCAGTCTTATGAAGTACCTCCAAAAATGGAAGAAGTATCGACCTCTCTGGAAATTGGACAAAGCCATCGTGATGGAGAAGTTCGCCTCCAAGAAACCCCCTTGCGTGGCCTATGATGAAAAGTTGCAGTTCTACTCCAAGATTGCCCATGAAGTCACGCGCCACCCTTTAATCAAGGATGAGCACTGCGTCAGACTACAGCTGGGGCCCCTGGCAAACACGGTCCAGGAGAACGCCAGGTCCTGGGTGACTTCGCTTGGGAAGCTTCTCAACGAGTCTGCCAGGGAGGAGCTCTATCACCTCCATGAAGAGATAGAGGTAGCAGATCACTGATTTTAATTACGCTACCTCCAAGAAAATCATCAGGGCTTCGTCTGGGAATGGTTTTTTCTAGATTTATTTAGCGTCCTTCGACCTCTCTTTCTATAGAGCCTGGCCAAAAACCTGAAGAAGAGCCCCAGTACCCTTGAAGACCTCAAGTTTGTCCTTGCAACCATTGCAGAAATTCGAAGTAAATCTCTGGTCATGGAACTGAGATACAGGGATGTGCAGGAGCGGTACCGCACCATGGCGCTGTACAACCTCTTCGTGAGTGAATGCTTTTCTTCCCTTCAAAGTTTTTAAATGTTTATTTGTTTTTGAGAGAGTGGGAAAGAGAACGTGCATGAGAGGGGCAGAGAGAGAGGGAGACCGAGGATCCGAAGTGGGTTCCGTGCAGGGAGCAGAGAGCCCGAAATGGGGCCGGAACCCATGAACTGTGAGATCATGATCTGAGCCCAAGTCAGACGCTTAACTGACTGAGCCCCCAGGTGCCCCATTGATTTTCTTAAGCATTTTTACAGTTGGGTTGAATTCTAGGACCATTTTCAGAAATCCTTCTCAACTATTACTTTAAGTAATAAAATTTAAATGTAAAAACAACCCCACAATTGTTTAGAATAATGAAAACAAATTATTTCTTGATCTTGCATGGCTCAGGTTGTATTTTTTTTTTTTTTTGCAGACCATGTCGATTCTCCTTCTTCTTCTTCTCCTCCCCCTCCTCCCTCCTTCCCCTCTTCCCCCCTCCCTCCTTCTGTTCCTCTTTTTCTTCTTCTCCTCCTCCTCGGTGTTAATTTCCTTTAATAAAGAACTTTTGCAAAATAAGTGGGAGGGAGGAGAGTCAGAGAAAGAGAGGATTAAGATGATTAAAAAAATGGGTAGTGGTGATAATTCAGTTGTCTTTATTACCGTTGTTCAGGGCGGCTTAAAGGAACTGTAGAAGCCGATGGAGGAGTTTGAGGAGGGGGTCTGGCCTCTCCCGGAAACTGTATACAAAATTTTGCATTCTGTGTCTCACATGTACACAGAAGGAATCAGCTGGAGAAACAAACTCGAAGGAGCAAATAGCTGTTGTAAGGCTGCACTTGCCTTATGCTTGTATTTCAGCCTTGATGTCCCTTGACTGCTCTGAGCTCCTTCACTGAGCAGTGGCCCTGAAAGCTAGAGATCTTTGCATCATAAAAGTGCACAGTGTGCAAAATGTGCACTTTTATAGTTAAAATCACAGTTCCCAATTCTGTCTCTTGTTTCCTTTACTAAGTAAAATTATTTAAAATTCTGTGTCTTTAAACTCCATTAGGGTCTGCTTATATGGTCTGTGTGTCTCTTGGTTTCCTTCAAGTCATTCTGATCCCTTGCGTATCTGCTATTTCTGTTTGAGTTCTGGACGTTATATGTGACAAATTTGTAGAGAGAATCGGAGGCTCCAGATGCTGTTAGATTTCATCGGGGGGCGGGGGTTGGTTTTGCTCCTGACACAGCACAGCTGGAGGCGTTCACTTTATTTTAATTAGAGATTAAGTTGATTTGAAGCTGGGTCTTAGTTTATGAAGGGCTTCTCTCTCTAGGTTCTCTCTCTCTCTCTGTTTGCTTATTTTTAAAAATGATTTTGTCCTGATTTTGTTTTTCATCATAAATATATAATTTTTCTTTCTTTTTAAAAAATATTTATTTATTTGGGGGAGAGCACAAACAAGGGAGGGGCAGAGAGAGGGGCAGAGAGGATCTGAAGCGGGCTCTGCACTGACAGCCTGACACGGGGCTTGAACTCCTGAACCGGGAGATCATGACCTGAGCTGAAGTCGGATGCTCAACCTACTGAGCCACCCAGGTGCCCCAAATAGATAATTTTTCTAATCAAGCAGGTTTTTGGTTTTTTTTCCCCCCTGTGGGTTCAAGTGACCTAGCCTGCTGTTATCAGGAGTGGAAATCATAGGTGGTAGCTTTGGCCAGCATTTCAGTTCCACATTGCTGACCATATTATTGTTTGTCCTGTTTCTTTATCAGCCTCCCAATGCAGAGAAAGAACTGGCTGACGGTATTGAGAGCATGTGGTTAAATCTGTTCAACGACTCCGTGAACGTGGAGCATGCTCTTGGGGGCATAAAGAGAACGTTCACAGAGGTACCTTTTGCATTTTTTGCTTTCTGAGCAACAATACGGACAAAGAGCCATGGGGATAAATCAGTGCAAACCCCCCTCCCGCCCCTTCTCAGATTACTCGAGCTGAAATATTAAACTACAGACAGCAGATAGAGGAATTTGCAAATCGCTTTTACCGGGAAGGCCCTGGTTCTGTTGGTGATGATCTTGATAAAGGTAAGGACACTCACACTGGAGTATGTTTTGCTTAAGAATTTTATGGGACTGTGGGATGGAGCAGCGGTTCTTAACCTTGCCTGCCCACTGGGGTCACCTGAGGATCCTGAAAAACCTGCTGACTCCTGGAGTCCAGATCCAGATAGTCGAACTGTCCTGTTTTGGGGGGTGAGCCAGATGCCAAGACTTTTAAAGCTTTCCTGGGGGCTAATGTGCAGCCCAAGTTGGGCTACTTAGAAGGATAATGTAAAGGAGACAGAATTTTCTCTTAAAACTTTTTTAATGTTTAATTTTGAGAGAGAGAGAGAGAGAGAGACAGACAGACATACAGAGTGTGAGCAGGGGAGGGGCAGAAAGAAAAGGAGACACGGAATCCAAAGCAGGCTCTAGGCTCTGAGCTGTCAGCACAGAGCCCAATGGGAGGCTCGAACTCACAAACTGCTAGATCATGACCTGAGCCGTAGTCAGATGCTTAACTGACTGAGCCACCCTGGCATCTCAGGAGGCAGAATTTTCTAACTGGAGAATTTTGCATATGTACCTGGCCCTCTGGTTTCCATTAGAAAGAGAGAGAAAGTCATGGTAATTCTAAACGTGTCTTCCTGGACGGCTTCTGTGTACATTGCCTATGGTTTCTTCCTCAATTTTGTGTATCTTCAATTGTTATGCCCTCATCAGCCTATTGATTTACTTATTCGCCAGGAGTAGAACTCTTAGCCATTTTTGAAAAGGAACTCACGAGACATGAAAAGAACCGCCAGGAGTTGGCTAATGCTGAGAAACTTTTTGATCTTCCAATTACAATGTACCCAGAGCTGTTCAAAGTGCAGAAGGAAATGAATGGGCTGAGGTCCATTTATGAGCTCTACGAAGCGCTGAAGGTGAGTGTCCGGCCACACACCCCCCTCCCTAAAGGCAGTGTGGGAGCAGACTATGCCCGGTGGGGTTTGATGCCACGGTAATGAAGGGCCTGGGGTGGATTTTGTGGAAGCTCTCGCTTTGGCTCTTGGGAAGTAGTAACTGCCAATGGATCCGGGGTCTCCATTTGGGGTGATGAGAAAGTTCTGGAACTAGATGGTGGTGATGGCTGCACATCATGGTGAATATACTCGATACCACCGAATTGTACAATTAGAAGTGGTTAAAATGGTACGTGTCGTGTTATGTATATTTTCCCACAATAATAAAAAAAATTCTCTTGTGGATGGGGCTAGGTGAAGGAATGGGGTGAGCCATTTAAGAAATTAAAAGGTATTAAAAGTAGTAAATAGTTGGGGCGCCTGGGTGGCTTAGTCGGTTAAGTGTTCGACTTTCGCTTAGGTCATGATCTCGCGGTTCGTGGGTTCGAGCCCCACGTTGGGCTCTGTGCTGACTGCCAGCTCGGAGCCTGGAGCCTATTTCAGAGTCTGTATCTCCCTCTCTCTCTGACCCTCCCCTGCTCACGCTGTCTCTCTCTCTCTCTCTCTCCTAGAAATAAATAAAAATATTAAAAAAAAAAAATAAAAGTAGCAAATAGCATGACATTCGGACGCCTCTTTTTAGCATATGTTCCCAATGCAAATTTGTGCCATTCATTTATTTATCCCTCCATCTCTTCACTCCATTCTGTACAGCCCAGCGCTGTGCTGGTTGGGAGTGGGGTTCCAGAAAGGAGTTGCATCTGCCCCTCCCATTCCTGCCCTGCTTGAACCCCCAGGAGAGGCAACTGCATTAGTCTGGGTTCTCCGGAGAAACAGACCAATAGGCACCAAATAGATTTATTACAAGGAATCGGCGCATGTAGTTATGGAGATCGAAGTCCCGAGATCTGCGGTCACCAAGCTGGAGAGCCAGGGGAGGTGGTGGTGTATTTCCAGCTGAGGTCTGAGCTTAAAGGCGGGAGAAGAGTGATGGCCCAGCTGGAAGACAGGCAGGCAGAGAGAGAGAGTTCTCTCTCCTTCCGGTCTTCTCTGTCATCCTTCAGTGGACTGGATGAGTCCCGCCCACAGTGGGGAGGTAAATCGGCTTTACTCAACCACTGTTTCAAATGTAAATCTCATCCAGAAACACTCTGGAAAACATTCTCCAGAATAATGTTTAACCAAACATCTGGGCCCCTGTGGCCCAGTCAAGTTCACACATAAAAGTAACCATCGCGCTGACCCACGAATGAACTGCCATATTGCTCTGATATGTGACAGGAATATGGTAGAGCGCCATGGGGCCCCAAGGGGGAAGGAGGTGGCCCAGGGAGGTGGCATTTGAGCAAGACTCCGAATCAGGTGCACCCATTGGATTTAGGGCCCACCCTACTTCAGCATGACCTTACCTTCATGGACTATACCTGCAGACACCTGACCTCCAGATAAGATCACATTCTGAGGTCCCAGGGGGTCATGCATTTGGCTGGGGGGTACATGGAGAAGAAGAAGGGCCGAGCCTGGAGCACTCCAGCATCACGTACCACAAGAAGATGCCCAAAGAGGAAAGGAGAATGGGTGACGTGGGGGGTTGGATACAGGACAAACGGATGGGTGTACGGTCTTGAAGTCAAGTGAGGAAAGGGTTTTGGGGGGGCGACTGTCAACTGCACCAAATGCATCAGAGGAAGTGAGAGGGGGATGAGGAATGACCACCGTGCTTCATGTCGTGGAGGCCACGGTCACCTTGGAAAGAAACATCTTGATGGAGCAGTGGTCGTGGATGCCTGATTAGAGTGAGTCCAAGGTATTGCCCACAAGGAAAGGAAGCCTGGGTTCCTGCAAAGACTTGTACATACACCTGCACAGCAGCCTTGTTTGTAATAGACCGGGACCAGAAACATCCCAGATGCCCCCCGAGTGGATGGATAAAGAACCTGCGGCACGGCCATCACGTGGAATGCTACTCCGCACTAGGAAGGACTGGGCTGCTGATGGATCAGGGCAACAACATGGACGGGTCTCAAAATCTCATTGCTGAAATATAAGAGAGTACGTCCTGGATGATTCCATTTCTATAAAATTCTGGAACACGCCAATGAATTTATCATGGCGGAAAGCAGGGCAGTGTTTGCTGGGGGCAGGAGGGGGTTCACAGAGAGTCAGGAGGAGACCTCTGAGAGCTACGAACGAGTTCACAATCTCGACCCTGGTGACCGTCCCGTGCACATGCACACAGGCCAGAACTTGCCACGTTGTGCACTTTACACACGTCCAGTTGTGTCCCCACGCCAGCTAATCCTCAGTAAAGCTTGAGACAGGGAACGGGAAGAGAGGAATCAGAAACACCAGACCTGGACAGCTTTCCCCATGTGTTTTGTTGCAAAGGGAAGCAGAGAACTGAGGGGCAGTGGGTGGAAGGGACGTGGGGTCAGGATAACTTTTTTAAGGTGGGAGAAATGAGAGTGGGGGGTTGCATAGCGAAGGGGATGATCCGGCAAGGAGGAAACTCGGCGGAGAGGAGACCGAGGGGCGACTTCCTTGACTGATGTCTGGCGTCCTTGAGTCGGTGGGAAAGGGTGGGGTAAGCATGCGGCCTCAGGTAGGAGGCAGGTATGGGGAAGGCAGAGTGTGTGTGTAGAGATGCTTCTAGTGGGAGATGTTGGATGTGCACAGCATGTTCCGGGGACGTGCACAGCAGGATCATCAGCGGAGACGAGGATGGGCAGGGGGGCGGCTGGCTGAGGATAACGAGGCAGGGGTGAGGTGGTGGTCTGGAAGAATAGGCCCCACAGGAAAGCCGCATCAGGGCCCTGGGTTTAGACTGAGGCCAGTGAGTGAGGTCAAGTGCCCTCAGCCATCATGGTTGGCTGCCCCGGGGTAGGTGTTGAGCACTGCCGAACTTCGAGAATGTCAAGGAGCAAATGTTGTGGTTTTACAAATGTACTCTGTCAGGGGAGGGGGGGCGGGGGGGGAAGGAGGGTGGGGGGAAAAAGGCCTTATAATGATTGCCACGCTATAGTTTCAGGCATAGGAACTATGCCTGATTTCATTCTAATTTATCTTTATGATTTCATTCTAATTTATCTCTCATTGAATTTTTTCAAAAAAGAGGTAATAAATGTGGGTGTCCTCTCAAAGCAATTCAGAAAGCAGAGCACCTGGGGGACTCAGTCAGTTGAGCCTCAGACTCTTTGATTTCAGCTCAGGTCATGATCTCACCGTTTGTGACATCAAACCCTGCATCAGGCTCCGTGCTGACAGCCAGAGGCTGCTGGGGACTCCTTCTCTCCTCTCTCTCTGCACCTCCCTTTCTTGTTCTCTCTCTCTCAAAATAAATAAACCTAAAATAAATCATCCAGAAAACTGAGCTTTTGATATCTTTTTAGAAGATGAAGTGAAAAATAGTAAATGCGTTTTAATGTCATTTACACCTAAGTCAAAAAAATTTACCATGTGTATATTTCATCAATTAACACAGTTTTCTGTTAAATACATTTTGTGACTCGAAGCAAATCTGTCAAACCCGGATGTCACATCTTGCAAATGCAAACGATCCAAGATGGTGAATTTCAGGCAAGACAGTACTTTTTATGTTAAATCTCAGGCAGATACAGCATAGAAAGTCTTTTTGGTATGATAATCAGGCAGGAGTGTCTAAATCATAAGCGTTTTGTAACCTTTGCTGTTTTTATCGGGAAAGAGAAGCACGTTATGATCGCACCTGAGTGAACCACTTGCTTTAAGGCCTCAGCAGCCCCATGATTTCAGAGATGCTTGTTTCTGACTTTATTCTTCTCACTTTCCTTCCCTGGAAAGGAAGACCGGTTGTTGGATTCCACACATCCTTAGAGACGGCTTTATTTGGGCGGGGCCTTTGGAAAAGTTGGATTCTTTTGTTTGTATTTTGGAGCCTTTAGTCAATCGTTCCTTTCTGCATCTGAGGTGTTTGTGGACAGATGGGTGGTAATACCTGTAAAGGGGGAGCATGAGCCAGTGTTAAGTAGCGGCTGCTTCGGTCAAAGGCGGTCTTGTTAACTATTTCTTGTCCGTTTCTAGGTTGCAAAAGAAGAATGGTCTCAGACCCTCTGGGTCAACCTGAACGTTCAGTTCCTCCAGGAGGGAATTGATGGTTTTCTCCGGTCCCTCAGAAAGCTACCCCGGCAGGTCCGAAGCTTAGCTGTGGCCTATCAGTTGGAAGCAAAAATGAAAGCCTTCAAAGACTCCATTCCTTTACTACTTGACTTGAAGCATGAAGCACTAAGAGACAGGTTCGTTTCATCCTGTTAGCTGTTGTGAAAGGGGGAGGAGGTTTTGTTTAAAATCTGCCCTTTCTCAGATCTGATGACAAAGTACAAGGTTTCAACAACGACACAGGACCCAAATTTGCAGCCAGTAGTTCTCTGATATTGTTTCTGTGTGAAGTTTCTATTCAATTATCAATGGCAAGGATTCTCCTATTTATTTTTTTAATTTTTTAAAATCTTTTTTTAAAGTTTATTTATTTTGAGAGAGAGAGAGCATGCACACCCATGCCAGTGGGAGAGGGGCAGAGAGTGAGGGGGAGAGAGAGAGAATCCCAAGCAGGCTCTGCACTTTCAGCTCAGAGCCAGATGTGGGGTTCGAACCCATGAACTGTGAGATCATGACCTGAGCTGAAGTCCAGAGTCAGACACTCAACAGACTGAGCCACCCAGGTGCCCCTCTCTTATTTTTTTTTTTTTTAAACAAACACTGCCAGATGTAAGCTGGCATTTGTAGATGCTTCATTCTAACGCTTAAAAAAAAAAAAAAAAACAAGGGATCTAGATCAGTGCCATCCAGCAGAAACATGTGACCCGGACATGTGATTTAAAATTTTTCCAGCAGCAGCACTGAAAACGTAAAAGAAAACCAGTAAAAAATATTTTTTAACTAGCCCAATATATACACAACATCATTTCAACATGTAACCAATACAAAACTTTACTCACAAGATATTTTATGCCCTTCTCGAAAACCTATGTTGCAGTCCGGCGTGTGTTTTAAGGCCACAGCATCTTTCATTTGGGACCCGCCACCTCTCAGATGCTCGATAGCGTCCTGAGACTTGTGGCTGCCGCACTGGACGGAGCAGGTGTGACTAGGTGTCGCCGGGTTTTCAACAGAACGGCAGGTCCTGGGGTGGGATGGAGGCGATTGGCTCCGCATCTGTCCGTGATCATCTGGACGCGGCCCCGTGTGGACAGGGATTAGCAGAGGCTGTGTGAGTCTGATCCTCTCCCTCCGTCCTGTTCCCCAGCGTGTGGGGAGAGAGTCACGGATTGGCATCAAATGATGTCACTGTGTTCGCCAAGAAAGCCATACGGAGCAGTTCCCTTTCCGTCCTTGTGATGACGTCAGCGAGAAAGCATCTTTTCGGCGCCACTGCCTCTCTGACATCTCTCTACACCTGCGGGTCTCTCTTCAGGCGCAGGCGGCCCTCAGCCCCAGGGCGACGTGGGTTCTAAGCCCATCTTTGTCCCTGTTCTACAAGGCCACGTGGCGTGCTCACTTTGATCCACGCGTTCCTCAGTTTTCCCAGCTAGGTAGAAGAAGTATTTTCTAGCTAACGTTCCCTGTTCTTCTGATGCCATAACCCAGCGCTTCCCAGACCTAGATCATTTCCTGCCGTTTTTGTCACATCTTAGCCGGTATCACGTGTTCGGTCACTACTGGCTTGTCCCCCCATCAGCTGATTCTTTTTTACTTGAATGTGTTCTAAGAAGAAACATTATAAATGGGAAACCAAAAGCTTTTGCCACAAATAGAAGGTAATTCTAAAAATAACATTTAGGGGTTTCTGGGTGGCTCCGTCGGCTCTGTCCGACTTCGGCTCAGGTCGTGATCTCGTAGTTTTTGAGTTCGAGCCTCATGTCCAGCTCTGTGCTGACAGCTCAGAGCCTGGAACCTGCTTTGGATTCTGTGTCTCCATCTCTTTCTGCCCCTCCCCCACTCACATTCTGTCTTTCAAAAATAGACATTAAAAAAGTTTAAAAAAAAACATAAAAAAACTTTAGCTTAAAACTGTTGCCTGTGGCTCAGCCAGTGGCCTCCCCTGGACGCAAGGTGAATAACGGTGAAGAGGTGTTCCGGCCCCAGCCGCGCCGAGCTTTCTCTTGGATGTGATCCCACGAGTGGAGGGGAACTGAGAAGGGAGTCCCTTTCTCCCTGGTGACTCGGTGTTGCTTCTGCTGGGACACCGGCCCCCCCCCCCCCCCCCCCCCCCCCCCCCCCCCCCCCCCCCCCCCGCTCAGCCCCCAGCAGGGCGGTGATACCCCTACTTGATGCCAGCCCCCCGCCTAGGCCTGGGAATATGGGGGGATGAACGGGAGAGTCTCCTTTCTGACCATTTCTGGTTTGGGTGTTGTTTTTTAATTTTAATTTTTTGGCGGATTTTTACAGAAGATTCTGTGATCTGGCCCTTACTGCTTTTATGCTGGATACGTGGCCTTTTGGTAGTCCAGCACCATGTTTAGCTGTTTTATTATATTCATTCCATATAAACAGAACCATTTAAAAAAAAAGGAAAACAGGCAAACCCGCAGGCCAAATGTGAACCTTAAAAGAAGGCCGGATCAGGTTGAGGGCGGAGCTGCTCGATGTTTCTGTGTGCGCAGATCCTCCTGCCCATAGAGGGTCCCTTCTTACTGTCTCTCCCTCTGTGGTTTTTCTCAGAGCTCTCGAAGCAGTTTGTGATTATTTAATGCCTAGGTTTGTGTTAGTGTGTGCTGGTCGTGCTCCCGAGCAGGTGGCAGAGTGCCCGTGGGCAGGGGCCTTGCCTTTCGTCACGGGCACCTCCAGCGGCCAGCCCCCTGCCTGGTGCGGATTTAAGAGCGAGCTAAATATGGACCAGATAGGGTCCCCTGGGGGGCTCAATTGGTTAAGCGTCTGACTTCGGCTCAGGTCATGATCTCATGGTTTGTGGGTTTGAGCCCCACGTTGGGCTCTGTGCTGACAGCTCAGAGCCTAGAGCTTGTCTTTGGATTCTGTGAATCCCTCTCTCTCTGTCCCTCCCCTGCTCATGCTGTACCTCTCTCTTAAAAATAAATAAAACCTTAAACATTTTTTAAAAAATGGACCAAATACATGACAGCTCACAGCTTACCCTGGGGTCTCAAACAGGCTGAGTGAGCCGACAGAGGTCAAGATCACCTGTCTCCACACTATGTGACAGAAGCAGGTTCCCAAAAGCTAAAAGCTGCATGTTTTCTTAGATGATCATGAAGACTAAAAGCATTTCTTGATAGATGTTGTTTCCTGGGTTTGATTCTGGAAGCCAGTGGGATTTTGTAAAACTCTGGAAATGCAATTTCAGTGATGTCCTCAATTAATGAGATTTGTCCTGTGACTTAAGTGGGAATAATTCATCACTCAGTTCAGGAAGCATAAAGGTTTTAATGTGGATGCTTTCAGGCATTGGAAAGAGCTTATGGAAAAAACAGGTGTAGTGTTTGAAATGACAGACACATTCACCCTGGAAAACATGTTTGCCATGGAGCTTCACAAACACACAGACGTCCTCAATGAGATCGTAACGGCTGCCATCAAGGAGATCGCCATTGAGAAAGTAAGGCTGTTCTTAGTTGTAAAGCAGTTTAGAAAAGAAAGTTATTTTTATCTTAATTTTAATTCCATATAATTAACATATGGTGTTATATTAGTTTCAGAGAATTATTTTTTTAATGTAAAAATGTGTGTGTTCTATCTAGCACTTTTATTTGAGTAATAAAAAATTCTTTGCTTAGGGGAGGCTGGGTGGCTCAGTCAGGTAATCTTCTGACTATTTTCTTTTCATGTTTATTTTTGAGAGACAGAGTGCGAGCAGGGGAGGGGCAGAGAGAGAGGGAGACACAGAATCCAAAGCAGGCTCTAGGCTCTGAGCTGTCAGCACAGAGCCCGATGTAGGGCTTGAACCCATGAACCATGAGATCATGACCTGAGCCGAAGTTGGATGCTTAACCGACTGAGCCACCCATGTGCCCCTTGATTCTTAATTTCAGCTCAGGTCGTGATCTCACAGTCCTAAGATTGGGCCCTGAGTCGGGCTCTGCACTGAGTGTGGAGCCTGCTGGGATATTCTCTCTCTCTCTCTCTCTCTCCCTCTCCTTATCCCTCTGCCCCTCTCTCCCACTAGTATTCTCTCTCTCAAAAATAAAAATAAAAATGATAAAATGAAAAAATTTGCCCTTGAAATAGGACTTCTGCCTTGGTTAAATTTTTATTCTAAATTATCGTTTCACTTCCAATGTATTTATTAAAGTAAGAATGGATGTTCATGGTACAAAACTGACAAAATAAATCACAATTCTACCGCCCGAAGATAATTATTAGTAGCATTTCAGTCTATACGTAAAAATGCAGAGGAGACACACGCATCCACATACATATATACACGTGCACGTGCTATACATAGTCACACAAACACGTATAAACACACGTGCACAGAACGTATATACCCGTGTGCATATATGCACGTGCACGCGCATGTACAGAAACACACATACCGTATGTACATACGTACACAACACCACATACATGTGTGCACATACATGTAATGTACACATGCACATAAACAGGGCTGCCGCTGGTTGTTGCGAGTACAATCATAAGTAGGCATATTACCCTGTAATTTGCCTTTCTTGCTTACCGGTCAGCACAGGAGCAGGGTCTCCCAGATATGCAGGAGGCAGACTAGAAGACCTCCTTAGACCCTGGTTCTAGTGCTGAGTGGGCTGGCTGAGCTGCTCCCCATCTGTGAGCACCCAGTTTCTGGCTCTAAAACGTGGGTAATAACCCTGCCTTCACTAGCGCGCTTTGAGGACTGAAGGCGATCATGTGTGCAGTTGTGCTTACCGGGCACATAGCATAGCAAGTGCATGGCAAGTGCGTGACCGGTAATGACTGGGGTCACGGTGACGTGATCTCCGCTTACCTGGAAAACTGAGCCAGACTCTGGCTTGAGCAGGTGGCCGAAGGCAAGCTCAGGAAGTTGCTGTGGGGTTTGGAATTCCGTTTTTATTTTTGCAGTGTGTGTGCCCGAACCACTCTTTTGTATTCCTGACCAGGCTGTGAAGGAAATCCTGGACACATGGGAGAACATGAAGTTCACCGTGGTCAAGTACTACAAAGGCACACAGGAGCGAGGCTACATCTTGGGGTCGGTTGATGAGATTATCCAGTGCCTTGATGACAACACGGTCAACCTGCAGAGCATCTCAGGAAGCAGATTTGTGGGGCCTTTTCTGCAGACTGTTCACAAATGGGAAAAAACGCTTTCTCTGATAGGGGAAGTCATTGAGGTGAGAGAAAACCAGGAAGGCACTTGTGTAGGAGACTATTTTCTGCTCAGACACTGGTGACACTCTGACATGCTTTTTCTGGGTTGATTTATTTTGGGAGGTGTGTGGGCACGATCTCAGGAGTCAGTCTGGGTTTTTATTTCAACAAATGCATTTTTAACTTCTGTGATTCTTAATTGGTTCTTTTTCATATGTCCCTATTCTTTTTTTAAATGAAGTTTATTCATTTTATTTTTGAGAGCGAGACAGTACGAGTGGGGGAGGGGCAGAGAGAAAGGGGGACAGAATCCCAAGCAGGCTCCGTGCTGTCAGTGCGAAGCCTGACGTGGGGCTCGAACCCACAGCACTGAGAGATCATGACCTGAGCCAAAACCAAGATTGGATGTTCAACCGACTGAGCCACCCAGGTGCCTCTCATTATGTCCCTTTTCTTGTTTAATTCTGTCCTGTTCTTGTTGCCAGGATATACTTCTACCTCCTTTATCACACTGAAGAATTTAAACATGTTTAAAGCCCTTTTCAGGTTTCTCCATATTTATTCTTTTCTCAGGCCAAGATTTTCCTCTTTTCCGTGATCATCTTTCATGGTAGTGGGTTTTTCTCAGTGTGATTTTTTTTTTAATTTTTAAAAAATGTTTTATTTATTTCTGAGAGAGAGAGAGAGACAGCGTGAGCAGGGGAGGGTCAGAGAGAGAGGGAGATACAGAATCTGAAACAGGCTCCAGGCTCTGAGCTGGCTGTCAGCACAGAGCCCGATGCGGGGCTGGAACCCACAAACTGTGAGATCATGACCTGAGCTGAAGTCGGACGCTCTACCGACTGAGCCACCAGGTGCCCCTATTTGTTTATTTTTTAAAATTCATCTCATGCAACAGGTTTTTTTTTACCTGTGCTTGCTTCACTTTGTCGCGTGTTTTTGCAATTTCTCCAGGTTGGCCTGTCGGGCTTGTATCAGGTGACTTGGGGCTTTCTTCTTTTGTGGGGGATACTAGTTCAGACCTCTGTGAACACTCCAGGCTCATCTCACTATTTTTAGAAATGTTTGTTTATTTTTGGGAGAGAGACAGAGACAGCATGAGCGAGGGAGGGGCAGAGAGAGAGGGCAACACAGAGTCGGAAGCAGGCTCCAGGCTCTGAGCTGTCAGCACAGAGCCCGATGTGGAGCTCGAACCCACGAACTGTGAGATCATGACCTGAGCCATAATCGGACATTCAACTGACTGAGCCACCCAGTTGCCCTTCATCTCACCATTTTTGTGCGGCCACCTCTTTTCCCCCCTCACAGGACTGGCTGGGGGTGTGGCCCAGGCCCTCCCCGCTCTCACACATGTGCTTTTTCTTTTTTCCTTGGTCTATGGCTTTTAATTAGGTAGGATATAGCACTGTTTCTTTTTTCTTCATTAGTTAAAAAATGTTTTTTTAAAACGGATGTTAAATTCACATACCATGAAATTAATCACTTTAAAGTGCCCAATTTTGAGGCATTTAGTACCTTCACAGTGTTGTGCAGCCATAGCCCTTGCCGGTTCCAGAACATGTTCATCATCTCGGAAGAAAGTCTCATGCCCATTGCAAGCAGTTGCATACGTTTCTCTGTCCCTCTGGCCTCTGGCCATGAGTGATCTGTTTCCCATCTCTCTGAATTGATCTATTCTGGACATTTCATACAAATGGAGTCATGTAATGTGTGGCCTTCTGTGTCTGGTTTCTTTCACTTAGTGTCCTGTTTTCTTTTTAATTTTTTTTAAAGTTTGTTTATTAATTTTGAGAGATGGAGTGAGCAGGGGAGGGTCGGAGAGAGAATCCCAAACAGGCTTTGCACCATCAGCGTGGAGCCCCATACAGGGCTCGAACTCACAAACTGCGAGTTCGTGATCTGAGCTGAAACCAAGAGTTGGACACTTAACCGACTGAGCCCCCCGGGGGCCCCATAGCGTCCTATTTTCAAGGTTCATGCACGTTGTAGCAGGTGTCCGTGCCTCATTCCTTTGCACGGCGACTCATCGTCGGCTGTGTGGAGAGCCCACATTTTGGGTATTCATTCTTCTGATTGTTTCCACCTTTTGGGGGATCAACAGAGTCCTGCTGTGAACATTCATGTACAATTATTTTTTGAGTCCTGTTTTCGGTTCTATTGGGTCTATGCCTTGTGGGTGCAATTGCGGATCTTCTAGTATTTGGCTCAGTCTTTGCTTCTTTATGATCTGCCCTTGGTTCCTCTATGTCACAGGGCTCCCCAACCCCTGCTCACACCTAGAAGCTTCTTCCTTGTCCCGGACTGGTGATGAGTTGTCTTTTGCTGTTGAGTGTGGTTGCATATCTTAAAATATGTAGCTATGCTTTCTCCATCATTCTTGTATGTTTGGAAAGGGGGACGTGCATTCTCTCTGCCACCTTGCCTGGGAAGACTTTTGACCTGTGTTGATGTGTGTCTGTCCCGCATTAGGGTGGGGTTTTGCCATATGTACCTTGAGGTGCCCGTGCTGACGTTAACATTGTGCATTTCCAGATTTGGATGCTGGTTCAGAGAAAATGGATGTATCTTGAAAGCATTTTTATCGGTGGAGATATCAGGTCACAACTTCCAGATGAGGCGAAGAAGTTTGACAACATCGATAGAATATTTAAAAGGGCAAGTGACGGGCTTCTATTTTAGTCCTGAAAGGACAGTGATTCGAGATCCTTTTACTTATGTTTCTGTATGTGTAGTATTTTGTCTATTAAGTAGCTTCTGAATTTCTTAAATCATTATGTACGACCTTAATCCATTCAGTAAGAATTTCTGTTTGGTATCAAGCCACTGGCATATGGCACTGAAACTTTTTTATATTTACTTTTCATTGTGAAAGTAATACTTGCTTAAAAAGCCCAGAAAATGTGGAAAGGTAGGGAAAAAAATGTATCTTGCAGAGTTCTGTCACGTTGACATGGCCACTGCAGTATGCCATATACTCCTTTTACCTTTTTTTCCTGTGTACGTGAGTTTAAAAACACAGTGATGATGTTTTGTGTAATTTTCTCATGATTTCCTTTTGATGTTATGAGAAATGTACTCATCATGAAACCGAGAAGAGATTTTAATGCCTTTATGTACCGTCCCAGTGAGTGGTTTGACCGTAGATGATGGTCGTCTAGTAACGAGACCTCTTTGAAGGGGAATTCTTTGCTTTCATAAATACTTTTCAGGCTTTGTTTCATGCCTTTTGCGTGTGTAGGATGAATATCTTATGAGAGGTTGTTGGAAGGTAAATTGCCCGTGAAGGAGTATTGTCCATTTCAGAGTCCTTCGAGGAAAGGCTTGTGTCTGTTATCACTGCCCCTGGTAATTAGTGGGGTGCGGGTTTTAACCCAGAGCCTCAGTTCTTTGCTGCTCAGCGGTCCAGGGCGCTCTCCAGGCGCTCTCCAGGCGCGAGGGGCCACCTCATGTTTGGGTCTCCTTTATCCATTAGCATTTATAATATTTTCTTATTCATTTGCATAAGCCTTTTTTTTTAAACTCAAAATTACCACACAATGGATACCTATTCATATGGAAGGATTTAGATACTGTAACACAAGCAAAAACCAAAAAAAAGAAAAAATACCTATAATCTCACACCCAAGATAAACATGTTGATAGTTTACCATGTATTTGTTTATTCCTGTGGGAACATTACATAACTATTCTAAATATTCCACAAAATAATATCATCCTTACCCATATGATCATTAAAATTTTTTTTAACATCTTTGACATATATGTCAGTAAGTGAACATGTAAATGATCGCGTAAAGCTGGTGATGGGCCTAATCTCCTACTGCTGGACATTTAGGGCTCCCTTCCTGCCCCCCTCCCTCCTCTGCCATCATGAAGAGTGCTGTAGTGAGTATCCTGGTGCACACAGGCGGCCCAGAGCGGACTTGCTCGCTTCATGCATCCAGCCCTTGCTGCCCAAGGCTCTTCGGTGTGTAGACGCTGTTGGCACAAGGGGCCCGTCAGGGAGCAAAGGAGCCTAAAAATCTCTACCCCAGGCAGCTGGCCTTCTAGTGGGAAGGTGGACACAATTAACACCGGAAATAAGTACATGGCATGTAGTACGCTAGAAGGCGCTGGGGGCACGCTTATTTAAACAGGAAACATTTCTGCCACGTTGGCCCCCAAAAGGCTGCGGGCCGGGTGTTTGCTGATTTTGTCGTCTGTCGAGCCAGGGCTCTGGGGAGGGTTCCCACCTGCCCGGCCCGACAGCGCCCCTCTCTCTGGCCCTCATCCAGATCATGGGTGAGACCCTGAAGGACCCCGTGATCAAGCGGTGCTGCGAGGCCCAGAACCGGCTCAGTGACCTGCAGAACATCAGCGAGGGCCTGGAGAAATGCCAGAAGAGCTTAAACGACTACCTGGACTCCAAGAGAAACGCCTTCCCGAGATTCTTCTTCATTTCTGACGACGAGCTGCTCAGCATCCTTGGGAGCAGCGACCCGCTGTGCGTCCAGGAGCACATGATCAAGGTGCGCCCCCTGCGGTCCCGCTGGGAACTGCCGCCGCGGAAGCTCTGTAGCTGCGGTTTGCTCCATCCCGGACCCCTGAAATGCTGCTGAGGGGGGCGGGGGGTCCATTAAGCTTCCAGCTCTTGGTCTCAGCTTGGGTCATAATCTCACGGTTCGTGGGATCGAGCCCCACATCAGGCTCTGTGCTGAGTGTGGAGTCAGCAACTTGGGATTCTCTCCCTTCCTCCTCCTCCTCCTCCTCCTCCTCCTCCTCTCTCTCTCTCTTTCTCTCTCTCTCTCCCTCTCTCCCCCCTCCCCCACTCGCTCTTGATCTCTCAAAATAAATAAAGTTAAAAAATAGTTAAAGATATAAAACTTAAAAAAGACAGAAATGGTGCTGGGCTTTCATCTGAAACATAAATCTGATGAAATCTGCTATAGTCTGAAATTACACAAAGCTCCCGCTGTTCTTTGCTGCTCTTTTTCTATAGCCCCCCAATTTTTTTTTTTTTTGGAGAAACTAAAAAGAAAACAGCAATGCACAAAAAGACTAATATAATAAGCAAAGATGTGGTACAGGATAGTGCCTCAGCATGTGGACTCTGGATCCAGATTGCCTGGGTTCAAATCCTGGCTCTACACAGATTCGCTGTGTGACTTTTGGCAAGTCACTCAACCCCTCTGGGCATCGGTTTCTTCTCTGTAAATGGGGAAAACCCCAGAAGTTACCTGCTTCCGTGGAGTTGTTATTAAGAAGAAGTGAGTTCATATGTGTAACGTACTTGGTGCCCACCTTATAATGTTGGCTCACGTTACCTTATCCACCACCCAGATTGACTGGTGACTAACTTGTTACCAGTGAGTCGGATTTGCTTCCCTACACCCTCTTTATACGACAAGGCTGCAGAGGCAGAGTTGCCATCTCTTTGCCCGCATCACAGTCCTTACCCCCCTTCAAGAGGCAGCCGCTCCCCTGACTTGGTGGTGATTCCTCCCAGCCCATGTTTTTCATACTTGTGCATAAACACGTGTGCATCTGTGAACAACACCGACTGGCAGGAAACACAGCAGACCGAACTCTCTCGGGGGCTAGACGAGCCGAGTGTGGCCAGAGCGGATCTGTGAGGGGCTGGTCCAGGCTGTATATTCATACCCGCCTCGGGCAGGGCGCCTGGCCCTGGCAGTGCTGGTAGCTGGGCCAGATAGCGCTTTGCTCTGTGTGCGAACACACTTGCGTCGGGGCTGGGGGCTGTCCTGTGCGCTGTGGGACGCTCAGCGTCCTGGCCTCTCCCCACCGGCCGCCAGGAGCGTGGCTCTGCAGTTATGACGACTAAAAATGTCCCCTGACCTTGCCCAGTGTCTGCGGGGGGGACAGGCATTTCTGTCTTTGAATCAGTGTTGTGGAATAATTCCTTTATTCCAGATAAAGTGTCTGGGATCAAGTGCAGAACTCTATACTTGGTCTTTAGTTAAGGCGGATTTCCTTCTTAAACTAATATTCATGTCTTTGATTGTATGTGTTCCTTTCTCAAAAGATAGGTATATACATATATATTTTTTATTAAAAAAATTTTAGTGTTTATTTTTGAGAAAGAAAGACCAAGAGAGAGAGAGTACAAGCAGAGGAAGGGCAAAGAGAGAGAGGGAGACAGAGAATTTGAATCAGGGTCTAGGCTCTGAGCTGCCAGGGCAGAGTCGACATGGGGCTCGAACTCACGGACCGTGAGATCATGACCTGAGCTGAAGTTGGATGCTTAACCGACTGAGCCACCCAGGCACCCGTATATATATAAATATATAAATACTTAATGTTTATTTTTGAGGGAGAGAGAAAGAGAATGAGCAGGGGAGGGGCAGAGAGGGAGAGAAAGAATCTCAAGCAGGCTCCACGCCCAGCTCAGAGCCTGATGCAGGGCTTGATCCCACGAACCGTGAGATCACTACCTGAGCCAAAATCAAGAGTTGGAGGCTTAATCGACTGAACCACCCAGGTGCCCCAGGAGAGTTTTATATTTTGTTACCACTTTCACACACAAAATATTTTACTGTTTTAGAAAAATGTATGTTAGTAGTACTTCATTTGCCAGTAGTCCCTTTTGCAAGCCTCTGGTTTTATTTAAAAAAAAAATTTTTTTTTGTTTTATTTATTTTTGAGACAGAGAGACAGAGCATGAGTGGGGGAGGGTCAGAGAGAGAGAGGGAGACACAGAATCTGAAACAGGCTCCAGGCTCTGAACTGTCAGCACAGAACCCGAAGCAGGGCTCAGACCCACGAACCGTGAGATCATGACCTGAGCCAAAGTTGGACGCTTAACTGACTGAGCCACCCAGGCGCCCCTGATTTTATCTTTAAAGTCTGTTGCCTTTTCCTTCTCCTCTCTGACATGCGGAGTGCCTAGTCTTATGCCCTGGGTCCTAAAAGACTCCTTTTTTCTGAGTGTCATTCTGATCAATAACAGAACAGCGCCGACAGGCAGCAAGTGGCCAGTGTTTACTGTGCTGGAGGCGTGTCTCGCATGGTGTCTGATTTGACCCTTGCAACCTCGTCTCCTAAGTGCCATCATTATGTCTCCTCCGGGCTGAGAGAGGAGAAGCCACTTCCTCTGGGGGATGGGCATTCAGGCAAACGTCTAACTCCTCAGCCCTGGGCCGTTTCATCAGCAGGTGTGCTGCATCTCTTCTGTCCAGATGCCTCTCTGAACCCGCGTATTCTAGAATCTCAAGTGTGGGGAGGGAGTGCGTATTCTTTTCCTTCCTTTCTTTTGTAGCCCCAAACAGACCTTTGCCCCGTGCAGGATAGAAGCATGCACCCAAGATGCGTTAGTGGGGTGAGCTGCTGGGCGAGCGGACGCCTGTTCATTTTTTTTTTTTTTTAATGTTTTATCTATTTCTGAGAAAGAGAGAGAGAGAGAGAGACTGCGTGAGCAGGGGAGGGTCAGAGAGAGAGGGAGACACAGAATCCAAAGCAGGTTCCAGGCTCTGAGCTAGCTGTCAGCACAGAGCCTGACACAGGGCTCGAACCCATGAACTGTGAGATCATGACCTGAGCCAAAGTCGGACGCTTAGCCAACTGAGCCACTCAGGCGCCCCGAGTGGACGCCTGTTCAGCGCGGGCGTCCCAACGGCTCCCGGGTGTGGGGTGGGGGCTGCCGGCCATTCTTGGGCTCCACCATCCAGTGCACCGATCACAGGCTGGGCTCTCCCGCTGTCTTGCAGATGTATGACAACATAGCACTGCTGAGGTTTAATGACGGGGACAGCGGAGAAAAGCTGGTGTCTGCCATGATTTCAGCGGAGGGCGAAGTCATGGAGTTCCGGAAGGTCATACGGGCCGAGGGCCGCGTGGAGGACTGGATGACAGCGGTTTTGAATGAAATGCGGAGGACCAACCGGCTGATTACCAAAGAGGCCATTTTTAGATACTGTGAAGACAGAAGCAGGTAGGGTCGTAAATGCAAGCGTGTGTCACTTTATTATACTCTGTGAATATTCATAACGGGTTAATATTAAGAGCTTGGAATAGATTGAGTGATTCTCCATTTTTTGGGAATAGTCAAGTTAGCCCATGCGTTGTCTGTCTTTAGGGGATCACCTAGTTCGGGACTTCTCAAAGCGTGGTGGCATCGGGGTCAGCAGCTCCGGCCCCCTGGGAGCTTGTGACAAATGCCAATTCCCGGGACGTCGTCCACTTCTGTCCCATCAGAGGGCGGGGCCATCTGCGTGTTTTCTAAGCTCCTCCTGGGGACTCTGAGCACACTGAGGCGTGAGAACCACTGGCCTGGTGACCCACACAAACCGGCTTAATCTGGCTGCAGGTTAAGGAGGAAAGTCGTTTCTAAGATATTTCCAGGTACCAGGCTGAGCCACGCCTGTTTCTCGTGGAGAAGCGGGCTGGCTCTAACGTGCAGGGCACAAAGCACACGGTACAATAACGTCTTTGGATAACTTGTGCTGTTAGATTTAGGCGGGATTCCCAGGAATATATTTGGCAGACGTAACATC
Organism: Hyaena hyaena; assembly: GCF_003009895.1. Lineage (NCBI taxonomy): Eukaryota > Metazoa > Chordata > Mammalia > Carnivora > Hyaenidae > Hyaena > Hyaena hyaena. The sequence goes on along the minus strand of NW_024080632.1, from coordinate 2,331,965 downwards.
TCTGTTATTTGGAGAGTGCTGTCCCCTGATTTCCTACACTGAAAAACATCCAGTTAACTCAGTGATTAGAGAGTAGCATTATATTTGTATCATTATCCCATTTTTTAGGAGCTATAAAAATTGGTTGACATCCTTATGTCATCAAGTATATGTAAGTCTCTGCAGTAATGTGCTGGTCAACTGGTTTTCTGAAAAAAAGCAAAAAAAAAAAATTTGATTTAGAGAGTTCATCAGTTTACATGGTATAGACACTCCCACCCTGGCTGATTTCAAAGCCAAGTGGAATAATGGTAAGTGCTTTGAACATCAGCCTGCAAAATTCCCGAGTATTTGGCAGTGACCTCTCGTGAACTGATGGGAGGTGTTATCAGTGCTATTCATTGATTGAACTGCTGTTTATGCGGGGCGTCTGGGTGGCTCAGTCAGTCAGGCGTCCGACTTTGGCTCAGGTCGTGATCTCGCAGTTCGTGGGTTTGAGCCCCGTGTCGGGCTCTGTGCTCATAGCTCAGAGCCTGGAGCCTGTTTCGGATTCTGTGTCTCCCTCTCTCTCTGACCCTCCCCTGCTCATGCTGTCTCTCTCTCTCAGAAATAAATAAAACATTTTTAAAAAAGTAAAAAAAAAAAAAAAATTGAACTGCTATTTATGGGACTCCTGCTTCGAGCTGATCACCCTGCTAGATGCTCACACAAAACTGAACGAGGCAGAAATCACCGGCCCCCAGAAGTGGTGATTACGGAGCGTTCTGCAGTCTCCTTAATGCTCCCAGATCAGATGAATTTTACATCGGCGTTAGTTTTATCTGCATCATAGCCGCCATGTTGCCGGGGCGCAGCTGTGTGTCACGGTGTGTGGTTGGTGTGAGACAGAGTCAGGGGAGGGAACCCGATGTGTCTGTGTTACTTCTTTCCTTCCCAAATCCCCTCTGCCTCCTCACGGGCGCTGTCGTCTCTAACAAAAAGGGTGGGTAGTTGAAATGAGCATATTGGTTCATTTGAGCAGACGTGTTTTGGCATCACTGAGAAGACAGGCCCAGGGATGTGCAGCCCCAGAAAGCTCCCCCTGCCCTGGGATTTGCCTGACACCATGATGTTCACCCTGGCTGTGCCCTCAGTCACTTTATTTCCTCTGGTCAAGTTGCTTCTGCCTCTCCTGATTTCCGGCTTCTTAGGTTCCCCATCACCTTTATCTACCGTGTAGGGATCATAATTATAGATACTATTTAGGTTTTAGAGGTGCCATACAACTTTACACCAAGATGGTAAAGCTTGGTCTTTTTATTGTTTTGAATATACTTTTAAATTTATTTTGCCGTTAATTGTACATCATCAAGAAAATGACTTAGTAACTCAGTCACTTTTCCTGAATTGAAACTTATAGCTCTGGGTCTGTTATTTAAAAAAACTTTTTTAAATGTTTATTTATTTTTGAAAGAGAAAGACAGAGTGTGTGTGGGGGGGGAGGGGCAGAGAGAGAAGGAGACACAGAATCTGAAGCAGGCTCCAGGCTCTGAGCTGTCAGCACAGAGCCTGATGCAGGGCTCGAACCCACAAACTATGAGATCTTGACCTGAGCTGAAGTCAGATGCTTAGCTGAGCCACCCAGATGCTCCCAAAATGTAAAAATTCTCATAACGATTCCATAATATTAAGTCATCCTGAAAAATCTACAAAGGCGTCTTTTCAAAGTGGCCTGGCAGCTCCCGACGCGGTCAGCTGTAACGGTCTCATGTGCGCGTGTGGTTGGCCTGGGGTTTTCCTTTCTTTCTGGAAGACTTCTTGCCATTTGCTTGCCGGGAGCCCTTACCTTGCCTTTCCCCGTTCCGGATCAAAGGAATAAATTCCTCCGGGGGCTGTTGTCCGGTGCCCGTCCCTGGGAAAGGGTCTCGAGCAGGCGCGCCATTTCTCCTTCAGAGTCGACTGGATGCTGCTGTACCAGGGGATGGTGGTGCTGGCCGCCAGCCAGGTGTGGTGGACGTGGGAAGTGGAGGACGTCTTCCGCAAAGTGCAGAAAGGGGAGAAGCAGGCCATGAAGGACTATGGCAGGAAGATGCACAAGCAGATTGACGAGCTGGTCACTCGGATCACCATGCCCTTAAGCAAAAACGACAGGAAGAAATACAACACAGTCCTCATCATCGACGTGCACGCCAGAGATATAGTCGATTCCTTCATAAGAAGCAGGTAAGGCCCTTCCGGGACACTGGTGTCTCACGGCGCGGCCGGCACCGCGCTTCACCCGCCGTCTCCCCCACCGCGTCTCCCGCTTGTCGCCTTCCAGCATCCTCGATGCCCGGGAGTTTGAATGGGAAAGTCAGCTGCGGTTTTACTGGGACCGGGAGCCGGATGAGCTGAACATCCGCCAGTGCACGGGCACCTTCGGCTACGGTTACGAGTACATGGGTTTGAACGGGAGGCTGGTCATCACGCCGCTCACGGACCGGATCTACCTGACTCTTACTCAGGTGACTGGCCCCCTGGGTTCTCTCCAAGCAGGATGAAGGTGCTTGGAGACACTGTACTGGGTTGACCTGTGTCCCCTCCCTCCCAATTCATGACCGCTCGGAACCTCACAAGGCGACCTTATTTAGAAATCAGGTCTTTGTAGATTTAGTAAGTTAGGAACACCCCGAATTGGGGCCCTAAATCCAATGACTGGTGTCCTTGTGCGAAGAGGACACAGATATGGGAAAGGTGACACTGAGATAGAGGCAGGGGTTGGAAATGACGTGGTCACAAGGCAAGGAGTGCTTGGAGCCACCAGAGGTTTGGAGGGAGGGCAGCCCCGCCAGCAGCTGGATTTCAGGCTTCCGGCCCCCCGTTCTGTGAACAGATACACTTCTGTTGTTTTACCCCCCCCACCCCCCGCCACGGGTAATTTGCTAGCGCAGCCCCAGGAAACTAATGCTGATTGCAAAGGACATCGTTGTTTCAAGCCTAAATGAGTTTCCGACTGGACTGTGAGCGGCTTGCCACCTTGTGGGATTGGGCCGTTGCAGGTTCAAGTGGCCCCTTAAACCACCGTCAGATTTAATAATTTGCTAAAAGGACTCCCAGAACTCAGAGAAGCCATTACAGTCGTAGTTGTGGTTTATTACAGCTAAAGGACGCAGGTCAGAATCAGCGGTGGGAGGAAGGCTCAGGACAGGGTCAGGGTCCGGGAGGGACCAGGTGCAAACCAGGTGCAAAGCTTCAGCTTCGTCTCACCGTGTGCTTGTGCAGACAGCATTATTTCTCACAGCGGTGACATGTGACGGCACACACGAGGTACTGTCACCCAGGGAAGCTCATCAGACCCTCAGTGTTGAGGGCTTTGGTTGGGGACTGGTCACAGAGAGATGGCTGATGACCCGGATGGCCGACCTTGGGTTCCAGACCCTCCAGCGGTCAAGCTGATACCATCTGGCCCAAGGTCACTGTTCTCAGGACATTCCAGGAGCTTAGAGGTCAACTCCTAGAATCTGGAGCCAAAGGGCCAAACCTTTCTTTGGGGAGGACTAACCCTTTACTGCACAGACGAACATGCCCATGAGCCCAACTCTGGGAACTACTGGCACCGTGTCCTTAGGGCAGGCACACTTTCTAGCCGGTGGCTTAGTCCCGGGTGCACTGGTTCCTGTATCGTGGGGTGGGGGGTGGTCAGTATCGCTCAGCGGGAAAACACAGAAAAGAAACATTAGGAATGGTGACTATCAGAAAAGGTGAGTGTGTGGGGCACCTGAGTGGCTCCATCGGTGGAGTGTCTGACTCTTGACCCCACGGTTGTGGGATCGAGCCCCTCACTGGGCTCCACGCTGAGTGTGGAGCCTGCTTAAGATTCTCCTTCTCTCTCAAGTAAATAATAAAAAAAGGTGAGTGTGTGCTTGTCCATTGCCACATGTATATTCCACACAGATTCTCACAGTGCTTTGGGAAGTGACATCCATTTCCTTATGTGAATCAGGCCAACGTATGGTTTGCATTTGGCTCCTAACAGGCACTGTCCATGTATCTGGGAGGGGCCCCTGCTGGCCCAGCAGGTACCGGCAAAACCGAGACCACCAAGGATCTGGCCAAAGCCCTGGGCCTGCTCTGTGTCGTAACCAACTGTGGTGAAGGCATGGATTACAAGGTACGGCCGTGGTGTCTCTCCTGCTACGTTACTGGGCAGAGAGCTAAGGGCGGGACACGGGAGGAAGGCGTTTCACCCCATACTCTCCCGTAAAATGACATGGGGGTGGCTGGGAGAATAGGCTGAGAGTCTTTCGCCCCCAGTCCTAGCACTTACACATGGTAGAGCAAATGTCGCAGACAGAGATGCCACCAGAGCCACTAGATAATGAGAAAAGCAGCAGATGGAGACAGTAGGGAGTGGTGAGGACTGTGGCCAACTGGAAGGCAGTGCTTCGGCTGCAGGGGGAGCCACTGTGTAGCTGCGGTTAATTGTGACCACTTGGGAAAGTGGACCCAGTGTTGCTAGAGTCTCCAGTATTTCAAGAGAGGCCAGAAATCTGGAGTTGTCCATGCAAATCCTTAATTTGTAAAATCCTATGAATTGGAGCTGGCCCACGAGAGGGTCCTGGAGGTCTTGCCAGAAAGATCCATGCATGGGGGGCTGGCCGGCTGCCTCTCCACCAAGCTGAAGTTCCCTGTTTGCTTTAATTTAGGTGATGTCTCCGCAAATGCATCACCTTGTCCTGACATTTCCTTCGTTCTAGGCCATTGGGAAGATTTTCTCTGGCCTCGCCCAGTGTGGGGCCTGGGGCTGCTTTGACGAGTTTAATCGAATTGACGCCTCTGTGCTGTCGGTCATCTCCTCCCAGATTCAGACAATCCGAAATGCTCTGATCCATCAGCTGACCACGTTCCAGGTGAGGCTGAGCGTGGGCCCGCCTGGATCGCACGCTCTGGGGCAGAAACCGCCAGGTGGTGGGCAGTTGCCCTGCCGGACCAGGCTGCTGATAGATGTAGATTTCAAACTGAGGTGGTTGCGTTTCCCCAAATTATCAGCATCCTTGAGAATTAAGGACTGCAATAGTCTAATAACTTTAAACTAATTCCAGACATATACATCACTCCTATAGGTGGACGAGGCAGTGTTCTCAAATAAGTGATGTACAGAGCCCCCTTTAAAGGAAAAGAACATTTGTAGTCACTTCCCAAGTTTGAGAAAAAAAAAAAAAACAGCCTTAAAGATTAATGTACCATAAGGTGAGCACCTGGGTCGCTCAGTCAGTTAAGTGTCCAACTTTGGCTCAGGTCGTGATCTCACCGTTTGTGGGTTTGAGCCCTGCATTGGGCTCTGTGCTGACAGCTCGGAGGCTGGAGCTGCTTCAGATTCTGTGTCTCCCTCTCTCTCTGCCCCTCCCCTGCTCACGCTCGCTCGCTCTCTCTCTGTCTCAAAAATAAATTTTTAAAAAATAGATTAATATCCCATTCAATCAAAATGTCTTTCAATAGATATTTCCACGCAAACACAATTTTGCCTTCATGTCTTGTCAAGTTAGGGCATTAAAATCAGCAGGATTTTTAAAATCAAAATGAAAAGGCAAATTTGAATTTTTAAATTTTTTTTAAAAAAAATTTATTTCTGAGAGAGAGACAGTGTGAGCAGGGGAAGGTCAGAGAGAGAAGGAGACACAGAATCTGAAACAGGCTCCAGGCTCTGAGGTGTCAGCACAAAGCCCGACGTGAGGCTCGATCCCATGAACCTTGAGATCATGACCTGAGCTGAAGTCGGACGCTTAACCGACTGAGCCCCCCAGGCGCCCCTGAAAAGGCAAATTTGAAAACACTTTGAAGATTCACAAAGCTGTCTGTCCAAGGATATATGTGTAGACCTGCGTTGTTAAGTCCGCATCAAGTTACATCCGATGATGGGGCGCCTGGGGGGCATCCGACTCTTGGTTTCAGCTCAGGTCATGATCTCACGGTTTGTGGGTTCGAGCCCCGCGTCAGACTCTGTGCTGACGGTCCAGAGCCTGCCCGAGATTCCGTCTCTCCCTCTCTCTCTGCCCCTCCCCTGCCCACTTGCACATTCTCTCTCAACACAAACAAATAAATAAAATCTGTTCCATCTGATGGAGCTGGATGAGAATTTGGAGAAACATGATCTTCTATAATTTGCACACCCCAGAAGCGGGTTCTGTGAGGAAAGGGACCAGCGTGGCTGGACCACGTCCCTGCACCAGGGCCTCTGCTGCCCCTCCTGCCCCTGTGCCCGGTGCCCTGCGCTCATGTCACCCCATGGCGCTCGCCCCGCAGACGCACCGTGTCCTGTCACACCATACGCGTCCCCGCCTGCCTGGAATTGTCCGTTCTTCCTTTGTGCCTGAAAACTCCTATGTATCCTCCAAGGCCCTACAGAGCCTCAGGGAGAAGTTCAGGACCCACATGTGGCTCAGGCCGCTGAGGACTCGCCTGGGGTACCGCATGCCCTCGCGGCCTGCCTTCCTCGCGGAGCTCAGCGTGGCTCCTAGTCAAGAAGCGATGGAAACGAGGTGCTGCTAAACACTTTCAGGATTCCCAGGACGGCTTTGGGTGGATTTCCTTTTAATCAGCTCTTCTGAAGTCGTTCGGGGCTGAGCTTCCTGCTTCCGAGGGAGGGAAGTGTAACCTGCAACCCATCCAAGTTTCTAGGAGCTGTGTTTTCTTTTTTTCTTTTTTTTTTTTTTT